>NC_092424.1:28537411-29158245 GCF_036169615.1 Heliangelus exortis | reverse complement strand
AAAACATTAATATAAACACCAGCACATAACTGAAATTAACTTACAATCATTATTTCATATTTAATTCAACAGTATTACTGTAAGCACAGTATCAAAAAGTAATTTATTTAAAACATTTAAAATCCATGATGAAAAAAATACATAACTAAGACTTAATGTGAATATATTTTAAACTATTTTCTTACAGAGTTTTCACTGTTATGCTTAAACTCAGAAAATATACTGCATCACAAAGGTCTTAATGTTATTTAAGCAATCTGATTTAGGACACATCTAAATACATAACATTTAGGTGAATCTGCAAATCAAAGCATTATTCCAGTCAAAACACAGTTTTTTTGTTCCTAACTCTCACTAAAATGATGGCACCTCAAAAAGAAACAGTAGCCTAGATATCTTAAAGTACTCTGTCAAAATCTTGAATAAACCAAAGCTACGAACTGCTCATTTAGGCATCTACCTCAAACCTTCACATAGCATCACACCAGAGAGCAAGTTAAGATGCATGAGTAAACAGCTTTTTTCCAGGATGTACTTTTACCAGCTAATATGTGCCATACAAGTTATTTTCTTAGTTTTTTCTGAAGGTGACTAAGAAAAACAAATAGCAGCAGCGAAGCTTTCAGTCTCATCATAAAAAGTATAATGCAGTGGAGATTAATTTTCCCCCAAAGTCCTACAGGTGATCACATACGCTGATCTTACACTGTATGTGTAAGAGCTGGATAAAGCCAGGATTTGTTTAGCTAATAATAAGTGCTCTTAAATTTTCAATTGAAGACTGTACATGTTGGTGCTGTGCAAGGATGAAGGTACAAAAACCTGCAGATGTTAAATTTCAACATTCTTGAGGATGAACTCAGTCTCCATAACACAGATGCATATATTACTCTATGATACCATCAGCAAAACCCCCAAGCATATGTATAAATAATATAGATAAGAGAAATAAAAGTGGTTTGAATTAAGAGGTCAGTGAATGACAGAGCAAGCAAGAAGCAGATGTGAGAACACTTTTTTTTTTTTTACAAGCCCCTGTATGAAGACTGATGCTAGTTATTTGCAATGCTTTTCTTAAGAAAGAAAGCAGAGCATAGGAAATTCAGATAGTACTGCAAAGTAAACTCAGATGGAACTCCAGACAAAAGTTACATTTTTACTTAACTCTGCTTTGTAAGAAGAATATTAAAAATTACTGGTCTGTATTTATTTTGGAGTATTCTCTCACAAATTTGAGGCAGCATTCTTTGGATTTTTTTTTTATTATCTTTTGTTTTGTTTTGTGGCAGCAGCCAAATCAGACTAGACTACCATATATTTAAGTAAAAATAAAAAAATCACAAAGCAACTTTTCATCTAATATGCTCTGTATACAGCCCAAAGCAGGCTTCAATAGTATCTTGCCCCAAATGAAAGAACTTAAAATTTGTAACAGGAAAACCCCGTCTGGATTTCACAGTCTAAGCCTGCTTTGTAAATAAACACTTTTAAGAAATAAATAAAAAACAACAACAAAAAACCAAACAAACAGAAAAAACAATTTAAAAATCACCTCTCCGAGTACCCTTAAGGATGTTTTTCCCTGCTATCTGTTGATAGAACTTCTCACAAAATGCAAACAAAACTGAACAAAAATCCCCAGTCTCATATTAAGCAATATTCCTCTATTACAACAAGTAGTTGATTACACACAGCACAGATTGCTTCCTGTATTGGCCATTCATCAGACATAATAAATACACAGTGGAGCCAGATATCATCAAAATATGCAACATCCTAACCATACTTCTGTAGGGCTCTAATAAATAGGCAGCTGGTACCTCTGTGGACAAACCTAATCACCTTTCTGGGGACAAACCCTAAATAGTCAAGCTTATGACTACAAGTGGTTGTATGGTGAGAAAAGCTCCAATGTAACTGGTGTTTATTACTTTTAGCATGAAATTCCATTCTGGCTGGAAGTTACATCTGACTAATGCTTCCTAGGGACAGAAAAGCAGTTCAAAGTAAAGCTGGTATTTTATTACCAGAACACTTTCATACAGCATAAATTTTTGGCACTTAGGACAAATTTTACCCTTTGTTGAATTTGACTGAGATAGGAGGTAGATTCCATGTACATAACTGAGACAAAAAATTATCCTATTTCATCTGTTCAAAAGTTTTCATTTTTCACCTTAGACATTACTATAGAGAAGCAAGAAAACAATCATTTTTCCTGATTACAAAGCTTCCTTCTAGTCTGTCAGGAACACAAGGTCAAGAAACACTGTAGGTTACACTAAGGAAAACACAGGAATTACAGGACCTGTTAGCCACATCTTAAACCTCCTAAATCAATCCTTCACGCAGAACACTACACTGATATCAGTGTGTCTACAACCCTGATGTGTTTCGGTATAGCAGGAAAATCTTGGTTCATTCTGCATGAAAAATTTACAACCCCTGCATTTTCTGGGGTTTCAATGCACTAAGTGGTGACCAGCACCAATACCGTGTATTTTATGTAATAAAAACATACAGTGCTCAACAGCAAATTTGGTATGGATGCTTACTACATCCATTTTCCCTTTGGGAAAACCAGTAATGGCAAATTCTGAACCCCTGCAGCAACTTCTTTAAACAATGCTATGCACCCTGCAGCATTCACTTCTAATTTTTGAACTCTTTCCCAATCCTTTTAGCTTAAATAGCAAGGCCTGTAATACTCAGTGATGTCACTGAAGAACTGTCATTAACTGGCATATTTAATCTTCATATGTGTTACCTAAACATGTGTTAAATAAGATGAAGTTCTTCCCTCACCTTCTCTGGGGAGGTGAACTGATCAAAATCAAATCATGTATGAAGCTCCCCCAAGTTCACAGGTAGTGCTGACTGCATTTGGGGCATTTCTGAAAAGAATTAATGAATTTGGGGATTTAATTTAATCACTAAGTTCAGCAACAAAACTGTAATTTTTTTATTAAATTATGCTGAAGCATTCGATTTTCAAACTGCTGAGATTTGCATCAAACTAGCATTTGTTTAAAAATTGATTTTGAACTGAAATTAAAAAAATGGAGCATAGCATTTTCCTTTAGAAAATTATTTTGGTCAGAAAATCCAAACGTTGTAGATAAAAACTTGCATTCTTTCCCTGTCCAACTATCTTTTTTTTTCACCTGCCAAACCAAAGTCAGTTATTTTCTATTTTTACATTATAGAACTGAGTTCAGTCACTATAGAACTCAGTTCTATCAATATAGAACTGATATTCAGTCTTCAGAATTAATTGTAACATTACAACACAGAACCTTTACCAGGACTCCTGTAGGGTAGGATGCTAGTGCATCAGAGCACTAACATTCCCCAAGTAGGTCATATCCACACTTCATATAAGTGGGAGAGGTTCTGATCCAACAACAGTATGGCCATGAGCTGCCGAATTTCATACTTTCATACTTATCATTACATATCTCAAAATCTCATTTCTGAAGAGAAATTCAGCTTCACCAGGCAAGATCCATCTATAGGTACAGCAGCAATTTCTGTTTTCTCAGTAGCCACTGTGTTTTCAGTAAAATTCATTGAGATTTATGATGTAACTCATTTTTAGGAAGCTAAGGCTGAAAACACTGAAATGATTCAGCAACATTTTGATATATTAGGAAATTCACTTCTGCTATCAATAGTAAAAGGAACTTCAATTTTTTATTCTCATGTGTTCACTGCTAGGGAAAAAAAAAAAGTCTGACAGACAGAAGGTCACAGGGCTGAGAAGCTAAGGAGACAGTCCACATACTTAACTAGATAGTGTTTTTTTTCCAGTAGGTGCTGCCTATTATAAACAAAAGTTCTTTGCCACAAGCATCTGACAACTGAAAATGCATTTCTTGACATTACAGAGAAACGAATCCTGAAAACTACCAGTTTCAAATGACTGAATGGAGATGAGGTGCATACTTTCACAGGAAATATCTCAACAAAATTAAGTAGTTCCTTTTAATTTAAAGCAAAATCCATGGCATGGATTCAAATAATATCTACTATGACAATATTGTAATTTGGCCAAACAGCAGATAGTAAAGAAGTTATTTGAAGGGAACATTCTCAGGCCATTGGTGTAATGCATTCCTCATGACAAATTAAAACTCCTTCTTGTGATCCCCATGTCATGATAGACACTTCCAGCAGGTGTACAGCAGGAACCACATACAAGTCAAATATTTTATCAGTTAGATACAGGACAGAAAAGCTACAAAGCAATACTGGTGACCATCTCCATATCAACTCTAATGTCAAGCAGATGCACTACTTTACTTTTGACGTGAAAACATATGTTTAGCATAGATAGATTAAAAATATATAGATAAAATCTTCAAAGGTTTTATATAAAAAAGCTACATTTCCTACCATGACTTTTGTTGATTTTAAAAGTGAGTTAAGAACAGGATTTATTAGTAATTAATTGTCTATATCGTTGGTTGTTTATTTTTTTCAAATTATCACTTAATGACACTTGGAAACACTTAAAAATGTACGGCATTCATTCTAGCCATTATTATGTGTTGCACTTCATTTAATGACCAAAACATAATTATCTGCATAGAAAAAGATAATATGAATACCAGTAACTGAATTATACATGTTTGTATTCTGAAATTTGAGTAGTGCTAATTATTGGATATTACTGCACTTACAATTCTGAATAATGGGATACAGATAAATACAGAAAGACGTGATCCACTTGCGTAGCAGAAAGGATTCTGACAAGAAGCATATTTTATTAAAGCACCTGCTAGTGCAGAAAGGGGGTGTTTTCTATTTTTCTGCTTAGAATTTGCCTTGTTCCCCAGTCGAGTCAACAACAGTTTTTATATTGATTTTTTGGAAAGTTCATTTAAATCTTAGAGTCTGATCAAAAGTCCAGAATAAATACTTCTACTACTTCTGCAACTCTGTAGCAGATTTTACAATCCTACATAAGCACTATGTTAAGATTTACAGCATATTTAGCCTCCTCCCTGGCAGTATTAAATCATAAAACTGGTCCAGCTGATTCTATAATGATATTATCAATTATCCATGCCTGATTGAAATTACATGCATATAAGACTGGATGCTCTGGTCTTATTAGGTAGTAACAATAATGGGAACATTGGCTAAAGAAATAAAAATGTCTGGAAAGAATAACTCAAAGCTATTTATTGATAGCTGCAATGATTCTTTAGAAAAGAGCAAACCAAACATCTTAAAATAAGTTTGTTAGCTGAAATCCAAGGACCCTTGCTGTGTGACAAACCAATCTGATATTATACAAACAAAATGTGGGAGAACGCTGTCAATTTATGTCTCCCATTGAAAATAATTGTTTTCAAAGAGGAAGTACACTGATACTGGTGCTACTCTAGTTCTAAGAGCCAAGTTCTTTCTGTGCTATCTTCAAAACATTAAATATGGACTGAATAAAAAAATTATCTCTAGTGTGTTCCCAGATGTACTGATTTGTGTTCCTTCATGGCAATTTAAAACTGAAACATTTATTCTTTCAGCAAGTAATGCTATCAGTAGAAAACTACACCAAAACAGCACATAGGTAGAAATATTAGCAAGGATAACTGACACAACAAAACAAGACAGGCTGAACTGCTACTTCCATAGTAAACATCCAGTAAAGAAGTAGAAACTTTGCAGTAACAGCAAAGTAGAAGCAAACAGAAAACTAGTAGCCTGCCATTCCACACAGGGGAAATTTTCTCAGCATATGATGTATACCACTGAACCTCAAACGATCTCAGGATGCATCATACACAGGGCTTCTCAGCATTCTGTTCTTTTAGAAGGCCAGCCTATACCCTTCCATTAATAGATCACTCTCTGGATCTTACGATGAAAAGCTCAAAAGGCTGTGACATATTTTTCCAAATTTTATACCTGAATTTGACACTAGTTTGTTTCCCAGTTACACCAAACAGGCTTACAGGACTGCGCAACTAAAATCATGCAGACACTCAAAGAAGAAAACAAATTATTACTGTCTGCTTAACTAATTTAAGACTTAAGAACAAAACCAAACAAAAATGATGGATTCATGATAAAATATAAGAAATTATTAATTCAAATAGAATACAGGTGGCCTGCTTTATCAGTTAATGTTAAATTAATTTTTAAAAGTGCTGTTGTTGCTACCAGTTTTCTGTTCCTGTCTCATTTTTTATTAGAATAATTTCAATATTCTTTTGCAGAAAAATGCTATACAAATGTCTATTCATTCCAAAGATCCAGGGAGCTGGTAAACCACTCAAGCCCTCTCCACAAAATAATGAAATCTGGACTAACATAGTCTCTGTTTAGAAAGCCCATTGTCAGTCCATGGTTTATATCAAAAAGACACTACACCTGAAATCCTGGACAGCACATTCTGCACTACTTGCATCCAACATGCAAACAAAACTAGTATATACTTAAGTAAATTGAAGTGCAAAGTAAAATTCTATCTGACAACAAATATTTAATAGCATAAGTGATACAAAATCATGTATATCATGTTGCAGCAGCAGAGGAGAAACTTGAAAATAGCTTTTCTAGCTCCTGATTATATAACCCACAATCATTAAATTAGTTGCTAATTATCAGAAGTATGAACTTGCACAATATAAGCCCCTGATCCCTTCCCACCATCTCTGATTATAGTAAAAATATAGTAAAATTATGATAGTTGCCACTCACGAAAAATTACATTCAGGAAACAATAGATAAGTGATAAATAACTCTACTTTGCTAAATAAAATTTTTTATTAATTTCTAAAATGGCTAGACCATGCGATTTTCTCATTGTTCTTCAGTTCTTTTCATTTAATCACACAGAGTATGCACTTCAAAAGTAAATTTGTCATTGTGGAGGTACAGTAAAGTGAGCAGGAGTTTTTAAGAACGATACCACCTTAGTGTACATGAAATTCTAAATTCCTACAGTATGAAAATAAGTGGATATTTTCCCTGTAAACAGTCATATCATTCCAAAGTAGATTAGAAAGTCCAGCAGTTTATAGCAGAGTGATAATGCCTTCCATATTATTCAAACCCTCAAAGTTTGATATCATAATTTAAAAGTCATTCTTATTAAATAAAGACCAAACTTCACAGTTCCAAATATACAAAGCACAGATCCACAGAATAAACTACTTTTACTCAATGTTACCATTGCCTTAAAACTTAATTAGGGAGCTTGGTCAGATGTTGGGAAACCAGGCTAGCAATATAACAACAAACAAAAAACTACACGCTTTGTTTAGTTTCCAAGGTAAAAATTGTACTGAACAACTTACCAAGGGCCTCAAGACTCCCACTGACTTTGCAGCTAAACTGAAAAATACAGATTTTCAGATTTCAAAGGATCAGAGGCACAGAGACTTTCTGAACCAAGTTGCTTAAAGAAAGCAGAGCTGGTATAAAAAAAGTTGACATTACAATAGTAAAAATAATGTCTTTTATTTTTCTCTCTGAACTACAAAATTTCTGCAAATGCATAATTTGAAATTAATCAGGTACGAGTGATGAAACAGGAAAGGTAAAGTTTTCCCTCCCTGTCCTGGGCTGGTTCTTTTCGGCCTGCATCTCACAAGGGGGAGTTGAATTAAAAACAAATGTGGATCTTGTGAAAATCAAAAGCAAGCTGCATCCTGGATAAAAAATAGAAACCCATTTTTTTTATCTGCTCCTTGGACAAAGCAATACCACCCTATTCCTTGCTGAGGGTTTTTTAGAAAACTTGCATTCATTTTTCATCGTACTAGGTAAAAGTGAATATTAAGAGAGGAAGAAATACTTAAGATAGCCTTGACTTTGTTGGCATTATACTTAACATAAATTTCAAATGAGAGAATAAGGAATAGTCCCAAATGAGCACATTACATGAATTTATCATAATACATAGTTAAATAGTTATAACTAGTTAAGTGATCTGATAAGAACATTTTTAATGCTAATAACAAACTCCCAAAACACCTGTTGAACTGAAACCTGTTACCCTTAGGGCAACACACAGCACTATGGGATTAGTGCAGCAAGTCCTGGGGTTTGGATCCAACAAAAAACATGAAGTATCTCGGCCTGATTAACTCATGTTAAAAGAAGATGTGCATAACAGTAAGTGTTCCACAGATGCAGAGGGAAGACCACTGCAATTGGTTTAATGTCTATAATGAGCCATTTTTTAAAAAGCAGTCTTACACTTATCAGAGAAGTACTAGAGGAATATGGGGCATTTGTTTCTGCAATAGGAGCCACAGCAATGATCTGAAAACCAGAAACCAAAACAAACACCCTCTAGAGAGTATTACACAGAACTGTCACATTTTTTTCAATCTATGTCTAACATTGTGTCACTGAAGGAATGTCTACATATAAACCTTTGGAAAAAGTCTATTGGATCCCTGTACAAGTCTTCTAAACATGTTTGAAGAAGCTATTTAAGAACACCTAGTCTCCCTATAAACATTGAAAATGAAATATGAAAACAATTTTTACCACATTTTCCAGCCCACTGAAGATATTATCATTTAATAAAGAGAGATTCTCTCATGTTTAAAATAAAGAAACATACTTTGAAGTATACATACTAGTATAACATACTAGAAATTTTACATTTAAACAAGCAATTCATAATAGCCCATCACATTCCCTTCTCTTTTAAAACAGCTAAAGGAACTATTATGTTAGCTACCTTTTTTTGTTGTTGTTGTTTAACAGAGTTTTACAAGGGTTCTGGATATGTTTATAAATATGTAAAGGGCAAGTGCCAGGAGGACAGAGTGAGGTGACTAACAATAGGACAAGGGGCAACAGTTATGAACTGGAGCATAGGAAGTTCCGTATAAATATTAGGAACAATTTTTTCACTGTGAGGGTGACAGAGCACTGGAACAGGCTGCCCAGGGAGGTTGTGGAGTCTCCTTCCCTGGAGACATTCAAAATCCACCTGGATGTGTCCCTGTGTGACCTCCTATAGGTGACCCGGCTCTGGCAGGGGGGGTTTGGACTTGATAATCTTTTGAGGTCCCTTCCAACCCCTAACTTCCTATGATTCCATGATATACAGGAACCTCAAAATGTTTCAGAGAGACATAGACCATTAGCTAAAAACACTATTTTAGCTTAGTTATCTTACTTCACTGTCACATGGCAGCCACAAACTGTATCTTTTTCAATAAGGCCTTCTATGAGAAGCAGCAACGAGAGCAATATGCCTTTTTCTGGTTTGTCAGGTATTACTTTTAGTACTGCATTCTCAGAGTTGCCTTCAGCCAACATCAGTAACTTGATCAAAAGTGTCCAAAGGAGCTACAGGATCAGAAAACTCTTCTATTTCTTTTTCCACATGTGCTGACATCACCTAAACCCTTCATAAATTTTTATTCATCTTGTCCAACGAATTACAAAAAAAGTACCCCAAAATATCCCTCCATGCCCCTTCTCTTTCATTTTCAGGCTATACAAGGCAACTATTTACACTAAAGAAATGACATATTCATTAACTGTCTGTAGTAGCATCTTTGAAATCTGCTGTATTTCTGCAAGCTGAAAAAGCTCAGAATGCTAAAGCAATTGAAAATGGATTTAGATTGGACACAAAATCTTGGAATAATTTCTGGTTTGCGAAAGAACACTGTTTTCTCCATTTTTCATTATTAAAACTAAAGTAAACTTTATAAATAGTTTATAAGATTTTAAGCCATATGCTGCTCACTATTCTCGCTAATCAGCAGTCTCTGGAAATGCCCCACCTGAAGATCAGAATATGCCTTGATAACAAAATAAGCTCTATTTCCATTCTGTGTGCAGCAGCCAGACATAAAAACCAAAATAGAAGTGGGGATATGTTAAAAGGCCAACTGATTGCAAAGTAATTATCTCGGAAAAGATACTAAAGTCTGATGAAATCTACAGACAGCTGACAGATGATACCATACACTGATGTAGTATAGCCATTTCTTTTATTGTGTGGCATGCTAGGACTGGTTTTACTGGACTTATGACCTGTTCTAATATTACTGCTTGCTGAAGGACTAGTAAGTCTATAGGCATTATTGTTCTACATTAGCATCCACTTTTCAGGTGTCACCGTTTGAACAGGAGGAACTAAGGAAGGAGGCCTTTTCAGACTCTGAGAGGGGCAAAACAGAAAGAAAGGGATCTATTCCCTCCCATTTCATGCCATACTCTAAAACAAAGATCGGAAGGTCAGCAGGTCCTCTTTTTTCCTCCCACTTCCTGCTTGCTGTGCTGCTGTTTGTTACTGCCAGCTCACCACATGCTATGCATCAGGTTGTATCTATCTCTCTCTCTCTATATATATATACATATATATAATATATATTTATATATATTTGTATTTTTGCTACTCTACTGTTTATGTTATTACCTTTTCTTGTGTTAGCAAAATCTGTTTCTAATTATTTTCAGCTTCCAACTTAAAGTCCCAGCCTTTATTCCCCTTTTATGTTCCTTTTGTGTGGGGGGGAGCGGAATAGAGAGGATTTCTGTCCTAGGTTTGTAGTCCACCCAAACTGCTAAATAGGGACACCAGGACAATAAATTAAATTTAATAATAAAAATAAATTAATAATAAATAAATAAATAAATAAATGTTCGCTAGAATACAGCTGTTTTTCATAACCATTCCCCTTCCTGCCCTTAGTCAGAATTCAGATAATAATTTCATATGTATTATGAATTGTATTCAGATAGTAATTTCATATTCAGATAGTAATTTCACATGAGGCAGTCTCAAAATCTGGGGTTACTCAATTGCAACATTAAAGTATGTAAGCAATTTTTTTGCTAATGAACACAGATAGCTCTCAGTGTAATCTAAATCCATTTGCAAAGGAGGAGCAGTAGCTACCTAACAAATGATGATTTTTAGGAAAGAAGTGTTACTGAAACAGTCATTGCCACTGCAAAACCACCTTGTGAAACAAGACTCCTTACAGAAGCCCAGCTTCTGTAGCATGAAACAGCTTTTTAAGCACATTGTAAGAGATCAGTGCAACATTAAAGCTTGTAAATATATTCCCCACATATTTTCCCATTATTTTCTAAAGCTTATCCCCATAAGGTGATAAAGGAAGGAATAATTGAATGAAACTTGGTGGATACGTTTAGAAATTTCAAGTATCAACCTTTTTGATATTAAACAGAAGACAATTCTATCACTTCCTCTCCTTCTTTACAATGCATAGCACGACTTAACAAGATGTACTCATTAAAAGAGTTTAATTACATTCTAATATTCAGCTGGCAAATTATATCAAAATAAGGCTTTCAAGACCTACTCAATACAAACTTTTTTAAATGAGACTTGTAAAGTGATAAGTAGGTTTCTTGGCCTAACAGTATTTTGAAAATTGCATTTAGCAATGTGCGCTCTTTTATTTTCAGCTACGAATGTATAAAGAGGTATGTCTAAATTTATCTTTAGAGGTGTGTTTTAGGAATGTATTGTGAAAATATAAAAGATTTCTAACTAGCACGTAGCCTCATTATCAAATCTGAGAAAATCCAAGAAAACTTCTGCAAGTGGCTAAATAATCAGTATTATATATGTTATACATGGAGTTTTTCGAACACTGGCTAGCTTTTTTCTCCCCTTAATTCAGTACTACCTACTGATACTTATTTTTTTAGAAGTTATAGCTCTTTGAAACTGCTTGATAAGGAGGCCTCCCTACTGAGATTACCAATAGTCTTTTTATACAAGCCTGTAGTAACACTATAAAAGTGCAAGAAAATTAGGAGTATAAAAATAATTGGACTCTAGTGCTGTACTGGTATTTAGAGAAAAAATTTGCTGTTATGTCTCAGACAAGTTATTTGCTCATAAGTTCCCCTGAAGACAGCATATTTGCACCACCTATACTTTATCCTGCTTTCTATGAAATAAATTTACCTAAGAAGGTGAAAGACTGGCAGGGTTGTAGACAATTTAACATAGTTGCATCATTACATGCATATAACATAAAACTGAAGATCTCACCTCCCCAGTGATGAAGAGGGTAAAAAAATAGATATGGATAGAAAGAATGAAGCTGCCAGAAACATTGACTTATCTTAGAAACGTTAGATATTAAAAAGTAGTTTCACTTCTTAAATAACTTGTCTAACATAACTGCCCAACATATTTAATATTTATTATTGCTGCACAGGAGCTTAGCATTATTTACAGTCTCATACCATATTGATATGAAGAAAAAAACCCAACAAAGTAATGATCCAAAGGACACAATAAAAAAACACAATTGAAAAAAATAATTTAACATATCTTACAAAGGATAATCAAAAGAGGAGAGATCCTCTTTTGACAGACATAGTACAAACGTTTAGGTTTTTCTGCTGTTCATTTTTCAATAATTTTAGATGCCTGCAGAGTTTAAAGTTTTCCTTTCTTAAGTCTCAATTTCATACCACCCTGAGAAAATGAGTAAAGCCCATTACATACAATACACAGGACATTTGATTCTGAGTATTTAGACTTCTAAAGCCGCTTGATCACTACTCTGGATATCTTCAAATTAATTAAAACTGAAGTGTTCTTCACAGAACCCATGTACATTCATCACTGAAAATTCAGGACAGTTATTATGTTTATGAAATCATTTAAACCCTTCTAAACATCCAAGGAAGAAAGGTAATTACTGCATCTGTCAATCAAGAAAACATTCTAATTGTTATCTTTATTATTCCCCAAGGCTCCCACTCCCTACAGATTCGCTGAGAGTTTTGATTGCAATCCCTACAGCATTCACTTTCAATACTAATAGGAAGGTGTGTTTGAAGTACGAGAGAATCCTACCTCTGAGTACTATTGTTGAGGCAATATACCTCAGTATTCAAATGCAACAATGGTATAGTTGTAAATGGTTTAAAATAACAGGTTATGTTCATCATTACAATTATCTTTAAATAAGAAATCTGCAGACTAGCTGTCCACGCTTTCATAATTCTCTACTAATTGTGTTCATTTTCATTTTCCTAGACTGAAATCCAAGAGACAAAACACAATTTAACTCAAGGGTAATTTGATTATTTTATTATTCAAGGATTATTTGTACATTAGTTTGGGGCTATGGAGACAATATGCACATTAAAGTATTTCCATTTCATAAGGAAATGCAGGCAGTGTTCACCAACCTGCCAGCCATTAAATTACAACTGTTTGATATATATCCAAGGGCAGCTCTTGTTTTGCCTTCCTATGTCCCTCTCAGTTACTTCAATACTCCCCCAATAAAAAGTTAGTAAGCAGCTTTCCCATGCTGCCATATGAAAAACACAGACTGATTGTTCTAAGCAACTTTAGTCTCCCCATTTTTTTCTTTCCTTATCTTCCACATGTGAACCTGTTAGTGCAGCCCCAAACACAGCTGAACAACAGCCTGCATTGGCTCCTCAGAATACTAGAACACCAACAGAGAATATTTTTGCACTCATTCTGTTGGGGTTTTCTGTCAAGTGGATTCCTGAATGAACTATCATATAACAAAATCCATTTACTCCTAGAGTAGCAAAGAACATTTTCAGAAGAAAGAAAAACTACTGCTAAAGATTCTGTTGAAATTCAAGAATTTACACAGGATTTCCAAAGTAGTTTCAAGTAAAGTTGGATCTTGAATCATTTCTAATGATGCAATAATCAGCATCCAGATATTTTTATCTTGGCAAGTTAGTGCTAAGAAAAGATAATTTTCAATATTCTTTGCCTTCACTCAACACTCATAAAAGAACATTAAGTTATTCTCCTCTTAATATCATCAACTTTTAAATCTGGTATTATGCTTGAAAAACCATGCTTTCATTCCCATAACACTCTTATAGTCTTGTAAATTACCAGCCCCTACAGCAGAGTAATTTTCATGTGCCCTACTACATCCTGTACTCACTTATTCCAGCCCAATGTTTTGGACCTTTTTTCCCAAAGTGACAGCTGACCACCAACAATGAACTACGAACCAACCAAACATAACCCCCTAAATGGGCAGATGCAGTATAATTCTGCAATTTGGCTCTATACATCTACAGTTTTCTCCCATTAAATTAACAATAACTTGAGTAGGGATGCAACTCTGCTGTATAGTTACTGCTAGAACAAAAAAATTATAAACAGCTCCTAACAAAGCTAAATTTTTTTCACATTTTCCATAAAACACTCTGCTCATTTCTGAAACACTTAAATTTAATTCAGTCTCTGTAGACCTCCGAAATCCTTTAATGTACACAGATGAATGCAGAAAGATTAAACATTTTCTTACTGTGACCTACAACAATGTGCTCAAACTTTAATTATTATGTTAATTCAAGCATTGGGCTCAGTGGAATTATTTTATCCCAGAAGCTAATACAATCTATTCTGAAGTGAGATGTAGGCATTAGCTGCTTGGAAGTATTTTGTCTACAAATATTTAGGCAGAGTAACTGATGGCTAACTACAAAAGAAAATATTCTTAAAATCTAATCCTAGTCTTGGAGCATTTTCCTCAAGATGATGAGGAAAGTACTGAAAATATAATTGCATGTAGAAGCAAAAGCTTCTGTCTTGGCCAAACGTTATCATCCCAAATTCTAGCCCAAAGATCTTTACTGTGTCAGGATTCCATATCTTATACAGATACACACTATTCTAGAATTACATTTAGCAAAAAGGAAATGTGGTTTTTCGTTGTTCTGTTTTGGTTTGTTTTTTTCCCTGCTGAGGACTGTTCATGCTATACTTGGAATCCAAACAAGAAGACCCAACCTTAAAAGTAGTGGATTTATGGTAAAGATAGCTTATTATATAAAGAGGAGAAATTACCCAATTCTTCATGTTTTAATGGACCAGCACTAGAAGAAATGCCAGTCACTGGAAGCTGAAATTTCACCTTTATCCTTATAGACAGTACAAGTGTTTCTGATTCTCTTTTCCTTACATGAAATTGCTAGTCTCAGTTTTGTTTCATACATTTGGAAACAAATTCCTAGTACTGTTTTTTTAATTATCCCTGGACCCTGACAATAATTCTCTTAGTTTCCATTAGCAACACGATGGACAAAAATGAAATTAAAATTTTAGATAGCTTAGAAGAGAAAAACAGAAAAAAATCTTGATGAGGTAAACTTGTCAGAAACCTTTAAAACAGTGCAACTTTGACTATAGAAACCTTACTTTTTTTTAAGCAATGAAGCTGGACATTTCTTGTATAGCTTGTCTCATATTACTTGTGCATGGTTTGCTACATCACAGTATTTTCTAATAAAGTATCATAAAAGCACCTGTGGTGTAATTAGGAGCAATGTGACTTTCATCAAGGGAAAGTTAAAAAAAAAATTCACTATAATAAAGGCAAGCAGGAATTAATGCAAGCTTTCAGCCTTTATACTGCCAAGTAAGTCAGTACTTTTGTCCTCTAATTTTTTATTATCCATTTTAATTGCTTACTATCATAATACCTTCATAACCATCACAAAGACAACTCCATAATTACAAGATAGAAATCACTATGTTCTGAAGAGGTAAAAAAAAAAAATCACAAAGGAATTCTTTCATCAAAATTTTCTGAAGTTCATGTAAAAAAAAAAAAAAAAAAAAAAAAAAGACTTAAAGCTTTCAAGCTGAGATATTTGAGACCACAGATAACTCAGGTATATTTTTTGTACTATTTCTAAACAACATGGTCATAAGAATATTTGTTTCCTGCATTACTTCTAACCTTTTCCCAAGAGCAAGACCACATTCAAAGGATTCTCACACATTACTTTTTCACACTACTCTAATCAAGTCTATTCCTTAAAAATCTGTCTAGGATAGAGGCAGAATACCCCTCACATGAAAATAGCAGGCTTATTAAAGTAAAGTTATAGTACAAACCTGGTTTATATATTTTCTATTTTTTTTCATAAATTTCATAATTATTTTTAATAAATATCTGAACTGGATCACACTACAAGGATAATCTTAGTAATCTACAGAACCTTAGAACCTTTACAGTTTAATTTATTATATGAATGCAATGTAATTCTCATTATATATACTTATATACATGAAAAATACACACATATATTTTTTTATATATAGTTTATAACCAGATGTGAGAGACCAGCCCTCAATGGTCTAGTGTGGGAATTGGTGTCAAAACACCATCTTAAGCCCTTGAACAAGAAAAGGACTGCCTGACCCATATGGAAATAACAGTCCACACATGGAATCAAGACGGAGTAAGGGTGGAGGAGCAGGGGGGGGCAGAGTTCCCCTGCAGTTGCTCAGTTGTGTTACTCAACCGTGCTTGCTCATCATTGCAAAACAATTGCCTGAAGAAAACAGGCCTACAAAAAGAGGAGCTGTGATGGTGGGATTTGGGAACTTCACCAACACCATCCCTACCCTGTTAGCTGGACCAACACTGGATCCAAACCTGGTGATTTTCTGTTACATCTCTTCTCTAACTTTTCTTCTCCTATTCTCTTTCCCTTCATAAAATCATTAAGTAATGCAAGGCCTACCACGATTTTTCCCAGGTCACGCAGCTTGAAAACGTATGTATTGTGACTTTTGTAATCAAACTATCAGCCTTCATGATTGTGCAGCTGGAGCATATATAACAATCAACGTATCAATACAACTTCTACAATTTTAATTAAAGATAATGTTCAAATGCAGATCTTGAGTGTCATTTCACCCTAGTCTGATCAGGGTTTATGTGATGGTTGAGCATTTCTTTGGGCCATAACACTTTAATTACTTTCCCTGGGAGGGCCAGGTGTGCCACTAAGAGTGGATCCAGTCATACCTACTTTGCTCTCTGCAAAAGAGTTTAAATAGCAAGAGGGTCCAGTCTGAATCTGCCTGGGTTGCCTAATCTGGGTCATGACACCAGGCAAGACTCTTCTCCTGTATATCAATTAAATCAGGTGTTCCCCAGCATTCCAGCAATTTTTGAGATACCTAAAAAATTTTAAAAAATCAAGAGCATTTAAATATTGTTTTTATACAAGCTCATCTGGTAGAGCTTCTTCCTTAAACACTTTTTTTTTCCTTGATAGCGCAAAAAGGTAACAGGAGTTCAAAGCTACCCTGGCAACTGAACTTAGTCACTAAGGACTTACTTCCAAGGGCCTTTACAGACTATACAAGAGGTATTATAAAGTCTTCTATGGTTATTTTAAATATACAGAACTAGCAAATTTAGTGTTGCATATTATAGACAAATGTTAAAAGATGTCTTGATTATTTTTGCAGAAAGTGCACCCCAGAGAGGCTCATTAACTAAAGGTAGATTACTCCAAGTTACATTAATGCAATACAGCAAATGCATTGTATGAATCATGTTATACAAAATTTTCTCAGTTAAGTATTTTGTTGTCATGAAATAGATAACTTAAGCAAAGTATTCATTATACTTCAAATGAAGAAATTATGTTGATTTCCTGCACCTGAATCATATAAATTATGGCAGCGTTAACAAAAAGTTAGTTATAGTGAGATAATACAGCACTGTCTTAAGTTGTTGCATATTTCTCAACGTACAGATTCCATATGTTATAGATAATTATCAACCATTACTTAAATATTGTAAGCTATGAAATAACCACATATGATTTCAAAACAAAAGAGATGCTCAAGTCGGCCTAATTCGCTATGAACCTAATATTTTTCAGTGAATTAAAATGCCTAGAATAAAGAGGAGTGCAAAGTAAATTTCATTCAGGGGGAAAAAAAACCACAAAAAACCAGCAGTCCCCTCCCCCCCCAAAAGAACAACTCCATTCTGGCAACTAGAAATAAATTTTGTATCATCAATTCACAAAAAAATCAGAGTTAATTTTTTCTTTTCCATGTCTATCATCTAAAAAACATAAATACATATTTTGAATTTCTACATGTAAGATGCACTAGAGTATTAGTATTACTATATTAGTTATAATCCATATTAGTTAATTAACTTATTAAATAATTAACCAATATAATCTAAATTGGTTATAATTCAAATAATTCTGCTTGACAGCATTATTAGCCATGTACTTCTTGGACTGAGAACCCAAATTTGGCATTCCTAGAGGTGCCATCTTGTTCAAGGGGCTGTGAAAATTAGTATAACTGTTATCTTAATGAACTAAGTTCTTAACATAATTTATCTGCTATGAGGAGTGGTTATTCTACTTTATTCAGGGCAGTAATTGAACAATTCAGACTGCAGAAATGAAGACAGGCTGGAATTTGGTTAGACAATTCAATTTACTCTGTAACTTACCCAGGACCTTTAACTAACATAATGAACCACATTGTTTGGTCCTCCACAACACATACTTTTGTTCCTCTCTCTACTAGCTTTATATATAGCTCTCATTCATTTACCAGAAGTCTCAATACAGGATGCCAAAGCCTGCAGGAAATTTCAATTACAAACAAGTAGTTGGCTCAAAGAACAAAATCCCACACTGGCAAGCTTGTCACTGAGTCCTTTAATAACAAAAAAAACCCCATGTGCTTTATACTATATCCAATCAGCCAATGCAATTCACATACAGAACTTGCAAATTTACACCTTATATTAGGATGGACCCCTATAACACTGTTAATTATTTGGGGTTGTATTCTGTAAGACATCTGGGACATTGCCATAAACCCTTGACTGAAGTTGTGCAAACATGAAAGGATGTTCCTTTTAGCCTGTGCTTTATAAAATCCTTTGTTCCTCTGGTCCCAGATTTAAGATCTTTAAAATTTCTATGTCCAGTGCTGGCAGCATGTAGTGACAGACAAGCAAACCACTTCATCTAAATGCCTAACCAAACTTCTGAAATAGAGGTCCTAACCAGAATTCTGAAACCTTTCAAATATGTGCACATGAATTCACAGTTTTTTTCTGGATATTAGAGCTAGGTTCATCTTGTTGAACAGAAGGATGTAAAATACAAACTGAAAGGAAATTCCACTCTTAAGTGTAGCCTAACTGTGCATGTACTTTTATACGTTAATTAACTTGCAAACTTCTATGTGTTAATAGTTTGAACATGCATCATAGATTTATCCACCCTCTTCCCTGAAGGAACACTATTCTTACACTCAAGAACTATATTAATGTAACTCACATATGAAGGCATGCTTTGATAACTCATCAGTCCTGAAATAGTTAACCTCTGGGGATTTTTAGTATTTCTTTTACTTTACACCTAGTTGTTATCAGAGCAGATGGGAACATATCAAGGGGGCAGTTACGTGCCACAGCACATTTTGTGGTCCTGTTTAGTTAATAATCCAGATTTGGGACCCATCTGGACCTCCTGGAGCTACACATTACAGTTAATGTCCACAGATTTCTTTCCTCCTTACATGTTGTGAGGGAGGACAGGAGATGATATGAGCCTAATTCTCACCCAGCATGGAATCGGGATAGGACTGAATCACCCATCTATACCCAGTCACTTGGAAAGATTTCCAGATCTTAAAGTTTAGACACCATGTGCAGAGTTTATCTGTTAAATATTAGTCATAATGAAAGAATACTTTCTGATATTTCTACTGCTTTTTCCTTTAAGGGGGTGCCCTCAATATTCTGAGGCATCCTGTATGTAGCAAATAAACTGAACTTCAGACTGAATTCATACCTGGTAATTTATTCTCAGCATTTTGCATTTCACTTAGATTTAAAATGACAAACTGTTGGCCCAATTTTTGTCAACATATTTATAATTAGTTCTGAATTTATGACAATTAAAGCTAAGAGCTGTCTTTAAAATGAAGTAACTGAATTTGCTTTAATTTGTTTTCATTGCTCAGCAATGTGTGCATTTTAATTCACCATGGAAATATCCCATCCTCTCTTAAGCAGGGAAGGCACTGCTATCAGTGCTACCATTTTTTTCTTGTGAAATTTATTGACTAGAAAATAGTAGAATGAAAACAACTCTTGGGAATGCTCCACATATAACCAGCTCCATCTGTGTCTCAGCTGACTCAAAAACACCAATGTCTTCTAAATCTTTTGGAGAGAGGGGAAAAAAAAATTAAAAAGAGAGAGAGAGAGAGAAAAATAAGGACCATTGCATATTGCACCATAGCAAGGATTTTCTCTTACTTGTGACTACTGCTGCATTTTTGGGTTTAGGCAAATGACACCTATTTTTTATTATTCTAGGGCCATATACAGCATTAAAAAGTTAAAGCTGTATTTCATTTAAAAGCTGAGACACTACACAAAAATAAATCAGCACTTCTGAAAATTTTTCTGGGGACAGAGAGAAGATGGCTGAAGTATAATTGTTACCTGGATGAAGAAATAATTTTGGCAAGTTCTTAGAGCCTTAATAAAAAATTCTATATATTAGAGGAGCAACATTTGATCTCATATGCCTCAACTACATTTTTTCTTCTCCCTTGCTTCTGTTTTCCAGCAGGAAGTAATTTTCTCTTCACAGTTCGTCTGTGAATTTACATTGTTCATGCACCATTTATTTTGTGAATAGCTGTAGACCGAGCTATACTTTTATGAGTAGCTGCAGACTACATGACTTAATCTGAAATTGCAGCAGATTTTTCTACCAGTGAGTGCTTTAAAATAATAATCTGCAACAGTATTTGAAATTAATAATAGAGAACATGGATATCTAATAAAAGAGGTACAGTATGACTACTTGTTTTCTACTTAAGCTAACATGTTTACTAAAAAGAAAAAAAAATTAAATCTACCAAGACCTGTTCTGTTAGAATTCTAAATTCAGTTTAGTTGTGGGATGTCCCCATTTTAACTTCTATTTTGTCTTTTAAAGTAGATTTTGTACAATGTGAAACAAGACCTAAATAGCACTCTTAAAAGACTTCAGATACTATAAGCAGCAATAATAAGATTTTTATGATAGGCAATTGCCTTTCTGGTTTAAGAAATGTAAAAAATATCCTTGCTCTAACAGCTAATGAAAAATACTAGAGAAAGCTGAATTTATTTCCCACAGCCCAACTGCATCTCTATGCTTTAAAAAAAGAAAAAGCAATATAATTGAATACTTAACTAAGTATGAGAAAAATAATTATAATACATTAATTGTAAACTATGCTTCTTTTTTTTTTTTTTTTTGCATTATATGTTCATATGTTTTTTTTGTTTGGGTTTTTTTCTGCACAAGTAGATGCAGTTTTATAAAACTTGCCTGTTTTATGCAGACTAAAAATTAAGTCTATTACTAACATGTGTCTGTATTTACACTAAACCCAAAGAATTTAATAACCTTTGTTACAAATAAGTCTATCAACTTCTTATAACTGCATACAGACATGACCCAATTCAGGAGCAACAGGTTCACCTGGTTGTCAAAGACACCAAAATTTAAATGAACAGTCTTCAGAAAAATAATTCAATTAAAAACGAGGTTGTAACTGCAATCCCTAAAACTTGTAACTCCCTTCACTCCTCAGACCTTCTAACCCATTCCTCTCCTGCTAGGGATCTCATTCACTTAATTTAAATCGAGCTGCCTTTCTAGCTGACTTCTAGCTAAATCCCAAGAATAAAAGGTGATAACATCAATTTCATTTAAATTTTCCCCTTTGTGCTTGTATACAGAAACATAATAGCTCCTGATCGCTTATCAAAGAAGATGGTAAAGTCAGCAAAGCACAAGCAAAAACGCATCCATTTGGGAAAGTCTCCTTCCCAAGAGCATTTCTGCCTTTTGTTCATGCCTGTCCTGTAATTGGTGCAGTCAAGTCAGAGTAATGTGCTGGAATTCTGTTGTTCTCTTCAATGCCTTTTATCAGAGCCAGACTTTGTAATGTGCTTGAAATGTGGATTACTTGTTCAGAGAGGGAGGCCAAGTGGAAGCTAAATAACCCTGACCTTTCTCAGCTTGGAAAATCAAAACATTAGGAAAAAGAGAGAAGCATTCATAACTAGAATGGGATTTTTTAAAAATTCTACTCAGTTGCACATTCAGTGGCCAGAATGTGATCTAATTAAAATAATAATCAGAAAGTTGGTAAACTTTTTTTTTTTTCCCCTCAAAATCTATTGAGAAGGTTGCAAGACTTGCACAGTAGTCACAAGGACAACCACCACTGATACAGGAAAACTTGGCAAAGAATGAGCAGGAAATGCTTTCACATTAAATCTATGTGCATGGTTTTCATCTTCACACAATGTTTTTCATCAACTCATCTCTAAACCATGATTTTCCTTTCATAGGATTGATGAGAATAATTTATACACAGTAACACTTGGACCATATTTTGTTTTGTAAATATAAAAAACACCTTCAAAAAGATGCTGTTTGCTCCCATGCTTTAAATCCTTTGTTGTATAATTTATACCTTTGTTTGAGACCACCATTTCTTACCTGCCCACTAAACAGCTTGCAGTACCCCATTTACTTTCCCCACTACTGACCTTTCTAGGAGGACCTTTGCATAACCACCATGTTCACTTTCTCTTTAGATAATTCTTTACAGCAATGCACGCACAATGAAGTCAATATTTTCTAAAAGGACAGAAAATGGGAATCTTTTTTGACACATCATCTACAAGATTTACCAAAAATTATTCTACTATTTTTGTTGCTCATAGCATTGCAAGCAACTCATCTACAAAATCAGACCTCAAGATGACAATGGTAATGCAGGGTATAGAGTCTACAGCTTCACATGCTTATAAGCTTTTCTCATTGTTGTCTTCTATCATACTTAAAATCAAAGACAACCTCTGTTTTAAAGACACTGAAATTTGTAATTATGCATTGCAGAAAAGGGGTTAAGAATCTATTAATAGGGTTTCTGGGTACTCCAACAGTACAAATAATAGCAATGTTCATTACATAAATAGATTATTTTATACTATCCCAAGGTAGGCATAAAAAAATCTTATATTTTGTATTGCTAAAAAAATCAGGCTCTTTGCTACCATTCAGTGTCCCTTCACCACTTGACTTCAGTGTTCCTACTTGAGACATGATGTACTAATACACAAGGGCACTTCTTTTGATCTTCCTCCTATTTCCTCCAATTTCCCTTCAGCCTCTTACTTTATTTAACACAAGAAGGTACTGCAGGGTTTTAATGGAGACACTAGAACTACTTAAACCTATATGAAATAAGTTTGGGGTTTAACCTCTCCAAAAGCAACCATAATCCCCAGGCTCTTTTTCTTTTTTTGATTTTTTTTTTTTTAATGTAATTTATCTTTGGTATTGGTTGACAGTCATGTCAAGAGCAGTCATGACAAAGAGCATGCTGCATGCATTTATCATAACATGGTGACTTTATGAGGCACTGTGACACAGGATGTTAAAATTTCAGTCTTCCCAGAGTGGATATAATTGTTAGGCCTATTAAATATTAGTGCCAATCCAGAGTGATGACCATGACAGCAGCAAACTTGAAGACAGGATTAGTCTTAATCCTGAAAATCAGACCTCTTCAGTTTACATCAAAATCAGACTTACATCAAATATAACTCTGGCACAGTGAGCATTCAGATGCTTTCACTGTTTCAAACCAGAAGTAAAAAGGTAAATAAACAAGTAAATAAGTGACCTACAAGCATGACACACATTATTGTCCCTGTTACTGGGTTACAACACTACTGTATTTGTGTGGTCTGGCAGGAGCTGTCAGTTCTGCTTGCCATTGTTTCCAGTTATTTGGTCTGATGAGAGATGGTGCAAGACCACATGTCACATCTTTTGAGTTGAAACAGTAATGCAAGTGAATTACTTAATGAAGAAAGAGCTTCATAAGGAAATTTGCATGTATGAGAATTTATTTTCTTGAAGGGTTGGGAGAAGGAGGATCTCATATATATGTCTGATGTTGACAGGTTTTTCTTAAACCATGTAATATTGAGATGGTTTGGTTTGAATTCTCTGCCTGATGTTCTCTTATTTGGCCAGTATCTGCATCATACACAAGTCAATTTTCTGCATTTGTTTGCGTGTTTGAATTCAGAATACTTATGTCTGAAAAAAAAACTGAATAATTTAAAGCTGTAGTAGAATTATTACAGAATCATACACAGAATAAGGTGGGTTTTTTTGAGACATAAAAACTTTCTTTGCATCATCTTTACAAAGGTAATTATAATAGCAGGTTTTCCTTCTATAAAAATCTTGCCTTCCTCTAGAATCTAGTAAAAGTGCATGTAACTCAGCTGATCAGTCATGCCTTAGTTTAATTCCACAACACCAAGTTCTCTTCCAATACTTGTCACATGCAGCAGCAATCTCATTTCCAGGCTGCCAAAAAGCATTAAGAATTCTAGTAAAACAGAAGTTTGTGTTTCTACCAAATTAAATCCAAATACACAGTCTTAAGTCAGCTATGACTGCATCTTCTAAGGACCTTCCCACAGCATTACTGTTGGAAGGCAACAATGTAGGAGATGACCAAAGATTTACAGGTTGATAATGCTTTAATGAACAGTTGCGACAATTTTGCAAGCTGTGACTTCAGCCTCAGTCCTCTGTCAGAGTATTTATCTAACATCAGCAGAATCAGTAATGACTTTACACTGGAAACTAATGTTTTAGATACATGTGTCTTATCTAAAAGTGATTCACAAACAGCAAGAGATGCGACTTTAAATATCCTAGATTTAAGTGCAAAAGTGCAAGTGTACTCTTGGAAGTGCAGAGATGCTAATGCATGCAAACTTACAAGTTAACAAATGGCCATCAGAAACATTTTCTTTCATCCTGTCCTTAGACATCCTGTAACGTAAATGCTGCACTGACTGAAAATTTTGCATTTTTAGGTTATTTTTTTTTCTTAACAAGGGTATTTTTATTCTTACCAAGTGCATATTGTAACTTGGTCTCGTAAGAATTAACCACAAAATTACCTTTTAGAAACCTGTTGTGACTCTCCCAAATCACTGTATGCCTAAAAAACATGCCAACAACACAATTTGATCTTTATACTTGAACAAAAAATAGATTTCAATTGTCTACATGATAGTACCAAATACCTTTGATTCTTTTTCTTTAATTATTCTTCAAATTCTTACTTGCTTTAAGATATTAGAACTGATACCTAACAGCTCCTAACGGATCCTGCAACAGCCATGCAAAATTTGCAAGTTCTCTGGAGAAAATGCCAAGGACCTGTGCTTTTTCCCTGTGTTTTCATATTTTAATGCAAAAAGTAGAAAGACTACATTACTGGTAGAGTTGGACTGATAACAGCAACAGTAATATCCTGATCTGTAACAAGAGAATATGTTGAAATTATGCTCAAAATATAAAATGCCCATCTGTGTGAGAATGGATTGACTGTAATACCACCATTGTGGTGGATATATTCAGAGTCTGATCATCAGGATGGTATCTTTAGCAAGAATGGTACAATATTGGTATATACAAGAGGAAATACTACTTTATTCACTTAAATTACACAAATGATCATTCAGCAACCTGAATCTAATAATCAACAAAACAATGTTCTTTGTGAAATACTTGGCAAAGAGCAAGTATTTTGGCACTCACAGTTCCAGAGCCTTTACAGAGTTCCCACAGGTTCCCAAAGCTATGCTGAATATTTTGTTATTTGGCTATGGTTATTTTTGTTACTTTCTATTTAAAGACCATTTGCATGCATTATCTGAACACTGCACATTAGCATTACATTTATTTTAATTAACACATTATTTTCTCTGCAGTTCAACATCTTACATTTACAGATGCACAGATGCTACCCAGGAAATCTCTCTCATCTCCATCTAGCACGAATAAATTTTGCAAAACAAAATTCAAGTTAGTTCTTTGACTTCTGTTTCTTGTCCAAGAGTTATTTTCATTTATGCATCCTTTTTTCAGTTTAGATATTTGAGCTTCACCTCAGCAGAGAGGGGTGGTGATAATTGAACACTGTTTACCACAGAGAACTATGTAAAACAAGAACAATTCTTACACTTATCAGAAACAACTTCACACACTGAACCTGACTCCCTTTCTTTCCAGGAAAGTTTAAATATATTTTGCTCAATCTGTACACCAAGTGGTTTGGAGATGGAAGTACCACAGTTTAGTAAATTCTAAATACTTAAAATCTGTCAGCCAGTTGAAACAGGGTACTTTTAGACACCATATAGTTAAAAATAACTATGATTAACATACTAACACTCTAACTAGGTTTTATGTAGGAGTTTAAAACTTGCTGTTGTACTCAGCTCTTGAAAAAATAGTTGCCATGTGTGTTGCAGCTCGCTTCAGAACAGAGCTTTGTTCCTCAAGATGATTCCCTTACATTTTCAGTGAGCCTTACTGTATAGTTGATATAATTAAAAACCATTTTTATGGCAGGCAGGAATTCATATCTATTATCTCAGCTCTAAGACTAGATCCTAAAAATCCCTATGATGCTGCAATAGGAAGTGACAGGTAAGAATTCTTACTTGCATATGAAGCCATGCATAGGACCCTAGCTTTTCTCTAACACCAATATTCAATATCGCATTCAGGCAAGATCACTTTAGTACCCCTAACAACAGTCACTCTGTAGTCTTAATAACAGTAGTGA
This sequence comes from Heliangelus exortis, assembly GCF_036169615.1. Lineage (NCBI taxonomy): Eukaryota > Metazoa > Chordata > Aves > Apodiformes > Trochilidae > Heliangelus > Heliangelus exortis. Next base: position 29,131,730 of record NC_092424.1, on the reverse strand, counting down.
TTTACTGTTAATTTTACCCATGTCCCAGTTAGATTACAATGAGCAAGAGAGGAACCAGAAATAGTAGCTCAGACCAAAGTTGTCTTCTTTGCTATATAACAAAGGTTTTCCCAGATATCCAGGGAAAATCAGTGAGTGTTTCTGATACTTTTATGTTTGCAGTCTCTCATCTTGCAAATTTAAGTTCAGGTAACTTAAGATTAATGGTCATTTAGGATCTCTCAGTTGAAATGTCTTATGAGTAGTTGCTCCATTTATCCTGCAGTTTACAGCTCTTTGCATCACCAGAATTCTTCAGCAAGGATTTCCACAAATTTGCTGATGTATGAAAAACTATCTCTTTTTGGTTCTTTATCATCTCCAGTTTGATTTTTTTTTTTTTTGTATTAGAAGAGATGGCAAACAGCCAATCCTCATTTACCATTTACATGCAATGTGTGCTTTCATAGATCTTGCAGAATCCCTTGTTCTATAGCCATCTTCTTTTCAAGTTCAAGAACCACCCTTCAGGCCTCAAGCAGAAGCCAAGAAAATTGTGTTTAAAGCCACCTTAAGTAATAGTCTCAGGCAAAGGCTGTTTACTGTTTCAAAATTTATCCACCATCAATGCATATTTACAATCTTTATGACACTGAAAACTTGAATGAAAACTATTGTCAAATTTTTATGCAATTCCTGAAGAAATGCACTGTATTCTTTTCTGGTTGGAATGAGGCTGAGGGGAGACCTTATCACTCTTTACAACTACCTTAAAGGAGGTTGTAAAAAGGTGGGGCTTGTCCTGTTCAATGAAGTTACAAGTGACCAGACAAGAGGTAATGGCCTCAAGTTGCACCATGGGAGGTTTAGATTGGATGTTAGGAAGAATTTCTTCACTGAAAGGGTTGTCAGACATTGGAACAGGCTACCCAAGACACTGGTGGGATTACCAACCCTGGAGGTACTTAATAGTGGTATAGACATAGAACTTAAGAATATGACTTCTTTGAGGTCTTGTCAGCGTTAGGTTAATGGTTGGACTTGATCTCAAAGGTCTTCTTCCAGCCAAGGTAATTCTGTGGGTGTGTTTTTCAATGCATATCAAGATTCTTTCAGCTACATCAAGACCAAACCAGCAAGGAAGGGTTTCCCCAACAGGTGTTGCTCTGGGCTCTTCTGAAAGACAGAAGTAGTCTGTGCAGTAGAACATTAATCTTTGACTTCAGGAAATTACTACCATCAGAATTATTTCTTCTTGACAGCAGTGGGGAATCCAGTTGCCGAGCTTAAATCACAACAAGCTCCACTATTTTGCATAAATATGGGGGTAAATTCAGCATTTTTATATAGGCTGCAGGAGAATACAGTAAGGAGAGGGAAAACACAGGGTTTTCTTTCTAAACAGACTCCAGAAGATGACAGTAAAAGCTTCATAATTATTAATCTGAAGAGGTATTATAAAATTAAATTACCAAAAGTAATTACCTTACTTGAATTTAAATTTTTTGAAGTGTAAACATGAAAAATCAACAGAAAAATGCCCTCCAGCAATATTTTGCAAGAAGAAAATGCTTGGCAGAGTGTTCAGTATGTGATAGGAATGTTTACTTCTATACTCACACCCAGAACTAATTTGAGATTTATCCAACACCCACATTTGCAAGCAAGAATTCTATATTTATGTCTCCATAGTGCTTTATTAATTTTATATAGACAAAGTATTTTAAAAAGATTAACCACAACAAAAAACCTGCATCTTTTGCTCTAATATTAAAAAAAACCAAACTCTAAGAACTTGTGATTAACTTTCTCAAAACCAGAATAAGATTAAAAAGTTGGCTTGCTGCCCATTACAGTTTCACAGCTATTTGTAGCCCAAAACATGGGCCATGACTTTAGATTTTTTCTGCCTAAGGGAAAAATAGGTTTTCCAGAGCACTGTACTAGGGTTGAGTGTGTTGGGGTTTTTTTCCCCATGTTTTATCTGCTCAGGTTTTTTAAGCTTGAATGCTTAGTAAGGATCATGCACATTGTATCAGTGTTTCTCTGTGGCTCTCCTCTTTATAGCTATACTGTTTTCAAAACATCAGATCCTGGTATGTCATCCCACAGAGGATTAAAAATCTGGAGATCAGGGTGTACGCAACAGCTTTACACATTTCTCATTGATCACATTTAAAGGTACTGAAATCAACCTTGCCAAATTTGACCAAGTATGTTACAGCTGTTGCCAGTGCTGGATGCTATCTTATGTCTGACATTTCCTGAAGAACAAAACCAGCTAAACAATACAATAGCATAAGCACACTGGTTTCCATGCCTATAAATGCAAGAGCTGGTCAGCTATATGAACACAACAATCTTACATTGCGTGTTACCGCGTTGCACCAACTTGAGATTTACTGCAAGAACTTCAGCAACCAAACTGATAAATCCAGACCTGACCACTAAAACTTTCAGTCATTCTTCACAAAGCCAATGCTGATATTTTGCAATATATCCATTGTCAACATAACATCAGAGCATTTTCAGGTAAAGCCTACTAGTCAAATATACAGATGATAATAGCAGATGCACAAATTTTGCTAAACTTTTATCACTTATGCTCATAAGAAACAGTATTTTACTCTACAAAGGAGAAAAATCCCACAGAGAAGCCTACTTAGTGTAAAGTTTTTGGTTAAACACTGTAGAAATAACTGCAGAGTCACCTAATATTGGTTATAGCAATGGTATAACTAACAGACCAAAAAGTATAGATCAATTGATGATGTGAACTTGAATATCTTGCACTGCTGTTATCTTATACCCCTGTTACCAAATACATCTTTTCTTTATAGATGGTAGAAGTGACTCATTTAAAAATACCTAAAAAATTTAATACCCTCAGACCTCAGGCTATAATCTTAACTGGTGAAACAAATCTCCACACCAGTCATAATCATCCTATCTGTTTTACATGATTTTTGCCATGAAAACAACACATATACATAATGAATGAAACATGCAAAATCTGAATGACTGTTGTTCCAAGCATCATCTTGTAGCAGTATATTCTGCACTACTTAAAATTCTAATTAAAATATTCAAAATAGTTAAGATTAAAATAAGAGGAAGTGTTTTTTCAGACTATACCATGTGTATGAAATAATTTAACAGTTTTAAAAGACATTTATTAAGGAATATTCTAAACAAGGCTCCACACCCATAATCTAATCTTGCCCACTAGCCAGGTACAAGAGATTCAATGTTGTACTTTTAGTGTTTAAATCAGGATGCTCTGCTCGTGCATTTCTTTGGCAATTAAATAAAATTAAATAAACCATACCTCCTTTTTTCCTTAAAATATTAAAGGTAATCTATAAATACATATTAATTTTGTAATAATAGTTAAAGCAATACGGTCACTTTAGTCAATATTTTACCCAGAGGTAACAAATACCTTCCCTGTTAACAAACATATGTAGGCTGTTTTACATAATCTGACTGCCCATAAAGAAGCATAGAAATTATTTTCTTTGTAACATTTCAGGCTGTTTTGTTTTAAATACTGCAATGATAAAGCTGCTAGTCATTTTGCAACATTGTATTATTTGGAATAAAGCCAGTATTTCTGTGATATTTTATATATATATATATATAAACAAGATATTAAATTAGGATACTTAAGTATCTAAAACAATAACTACAAAATATTTGGAAATATTTCAAAGAAGTATCCAACAGTCAGTTGCTCCAGGCCTTGTATTTTCCTTAAGTGCCTTTATTTCATGATAGCTCAGAACAGATTCAAAATAAAACTTTACCATCTTAAAATTAATTATACTATGATTTCTTCTTAATAGATCTACATGTCTGACTACTATGAATATTTGCCTCTTATCTATTTGTTTCTTTATTCTTTTGATTTTTGCTTTATGATTGTCACGGTTTAATGCTAGTGTTATAGTACTTTGCATTAATAACAGGATTATTTTCTTTCTATTTTACACTTGTTCTGGTTTTATCTTTTTCAAGGTCAAAGCGCTCTTTTCCTAAGAGCTGCTCTGTAGCCTTTTTATATGTCACTATTTCTTTTTTCCTCTTAATTCTCGGTCATGTTTAAAATTCTAATCAGACTGAAAAGCCACTTACTAATACAATCTAACACACTGATTAAAATTCACCCATCTAACGAGACTTATGCTATGAAACCTCTACACAAAGTAAATTTTGCAGCCAACCTCATTAGATTTGTAAGTAATTGTAACCAAAGATAAGAAAATGTGAAAGATTTAGACCTTATTATCTAGCTACTCAATGCTTTACTTAAAGTACTACTCATTACCAGCAGTTTCTTCCCATATCACACAGCCTGCTTCATGCTTTACAGTAATGCAACCTCTACACAGCACCCGTGATGACTTTCTCAAACATTAATCAGTATCATATTCTATGGCAGTCAAGACAGTGGTCTGTCAATCCAAAAAAATTGAAAATAATGTGGAAATCAGGGAGTCTGATTTCTAAAATTCATAATACCACTTCCATTAGCTTTAAAAGAATAATGAGTTCCTTTTGGCAAACCACACCCTGGCATTTCACATAGTTTCCTTTCATGAAGCTTCCATTCAGGCATGCACTTTCAGAATATAATAGTAAGTGCTGAACAACCTGCTGATTAGCATTTTCAGCTCCCCCTCAGAACTGAATCACTCCAAATACACACAGCACATTTGCAAGAACAGTTTAATTCCCTTATTCAGAAGTTCTCTCAAACCTACGTTTGTTGTTCAAGGGTCCTGCCAACATGCTCAAAGCCAAGTGTGGTTGGAAGGGACAGAGGGAAATCAGAAATGGGGACATGACAGTGTGACAAATACTCAATTCTCATCTTGTCTCATTCAAAATAACCAGATTACAGCATGGTTTATCAAGGCTGGGAGCTGTTCCTGGGTTTCAAGCACCAGAATAAGGATGATCATCTTTAACCAAGAACTTATCTCACTGCCTACATAAACTCACTTCCTATCCATGTATCTTCAGCTAAATTCAGAAAGGTGAATGCAAAACTCATGCTAGCAGGGATTAATTTTTTTTACATTTATTCAATATCCCTTTTTATCCACATTTCTCCAGCATGGCATCTAATCAAGATGCTTTCTCTGATAAAAAAAGTCTGTAAACCAGGTTAAATGTAATCTACCAGTATAAAACTACAACCATTTTGAGCAATGGAAGACTCACTTGCAAGATTCAAAACTGTCAGATACATTACTATCATAAATAAATAAACCCTAAAATCCTACATTTCCTTTAAAGAAAACCAGTATGTGAGAAGATAGGAGATACTGAATCTCATGTAAAAGTCTTACTTGAAATTTTAAGTGGTTATGTTAAAAAAAAAGCAGTGTACTTTGTGAGAGATGGCCTGACTCTCAAGCAGCAGAAGAAAATAAAACCCCAAACATTAAATAAAACCCCTTTCAGCAGCATTGTTATTATGGTAACTCTACCTGCATAAGCAAATTGGTATTAGGTTTCAAATATTACATAGGATTTAGTGCTTGTAAAAGCATAAGTATCAGGACCAGTTTCTATATACAAGAGTTTTATTTGGTTACTTTATCTTGGCTTTCTCTAAAAATGAAGCTGTGTCATTAGGATATTTATTTATACAGATATCTGCCAGGCCCATTTCAGAAACTTTTGAACCAATGATCCATTTCACATGAATGTGATGGAGAGCAGAGGCCAAAAGATACCTGCTTCTGATAAAATCTCCAAGCATCAGCTACAGAGTAGGGAAGTAGCACTTCAACGTGAACACATTCTTTCTTCACTGATCAGGTTTGTTCACCAGGTAACCAAATAGTACAGGCACATGAGTCCTGACTTTAAAAAAGCCAGATAGATACAGTATGGTACTTTCTCTAGGTGATGCGTTGTTAGGGAATACTGAAGTACACATGGTAGGATGGTGAATGGAGGGAACACTGGAGAAATAAAGAGATGCTGAAGGCATTCTGAGAAAATGCTAAGGTTACTGTGGTGCAGTGCAGTGTGTAATGTAGGTCTTTAGACAACAAAATTAGGTTTCACTATTTGTATAAGTGCAAAGACAACAGAAAAATAGAATTGCTATTTATAAACTTTCACAATATTATTACTAGGAGGGACTTACCAAAACCACAGAAGAATTATTGTCAAACTACAGAAACCAAATCAAAGCTCATTTCCAATAGAGGAGGTTTCTAGAAGTACGATTTGAACCTCTAAAATTAAGTATTAAGCATGAGCGGGTCATGTCATGTCGCTTTAACAAGTAATCAGACCTAGTGGTCTGGTCATCCTAAGCACAACTGGTTTATATAAATCAGACATAGTTATAATCACTTTGTTTCTCAGACAAAATAGCATTTTTTATACAAATCTATAACTGAATTGATGCATTGGCATGATGCTGTGGTTTCATTTTGCTACGGGAATATAATTTGTAATGTACTTCTATGATTGGTTTTCTTACAGTTTTTGCAAGGCTATGAGGAAGACTTGTCATCAGCTTACTGTGCAAATAAAATAAACTATAAAAAATACACTGCCATTATTAAAAAACTAAATTAACAAACTGTCATTATACATTGAACGTAGAGTTTGGCTTCAGCTTCTCAGTCAGACACGAAATATTTTTGTCATATATATATATTATGTCATCTATTTTCTTTAAAAATTGCTTGCTAAATTTTTAGGTTCTAGTTCATTATTTTTGTGAACTCAGTGTTAGTAAATTAAGTGTATGCTTAATACAGCAGCTACATGGATTACTGCAGATTGTTTTGTGACAATCAACTTTTGAAGATTCTATTACAAATCCAGCCATAATTGCAAATCCATGGAAATTCTAGCTCAAAATCTTCTCTTAGTTAAACATGCTTATTAGCTGGTAAGTACCTGATTTTGTGCAAAAATTCATATGCTCATTCTTGCTATTTTGAATTCCTCTGAACAAGAATTTAAATGGTAGGCTTCAGATATGATAGACATGAAAGTATTTCAGCATGCCTCCAATGCAAACTGTATCATGCTTGGCATCAGAGCCATTTTTTCTCCACAAACATTTCATGGGAGAGCTGGTAAACCACAATAGTTAGAAACATCCTAGTGGTGAATATTTCTTGCCCTAGTTAGCCTGTTATCATTTTCATTCTCTTCTCCCGAGCCCCCAAGTAGCCCCCCTGAGAGAAGCACATCACTTACTGAATTTGCAGTTCTCACCACAAACACTTGCCATAGAGTATTAATTTAAAACTCAATTCCATGTCGTGCTAAGCACATTCTGGCTCAGTTCCAGCCAAGCACTTAATACCTTAGTACTCCTGTTAACACTCACTGGATCATGACCACTAAACTGAGTACTGGGCAAGTTTCACCATTCAGCTACCAATACGATGGGTATGTACACCTCACTTGAAGTTACAGGAGAGCAATTTTGTTAAATGCTGTAAGTTCAAAGAGGTTTTTCTTGTGTGTGTTATGTTTTGTAGGTGGATTTTGTGATGGTTCTGTTTGGTTTTTTAATGTGTGGAGGGTTTTTTTACTAAACCAAATCATCAACATAAACCAGACTTGTAAAAATTATTTTTCCAAGTAGTTAAATATCTCTTTTACCCTCAAAATCAAAGCTGTTAACATCCATCTAATTCAGGCACTGAATTATTTTAGGTAAAATTTACACAAGGGTGAACAGTGCCAGAATTGACTTTTCAAGAAAACCTTTACATACAGACATGCCTTTCAGTTACCTATTTTCCAGCATTCTGATAATAATATATTTTGACATAGGCAATAAAAATATTTTGGAACTCTCCTGCACTTGTAAACTACCTTGGCAAGCTCTTTCAACATGCAGACCATTAGAGTCCCAGATCTCCATACAGGCTTCACAAAGTGCTACCTAGTGATGGAATGGGCAGGGAAAAAAGGTAACTATTACCTTGCAAATGATACTGCAGCTCACCCCACTGAGGTGCTACACACTCTGCAAACACTGTCTGGCACAGGTGACAAAACCTCTGACCTCTAATAGGTTGTACATATGTATTTAGATGCAAAAAATATGTAACAAATATACAGTCACACATTTTTACTGAAATTTGTAACACACTGGAGTTCTTTGCACTGGTGCACCTGCCCTCAGGAGGGACTTTACTGACTTCTCCCAGGTTAGAAGAGACAGGTCTGCAGCAACATGAACTGGGCAAAACCACGTGCAAGCTCCTTTACAAAGTGGTCATTATTTCAAAGGATACAGTTTCCATCTGCATGCTGCCATGACCTCAATAATGAATAATCCATAAAATCCTCATTATGCTTTTTGAAGTTAATTACATTATATGCTTTCACATACACGAGTATGTTCTACAATTTTTTTTTTCTGACATCCTTACCAGGTACAAAGTATTGAAGAACAAAGTGGATTTAAGAGCTACCATACTGGATACTCAAGCTAAACAGACCATCTAAAGAAAAGAACATTGCTCAGAGGTAGAAAATCTAGACTGAGATATAGCCTCATTCCAGAGATGCTGTCTGAAGATATTCTTAGCATAAGTCTGATCAGATAATTTCCAGAACCTTCTCTTTTCCACTTGTACGTTGAGTCAGTCACCTCACCAGCAAAGATTTCTGCAGCTTTAACTGTGAAATTATTTTTTACCATCTTCAAATAAAGGCACTAAAATTAAACAACTGAAAGCAAGGACAGAAAGCTCAAGTCTTGTTATTGTGTAAGAAAATGTCAACCTTTCAACATTAATGGTAATTTTTATGTTTGTGCTGAGCAACAGACAATATAATTCAATTTGTCATGCAATCAGAAAAGAAGTATTTGAACAGGGTTTCTCACTTGTTTACTCATTTTTTCACCAGTTTTTCACTATTATATGCCATACAAGAATGGCAATATTCTAGTCATGCATGCTAAAATATCTAAGACCTTACTGATTCACTCAGTTACAATATGTAGCTTAAGGGAGAACAGAACAATAACTTCCAAAATACAGTATCATACTGCATTAGTTTGGGGAGTTGTTTTTTATTTTATTTTATTTTATTTTAAAACTTTTATTCTATTTTAAAAGCTTGCCTTTAAGTGCCATCATTTCTTCTGGCTTTTAGTGGAAGACTGAAGTTCTTAGCACCTTCCAGAACTTGAACATTGCTTAATTTCTTCACATTATCATCCATGACCCCAGCTCCCCTCTGCAAACATTAAGATACTAAATCAGACAGCCACTGAACCTGAAGCAAACAAATGATTTGTGACATTTAAAATACTTGGCTGCAAGACTCTGACAAACAGAGTTTTTAATTTAATTGTAAATAAGGTGGTATTTTACTGCAGTGATCAGAGATAAATCTTTACAGACAATTTAAAGGTCTGTGTGCAATATTACATACCACATTATGCATGAGAAAATGGCATTTCTCTCCCCATCTGTCAAAAATACTTGTTAGAAGCAGATGTACACAAAGACTGTAGGGAGAAAAATTGACTTCTCTCTGATAAAAACAGACTTGTGAGATCCACTCAGGGTCACATTCAGGTCTGCCATCCTAGCAAATGGTTTAATTTAACCAAAAAGAACTGGAATTTATTTTGCACTTTAAAAATCTTCATTATGAAACCCTGAAAGAGATAATTATTTAAGTTCACAAAGCAGCATACTCACACTTCTATCCAATTATGATAAAGATTTGGTTCATTTCAGAACATGTAATACATACAGTTTTAAAAATGGTGCTTTCTTATGCAGAAGACCCTGACCTCCCTGTTACATGTTATAGATAGCTTCATATATTCTTCATTATTAGGGACAATTCTTGATGCTACCAGAATCAGATACTGTCATCCTGTCAAAGACATTGACAGGATGAGTTCAAAATGGGAATGAAATAGAAACCTATCACTCCCATGGAAATTGTACTGTTCACCCATTTGAATCCCAAGCCTGAGGGATGAGGCCTCATATCTTCCTAGTGGTTTTTTAACCCTCCACATACACCTACCTGCATGTACAGGAATATCCATAATGCCAGACTTGGCATACACAAGCTCTCACAATCACATTCTGCCTTTTGATGTTATAATTTTAAGAGAATATACAGGTTTTACACAAACATTCACAATCCTGTATGTCTTCAAGAAGAGTATATTTCCATAAGTAACAACTAAGTATTGCAGAGAAAACCTGCAGACTATGAAGGAAACAAACATTACTGAGCTGTAACATACCCACTGAAGTTACAAATCTCCTGCAGCACTTCACTTTATACAAATACAGTTTATACCTGGAAACCAGTGTTGCTACATGCCCAGATTTAATTGCAATGACGATTAAAAAAAGATTAAAAAAAATAATAAAAAAGAAAAAGCTATATATTTTAAATAATGCAGTATACTTGAATGTTTAGCCTTGAATAAAGTGCAATTCCAGACTGGCTTTGACACATGCTTATTGAGAAAAATGTAAACTTATTCTTGAATAAGTGAATTTACGAGTAAAATTTGATGGTATTATATTTGCCTATAGAAGTTCTAAATATAGTGCATAGCATACAGTAATTTAGGAAGTATTATATAGTAACTAATAGCAATATAATATTACTAATATTTTCTAATATTTGCAGAAGTACTTTAGGTAACCTTTAGTTGTTCAGAGTTTTTAAGGCAAACTTGAGTAAAAGCCTCCAGCATGGACTAAGCAGACAAGACCAGAGAATAAAAGCGGGAAGAACCTCTTTGATGAGTTAAGGCTTTCTGGAAGACAAAAAGTAAGAAAAACCTTAGGCATAAAGTATAAAAGCCCGCAACTTTTTGCATTTGACTGTGTAGTATGGTCATATCCTCATTTAAATATTTTAAGTCTTAAATCTTCAATTTCTACAAGCACAGGAATCATATTACACTCATCTGCCCCTAAAGCTGTCTTCACTGGTATCACTTGCAGATTTCCAAACTCCTCTGAAATGTACCTACTGCACTCCAGTAAGATTTTGTCTTGAACACTAATCCTCTATTAGCCTTCCTCTGAATGAAGTCTAGTCTTGATTTTGGACATTTTCTGTTTTATTTTCATTCTGTATTTCCAGAATCAGACATTTCACATTTTCAAAGCACATATCTACTAATGTGTCTGCAGCATAAACTGCTTTTTATTTATTCCCTGTTGTGATGGAGTAGATGATTAGGCCACGCTGGAGGCATGGGGTTTGCTGACTTCCTGCCCTGCCTCCTGGGTGAGCAGTCCCCACATAGCAGTGGTATAAAATAGGAAGAAAATAGGATTCTGGGGCAGAAGGGGAGGGAGGGAGAGAGTGTTTTCTGGGGGATTAACATTGTTTCCACAGAAGGATTCCTGTTAAGGGAGCCGTGCTTTGTGAGTCATGCTGTTAATTTTCCTAAGTTACTTGTGTATGTAGGGATGGTGTAATAAACTAGTTCTAACAGGTGTATGAAGAACTTGTATTTGCAATTTCTTGCTGAATCTCAGACCTAATGAAAATATCTGTATTGCCTGCTCAAGCTGTTAATACTGTTTTCTTGCAACCAAGAAGATCTGGTATTTTGACAACCTGTCTTCAACACTTTATACCTAAGAGTCATTTAGGCTCTGGTCAGTGTATTAGATGAAAATTTAAACTGTTCTCACTTCAATGATGTCTTGGGAACTGATACTATTTCTTTGGAATGCCTTGGCTCAAAGATGTTTCGGTCTCTGCTGTTTTTTCCTTTTTCTTTGTTTGTTTGATACGATATCATTTATTAAGTATTAATTTTATTAAATTCTAGTAAGACTACACATTTCATTCTTATACTGAAAAGGTCCTTAGGATAATCACTATTTTTTACACAAGTATTAAGAGATACATCAGGGGTCTCCTAGTTACAGATTATGTCTTGAAAAAACACAGATTGAGGCTGGAATAATTCCATATTCCAAATTTCCAAATTTGGAATTCCAATTAGTTAAATTCCTAAGAGTTACAACTAATTCAGATGGAACTGCAGCTCTGTCATTGGGCTGGAGAAGCTGTACAGTACCGTGCACACTTCTTTAGAAGCCATGATATTCCACATAAGGAAAAAAACCTCCCAGCATTACCAAGATGTTCACAACCCACGTGCAAGTAAAACATCCATCTACTACCAGCACTGATGAAACACATACAAGAAAAGGGTTATACATTATATATTTCTCAGTTTATTATGAAAATATATCACAATAGCTTTTCAATCATGCAAAGCCTAATGAGAATTTATTGTTTATTTAGAGAGCTCCAGGAAAGTAGCTGAAGATTAAATGCAGTATCTAATATTTTAAGAAAAAAATGCTATAAGACTGCCAGAAGCTCATGGCTACTCCTGTATTCCCTATTCCTACATTAACTCATTAAAATCACAAATCTAACGAAGGGCAAACATCCTGTACTTGGAGAACATATATAGGTTGTTCCTATACATATACATAACTTACCTTAGTGGCCTTAGTGTCTTGCTTTAGCATTGGTCTCACCTCTTCCTCTCCTCTGCAAGTCTTTTTTTTCCTGTTATTTTTGCAGTTTCATTTTCCTTATCTTGAATACATTACAGGGGCACATCCACCTTCCACTGTCTGCTCAGCCTTGGGCAGAGTCGGGGCCAGAATGGGAGCCAGGGGAGCTTCCAGCAGCTTCTCACAGGAGCCATCCCTGTGGCCCCCATACTTCCAAAACACCACTGCACTAATCCAAGAAACCTTCCAAGCCTCCCTTCCTTCCCTCCCTCTCTTTCCTTCCTTCCTTCCAAATAACCTATTATTACTTTTGATAGGTCCAGTGCTTATCTGCAAAGTCTATATCTTTATACTATTTCCAAAAAAGTCATCCTTGCTTCCTGAGTAAGCAGAATAACTTCATTAAAATCTCTCCAAATATTTCTCTCTGAAAACAAAGATACTTATGACCTAAGTAATGCCACAAGCCACAGCTGCAGCTGCAGTTCTGTTTTAATTCCATAGACATCTTTGGGATAAACCCTTACTGTTCTGTATTTTTAGCGAGGCATCATCACATGATTCCTGGGACCCAAGTTCTGGAGATTGCAGTGAAAAAAATATGCTCAGGTTGTGATGTGTTAAGTATCAAAGCACTCAAGAAATAAGTTCTGCCATGTTTTTTCTTAGGTCATGGATGACATACTTCTGTCACTCTCAAGCCCCATTCCACAAACTGCTACTTATTCTGTGGTTAAGAAAATCCCAACAGATTTTGGCAATTAATATAAAAAGTAAGGTATCCCAAGACTAAAAGCTGCATGGAATGAATAGCCATTATTCCCACAAAAAATTAAACAGATGACACAGAGGTGTCATTTTTCACAGAAATATTTGTTTTTTGTCTTGCTTCTACTTTCATATCGAACACCAGGAAAATGACTTTTGATGCCTGTTTTTAAAATGCCCTTCACTATATATGTAAAAAGAGAAAAGATTATGATCTACAGCCTATTTTATTATATACTAGAAATTATTTTCTGAAATCTGAAATGCAGGAATCTACAAGCTTCCTGAATGGCATTAATCTGGTCTGGTTCTCTTTTCTGTTTTCTCTTTCATTAAATCCAGCAGAGACTCCAGCTGACACTATCAGCTACAGTATCCAGTCAACCATTCACCCTTCCCTTTCAGAAGCCTTTTGAGAATATTTTACCTTTTTATTCAACTGTAACTGCTCTGCAGGATTCTAAAAGAGTTCTTTTCTGTCAAGTCCTTCTTGTCCCATGAAAGGCTTCTCTAAGGTATGACTTATAGAAATGAAAAATTAGGAATTACTTCCCTAAAATCAACTGAATCATAGAGTTGTAAAAACAGAATTGGAACTAAGGAATCTCACAGAGAAACACTTTAGTAAACAAAGCTGTTTTAACACAGCTTTACATCATTCCACATGTTTTTTGGAATACAGTGAAGAACATTTTCCCAGGACAGTAAAAAAGAATCCATTTACACACTTGTCTCTCTCAGGGCTCCTAAGTTATACTTCTAAATACTATACAACTACATACAACTAACACAACCATAGGTATTAGGAAATGGGATAACAGCCATTATTCCCTGACACTTTGTAGCTGAGGACAACTGCTACATATTTCCTGTTCTTGAAGAGCATTAATGAATAGGCACTGAGATTGCTGAATTTATGTACGCCTTTGCATATTTAGTAATAAAAAAAATATAATGCCCACCAAAAAAGATTATTCATTTATAAACAGGGTAATAGTGCAGAATGAAGTGTTTCTGAAAGAAAAATTAAAACACAGCTACTCCTAGACCCTAAAATAATTTAGTTTTGCAATGACTCAGAAAACCTTGATGTTGAAGCCACCTATGTGATTTTCAGATGCTGTAAGCCTTCCAAACTCATTACAGATGTTCCAGTGACTATTCAGAATACTCAGCTTCTACCTGAGGTACCTGTGCAAACATGCCTCATTAATGGTCAAGTCAAGAGCAATCAGTCATGCCTAGCTCTATTTTACAGTTCTTACTCTACAGTACATTCACACTTTGCTTTCTCGACCATCTGTAGAGACCTAGATATGAATAGCTTTATCTGCTCAAACTAATACTTGAAATTATATTCTCTCCATACACCACAGGAGCATGGAAGTTGGGTTGGAATTCTGGCAACACAAAATACTGAAGTTACATAACACATGCTACTGAGTGCTAGAAATGAATGTTTTCCCAGTCCTCTTCATTTAACTCTATGTATTTATTTGCAGCACCTCTTTACCTTCAGAGCTACTGAAAAAGACATGCCACAGAAGCTCATGGGCATAAAGTCTAACATTAACTGTAATGTGCAACTTTCCTATTTCAAAATCTAAATTTAAATCTTCTGCTGCTCAACTAATTACCTTCTTAGATTTGTTGAAAGTAAATATTGCAGAAGCTTACTTGCCCCCATATTCCATACTATCCAACTCATCAAGAAGAGTTCCCTCTGAATTGATTTGTTTTCATGCAGAGACTGAGCAGAAGTGATCTCTCTGAGCAGCTCTCAGTCTCTTTAAAATGTAAAAAAATTTCATCTTTATAATATACCTTTTCTTATGGTCACCTGCAATATGTACTCTAGCTCATTACTAGCTACTCAGTTAGTGGATACTGTAATTGGCACTAACACTGCAACAAATTCAAGGTATTATGCAGAGGATTATCATTTGTTTAGCTTTAAGTATCTGCTTTAGAAACATTTTTAGCCAGAACCACATCTGTTCACTGCACTGGGATCAGAAGGAAAAAGCTATGCCTTCTTTCTATGTTTAAAATATCCCTCACATCAGAAGTAAGCTAATTACTTTTGCATATTTGTAGGAATTTTTAGCAGAACAGAGAAGTAAGGCATATGTGAGATCAGGCTTGATAACAGAAAGAGAAAAGATCTTTTAATGTGAAATTTGGGTTGCCACCCTTTCCCCCCATGTTTTCTGTACATGACTGATATTCTAGTACATCATTCATTACACATCACTGTAATACAGGGAGCTGATAGGAAAGACTTCCCAAAATGGCATTTCCATGCTAAAACTTTAAATCCGATTATTACCCTAGTTTATATTTACTTTGTTTCATCTTGCTTGCTGCACTCAGCCGTGACAGAACAGTCAGAAGGCACCCGCTAAAAAAACAACAAAAAAACCCCAAACAAACCAAAAACCCACATTGTGGCTAATTATGCCTGTCATAAGAACTGGCTACACAACAGAGCCCAAATGATGATCAAATTGTGATCAACGGCACGAAGTCCAGCTGGAGACCTGTAATGAGTGAGGTCCCCCAAGGATCAGTGCTGGGTCCAATCCTCTTCATCATCTTTATCAGTGACCTTGATGATGGGACAGAGTGTCTTCTCAGAAAGTTTGCTGATAACACAAAGCTGGGAGGACCAGATGACACCCCAGAGGTCTGTGCTGCCATTCAGTGAGACCTAGACAGGCTGGAGAATTGGGCAGGGAGAAATTTTAAGTATTACAAGGGAAAGTGTAAAGTCTTACATCTGGGCAGGAACAACCCCAGTGAACCAGCACAGCTTGGGGACTGAGTTCTTGGAAAGCAATGAAGGGGAAAGGGACCTGGGGGTGCTAGTGCATGGATGGCCATGAGCCAACAATGTGCCCTTGTGGCCAAGAAGGCCCGGGGTGCATTAGAAGGGGAGTGGTTAATAGGTTGAGAGAGGTTCTCCTCCCCCTCTACTCTGCCCTGGTAAGGCCACATCTGGAATATTGTGTCCAGTTCTGGGCCTCTAAGTTCATGAAGGACAGGGAACTTCTTCAAAGAGTCCAATGCAGACATTCCAAGTCTTTCCTTACTATGAGGAAGTATTGAGGGAGCTGAGTCTCTGCATCTTAGAGAAGAATGAGGGGTGGCCTCGTTAATGTTTATAAATATGTAAAGGGAGAGAGCCAGGAGGATGGTGCCAGGCTCTTCTCAGTTATGCCCAATGATAGGACAAGAGGCAACAGATATAAGCTTGAGCATAGGAGGTTCCATATCAAGACAACGAAAAATTTTTTTTACTGTGAGGGTGACATGGCACTGGCACAGGCTGCACAGGAAGTTGTGGAGTGTCCTTCTCTGGAGACATTCAAAACCCATCCAGATGCATTCCTACATGACCTCCTGCAGGTGACCCTGCTCTGACAGGGGGATCGGACTTGATGACCCTTAACTTTCTGTGATTTTTATTCTGTTAACAGCATGACTTTTCACAGGTTTACAATCAAACAAGTGTTGATGCAGCTACTAGACTCCACAATGCTGGAAGAGAAAAAAGTAACGTGTTCCAGAAAACTTCCACCAACAATCCCAAGATCCTCCTTGCAACATTTCTCCTTCAAGTTCTGAGGTTGTGATTTGGAAACACCAAGCAAAATGCAGGAGTCAGAAGTATATAGCCAGAAACAGTAACAAAAAATATCAAGGTCCAAGTCTGTCACAAACACTATGACATGTTAAACTGCAGTATTCTTATTGTCCAGCCAGGCCTTACAGAGAGCACACAGAAAGCCAACACATCTTTCTGGCTTTCCCCAGTTCAGTTCTGCCTTTCCCTTTTCTTTCACGTTAGTTCTTCATTCCAGGAAACCCTCAGTATAATTTTCTTGAAATAAATATCTCCTCATACTGGAGAGATATAGAAGGAATTTCATTGCTTTTAAAGATAAGGTATTTTTCTGTCAATGGCTTCAAAGCCATTCCCAACTAGTTAAAAATAACTCATCAATAGATATATTCTGAGCTCACTGCAGCTGTGCATCAGGACTATACGTCAACAAGACCTTTCTTTGATAATTTACTGCTAAGAATAAAAGTGTGAAAGAATATAATAAGAATCCATCAACTACTTGATTTGCTGTGGTTAGCCAACATGTCGTTTAAAAACATGTGAGAAAACAGCCTTTAATGCAAGAAAACTTCCAACAGCTACATGGTAGTTATACCAACCAATGACCTGAAAATGGAGTCAGTGCTAGAAAAGCTCCGTATCCAATCAGGTTAAGGTCAGTATTTTCTTCTCTATTTGCAGCTGAAAACTTAATATTTCTTCATACTGATTCTGTCTGTTGATCTCATTTTAAGACAAAGTATTAATATTTCCTAATACCTGAAGTTTAATTTCATAATATCTAAAAAAAGTAAAAATAAGAGCAATTCAAGTTCTGCTACTGATTACCTTTAGTCTAATAAAGCCCTTAGGCATGCTTCCATAATTGTGTGAATATTAGTATTTAGTACAGTTTTAGAGATATATGATATATTATTATATATATTGTTATAATGAAATCATATTTTTAGCAGAAAGATGCCTTTTTTTTTTCCCTAAGGAATATGATCCAGATAGGCTTTTTCCTGACTGTAGCTGTTAAATTTCTCACCTTTTAAAAATCTTAATCAGAATGAGACACATGGATTAACAGAAATAGTTCAGAATGTATCTCCCAAGAATCAAATACCTAAGAAACCTACAGCTCTCTAAATTTCTTTCCAGTTTGCTCAGTGCATGTCTTCTCAAACATCTATTGCTTAATGAAATACAAAAATAGGTACAGAAAAAATGAATTTCCTTCGCATATATGGAATTGAGGAGCATATGACCAAATTATAAATACCTACACAGAGTCTAATTTAAGAATATAAATCAAAATTTTAGTTTAAGGATTTCTTGGACTATCCAGAATTCAGATCTTAGAAAAATTTTTGTGGAACACTAAATACCCTGCTTTTTTTTTTTTCCTACTTACGTGATTATAATTGCTTAAGAAGTAATCATGAGTAGGAATCTCACTCAATTACATTTGAAAATTAATTATTATGGATCTTTAAGTTTGTGAGATGGATGAGAAGCCACAAACACTTTTCCCAGTCCGGCCCAGGGGCTGTAAGTTAAGTGACAATCCTTCTAAATAATATCAGATACTAGAAATCACACCTTTAAGTTTCAAAAACCCCCCAAAAAAAACCCCCCAAAACAACCCCCCAAAACAACCCCCCAAAACAACCCCCCAAAACAACCCCCCAAAACAACCCCCCAAAACAACCCCCCAAAACAACCCCCCAAAACAACCCCCCAAAACAACCCCCCAAAACAACCCCCCAAAACAACCCCCCAAAACAACCCCCCAAAACAACCCCCCAAAACAACCCCCCAAAACAACCCCCCAAAACAACAACCCAAAACAACAACCCAAAACAACAACCCAAAACAACAACCCAAAACAACAACCCAAAACAACAACCCAAAACAACCCAAAACAACAACCCAAAACAACAACCCAAAACAACAACCCAAAACAACAACCCAAAACAACAACCCAAAACAACAACCCAAAAAAACCCAAAAAAACCCAAAAAAAACCAAAAAAAACCAAAAAAACCCAAAAAAACCCAAAAAACCCCAAAAAAACCCACAACCAAAACATGTTTCCATGTAGATTACATGACCATGGCATGCAGAAAGATAACTTCATATGCTGGTCACACCAGTTTGTCTGTCTTAGAGAAGCCAATGTAGGACGGTGTTGTTGAGTTAAAAAGTACGGAAATCCTTTGCTCTCAGCACCAAATTTGAGCCAGATGCATCATACATCTCCAAAGTAGCTCAGTTCCTGAAACTTAAGCTTTCTATTTTTGCTTCCTTCTATTTTTTTCATTAATATGACCCATCTCACCATAGCAAATACAGCATTGCAAGCTGCAGATTTTACGAAAGGAAGAAATGAACCATCTTGCTGACAAGCCTGACTGCAGCACTGCAAAACTTGAGGGTAGGAGTAAATTAATCATGCAGAGATTCCTGCTGTAATAGCTAGCTTTTGGTACCTGAGGTGGTTCAATTATAACTAGTTAGAGCATCTCCCTTCTACACTCTCTTCTGACATGCAAACATGCCAAGCACAGCCCAGACTTCTCATGCAGTAAGGATTCATAAAAGCATATAAAGCCACAAAGCTACTCAAATCAATAGGAAAGTTTAGAACTGACCTGAGCAAAATCAAATCTCCCAGCAATACATATTTATCTGCTCTGTAAGGCATTTTGTGCACCTGAACTGGCTGCTGGTCTTCAGAACAATCACAGTTTTTACAGATTTGAGTACAAACCTCTACTTTCTGCTTTCATTCTCACAGTATAACAACTGGATAGCAAGCTCCCAGGCCACAATTATCTCTCATCCAACATTACACAGGCACCATTTCAGCCAACTTCAAGGCTTCCTTCTGAAGAAAAGACACTTAAACCATCAAGCACTTTTGAATTAAAGCTTTAATTACTTTAAGGGAAATTTTATTATAAATTAGTTCCTCATTAATTTACAGATATGGTACTTAAGTTTGTTGGTTTTAATCAAAAGTATTATTTGTCTCTTGAAGACAAAAAAAATATCTTTGTACATTCTCCAGCTACTTCAGATAGAAGACCCAGCATATTCTTTTAATGAAAGCTCTGTAATCCACTTGTGACAGCCTATGTGAAACAAATAACCTGTGAAGAAATGCCCTCTATGGTTATGAGTACTAACTATTTAAAAGCCTATCTTGTCCCATTAGCAGAAGTGAGTGAAGAACAATATTCAAAAACAGACAGAAATTTAACATTTGCCTAGCTACACCAACAAATTAATTTCAAAGTTGACAACCAAATCAGCAGTGCAATCAGCTCATCCAAATAATAGAAATGAGTTCTGAAAAGTTCTGAAAAGCACTGAAGTCTCAGTATTTTGTGTTGAGCTATGAAAAAGATTAGCAGGCTCTTCTCCAACCAATACATCTCAAAATTGCTTTTATACGCTGCCTAAACTACTCAAATCTAATTTAGAGTCCACTACTGCTTTTCCTGTAGGCCTCTTATCTTCCTTATTTTTAAGGTTACGATTCCTTCAAACCTTTATTTCAGCATAACTGAAGTCCAGATGCTCTAATTTCTGGGAGGCCTTTGCTTTGTTTTTTTCTTCATTGGTGCCATTTGCAGGCAGCTTTTTACCACCTTGAAGACACACACAAAAATGAAGCAGCTCCTGTGAGCATTGCTATATATACATTACAGCTCTTCAGAAGTATTTACCCTTGTCCAGCCTGTAAAAATCATGAAGGCAATGATTTGTTTGTTCATTAATTATAGCAATAATTAATTAATGACTAATATAATAACAATAATAATTATTATTAATAACTAATTATGTTTAGGGCTAATACATAAGACTCAGACTTGTAATACCAAATAAAGTTATACTGCAACTATCTCAAGGCATATATTTATTAGTGTTTTACTGCAGGTTTTATGGACTTAACAGACAGAGCTTTTTGGAACTCGGGGAGAGGAAGTGTCATTTTTTTCCAGTCAAAGTTTCTTTTTATAGACCCTTTAAGGGTCTTTCTCTCCAAAGTAAACCTAAGCAATTAAATGCTGATGATTCCCCTCAACTTGTTTTAACTTGGGGTAGAGTCCTCTAAGACTAAGTAATGTGAAGAGTCCTCTAAGACTAAGTAATGTGAAGACTTCTTAACAAGAAGTTCTTCTTTAGTGTCAGAAGAATCTAAATGATGGTAAAAAATTAAAATACAGTATACATAGAACAGTAATCTGGAGCTACAGAAAACGTGGGGAAAATCTGAGCTTGTAACAAGTGGATTACGTCTTCAAGCAAGGTATATTCACTGAGACAAGGTCATCTCAAAAAAACCAAACACATAAAACAAAACAAACCTATAAAAAACACTAAACAGCCACCAAAATAACAGCAACCCACTAACTTTTGTGTTACTATCATCTAGTATTTTCAGTGTGATTTACTAGCATGTACTTCTGTAAGTATTTTGCTTTGTAGCTGCAATTTTCACAGTTGGACCCTGATGAAGTCAATAGATGCTGTTTTGATGGCATTAAGAAGTTTGGTTTCCTAACTGCATTTTTGGCTGCATTTTAAATTTATATAAATTTTTAAAAAAGACTATTAAGAACCATTCAGGAAAAAGACATGCTTAATCCTCTTGAATTCCACCTTCTGCATTGCAGATTTCTGAATGTTACTAAACCATTGAGCAAATACAGTTAAAAGTATAAGAAGGGTGTAGCTAATGTTTAACCTCGTGTTTCTTCATAAGCCTTATACTGCATATCAACTGCATCATCTCTAAAGCTAGTACAAATGGGACTGCTAGCTTCTTGCTTGCATTTAAGAAAGAGGGCAGAGCAGTCAAAGTAATTCTCTATAATATAAAAAGCATGTTTGACACCCCAGAATATTCTTAACCTGTATCCACAAACAGAAATACGTAAAAGTGTTTACCACAGGTAGTCTGGCATATTCAGAAATTAAATGAATGTTTCAAGAGCCAAATATAGAAGGAAAGTACACAAAAGGTGGACAAAGGGGCAAGTAACCTGAAAGGGACACTAAGACACTGCATGCAGAGATGTGGTTAGAAAAACCAAAGCATGCCTCGAACTGAATCAGATGAGGAACACTGAAGGCAAACAGGGCTTCTAGAAGTACATAAGTCTACCTGGACATCAGTAATAGCTTTGTTACTCACTCCCATAAGGTTTTCATAGACAAGCTATTGATATATGGGTTAGACAAGCAGACAGTGAAGGGACTGAAGATTGAATGGCTGGACCCAGAGGCTGTTGATCAGTGGTAAAAAGTCTAGCTGGAGGCCAGAAACTAGCAGCATACCCTGGGGTCAATGTTTAATGTTCGGTCCTGTTTAACATCTTCATTACTGATCTGGATGATGGCACAGAACACACTCTCAGCTTATTGTAATGATGACACAAAACTGAGTGGCTTTTATGCCAGAGCATTATCCTGCCATCCACAGGGACCTTGACAGGGTGGAAAAGAGGGCTGACAAGAACCTCAAAGGTAAAGAAGAAGTGCAAAGTCCTGCACCTGGCGAAAACCAACCCCATGCACCAGCTCATGCTGGGAATGGCCATCAGGAAAGCACCTTGGCCGAAAAGGTTCCCGGGTCCTGATGGACACCAAGTTGAACATGAACTAACAAGGTGCTCTTACTACAAAGAAGGTTAAGCATATTTTGGGCTGCATTAGGCCAAACATTGCCAGCATGCCAAGGGAACTGATACTCCCCCGCTATACAACACTGGTGAGGCCACACCTGGAATGCTGTGTCCAAGTCTGGGCTCCTCAGTACTTTGTACTTTGTGAGTCAAAGGACCACTAAACCAATTAATAGAATTGAACATCTCATACAAAGGAAGGCTGAGAGAGCTGAGACTTAAGCACAGAAAAGGCCTGGGAGGATCTTAATATTTTAAGTAAAGGAGTAAAGAGGATGGAGCCAGGCTCTTATCAATGGTGACTAGGGATAGGACCAGAGTCAATGAGCATAAATTAGAACACAGGAGGTGCTGTCTGAACATCAGAAAACACTTTAACTGTAAGGGTGACTAAGCATTGGCAGAGGTTGTGCAGAGAGGTGGATTCTCCATCCTTGGAGTTACTCAAAAGCCATCTGGACACAGTCCTGGACAGCCAGATTTAGGTGACAGCTTGAACAGTGGGGTTGAACACTATGACCTCCAGAAGACCCATCCAACCTCACCCATTCATAAGAAAGAAGAGCCTACACAGATTTTTCAGTGCAGTCACAAATATTAATATCAGGTTTTTCAAGATCTACAGAAAAATATCCCAAGACTATGGTCTTTCTACACATTCCATCCACCTGCATACCTACTACTAGTTCTATTCAGTCTTCAATAGACTGTGTACCAAGTAACAGTACTACATCACCTTTATCATATATTAAACACTCAGGATAAAGAAAAAAAGATTGTATATCCTCAGAAAAATATTTGACATTTCAGCCTATAGATAGAAAAACCTATTATTTTTATAAAAGATCAGAACCTCTCTTATTAGGCTGTCTCTTATGCTAGGAAAAGCATCAGGATTAAGCATGCACAGAATGATGATGCAATTACACAAAAGTAGCTCAGTTTAGTCCTTTCAGTAAGAAAGAAAGGAAGATTAGACAGCAAGGCAAAGATCTGAAGCCAACAGCTCTTCGAAAAAGGCACTCTGGAATAATTTGTTCTTCTGCACATCAAAAGACATACTTTTCTAACTACTTCCATTTTGCTTTTTAAGGTTACAGTTGCTGACATTCAGCAGTATCATGAAGTTCACCACGCATAATGCTGGGACATCCATCTAGTACAAAGATAAGGGAAAATGAATCTGCCAGAGTATTTTTTTCCAAGATTAAATAAGTGACGAAAACCCTTTTGTCATATAGTCCCCAGAATTACTTTCTTGCACACTGAGACTGATGGCAGAGAAATTGAAAACATGTAAATACAATACAAATTCTGTACACTGTATAGCTGTAGCCTCATTTGCAGAGGTCAAATCTGAAGGACTGCAGTCGTGCCTTCTATATCAAGGATTTTATTTATTTCAGTTTCCACAACTGAAAAATATCTAAGATCACTTAGAAAGGAAAAGCAAATTTTAAGCTTCAGAATTTTTCTCCCCAGGTCCAATTATCTGACAGTGTTATGGTGAGTCAGCCATTAAATTCCCCACTTAACAGAAATTATATTCTACAAAAATTATTTACAATCTATCATTTGTCCCTCCAATGCAATCTTTTTTTCTTCAAAGTCCAAGTCAGTATCAAATCTTCACTCCGCTATGGGCACACACTTTGGAATACAAACAGCTGCTTTAGCTTATTTCTCCCCATTAGGAGCAATCACCAGTTCTCTTCTGAAGTTTGATTTCCCATCCTGATTGTTCTCAGCTACACTCTCAGTGATATCAGTGCTCTCCTTTTAGCAGCTGCCTTATGAATAAATCTGCTTTGGGAGAACAGAGGCAGGGGGAAATCATCCAACACAGCCAGTAATGGTTAAAATAGTAGCATTTGCCAAGTAAAATATTTTATTTAGATGAAATAAGGCAGAACAGATGTGAAGCATACATTTAACAGTTCAGAACATTTTTCATAATGAAGTTAGAAAGAATCAACACACTTAAGACAATATTAGATCAGCCCACCAGCTCACTAATAAATTCTCTCCTTCATGCTTCACTTTAGTTACTTTTTCTGAAAAGGAGAAAGGGCCAAATCCCGCTCTTATCTCACATGAAGTGTTTGGTTATGTTTGCCATGGTAAAAACAGTTCATTTCAGATCTTACAACAAAACACAAAGAAAATGCAAAAGAAAATAAAACTAAAGGGGAAGAAAAATAATCTTTTTTTTTTTTTTTTCAGAACTCACGGTTTTAAATGCCCAAGGAACTTGGATGGAATTCGTCCCTTTACTTTAGAGCTAAACTAACCTCCTAGAATAGCCAGAATGTTGTTCTAACTCAAAGGCTATGGGACATGCTACTCTTAAATGCACTCTATCTGTTCTACTAAAACAGTTTTGTTTTGCACCAGTAACCATTCACTGGAGGTGGGTCCATGATGTGATCTATTGCCCTAAACAAAAATACACCAAGAATATCTTCCTTGCTCTGTGTCATTGCCTAAGCATTTTAATAGAACAGCAAGAACTCAACAGGAAAGACCAGGGAAGGCTGCCTACAGACAGGTCTTCCAAACTCCATATTGGTGGTAGATGTACTCTGCAGACAGACATATTTTTCTTATAAACAGGCTATTTGACTGTTTTCACAACATGCTGGAAGGGTTCTTGTAATCCTAGCTCTCATGTCTATATCAGAAAAGAATATGACTTTAAATCATAATTTTCTGTTACACAGTAAAAGTAAGAGGCACGTTCTGATGTTGATGAGACGACTTTCCAAGAAAAGTCTTAAGTACTTGCATGATTCTTCTAAAAGGAACAGAAAAACCTTAGGATTTAACCTGATGAAATTTTATTCTCATCCATCATTCATTTAATCTTGCTATGAACCGAAATAAGAACCATAAAAATACTTTAAGTGAAGGTATTTTGTACAATGTGGTGTCAGCTATACCCAGTCATTCCTGCCGTATGGGTGAAGATTATTACCAGGTGACATGCAAAATTGTGTTGATCTTTATGCTCAACAATTATCTTCTCAAACCCATAGTTCATTCACAGTGCTAATAAGTTGCATTTATTGTATTGTATTATTGTATTCAACTCAGCTTTAACAGTTACAGTTGAAAATTCAAAGTTGCTTCTAGTAACTTTTAGAAACCTTATTTAGCCAACTAAAGAAGACTAATCTGTTGATCACCATATGCTATCTATACATTAATTTTGCCTGAGAACTACCACTGCCAACAGATTAGCTTTGAGTCCTAACAGGTCTCTGGTCCTAACAGGACCAGAGATCTGCTGCAGACTAGAAATTTTTTCAGGCAGAAACTATGTGGCACCTCTAGCTCATGCAGTGCCCAGCACACAGAGAACACATACTTCACTGTCCACAGATGAAGTTATTATAAAATGCTATAATCACATTCAAACTATGTCAAATAACACTTGTTATACATTTTAAAAACCTCCACACACTTAATGGTATTAACTATCAAAGAAATATCATTTCCCTTTAGTAGTTTTGCTACAATATCATCAGCAGCTAGTTTGCAGAAATGAACTCTGTACCATACATGTCAATGGAAGTAGAGTCCTGACTGATCCCTTATATTCAAGGTTTAGTGTCTAACATATGCCCACACTGAAAAATTGCATCTGGGAGACAAATACAATAACCTTGCCAAACACTAAGCAGAATTGCATAGGATTTTAGTGGAAAACACCAAGAACTAACAATTCAAATTCATGTAGCTGATTTCAGGAGATGAATCATAACTAACCTATAAATACCACTATTTGGAAAACCCTCTTATGGCCCGCGTTGAAGAAAAAAAAAATTTTAAAAATTTAAGACACATGTAGCATGCTGATATCATAAACACCCCCAAAAGGCAATCATTACTTGACTTTTTGGCATAAATACCTCTTGAGTTATATCTACACAACCTGAAGATCAGCAGTATAAATAACACATATACAGATCCATACACCCAACAGAATGAAGACTGAGTATTTCTAGAAAAAATGCCCCCAACTATTAACTCTACTATTTCCTTTAAAAAAAATAATCATTGAAATACTAAAGATAGGTTGAAAGAACATAGTAGTAAAGGTATTTAGGACATCTCAGTAATTTCATATTTGGTATACAACAATAGAAGATAATTCCTAAAACTAAAAAAAAAGTATTCATATTTCCTGGTATATTACCAAGTCACCATAATCTTGGGATCAATCACTCTTCATTTTGTGAACAAATGAGGGTTGTCCTGAGTCTTTCATATTGAAAGCTTATTATATTGTCACTAATGTCTCAGTCCAGAGTTATCAATTAGTTAAAAAGCAACCAGTTCAAGTGAGGATAACTCAGAATTGACTCTACCTCTTGGCCTTGACAGACCCCACCTCTCTCCACACATGCCTGCAGATCAGTATAATTGACTCAGCATGCAGCCGTGCCCCTAATTCAAAGGGCATTTGCTTCACAGAAGCTCTGCCCTCTAAGTTGCTCTTCAGAGCACTCTTATTTCATTCTCTGCAAAACACAAGGACAAGAATATTTCATTTTAAAAATAGGCTAATAACTCATGAGCCCATGAGTCTGGGATTAAGCCAGAGATCTGTAATATGGGTTAACATCAGACCAAACTGTGCAAATAATTGCTGCTTCTCCTGTACAGTAGCTCCATCCCTTTCCTGTGTGACCTGGAACATGTGCCATTAGTGACAGACCTCTCCTGAGAGTACTGTGGTGTTTCAGCTTTGCCATACCCTTTAGGAAAAAATTCAATAGCTTTATATAATCCTTTTTCCAGATCGTATGTGTCATTACAACACTGAATTCTGATGAAGAAAACAGTCCCTACAGCATACAGGTATTTAAAAACTGACACCCCCCACCACAAGAAGTTATGTCCAACTATTTTTTGAGCAACTAGGAAACAATGGCAGCATCACAATTCTCCTTTGACTACTAGCAGGAATTTTTACTTATGAATGCATATGCAAAAAAAACCCCAAACAACAACAACAACAAAAACAAACAAACAAACAAAAAAAACCAAACAGCAAGCCATGACAAACAGGACCCGAAGCAGGGCAAGTAATTAGTAATTTAGCAAGTAATTTCCTGCTTCACATGTCAATAAATTAATAGCCTGGGAAATTCCTAAGTAATTGTGTCTTTCGAAAATTTTCCAGAAAAAAAATGTCTTGTTCTGTGTTGCCCCCACAACTTGCATTAGAAAAAAATACACTTAAGACCCGTAATGAATGGGTAGAGAATATTCACAATTGTGGTCTAAAAGAATTTGAACAAAATATAAACAGAAGTACTTTGCATTTCATTTTTTTGCACCATCACTACTCAATTTTTCATCTAGGCTGATATGCAGGTATGCACACACATTTTAGGGCCTTGTATTCAGTGAAAAAAATCATGCAAGGGTGAGAACCAAAACAAAATAGAAAGCTGCTGATAGGTACTTTTAAGATTTTTAATCTGAAAAGTACTCCTACATGTTGGTCACAAAATGATAACATGGGTGTACTCTTCTAAGGTGATTAATGATGGTTACATCATCTGCTTGCCTTCTGTCACAAATCTAGAGGAATGGCCTCAAAGAAGCTTCTCCTCCTGTTTGAGGGCAGCAGGAGCCACAGGGCTTACTCATCAGAGGGGAGATTGGCACTTCTGACCAAACTCTCTCTCAAGAGGAAATTACTCTTTGGAAAGGGGAATAAGAAGATATTACTATTTACTAACAACAGTTAAACATTTACCCTAAGTCAGACTGGAATTGGCTCAGTCTGGAATTTGGCAAAATCAAAATTACTTCAGTATGAATTTACAGAGTCTATAGATGCAATCATATGACATGGTCCTCATGATCACAACTTAAGCAGTTTTTGCAGGATATTGTCAAGTGCAAGAAATCCACATGTAAGTACATGGACAGAAAAAAAATTAAAGAAATGGGTCTGTCAGCACCAGAGAACCCACATTATACAAGTTAAAAAAGCTCACCTACCTTCAACCTACTGAATATTTTGATGTTTCTAAAAAAAGTGACAAATGGGATAAGGGACTAGACAAAATGCAAATGCCACATGTAAAACAAAGAATAAAATAGAGAATTTCTTGGCCTACCTACACTTATTGAAAGGTGTTACCTTTTAAAGTAGCACATGTATACTCCTCAGCAGTTGAGGGTTTTTTCCCCCTAAAGCCCTGAATATCAAAATACAGTCCACTGTGCTGAAAGCCACTCTTTCCAAAAACGAGTGGTTGCCAATAAATCACAACTGTTTTACCATATGCCACATCATTCTGCCAAGAATCACCAGCCTGTTCTACTTTTAAGCAAATTTCATTATAACATCGCTCAGAGCAACACTCATGAAAAAGTATTCTGAAAAATATCAAGCTGTTTTTATATTAAAAACGTGACTTTTTTTTTCCCATGAAGAATTCAGACTGGTATTTATTGAAGAGAAGACTTCAAGAATGCCCACTTTAAACTCACCACTCAGTTCTGGGACTGAGAAGACAACCTGTCTTTAGCTCCATCTCACACTAAAGTCATTTGTTACTTTGAGAATTGTCCATTTCCCAGCACTCCAGTGAGATCTCCAGTGTAAGCAGTCATTAGACAATCTCCCTGTTTGTGCTACCAGAACAAAGCCATCTCTTTATATTACTTCAAATGTGTGCGTGTTCACAATTATATTTTACAGAGGCTCACACAGTCAGTTCCTAAGAATCTTCTAGCAAGTCATTAATCCCTTTCAAATTTTTCACAAGTATGTAAAACTCAGCACCAAACTTACCTAACAGCTGATTAAGACTGGTCTTTAACTGATGAACAATAAAAAAACTAGCCCAAATGCTGACCAGATGTTAACCCTGATCTCACCAGACTCATGGGATAGGGAGAATATGCAAATCAATCCAGAATCTGGCTTTAGATTGCCTTTGATTTGCATTACTCAGAAATAGATCAACAAGTAGAGTTTCTACATTTTAGCTTGATGAGTCACTGCCAACCCTGTCACAGTCTTAAAAAAAAAACATTAGCTTTCTAATAAACAGGTTATTATTTCTTGCATTTACTTGCATTCAATATTCCTCAAGTCCAACAGTCCCTCAAGAAACATACCTCCCTCATGATACAGTTACAGTTTTACTGGAACTTTGAAGAACATCATAAATATCTCTAAAAGTTCAATTCTCAAGATTAAAAA
The DNA here is from genome assembly GCF_036169615.1 of Heliangelus exortis. Lineage (NCBI taxonomy): Eukaryota > Metazoa > Chordata > Aves > Apodiformes > Trochilidae > Heliangelus > Heliangelus exortis. Next base: position 29,101,913 of record NC_092424.1, on the reverse strand, counting down.
GGGCCCAATCAGTCAGATTACAGAATATGAATCACAGCACAAAGTTATATGTGCCATATACATGTCCATCTATTGAGAAATCCTGTTTCCATCAAATGTCAAAATATGATTTAAGGATTTCACAGTTTGGCTGTTTAGCCCAAGATGACAATTTTTGGTAAGACTTAACCTCATCCCAGCCAACTAACTACTTCAGTCTGTGTATACAGACAGATATGAGCATATGCATCTTTTGAGGTAGTTGAAGATGAATGTTTCTTCTTGGCCAAATCCAACTATACTTAATTTTAAGCAAAACCAAAACAATTTTAAAAAATGTACTCCAGAAAATAAATAAATAAATAAATAAATCAAGTACCTGATAAACAACCACAAACTTGCCTTTCTTCTATCCAGAATTCAGCATGTTTCCCATCTTACACTGAATGATTCCCCAGCAACGCTCATACTAAAAATTTAGCCAGCAACCACGGGTCTGGTTGCCTGGAAACAGGCCTGTTGCAGCCAGCTGCTGTAGACTACAAGGAAATTCTACCTGATCCTCCAGGATCAGCTGCCAGGCTCACTATGATGAAAGTGTAAAAGTGCACCATTTTTTTGCTACAAATTAGGACGTTTTATGTTGTTCACAGAAAATATTGTAAGACATAGGATAAAAAGAATCAGTGTTTGTTAAGTCATACAAGCAAAAGATGACCTATTGCCATCACACTGTACTGCCATGAGAATCAGGACATATATATATATATATATGAGATATATATATGTGTATATATATATATATATCACCATGTATATGATTTGCTGCAAGAACTACAGAAATTAATATCACAGCCGCCATGCTGACAGTGCTTACACAGAGAAGAACTAATAACTGGTGTTTGTGCCTTGCTGCAGTGATCCCTAAGCTAGAGAGGCTACAAGTACAATTTTCAGTCTGATGCAAGTATTAAGAGCTGTTTTGAAATGAACATGTTTATTTCTCAAAAACAAAATAATTTCACCAGCAAATTGTTCTGTGTTACAGCGCACCTGCAATCTCAAAAAGGAGAGTCCTGAAATAAGGAGTTAAAATAAGATATTTATTAATTGACTGTAAAGGAAAGGAAATTGATATCAACCATTACTTTCACCATCCAAAAAACTATACTTCATTGTTCAGAATCTTCTCCGACGGTATGGGCTAAAGAAGAGATAGCTAAGGCTGCCTTTCAGTGTCCCAAGCTGTGGCATGGTTCTCTAATCCCTTCTGCCATCATGTTCTGGTGAAATTTGCAGCAAGGCAATCTCCTCTACCCTGAGCTTTGCTTTTTGGCAGTTCATCTTTGGAAGAGAAGCAGCAGGATGGGCAAGCTAAGAGTTGCCCTTAGGCCTGTAACCAGCGCTGTCCCCCAGGGGTCAATACTCAGTCTGGTCTTGTTCAGTATGTTCATCGTTCACCTGGATGAGGGGACTGAGTGTACCCTCTGCAAGTCTGCTGATGATACAAAACTGGGAGGGGTGGACTCACACTGCCATCCAGTGTGACCTGGACAGGCTGGAAAGCTGAGCAGAGAATAAGAGCACGTGTAGGGTCCTGAACCTAGGGATGAAGAACCCCAATTCCCTTTCTAGTTTCTAGATTAAATACCTTTTCATTCTTGACTTTTTCCATGAAGAGGGCATACCTTTTCTCATAACTGTTTTAAGAGTCAACACTTTCCTGTGATTTTAAAAAATTTTATAACCCTAACATTTTTGGTTACAGGTGTTTCTTTGATGAGACAACTTTTCCAGTAACTACATAGAAGGGACACAATGCATTGTTAAGCTGTTTCTAACCACAGTCAGGCAAAATCTGGCTTCATGTGGAAGTTTTGATTAAGGCTGTAGTTTTAGAAATACTCTTTTTTACAATGCATAGGAGGCTTAAATGACACAGCAAGCCTAACAGCAGCTGAACAGTTGAACAAAAGAGGGAACAAACTCTGATTTTGCCTGTTTGTCAGATGTCTTTTCTCATGGATGTACAATAGTATAAAAACAACCTGGAAATTCCTAGATTACATCACAAGTCAATGGCTCAGTTTTGAAATACTTTTCTGCAGCATAATTTGTATGCATCTCTGCAGCACATATTAATTCCTACATCAGTTGCTATTTGTCATTTCGAAGGGCCAGCCAAATAAACTGATTTTAAGTAATGGAAGTACTACTTCTACTGTAGAAGTATAGGAATGGAAAGAAAGAGCAGGCTGATGTTTTTCCCAATGGCACAATAAACCAGTGTCAGAACACAGACAGAACAACAGTTGACAAATATTAGTCTTGCACAAGCAAAACCACTGATAAAAGTTTGTAGCTGATGCTTTTAAGCAACCAGATAACTACACATAAAATAATATCAGAGACCAGCATGGCAGAGGGACCTGGTTTGGTTGATGGCAAACTGAATATGAGCCAGCAGTGTGTCCTGGCAATGTGGATGGCCAACCATGTCCTACGGTGCATCAAGCACAGCATCACCAGCCAGTCAAGGGAGGTGATTGTCCTGCTCTACTCTGCACTGGTACAGCCTCACTTTGAGTACTGTGTGCAGTTTTGGACACTGCAGTATAGAAAAGCCATCAAGCTATTGGAGAGCATCCAAAGGAGAGCAACAGGGATGGTGAAAGCTCTGGAAGGGATGACTTGAAGAGCAGCTGAGGTTACTTGGATTGTTCAGTTCAGAGGAAGCTCAGGGGTGACCTCATTGCAGTCTGTGGCTTCCTCATAAGGGGAAGAGATGGGACTGGCACGGATTTCTTCACTCCTGTGACCAAAGACAGGACTCAGGGAAATGGTAGGAAGCTGAATCAGAAGGTTTAGGCTAGATATTGGAAAAGGGTTTTCACCCAGAGGGACGTTGAGCAATGGAACAAGCTCCCCGGGAAAGTGGTCACAGAATCAAGATTGCCTGAGAAGTGTTTGGATGATGCTGTCAGGCACATGGTGTGATTCTGGGGGTGTGATTGTGCCCTACACAGGGACAGGAGCTGGACTTGATGATCCTGATGGGTGCCTTCCAACTCAGGATATTCTATTTTATGATTCTTTCACCCAGCACAAATAATTAGAACCAGATGGTGCTGGACAACAGAGGACAGCAGTGCAAATATACAAAGGTAGATGCTTTTAAACTTCCAGTCAAAGGGACATTTTCTAATCTAAAATATAGTCTGTGCTCTAAAAGGAACACAGGAGTAGTTATTATTTAATTTTCTGTATTTGTTTTGCACTAATGTCCCATAAGCTATTAATAATTAATATTAGGCATAAACTGTAGTCAGAGCTTTAATGCTGATTCCCTCACAGGCTAAAGCACCACTCCCCACAGTCTGCCTTGCTCACAGTTGCATCATCTCATTTTAATTGAATCAAAACCAGCATCAGGCATATATATACAAACACTGTTTCATACAGCTAGACTTACTACAATTATTTTGAGTCAAACTCGCAGAGACTGGATGATGTTTTAGAATTTATCAAAGTGAAGGATTAAGAGCACCAGGGCTATAGCCAGATGGGACAGACAGGCACCATGGGAAGCTTTTTTGTACCATTCTTTCAACTGTCCTCATGAAAAGCTAAATGCTACTTGGCTTTCTGATGCCAGACCTTTAGTCACTGTTAATCAAGTCTAGTTTTCCAGGGGAAATTTACAGATGCTTCACACGAACAGATAGAGCAATTAGAAACTGCATCAACAGATCTTCAAGTAACACTTTTACAAGAATGCAAACACATGCACTTTTGTTTGTCAATGTTTCAGACACTAATTAAGAAAGTACTCAAATGCCTGTCTTCAAGGATGACTCTTGAAAGCATACAGATTAATTCCAGAAGGAATAAAAAATGCTATACTGGCTATCTAATTGGTGCAGTGGTAAGTTATGAACACTGCATTAACAGCCAATGCCACTTACCTTCTGGTCACACGTTCCTACAAAGCCAGTGAATGGCAGCTGAATTATATTACCAGAAATAAATAAGAACATGCTTGATTTTTCCCTCTTGCATGAAGAACAACTCCAGGCAAACAGTTCTCTACCTTACAAGCAAATTTCGAAGCTTGTGGATCATTAACATTCCTCACAGGTAAAACTGTCATTATTTGAAATTACAAGGTTATGTTCATGTTATTAATATTTACTTGTTAAATACAGGGAAAAGTTTCTCAGTTACTTTTTTTTTTCCTAAGTAAAAATTCCAATCAATTATGCAATCTAACAAAGAGGAAAATAAACAGTTGTCTTGCAGCAGTGAGATGTCTAACTACTTTTAGTAAATTAAGTCTGAGAAAGTAAAAGTTAAAGTGTTAAAGAAACAAAGCCTTACCTATGAAAAAAACATTTCAAGAAAATGAGTGAATACATAAAAAAATAAAACAAGAGGGCTGCCATGTTAATTGATTTTCTAGCTTTAGCAGGATATCCTCGAAGCAGTTTTATCTGTTCTACATTTGCAGCAGAAGAATGATGAAAAAAAGTCTAAGAGCTGTCAAACATTTAATATTTAGAACAACTCAATGGTAAAAAAACCAACTTTCTGATAATACTTAACAGCATGTGCTGCACCTATTTCCAGAACACAAATGCAACAGCTGTACAGTAACTGATTAGTTTGGGCTAAAGAAAATTATGTATGCAGCGTATAAACACCAGATTACCTTGTTGCAAAGCAGGTATTACAAAAGTGGTTTTGAATAATGAATGTCAAACATTTTTGCCCTAAATTTCCTAAAATAAGTTCGGAAAATACAATGCAAAAAGGAGAGACTTCCTAGTTAGAATAAAGAACAACAAAAAAAAATGTATTTTCAGAGAAGAGGCAATTGCAAACTTCTGTAATGGGATAGGGTTAATCCACAAGATCTCTGCTTATCAGGCTGACCAATACAGTGACCTGATCTAACTGACCTTGCTCTGAGCAGAGTCTTGGACTAGATGACTTCCCAAGGTCCCTGCTACATAAAAGAAGGGGAAGAAATCTTATCTTGATTTTACAGTCAGAAACCCTCCACTATGTCAGGTCATCCTGATACCTAACATTACAACATTGCAGGTGATTTTCTTGTGTAAAAGACACTCCAAGCATCTGTATTTGACTTCTGTTCCCAATTCAGCTAGTGTAACTGACCTATATAATTTGAAACATTGACATGACTAAAATTATCTCAAGAAAATAAGAAAAGGTATATGAAACAGATCACTGTCTTCTACAGAAAAGTTACTTTCTGTTAGCTACACACTGTTATTCCTGAACCAAAATTTTTTAAGCCATAGAAAAAAAAAATCACCACGGTGTCCTCGTTTGGGCCAGGATAAAGGTGATTTTTCTGTCTTGTACTTTTGCTTTTAGTTAAGTCTCTTGTAAGTAGTTGCACTTGCTGAAATTAACAGCAAGTTTCTCAGACAGTGTGTGCTTCTAGGACTGGTAACACTTGATGTTTATAGTTACTGCTAGAGACTGGTGTGCAGAGCCAAGGACACTGCTCAGCTCTGAGGAAAACATAAAGAGGTCCCACCTGCAGCCCTCCTTTGGAGAGGAATGGACAAGATAGATGCCAGAATTGACCAAACAGAGTATTCCATCCCATATACATCATCCTCAGTATAAATTTGAGGGATCACGAGGGCCAAGCCAGATTTCCAGCTTCCGGCTGCCTGCCCTTCCTGCCTTTTCCTGCTTCCCTTCCTTCACCCGGCATCCTGGAAGGAGCCCATCCGTTTGCCTGCCTGTGGTCCTGATCCGTGCCAGCCCATATCTGTGTGTTCCTGCCTCCAGTTCCCAACTGCTGCCGACTCCAGGAGTCCAGCCTGGACTTTCCCAGGGCTGCCCTGCAGCCTCAGTGGTGACGTGAGAGCTATTGGGGGAAAGGGGGGAGGAATGTGGTATCCATTTTCTTGTATATTTGTATATATTTAGTAATTTTTCCTATTTATCATTACTGTTTCATTAAAGTTGTGTAGTTTAATGTCCAACCCATAAGTCTCTCTCCCTTATTCTCTCTCTTTTCTTTATCAGGGAGGAGAGAGAGATTAATAGAGAGCATCTGTTACTCAGTTTAACAGCCGGGCCAGTGTTAAACCGTGACAGATTTATTGGTGCCCAACGTGGGGCCCGAGCTAATTGGCTCAAGCCCAGTTTAAATTTAGACTAATTTGCCTGAATAGTTTGAATTCCAACTCCAGTGGAAGAATGGCTTTGCTGAGCTGGAATCAGACCTTGTTCTTTGGAAATTTCACAGGGTTGGAGATTAAACCAATCATGCTGTACCTTTGGTATTTAGGGTATGTGCTATGTATTTTTGCAGTTGGAATGAGTGTTACTATGTGGGTTTTCTTTCGTAAGAGCTGCTTAAGAACCATCGTTGCAATATGGTCCTCAATACTGATGTATATCATGGTGCATGGTGCAGCAGTGTTTCATACAGAGATAAAAATCTTGGTTGGTAATTACACTCCCAGTTTTAATTTGGGAAATTATACCATTCCATCGTATTTTGGGCTGACTCCACCAGATTTTAGTAGCAATAGCATTTCATCTCTCAATCTTCTGGTGGGTGTTGTTAATTTTTCTCATATATTGGTGAGGAGTAACACAAAAACCACAGTAATGAGATTGAGCATGCCTTTTCGGAGGCCGAGAGTTGCTGTTCGGAGAGTGAGAGCTGCTCCTCGTACAGAGAGCACCCCTGCTCCTGCCTCCGCAGCCGCTTCTCGCCCCTCCTCACACAAGGGCACAGCTCAGATAAGGCCGGCCAGCATCGCCAGTGTTTCTGCTACAGCTGCAGCTGCTGTCTCTGCCCCCACAGACACTGCTGCTGCTCAGAAAACAAGCCCTGCTGCTGCTACTGCTGCAGACACCACAGCCTCTCCCCCTCAGCCCACACAGTTACTTGTTGACCCTGTAACTAGGAGAAAAGGAAAACAATGGAAATCAGAAACGAGCCTTAACCCTTCCAGGTCCGAACGAGACGAGCAGGTGATAGAGGAAATAGAGGATACTGCCTCTCCTCGTAGAGCAGCTAGAGCAGAGTCAGCTGAGGACTCAGACTCAGAATCTGCTCAGTCCTATTCCATGAGGGACTGGCATACTCTGAGAAAAGACTACAGTCGTTTTTATCACTGGCCCGGCAATTAAACCGAGTAACACACGGTGATAACTAGCAGGTTATCATGACTACAATTCACCACAGAGGGGAGAAAAGGTAGCTTTTACACCTAACATACACTTAACATGAAACTGAGAAAGCAGATGCATGAATTGGAGTATAGCACAGCTACTGATAGTATAATTCCCAATTTCTGCCTATAAGAAATACAAAAAGCTCATTATTTCTCTAGCATTTCCTACATAGGAACTTTCCTCAAGACTTCATGGTGGCAGCACTGATAAAATCCCTGTTTTGACTTTGAGACAGTAACATTTAAAATGCTCCATCACAAGCTCAGAGTAGTAATTCATTATAACTCAAGCACTCTACAAAACAGCATATATTGTAGTTCTTCAATCAAGGTAATCCTTTTATTATCCAAAAACCCCAAACCAATTGATATCAAACATAGCAAAATAAGCAGTATAAATACTAGTGAGGACCCATAACAGCAGAAACCACTTTTATAGTAAAGTAGGAGGCACTCCCCATTTATATTCTCATAGCCATCTAGTAATTACGACATGCATTAAGACTTGGCCTTTCATAGTTTACACTTTAGGAGCATCTGTATCCCATACCTTCTGCAGTAATCCCCAAACATATTCAGTCATATTTATGCACTTTTATTTATCTTTTCTACCAACAATTACTTTTTAAAAAGCAAGAAGCAGTTGCCAGAGCTCAGAAGCAAGGATATATACACACACACATACACACACACACACACACACACACACACACACACACACACACACACACACACACACACACACACACACACACACATACACACACACACACACACACACATACACACACACATACACACACACATACACACACACATACACACACACATACACACACACATACACACACACATACACACACACATACACACACACATCTCTGCAGTGCCTTTGCACTGCAAAATGCTATAAACTACACAGGACCATGTAAATCCTGGAATTACAGAACAATAAATCATGTTTTTTAGTCAGACACACAGACCAGCAAGTTCCAAACAAAAAAACGGATATTTTTTTTCCATTCTATATAGTTTTTCCTTCCCTTAACTGAAACAGGAGAAATATTTAAAAAAACAAACAAACAAAAAATATTTTAGTTGCTATAAAAATATTTTAAGAAGTCCTAAAGGAAAACTCCGCACATTTTATTTGTAAATGCTGGAAGTTAGGCAGAAGCTGCAATAGGTATTTAAAAAAGAAGTAGTAACACTTCATAAAAACACTGTACACTAATCAGAGACAAAATCTTAATACTGCTTGAACAGGATGATAAGCCCTGAAGGATCATCATCTGCTATTCATAAAACTGGCCTTGTAAATACCCATTTCTAACGTTTTTGAACAAAACCGCACAGCCTTGCTCATTGTATTTAAGGCCTTCCATAACAAAAACCATCTCGTCTAAGGCACAATTATAATCTATTCTGTACTATAACAATCAGGATTTTTAGAACTAGTAGTAACTTCAGATTTAGGTCAACACACTACCACTGCCTACCTGCATTTTTCTCCTTCAATAACCAAGCCATCAAGATGAGAATGTTATAAGGTCAAGACTGCAGGAAGGAAGAAAGTTCAGCTAGCTGTAAATCACATAGTCCAATAGCTTCTCTGGATATCTCATTGCAAAGTAAGGAAAATTTGACACTATTTTTAACAGTAATTACAGACTAAGTGCCGTCCATCTATTCTACCAGAGCTGCAATGAGGGTGTGTTGGGCTGATTTGGCACCATTCCGACCCCACCTGTGGCTAATGCTGAGCCCATCAGAGACAATGGATGCGCCCCTGAGATTAACATATTAAAGAAAGGGAAATGAGCTGATATTAAGACCTCAGAGGGGGAGAGTTGGGGGAGGTGAGAGCAATGCAGAAGCGGAGATGCCAAGGTCAAGGACGGGGAGAAGGTGTGTGAGGAGTGGTTCCCCTGCAGCCAGTGGTGAGACTACAGGCTGTCCCCCTGCAACCCCTGGAGGAGCAGATACGGACCTGCAGCCATGGAGGACCCCGTGCCAGGGGAGGTGACTGCTCCCGCAGCAGGGGAGGTGACTCCCTGTGCAGCCCGGGCTGGAGCAGTCTGTGCCTGAGGGACTGCACCTCCTGGGAGGGACTCATGTCCGAGGGGTTCCTGAAGGACTCTCCCATGAGAAGGATCCCGCAATAGAGCGGCGAAAGGCTAAGGAATCCTTCCTCCTGAGGAAGGAGGAGCATCAGAAAACCACTTGTGATGAACGGACCGCAAACCTCAGTCCCTGTGCAGCTCTGGGGGGAGGAGTAGGAGGAGGTAGAGATACCGGGAACAAAGTAATTTAGGACCGGGAAGAAGAAGGAGGGGAAGGAGGCGGAATTCATAACTATTTTTTTTTCCCAAGTTGAGTCTTGTTTTGCTCATGACCGTACCAGGTGAGTGAACCCTCCCTGCCCTTTTCTCGACCCATGAGCTTTTAGTTGGATTTTCTGCTCCCCATCCCACAGCGGGGAAAAGTTGGAGTGTGGGACTTTGTTACCGACTGGACCTTAACCGCGACAGGGGGTAAATTGATGGAGCAGAACATTGTGGAATCTTTAAGAAATAAAGGGAGACAAGCAGCATGGCATTTATTACAGCCTTTGGCTGCTGCTCTCCTTCAGATTTCTTCCTTCTCCTGACCTATTTTTCCTTACTGCCATAGGTGTGTCTTTAATAGAGAGATGAGTGTTAAAGGTAACACATGGAACAAAAACAAGATCTCTACTTTCAGAGCAATTAAAGCAAGAAGAATTTGAATGGTATCTTCTGCCTAACTATATAGTGATTTGCCACCTTATTAGAGCTGTACCATTTCACCCTGGCTGAGAAGCAAGTCTGGGGTGCTTCATTGGGTTCTTGCAGAAGCTTGCCCGAAGCCTTTCTCACAGACACTGCCTTTTCAGGATGTCTCAGGGTAAAAAGAAGTAATCTTTAAGATCATTAATGGAGTTTAGGAAAGCGCAATGTTATTGTACATTTAGTCAGAGAGCCTCACTGTGCTTAACATAACTTGTCTGCTCCTTCAACCATTTTAAACCCTAACCCTGAAAAATGTGTCTGCCTTGAGAAAACACCATGGCTGCAGAGAGCTAACTTCCCAAGTGTTCTGTTCAGAGACTGTTGTACAGAAATGGCTCTGTTCACTCTGCCTCTACCTTAGAACAAGTAATACCTGTTTTAAAAAAACCATCATGCTTTCCCTACCCCATAAGCAGAAAAATTTTATTCGTTTCTTTATAAATCAATGAATTCTCTAAGCTTCCTAGGCCAAGTTCAGTGTTCAGTGTATCAGTTTCTAATACAATAATAAGATTTAGACTAATGAATAGCTGAATACAATCAATTTATTTTCAGAGCTATCTGGAGTTGTATATGCAAGAAAATCCTTTAAGAAATCTAAGAATAAATTTCTGATATTTCAGAATACCTATTTTAAACCACATAAGTTTATTTTAGAGACATCTAAAAATTATAGTAACTAATGTTGAAGCAAATACCTATTTTCCCTCTCCTGGCATTTTTTCCGTTTTTATTTAAGTGTAATAGCTGGGGCTCTTGGTCAAAAGTTCTTCCTTTCAAAAACACTGCCATATTGCTTGAAAACATTCATGAGCAACTTTATTTTCTAAAAATCCCTCTCCACACAGATTGATTGCACTATCTGAATGCCAGCTCTTCAAACAGTCAAGTTGGTATGTAACCCCAAATCTTCCCTAAAAAGGCTAATGTACTGAAGTCAATTAAACCTTTCAACAACATGCACAACAAGTTATATGCAAAATACCATTCCAGAAAACACACCAGAAAAATTGCAAGGAGACCAATATAAAGTGCCAATACACTTCTTTCTGGAGCAAGGATTTTTAGCAGCACACAACTATGTATTTCAAATAATAACAGCTATTCCTTAAATGGGACATTCCTAATTATTAAATTTCTTAAATTAAAATTAAATTAAAATTCTTAAATGTGACATTCCATAATTCCAACACTTAGAAAACTTCCACCAAACCATGAAGTTTAGTCTCAGCCTAGGCTCTATATATTCTACAGTTTGGAACCACAGTGATGTGTGAACAAAAAATTCCATGTTGCACAGTTATTGACAAGTGTAATTAAATTTCTTATATTACACAGAGATGCAAATACTGTTTTCTAATATCTGAAATGAACTGGTACACTCCCACTGATGTTTGAATGAAGTGTCACACTGTTTTTTGTTCTGGCTTGGTTTTGATCTGGGCTGCCTCAGACTGGCCTTAAAAACCTATAATATTGTTGCCTAAGCCAATAGCAGATATACTGATAGCTAAAATAGTCATCTGCACATAGAATGTCATCAGTTGGGAGTGATCTCTGGAGATCATCTGATGAAAATTGCTCAAGGCATATCCAAGCAACTTGTATAAATTCTCAGCTACTCCGTGATAAACTGTCTAGAGGCTAAGTACAAACTTTCTTAATTTGCTTGAATTTTGTCAAACACAGCCTGAAGCTGAGGCTAGGGTTCTTTAGGCACTTGCAAGATACTCAGACAAGAAAACCTAGGAAAGCTGCTGCTTCTTCATGTCAGTTTTGTTCTGTGTTCACTCTGCCAAGGCTCTTCTAAACAATCTTAATACCTTTATGTTACCTTAACAGGTGGTAAATTGGGCTTTGGAAAGGGACAGAACAACATGCAAAGAACAAAACTTAAAGAACTATCTTGGAGAGATTACCAGCTGTAAGAATGTGTAGCAGACAAGTGATGTTAAGCTGTAGATGCAAATACATAATTATGTTCCAGATTACACTTGAGAAAAATGCATAATCTGCTAAAAGCGGCAAAATGTATAACCCTTGTTTCCAAGTGTTGTCAGGTCCTCAGCTACTGGCTGCTGTTTCAGAAAACTGGGCACTCAGAAAACCTAACTACTGATTATATTACACCTTAAGATCCTCAAACATGGAACTTCACTAAGGAGTTCTATTGAGAAGAGGTGCTTGGTCTTGGACTGGAGTACACAATTCATTTAGAGTAATGCTGACAAGGACTCTAACAGTGCACCTCTCTCTTCCTCCTGGTTTACCAGCTTATATAGTATAAAAACATAACAAATAAGTTGACTGAAGTAACTTTTGAGCCATAATTCTGTAAAAAAAAAAAAAAAAAAATCCCATTTCCTCAACAGTGTTACAGAATCATATTTATCTATTCTGCATGGGAGGAATTGCAAACACTACATAGCAGCCACAAGCTCATATATCAGAATATTTTATACCTCAAGTTTGATAAGAGTTCCTAGAGAGTAAAAGAGGGAGAGATCAAGGCGAAGCAAAGCAAGTACTGCAACCAAATTTACATAGTGTTTCCCTTGATAGGGAGCAAAGTATTGGAAGGAAAAAATTTCAAAATCATCTTGTGAACTTGAATGACAGAATATCAGGGAGCTGAACTCCACAGCAATCACATGAGTAGTTCTACAATGTTCCTTTGCTGTGGCATGTTTTAATCAACCATTTTCCTGAAGAAAAATAGAAACCATCTTGAGCTCCATCCACCACTTTATATATGTATAGATAAAAAAACAGGACTAAAAGAGAGAAACACATTTTTCTTTGTTTTGCTATTTTTGCTGCTGGTAAAACTTAAAAGATTATTTTTGTCTCTTACAGTTAAAAACAGTGGAAGTTAAAATAGAGTTTCAAATAAAATGTAGAAGGACTCTGGGAATCCTGATATCAAGAATTAAAGAAACGAGGAATCTGAAGACAGTATTGCTAATTTCCAGTTTATTAGAATAATTTTGTCCTCTACTTCTTACCTTTCCAGTTTAGATAAGGCACCATGTATTAATATACTTAATGTAAATTATGGCCTTTTCTCAGAGCTGATAGAAGTGAACAAATATTACAGTTATATTGTAACTATAAGAGTTACTGCATTTTAGGATATTCCTCAACCACACTATCAGAGAAACACTAGAAAATAGACTGATTTCTAAATAGTCACTTAAAAAACAAAAAGTTCTGTTCCTGTAACTACAAGTTACACTTGGTTTCTGACACATCCATATGTACTGAAGAAGGAAGAACAATCACCTTCCAGCATTTTTATTTGTTAACAAAACATTCTACTGCTAACCTGCAGACAAAAATTAGCATCTGACTAAAAAAAAGGCCAAAATGTAAAGATCATGGGGAGTGCAATATATGAAATTGTCATTGTATTTTACATAGAAAGTTGTGTTATTGAAAACCTTTTAAGTGTAAACACATTTGAGGACAAAACATTTTGCAATTTCATTCAAGTTTTTCCAAATTCTTATCATTAATAAAAAAAAAAAAAAAAGAGAGACTCTGATGTTTCTCATTGTGTGACTACTCATGAAATTTCTGTAGTAAAAAAACCTGGTAACATTCAGTTCACTTTACAAATACTAAATATTCAATTTACCTGAAGTACTAATTTCTGATTTTTCATTTGATCTAATATATCCCTGTATCCATTAATCACACTAACTTTCTCCTAATAGCCACTAAACAAAAATTTCCATGCAGAGTTTAATAAGAATAATAAAAATCTGTCAGCATATTCCGTAAGGTTTAAACAGTTTAAGTAGCTCTAAATATTTCCTTTTCAGCCACATACCAAGTGATTACCAGCCATTTATATACTGCATGACTCCACATAATAGAAACGTGTATCTCAGGATACAAATCACTTACAAGCTTTCTTCAATCAAATCTGCATTGTGATTTCTAAAAATCAATTAGGCATAAGGAGCAATTACTTGTTTTTAAGAACAGCATAATTTGTTTTCCCCAGCTGAAGAGCACAACATAGGTAAACAAGCAGCACAGTGGACTGACTGCTGTAAACATTGACAACTGTGTTCAAATGGAAAGTGCACCAGCAGTAACTGGGTGATATATTACATCGGATTATATTACAGCATTTAAAACTGCATACTTAAAGAAGTGAGCTGTAGCTTCTCTCCATTCAGCACAATATTCATCTGGCATACCTTCATATTTCTGCATGATTCTTTATGACACAGAAGGGCTTCCTCACATTAATCTAAAGCAGTTTGCTCTCAAACTACTTGAAGATTAACAAATTCATTGCAGCAGTGAATTATGAAACAAATCTCCATCAAAAGACCAAGCCATCAAACCACAGGAGAAAAAAATTCTTTCCTGCAAGGGTGGTGATGCACTGGAACAGGTTGTTCAAGGAAATTGTTGCTGCTCCCTCCCTGGAAGTGTTCAAGGTCTGGTTGGATGGGGCCTTGAGCAACCTGGTCTAGTGGGAGGTGTCCCTGCCCATACAGGGGGACTGGAACTAGATGATCTATAAGGTCCTTTCCAACCCAGACAATTCTATGATTCATATTGATTAGTTTTGCTGTTTCTTGTGAGGAGAACACACGGATACTTGAAAATTAAAAGTTCTATAAAAACTGAGAAGCACAGATTCAAACACTGGATTTCAGCTGGCTTCCATAAATTAACTATCAAGCCTACATTTCTTTGGGGACTATGTACTGAATATTTTCAAGACCACCATGAAAATAAATTTGCATATTATATATAATGGCTTTCAAACAGAAATTAAGAAATATTCAACTTCCCTTACAAAGTCCTTTGAGTATTCACATTAAATCTAACTTCATACAGTTATCCCTTTTCTCTAAGGGGTAATCTAAACATGATTTGAAAATGTCTGCTTCTGCATTTTCTCATCAGAGTCGAATCCAAAGGGGCAAAGTTCAGACTACACATTAGGACCCAAGAAGCTTATTTTCAGTTTCCTCATTTCTACATTCCCATCCAAAAGGGTCAATATAAGCCAGTTGGGATGTTTTTAGTTGACCTCAAAAGGAAATGGGAAAATCCCCAGATAACCAATATTCACATGATGACCATGAACCAAAAAAAGGATACTGAACAAAAAATTTTGTACTCATTTAAAAAAAAAAAAGAGTGCTTCAACCTTCAAAGCTGTTCTCCCCCACATTCTTTACACTGTGCTGCATCATTCATTTCCTAGCCAAGCAGTTAGTTTTTCACACCCTCTAGCAACATGATGTAAGCAGTCCCCCCAAAAATGAAACTCCACAAAGACCCTGAGGGTTAACTGAAGAATAAAGGCAAAGGTATAATACATAAATAAAATAAAAAGAAAATTAATTACAAGACTGAAAATGGTTGTCTCAATTTCTGAGCAAAAATGGGTCAGCATTTCCAGTTGATGATCAAATAATACAGTAACGGAGAACCTTCCAGATGTTTGTTAATATTTAAACTTCATGAATCTTTAAGTATATTTTCATTAATAAATGTCCTCATATTCAACTACCCTGTGGATTTCCAATATTCTTTATACCAATAAAGACCAACCTTACTCTGTAAAGTATACTTACAAAATCTGCAACAGCTTTGGAATACTAACATTTCTACAGGATGATGTTTTGCAAATCTGAGGCTGAAATGAATTATTCAGAGTGGTACTTTAGAGTTTCCCAGTGTTAACTTAGCTTCACACGTAATAAAGTAAATAGTTTGACTTTTCTGATTTCAACAGAAGTAGGACCTGCTAATGACAACTGGACTTTTCTTTCACAGTAAAATCAATACTGACTTATAAGTACGTACCCCAACATCTTAAAATCTCATCAGGCATGCTAAGAGTTCTCTATCCTGAACAGTGATTCCATTAAATACTCCATATTTTCTTTTTAAAAAAGTATTTCCTATATTGCTTTCCTACAATACCTGAAGAACTTTTAGCACGCTCAAGGGAGTTAACACAGGACAGCCATTTGTGCTGGTTTGAGCAAAGATGGGACCAATTTACTTTATAATAATTTTACTTTCAATTGTCTCTTCTAAGTAGCTGCACTTGCCAAAATTAATGGTATGTTTTTCAGTCAGTGGCTGCTTCTAGGACTGATAACACTTGATGTTCATAGTTACCGCTAGAGACTGGTATGCAGAGCCAAGGACACTACTTGGTTCTGAAAAACATGTTATCCTCCAGAACAAAAAAAGAAGTAAAGGAGTCACACCTGAAACCCTCCTCTGGGGAAGAGAGGAACTGAGAAGTGACCAAAACTGACCAAAGTATTCTGTCCTATTCATGCCATACTCAGTATAACTTTGAGGGAACATGAGGGTCAAGTGCTCTTCATCTGTGGCTGGCATCCTGAGAGGACTCTGTATGCCTGTGATCCCAATCCATGCATTTCTTGAATCTGTGTGTTCCTCCCTCCAGCTTCCGACTGCTGCTTACTCCAGAAGCCCAGCCTGGGACTTTTCCAGGGTCTACCCTGCAGCCTCAGAGGTAATGTGAGCATTACCAGGGGGATGTGATATCACTTCTGTATATATTTGTATATATTTATTTCATTATTTTCCTTTTCAGCACTACTGTAAGTTAGTTTCCAACATCTAAGTCTTTCTTAGTCTTTCTCCTTTCCCTATAGGGAATTTTTTTGCATAAAAATCAACTCTTTCCCTGTAGGGGAAAGGAGGGGGTTAATAGACAGTATCTGTCATTTGTTTACTAGCTGGCCCAGCATTAAACAATGTACCATTTTAATAACCTTTCCTTTATAGGGTACTCTTAAAAATCAGGGAATAAATACATTTAGAAAATAAGCTTCTAGTTTGCTCCATTGCACTAAATTCACTGAACAATTTTTACCTTTTGAAAACAGAACAATACTATCTCTATTCTTCCCTAACTTTGAAAGACTCTTGCTTTTGTAGTCTTCTTTTTAAGTCACTACTCCATAAAGTTCATGGCTTACAAATCTGACAGCACAAACAGAAGCTTACCCTGCAAACCTTCATTACTGAGTCTTTTGTACATAATTCTACATATAAGGTGGTTGCAAAGGAGAAATTGCAAGTTGTAATTAGATGCATCTTCACAAGTGGGAAAAGCTGAAGTAACAAAAAGGAGTTTTGTGACACTAGGAAGACCTCTTGTCAAAGTGTCATTTACTTTTTCCTTCTGTATCTTCATTGCAATTTTGCTCTACTTGTATCTTCCTAACAAATGTCACTTTAGAGAAAGACGCAAAGAACCTCTTAAAACCAGTTAACCCCTTCAAAAACTTGAATACTAATATTGTTTGCAGTACTTTGCATTGTTTTTTCCACTTGTGTTGCATTTAGTCTCCCCTTAGTAATGCTTGTTTACTATTTAAATTGTAAAACTTCCAGACGACAGCATTTACAGACTGTCTAGTGCTGCCTGAACTTAGTCTTCATTATTATTTTACCACACAGTGACTAATGTTATACAATTGGTTTTATTCTGTACGGTGGATGAAAGGTACTTCTTACGCTTGCAAGAACAAAGAAATTTCCCTATGCTCTTGATATTTTTTTCTTTCTGTGATACACCACAGTTTTAGATATTGATTTATTATTGTAGTTCCATGAAGACAAACAAAAGGAAATAGATCATAAGTCTTTAAACCATGCTGCAGATCCTTGATGAAGACGTTTACATGGTTCCAAAAAGTTTGGATGGTGACAAGAAATGGTCTGGAAACACTCCTGGATTTAAAAGTCAATGGAGGCAAACAAGGGTATCTTAGATGGTTCTAGATGCACTTCCCTGATCAATAAATCACTAGACCCTGGAAGCACACTCTTAGAAGCTTCATTACACACTTTTTTATTTTCCCTGTGATACTGATGTTGAACATGCTATGGGAAACAAAACACTAAGTCTAGAGACACTTCTACTCTGACCTTACAAAGCCATGGTTACAGACTTTCATTGGCAAACACGCTGACTCCAAAAGGCACTTCTGCAGTTCTTTATTCTATTGCTATCTTAGCTGGTCACACAACCAAACCTCCTGCACACAGGTTTTGTTTGTCACAAAACCAAACCTCCTGCAAAATGACTTCATGTTATTATTTTAAATCACTTATCTCCTGTGTGTGGCCTTTATTTTGAATTTGTATCCACTGTGGTACTGGCACAGTTAAAACTCCCCAAGTAATATAGCACTTGAGTTTCTGGCGAGATTAATGGGAAGTAGATTTTTGGAAAACCCTTTAAGCACTTTCTTTGTAAATGGCCAGAGAATGCTTAATGGAAAAAACAGCATTTCTCCAAAGTCAGCTTTTCTGCATGTTTTTTACTTTTTAGACTTAGAGCTCTAAGATCATTACATTCCAGAGGTTAGGACCAGAAATTGTCTGTAAAGTCACAAATCTCAAAAAGCAAGAACTTCAGCCATATTGTTAGTTATCAAAACATGACAAAACCTGCATTCAGCAGTGCCTGGAGGTCAACTTTAGAACAATTCTTCTATTAATTTACACAGAAAACACTTTTAGAGGAAAGGGAGAAAGGGCTGATTTTAATCTTTTTAAATAAATATTTGAAGACCAACTAAGAATTGCAGTTAATCTGCAGTTAGAAACTGGTCTCCTGTGGCTTGTTGTGTAAGATCTAACACAAAACATACCTGAACTGGGATTCCTACACAGTTCTTTATCTTCCAACAAGAAAACATATCTTGACACCAACAAATGATAAATTATATACATCACATGGCATAGCAGCTTATCCACATTTAGCTAACAGAACAACAACAAAAAATAAACCAGAAATGCATGTTACAATGTTTCTACAGCCTTCCCCAATGCCTTTAAAAATGGAAGACTTTCAGACTTACTGCCTTCAAAGGACAAATAGTTGATTCTAGTTTATGTTTAAATTTAGGAATGCATTTCATGAACCAATGATGGCTTTTACCAGAAGAAAAAAGCAGGCTCCATACTTTCACAGTAAACTTGCATTTGACAGTTTTAGCAGAAAATTTCACTTGCTGTACCATGTAACCCCATATAATTGTTTCACATGAAAGAACAATGCCAGCTTCTGCTGTACAGTCTAGGAAGAGAACTGGAATCCAGTTGTGCAGTGAGCTGCTCCTAGTAATGAACTTTACAGGTTTCCAAATTAAATGTCAGTACCATTGTAAGTGTGCAAGTGAACCCAGTATTTATTTCAGTCTCTGTAATTGCTCACACAACAGGGATTTGTAAGTCAGAAGAAAAATCTATTGGTGAAGACATTAAGGTGAGTTACTGTTTCCAAAGAAAAACGGGTGCCAAATATATTAATGATGCAATACCAATTTGAATCAGTCTGGAAGACCACAGAGTTCAATAAATCACAAGGTGCACAAGGAATTCATCTTGGCTTGAAGCACCACTCATCATTACCTCCTGTTAAAGTAGGATTCCTTAAGGCTAATAACAGACTCTCTTACCTGCTTCCCCAGTAGCCTGTATTTCCTTTCAGGCAGATTCATGTCACCTAGCAACCTAGCAATCAAATAAGCCATTTGCAAACAGTCTCCAGAAGAATTATCATCAACTGCAAAAGGTTCAAACAGCCAATACATTTATAGTGGTAAGGATAGAAACTAATGACCAGTATAATTAAGCTTGGGAGTATGTTTAGGCATTACAAGTGATCTAGCCAGTCATTTTGAGTAATAGTACATAAAAATTTAACCCTGTTTGCACAGAACTAAACCTTAATAGATAAAGCCTACTCTCATTCATTCAGGTGAATAACACTATTTCTGTGGTTAAGGCATAAGCCTCAGAAAAGCCAAGTCTTTGAAGATGCTTTTGGATCTCAGCCAAAACAAATTCATTAGCAAACTCCCACAAAGCACAGGTGAAACCAGTTTCATAAGCTGCCCAAGTACATCCATGCTTCTGACAAGAGGTTGACCTGCCTTCACCACAGGCACTCACACCATCTCTCTTCTTCCTCTAGAAACTCTCATGCAGAGCAGTCCAGCAAAAGGGCTGAAAAATCTTAAGAAATGGAAGATAAAAAAAAATCTCTAAATTCTCTTTTTGGAACTTGCCCTAGTTCCAAAGCTCTCCTACTTAAGGGATGCATCAGAAGCCTACAGCTACTTCACAGAGAGGAGAACACCTCTTTGGGAAGCCCACAGTTGTTTTTAACTCACAGGGGCAGCCCAACAGTAGTAGTAACTTCATCAAAGTGGCACAGGCTTATGTTTATGCAAAAGCAAACTGTCATATGTTAAAATACTGAAATTCTTAAACTCTGCTTTCAGTTAGTAGCTCTGTCACAGACAGTTCTGGAGATCAGGTTAGTTATTTTCATCACTCTATACAGAAACAATGACCACTCTCTGATATGATAGCCACCCCAGAAAAACTGGTTTACAGACTTCCTCTGTCCGCTCATTTGCTGTCTCCTCATTTTCCCAGGCCAGCTGACTGAACTGCTCCAAAAAGTAAGTTACCTAAATGGTCCACATTAAAGAGATAATTTTACTAAGGTAATTGCTCACAGGGGTGAGCAAATGAGATAGTGTTTAGTTTTCTGAACAGTGTGGTGAGAACCACACCTCTGACCCTTCAGTAGGGGGCATATGCTGGTTTGTGAAAATACCAAGTTCTGTAAACAAGTTTGGAAATGCTTTGCACCAAACATTTTTAGTGTCCCAGCTTGCCTTACAGAATTACAAGTCCTTATTGCAAGGAACTGTAATCATCTACCACTTTCTTTGAATGGTGGATGTAAAAAAACCAAAACAACAAAAACAAAACAACAAAAAACCCAACCAACCAAGTAAAAAAAAAAAACAAAAAACAAAAAAAAAAAAACAAAACACAAAAGAAAACAAACCCAAAATCCAAACTATAAGCAAAACTGAGCAGAGAAAGAGTAATCAGAGATGTGTAAGTATCTTTTCATCTGCTACACTCCACACTTATGAACAGGAATCAAAACCAGCAAGACCATATTTGACTATAGAGTATTATAGGGTAATGAAATGGTTTGTTGTTCTTGAATATGTCTTCCAGGTATCTGGTGTGTTCCTTAAAATCTGCTTATCCTTCCTTTCAGTCTACTTCACTACATTACTCCTTTAAATCCAGGACTAGACTTTTTGTTATTACAGTGGACTGGATTATTGTAGTAAATGAGTGAGTTTCAATTCTATCGTGATATCATTTTGGAAGAGGTATGAAATAGACAACATGGAACTAGAGGGTAAACCCTATGTAGTCATAGGTTAGAAGCAACCAGTTATCAGCTTATACCCAGGCAATGTTCATATAAGCAAATCAATAAAAAAGTTAGGAATCAATAAAAAAACTAAGGAAGTTAGATGTTTAAACATCTTACTTAAACATCCAGTGTTAGAAGCAACCACATCATATAACCCACTTACTTGCCCTCATATATCAAAGGAAAAGTAGTACACAGAAATATTTAGTATGTAAGTATTTAGCAGTTTATAGGGGGAAGAGAGTTACCACCCCTTACATCTGTCTGCCTTGTGCTACATACATGTTCTATGCACCTTGACTACAAACAGACTCCAAAATGAGTAAGCCAGTAGATTTTTCCATCTCAGCAATGACTTCGCAAAATTTAAATAAAATGTCCATGCTCAACCCTTAAAACCATGTTGTCAAAAATGTACTTCTGGGAGTTAAAAAGCTTTTTTTCTTCAAAGGCTTAATATTTGGAAGATCCTTTTCCATAAATAACCTGGCTTCTAGAGAAATTAATATTTCAGAAACAAAATATCATTAGTCACCAACAACATGCTTCCAGTTATCTTTTAAATAGGAGTTTTTAGAATGCCACTACACAATGAAGGAAGAGATCTTTCTGGATTGTCCAGGGCCTTTCTCAGAAATTGGATACATGTCTTATCCAGTTGAGTCCAGGTCATCAGTATTCCATGAGACACTGGACAGACTGTCCTGCTGTAGTCTTTCTTCAAGTCTTCTTTTTCTGAAGAAGAATAATGCCTGAAAATATGAACGGCTACGTTTTCCCAAGCCTCAGGTTCATATAAGCACCCAAATAGCTGAGCAGTAAAAGTAATCAGCCAACTGTTTCAATTTTCAAAATAGATTTATGCTTTTAAAAGCTATTTGACAAACAAAATTAAGAAAAACACACCACAAAATCCCACTTCAGTAGCTGTAAGCCACTAGGTGTTGTCAGCAGGAATTCTTACATATTTACTAATACAACACACAAACTTAGCAATTCTTTTCCATACATTTAGAATTGCTATGAAAGCATTTTAAACAGTTTGAATGAGGAGAAAGTCATGTTTTCATCAATTAAAGTCTTGTATTAATTTGAACACAACATTATGTTTGCAGAGTTTCTACATATTTCTTTTAAAAAATTAATATAGCACATGAAAACGAAAACACATATTTTTACCTTGTTTGAACCATAAGAAGTGTTTTTTAAAAGCTAATGAAGAACAGTCATCTGTCTTTTGGAAATTGTGACTTAAAATTGAAGAAGTTTTGTCCTTTAGTTTTTTCAACTAGCAGAACAAAGATCAGAATTACTCTGTTAAAGCTCTGTCTTAATGGACAAAGCAGCAAGTTAGATGTTTACTTTTTTATTGGTTTGCCTACATGAACACTGCCTAGTTACACGCTGATAACGTTATGAACTCAGTACCATAAAATCTGAGCAGCTGTTATGAAGCTAATATCAAAATTGCACTTTATATTTGCAAAATTTATGTGCACAAGGAATTTAGGACCATTTTTTAAATGGTAACTTTATGAAAATATATACTGTAAATTACACATCTTGTAATATGCAAAACAGTATTTGACTAGAGATGTATTCACTCTTCATACAGAAATGACCCTTATATAAAATGGAGCTGAGTGCCATCACACAGCACATGCAGGACAACAAGGCAATCAGACCTAGTCAGCCTAGGTTTATTAAGGGGACAAATGGGGAAGATAAAAAATGAGCTTCAAGTAAGAAAGATGTGCAAAAATAGAAGTCCAGAGAGAACAAAGGTGGGGCAAAAAGAGATATCCAGTAAGGAGAATCACATTAAAAAATTGCTATCCTGGTTGTTGGCAGGTGGTAGTATAGTGCAGTGGAGATCAAAATGGAAGTACTAACATACAACAGGCAGCTCAAAGTTTAACAACAGCACAAACATGCATCCCACAAGTCCTACACGCTGAGCAAAACTGCACAAGGCTCCTCAAAGCACTGAAATGCCTTTATGTTACTTGCATCCAATAATTAGAGCAGTAACTTCAGACTTGGGCAACAGACTTAATAGCACTTAAAAGATGCAAACCTGTAGCAGGAGATGAACTTCGCAGCGATGATAGACTCTGAATGAGGACAGGATCAGTAGAAAACTGGCCTCGACCAGCACGGCTGCTGACCTGCTTCAGAATGAGCCCTTTGCCAGTCTCAGGCCCCACCTTTTATTGGCCTTTGATCTTTGAGCATGCGCACTTGGGCCAGCCCTAACTGGGCACAGGTGAGGCTGAGCACCGACTGAGCTCATTACTCGGCAGGTCCTGCCACCTGTGGCCTGCACAAACCAACTACACAAGCAGCACTGTTTTGAAGCAGGTCTTGGCTACGCAACATGAATAAGCAGCTAATACCTCTATCAGAAATTTTATATCCTTTTCTTAGCAAGTTTTGTTTTTTTTTTTTTCCTACTGGCATTCACTGAGCACCTTGCTAATTGTGAGAAGATAGGTAGATACCCAGAGCATGGTATTTTTTGGCCTTTTTCAGATCAAGCTCAGTAAAGACTTGCTCACCAGCCTATATGTAAAAGCAGCAGAGCAGTGCATAGACTGGGGTTGCAAATGACCATACTACATTCACTACTCCAATTACTACGAAGATATTGTACAATGACTTCAATTCAATTACTAGTTATTCATTTAAGTGTTTCTTTCCATAATGGTGAGATTTAAATATCACACATTTGACACCACAAATTAAGGTCGTAGATCTTGGTTGATTAACATAGCTGAGCCGCTGCTTTCAAGAAACAAATCATAAGGGAAGATTCTTCAAACAACAAGTCCTTTCCAGCCTGCTTATGCCTACGACAAGGAAAAACTGACAGGGCACTTAGTGACTGGTGGAAAATTAATTTGGGTCACTCTACAGTATGGTTGCTATGGTAACTGCATGCAAAATGCGGTAGGAATGCTCTTCATCAATCTTAATATAACATCAGCCATTCATCGTGAATTTTTAATCAATGTAAAACAAAGTATGGTTCATAATTAGATTTAAATGAAAATAAACCTAGTGTGGTCAGCTCTTCTCTGGAGAAGAAGAATTGTCACCATCTTTTCCTTGTTGCATACAGTTATCCGTCACATCATCTTAATTTATCAAGAACAATTTCCACATCTAAATGTCACATCAAAAAAATAAGCACATCTGACTAGAAGTAGGGGGGGAGGGGTTAGCTTGAAGGAAGGTGGTTTTCTGAATGTGTTAATTTCATACTTTTAAAAAATTATTATTATTTTTACAGTAAAGCTCTGAGCTAAAATCAAAACTCAGTATCACCAGTTTAGACCAAAGCAACTTTCCTGGCTTTACACAAGTAAGACATCTTTATATAACCTCTTGTTCGAATATTTTATTATCTGACCTCAAAAAAATACACTTTTGACCAGACACAGTAGTAAGTAAATTAATGCCCAGAGCCAAGACCACTTTTTTACATATACATTTCCAGACTTCTTAGCATATTTTTTCCATAATATTATTAATTTATTCTAAGGGGAACATTGATTGTTGCAAAGCCTGCCTTAACTCTTATATCTAAATGTGGCTGGGCATTTTAAAACTAGACTTTTCTGCCAGCTACAATTATATCACAGAACCAAAAAGGCTTGAACTGCAAAAATACCCTAAGAATCATAGTTTGTTACCTAGACAATGACACTGATTTAGTTTTAGAGCTTGCTCCAAAGACAGTGCACAGATATGTAAATATAGACAACTGAAGGAATCCTTGATGTTACAAAAAACACTGCCCCAAAAAACATAGGATTCTCCCATCCCATACCTCCCAAATCCTCCCCCAGCTATTTTACTTTTTTCTGCTAACAACATACTATCCAAATCAGCCCAATGTAAGACCAAAGCTGGCATTTTATTTTTCACAGCACATGTACACACCATAGCAGACTGGTTAAATCAGATTTTTGCAAAAGGTTACTATCTTTGAAGCCTCCTCCGAGAATATCAACTGTGACATTAGAAGAGTAATGGTGGATTAGCATTCAAGATTACAGTAAAGAGGTGGCTTTGTACAGCATTATGCTACTTCAGAACATCACTGCAACTGTGTCACTTAATGTTTCATGGGGCCTGAATATGATTTTTGGGGTCCAGCAGCTTCCCTCAGTATGAGATTGTAGACCATCTGCTTGATTAACCAAACAGAGGTGATCCTCTGGGCTATTTTCCAGGTAAAGTTAGACAAACAAGCATGCTGGTTTTGAACTTTACAGTCATCACATGGCTGAAGTTGATGTTGATACTTAAAGCTGAAAAAAGGTATTCCAAGCTGTGTATTCAGCAGAACTGCCCCAATTTACATAATTGAAAAAGGATAAAACTCTATTAATATTTTTGGTGCTACACCAGACATTAGTTTGCCTGCATATTATGAACGAGGCTCAAAAGTTT
Organism: Heliangelus exortis; assembly: GCF_036169615.1. NCBI lineage: Eukaryota > Metazoa > Chordata > Aves > Apodiformes > Trochilidae > Heliangelus > Heliangelus exortis. Next base: position 29,076,156 of record NC_092424.1, on the reverse strand, counting down.
TAGCCTAGATTAAAAAGGAAGAGCCCCAGTAGCCAGAGAATTAAGAAAATAAGGAGAACTTCTCTTAATATTAAACCAGTTGACTTCAGTGCCTGGTTTTCAAAAATTGTGTGTGAATGATTGTGCTTGGTTTGCCGTTTTGTTTTTTTTAAACACTGTGGTAAGGAGGGAAAATATTTCAGAGCTATTAATACAGATATGCCACCATCTCATAACTCAATACACAGTAGAAGACTAAACAACAAAAAAAATTTTTTTTTATATTAAATATTATGCAGCTATTAGCACCATCCACTGTCCATAATATATTTGCATCTAAGACTGATGTAATGTTTGTGCATTTTTGTCCTTAAAAATGCTCAACGCATCAGTGCCCACCTGATAAAGGAAACAAAGGCAGTATAATAAATACAATTTAGAAATGGAGAGAATCAGAATGCTATTCTATTCTTAAGCCAAATTTTAAATTTAGATTGTCACTACATTAGGCAGAGGCACCCTACTGAAGCAAGCAAAAGTGGTTGTATGAAAATACGCCCACTTGAAGACAAAAATCTAAGGCATAAAACTAAAGATGCAAAACAAATTGTATAAACAATTTCTAGGGGAATAGATGCAAAGTGTTCATGGCTGATATACCACACTTAGATTTTGAATTATTTAGATGACATTTGGGATTAAAAAGGTGTTCTTTTTTACAATAAGATTATTCTCTAAATAGAGAGTGTTTCCAAGGCTGTTTAATTATTTCATAACCACAACAGCCTGGCTTTTTAGGTTAAGCAAATAATGCCTTTAGCTCAGAGAAGCTGAGAACAAACAGTTTCAATTCAATGAGTCTATCAGCATGACAAGTTTCTAAATGCAAGGAAAAAAGGAAGAAGAAAGAAAGAAGAAAAAAAAAAAAAAAGAAGAAAAAAAAAATCTTTCATTATGGGCCATTGCAGAAAAAGCCACCAGAAGAGATTAAAGTTTCTGTTGTGGATTCTCCAAGAATTCCTGACCATCCTTTTTTTCAGTGGCTAGCACATACATAGCTGAATATTTCAAGTTATCTGTGTTTTCCACCTATGTAATTATAGACTTTTTAAAAAAAAAACCCAGATCCAGGCTTTAACTGGCAATAATAAGTTGGAAAATAATTATCTGGGAAACAAAAAAGCCTTTCTTTCCATCTCCCAACAGTGTTTTGTATTCAGATTTTAAATTCAACTCACTTAAACTGGTTGACTGGACTTCTTTCACAGGCGTTATTGCTGTTCTATTCTGTATGTAACCAGAGATCCTATTCTTTTCACTGGGGGAGCTTCCCAAATCCTGTTTGTTGAAACTGTTATGCTTAAAATATGAAGCACTGAAGTTGAAATTAAATTTATATCCTCATGGCAACAGAATAATTTGAGCCTATGTCTATCAAACTTTATGTGAATCTTTTTACAATTAAGCAATTTATATAAGAAACTCAGGAAGAATGCTGAATTCTAGGTTAGCAGACACCTTCAGACAAGGAGGAAAAAATTTATTTCCAAATCCTGACAAGCCTTAGTCTTGGCAAAAGTCTTGAATGGTTCAGCATCTGAGGTGAATCAGATTTATTCCAGAAGCACAACATAAGGCAGTTAAGGAACATAAGCATCAGAAACCAAAGAGCTGGAAGACTTCTGGCATATTCAGGTTTCTGACAGCTGAGCAGAAGTAGATAGTCTAAATATGAGTTACAGGCAAAGCTATTGAAAACTCCTAACAAACATCTTAGACCTTTAACTGAGGTTAGAGCTGAGGAGTTTTTCTGTACTGCAGAGAACCAAAGAGAGCAAATAAGCATATTACATATTTGTATGTATTACATACATACATTATGAAGCACCCACTACTTTGGTCAGAGAGGACATTGAGGGTAAATTGTGTTAAAATAACCACAACAATCAAGAGGCTTCCACTGCAAGCATCATGTATTGTTGAGCAAATTCCCTCAAGTTGTTTGGAAGACAAAACTGTAAGAGGAAGAAATAAAATCCAATCTTAGTGACATCTGGCCCAACTGTTACCCATCACATTCAATATCTCCAGACAAGTTTAGCATAAGCACTGTATGAAATCAACAAGTTGCTATGTATTCCTTCTGATAAAAGTGAATTACTCAAACAGAAAACCCTGCCATAAACCTAGTGCTCAAATGGCTTTGACCGCATTTAAAAGGTGGAAAAAGTCACATGCAAACTCTAACGAACATAGTGAGATGTTTCATGTGCTACACTGTTTGAGTCTTAACTAAAACTAAACTAAACCCCTCCAGACTTTATTGTGCATTATCTTTTCCATCTTTTAAAGTTAAGTTTTTGGGAGATGGGGGATGGCTAGTACTTTAACCACCAAGAGTCACAGAACAATTAAGTGTTTAAACTGGTAATACAGTAAGTGTCTGGTAGGAGTTTATTTAACTCAAGCAAGGATGACTGTCAGTATGCTCACTCTATCCCTCAGTTTCCAAGTGGAACTCCAATAGATACAATGGCATCTACATTATCACCATCTGAAAACATTTCTAGGCCCTCACAGGCAGCAGTCTCAAAAGCCTCAATACCGTGCAGTATTTTTCAGAAAACAGGCTTGAAAACTGGAAGAATGAATATGTTCAATTATATTTACATAATTAGTGACCCTATTACTTGGCTCTTCAGACATTAAATCCTTATCATTACTCTTCTCTGCAAGTTTACTGCATAAACAACTTCACATAATTACAGCTTAGCGTAACTGTAATTTACTAATATCAAGGCCTGCTTGCACACAGATTAAGGGTTTCCATTCCAGAGGAAAGACAGATGATAAAAAGCTAACCTGGACTGGCACCCACCAAGTGAGAGGCCAAATTTTGGACCAGAGTTCTAATAATCAGTGATTCAGTTTTAAACAAAGCCTTAAAACTGGGGAAGCACATTTCTTTCCCCATGGTCTTTCAGCCAAAATAGCAGACAGCACAAAGTAGATACAGAAATACACATCACTAATGCTACATATTGTATACAAACCCACATATGAAATGCCTTTACATATAAAAGCCATCAAGATTAAGAATAATCAAAGTGACAGAGATCCTATGAAATGCTGTTTCCTACTATAGCATATTAACATTTTATACTTACTCAAGAGATACAGAAAAAAGAAAATCACAGCTCCTTTTTAATCAGCAAATCTGATTATATATATATATACACCAACCTGTCTTGGTTTCACACTGGTGAAACCTTGTGAGTTCTACAGCTACAAGCAACTGAAGAAACAGAAGGAATATATCTGGTCAACATTTGGTCAGTGATTAAATAGATCTGCCTAGGAAGTATTAAAAAAACAAAGGACACTACAGTGGCTCTCAATACCCAAACACAACTACAGAATGTGGGCACTGTTTAGGGGGCCAAACAAACTATCTGTGCAAAAAAGCCTCAGCTGAAATAAAGGCAACATTAAACTTAAGTTGGTTTGTTTATCAAGGGCACATGAAAAACGACTGTAATAGCTGAAGAATTTTAGTCAATAGACTTTAATAAACATATAAAGACCTAAATTTTTGCAATTGCTCCCTTCATATTAAGACATGCTATTGCCAGCAGGCCAAATAATCACAAAGAAATAATCTGTTATGTTTCTCATAAAAATTATTTATTTATACAACCATGTAAGACATGCCCAGCTGCACAGACTAGTTGTCTTAGAAGCCCATTTATACAGTGGGACTTAATAGAAAAGGAAATAATTTTGTTTTAAATCTCATATTACAAAAATGAACACAGGTAAAATTTCACAGAAGACAATATGCTGACAATTTTCAGTCTCACATGAGAATGAGTCCATTTCAAGTAGTTAAGGCCATACATGTGTATAATAGGTGATGTTTGAAACACCTACCTTCCCGGCACAATTCCTCTATGTAGTAGCCACATTAATGTAATTAGAAAAAGTATTCATAGACTTCAGACTGAGAAAAGTATTCATAGACTTTCAGAAAAAGTATTCATAGACTACACTGAAGCACTTCATTTTAGAAGCAAAAATTGCAATGCCAGAAAAGGCTCTGAAACCAATCACTGTTCATCCCTGCACTCCAATATTATTTTACCTGATCCTGATAAAACACAGGTTTGAGCCATATTAGGTTTACTGGATAGTGTCTGTAACACCAAAACCCTTTCATGCAACCCTTAATGTTCATGTTTCAGACCAGAGTGATGCTTTTCCAGTGTTTTAGAAATCCCTGTCCACAAATCTCAAGGAACCACAAAATGTGCTGCCTCTACATCAAAATAAACTGAGAACTGTGCTCCAAGGCTGCCCCTAAAGCATCACAGGCACAAACAAGCATTCAGTTCACTGAGTAACTGAAGTTTGTCAATGATTTTAAGAGAAATCATTAATCTGTGTACTGTAGACACAAGGTCATCAGGTCTGACTGCTTTTCTCAGATATCTCTCCACCTATTTATCCACACCACTTGCTAATAGCGATGTGGCCTAATTAATAATGGGTCTGGACTCAGCCAGTTTCTGCAGTGTGAAAGGATCCTGTTGATATCTGCAGACAACATGGTAAAAACCTGCATTAGGGAAATGGTCACAATCATGCATTTTATCATCATCATAACACATTGTTTTAATTCTGCTTTTCTCACTAAGAACACAAAAGCTTAATCAGCATTATTTGCTCACTGTATCACAATAAGATCATGGCATATGAGTGTTCTGTTTCGTACTGTTAATCCAAACCATGCAAATTATCAGAACTTTTAGATGATTTTCGTGCTTGCAATATTCCAAGAATAATGCAACTTGAAAGTAATAACACCAAGCTGAATACTGCTAAAAGCAGCAGCTATAACCCTTCAGCTACAAAAATGCATCAACATTAAGAGGAAAAAGATTAAATTATTTGAAAGATAAAATTTGAAATAGCACTCAGTAATTGTTGATTTTTCACATTTAAATAAACTACCTTATCTGGAAATAACTTTTTTTTTTTTTTTTTTCTGATAATACAACAAGCTCCTGTTTAATCTCCAAGATTAATATGCTAGTACAATACATGCATAAATTAGTGTTGGAAATTGTACTGCAAATACAGATATATAAACACAGAGCATTCAAAGATTATACAACTGCATGCATCTGCTGACTTAAATATTTTATTTGCTGAGTAGAGTATAACTATATTGCACAGGTTGCACTAATACTTAGTGCAACATTACAACTTCAACTAAACCAGCCTTTTCCAACCAAAGAACCTATGAATGCCATTTTTATTTGGTTCTGAAAGTAGAACAGATCAGCCATCTGTGAACAAGAAGTCTGAATCAGATAGGAGATCAAACAAAAAAATCTGCTTATACCATATTAGCAGCATTTCATTACTTGATTTCTCAGATGTTTAAAGGGGTAATGAGCTGTACAGAAGTAAGAACCTGTCATTTATCAAGAAATCCATCCAGTGGTATTGCAGGATTAACAGCCACTCTGTTTCCTTCTACATATCAGCAAGGTGTAAGACTTCAGTGGCTTAATTAGCCCAACCAGACTGTTATGTTTCTAAATTTGTGAAAGCTTTTTTGTTTGTTTTCTGTCCCTCCTCCTCCTGCCCGTCTCCCCCCGCCCCAGAGTGCTTTATTTTAATTCACAAAACAAGTCTATCAAATGTAAAACACCACCACAAACACACTCCATTTAAAAATCTGGGGCATAATCCTGTGTTTTCTAGACACAGAATACCACATCCCATTTTTTTTTCTGCTTAAATTGGAGGATGAAGAGATGGTTTTGCAGGTCCTATTTATTCAGCATACTGCCAGAATACTGATTCAGTATCTGACATTTTCACATTCTAACTCAAACTTTCACAGAAAACCCATGACTGCAATTAAAATTATCTTATTCATACACTATAAAAATTTAACACAAAGTATTCATAGTCAAGTTTGGAACTGATAAGACTATAGGGATTTACACTAAATTTGGAACTGCTGCTTTGGATTTCTGACATAACCAAATACAGATGGAATCCAACAGAGATTAATGAATTTATTTTTTTAAATGTCTCTAGCTGCTCTAGCTGCTCTGTAAATGCTTTGAGCTTCTTCTTCTTCAGCTTTCAAAGAATACCTTTTGGTTCCAAGTATCTTACAGGCTTCACTACAGTTTCAGGTTCCTTTCCTTCTTAATAAAATATGCTTACAAGTGTTATCAATAGACACCCTTAAATTTCACTAAACAGAACCTAATTAGTACCTAGTGCTAAGCTGATTTTGATACTCTAGGCAACAAAAAAAGTTGGCAAAAAAAAAAAAAAAAAAAAGTATTCGGGTGAGGTAAGTGAACCTGCTCTCACTTCTTTATCTATGTGCTACATCCCTCCTCCCTACTCAGCACTGGTATTCAGATTCAAGTGCTTTCAAGGTATAGATCTCAAATTGATCCAGTTTCCCACTGCTATGAGCACAAAATGAGTTCCTTTCTTGCAGTCCAAACATGCCATCATAATCTGCTTTGAACCTCAGTATCACATCAAGGAAGAGAAAGCCATTGCACAAGTTTATGCTGCTTACATGTTCCCCCCCACATCTCAGAAAAGAAAGAAGGGTAACAAAGACAATCAAAACTACAAAAAGCCTCTTCTAAGAGAAAAAAATTAACAGACTAGGACTGATCAACTGGGAAAGAGCTGACCACAGCAGGACATTACACAAAACTGTAAAGTTGCATTTAAAACGGGAAGGTAACACCACACTGTTTACAACTTTTCACCAATACAAGAACACAACCTTGAAAGAAGCAGAAACAGAGCATAAAGCAAGAGACCATCTTCTACACACTCCACAACTGAGGAGTGGCTTCTGCCTATTTCAAAGGAGGATTAGACCATCAAACTGGAACAAAAGTCTAGCAATAGCTAAGAAGCCATAAGCCACAAATGTTTGGAGCAGTCTTATTATGTACTCACTTGTACTCATAGTCCATCTGGCAGTGTCCAGAAACAGGTGTCAGGCAAAGGAGTAACAAGCCACATGGGCACTGACTCTTATGCTAGTTAATTCACATTAATCAACCCAAAGCCACACCCAGGGCTATTTGTTAAATTCCTGATTTATATGGTCAAACGACATCCTCCTGGAAAGCTATTAGTCTCTTCACACTGATAAGACAATGAAGCTTCTAAGTTCAGTCACTCAAGTAGCACATACTTTCTAGAGTTCTGAATCCCCGAGCTGAATTGTGTCTACTCCTGAATTACTTCCAGCTGATATGAAATTACAGCCACAGAATGAGCCTGACAATAACACAAGAGTATAGAACACTTGGTGTTTTGTCTTAATCATCTCTTAAGTTTCATCATCAGATAATACTGGAAGTTCCCACATATTATGCTGTACCTTAAGGGGAGTAATGGGAAGTGCAAGCACATCTATTCAAATGCTACTACAATATACAGCAAACTTTTCTGGTTTTACCATGGAAATGAGAGAAGCCAGCTGGAGAAATTGATGAACATATGAACATGTTACTACCTAAGATTTGCCTACCAGTGTTATACCACTGCCCCCAATAACTGTGCTTAACTTCTGAGATTTTAGGGCAGCCTTATTTCTTGTTAAAATATTGTACATCTCCAAAGGAATCTCCATGACTAAAAGTTCAAACCCCTCAACAGACACATTTTAGACTATCTCAAAAAAGAATATGCAGATAGTTCAATTAATTAGAAAATTCAAAAGCTATCAGACATTATTCTTTTAAAAGAATAAAAAGGAAGAGGAGGGAGAAATAATGTTTTACATTTCTAGATTTTGATGCTCAAGTAACTTCACCATTGCATAAATTAAATTTAGAAAAACAAATTAAATTAGAAAAAACCACAAAGCATCAGGCATCACCCAAACAGTTGAAAATGTGCTTTTTCACATGAAAGACACAAGTACTTATCGCCTGGATATTACTCTCTGCCAAAGCCATATTCAATGCTCTTTAGTGAAGAAGCATTCTGATATTTTTTTTAAACCAAAACAAGGTTCATCTACATGCTGATTGAAGTCTTTATAAACTCAAACCTGTGTAAGTCTCCCCAATACCAGCACCATGTGAAAACCCACCCATTCTGCAGTTTTCATTGCAGATGAAACTGACACCAAGACAGGCTTTGTTCTCCAGCAGAAGAATAGAAATCCTAACATTGCAAATTAAAGCTTCACTATCAGAGATTATGTTGATTTTGCAGAACTGGCGTAAAGAACAAAACCTTTAAGCTCAAATTTCTGTCAAAACACATTAAGATGGAACTCCAAAGACTTACAAAACTGCCACTTTGTAAAAGCAGCTGTCATTTTTCATACAAGGGTAGATTAAATGAAGAAAACCAGGACTCTGACAAATTTGTCTTTGCGGTGCTAATTTCAGATCCACTGAATGGAAAACGAATGCTGGATTTCACTCACCCATTCACATTACACAGAAGCAGGTACATAACAAACGCAGAAGTTAACACCTTGCTTTAGAGGCATCCTCAGCTACTTAAAATTACTTATCTTGAATATATGTTACTCTAAATTGCATCAACCTTAGCAAGAAAAAATAATTTAGATCAATGTCAGTTAATTGTATACAATATTTTATTTTAATTGTTCCCTTTTAGGGTTTGCATTTGCTTTCATGCATGGGGCGAAGGTTCCTCATCACTGTCTCATTCATATTATGTGTTTTCTCTGGGCTCATTCCTTGTCCTGCTTAATCCAATTCCTCACTCACAATTACATTTCAAGGGTTTTATCACACGCCTTATGAATATCACTTAGCGCTGATTCAAGTTCTGTGTCATTTCATCAAAATGTATCACAAAGCTTCAAAGTCATGGCAAAAATATCAATTTTCTTAAGCAAACCTATTACAGGAAAATACATTAAATGAAGATTTACCACTAAAAGCAGTTATCTTAGTGATGTGACTTTAGCCACAGATAAAAACTACTGTAATGTGCATGGTTTGCTTTCTATGTACTGTGCTCTGTTCCCTGAAACTGCCATGCACAAATCTGGAACTGTCTGACTGATGCAATAAATTGATTCAATATTCAATATTCGATATTATTTTCTTCAATATTACTTTTGGACATGCAGGTCATTAAAAGAAGGTGCATATTCAGAATGGTCTGATATTAAATCTGTATCACTAGTTCAGTAGTTAGCTCATTTGATGAGCCATCCGTTGCACTATTCACATTTGCAATTTGTCAGATAAACCAGGCAAAGATTATTTTCCTCCTGACTACACCCTAGACTTGTGAACCAGAGGAGAAATCCAAGCACACAGACATATTTTGGGGGTGCTTCAATCACATTTGTTAAAGAAGAAGATACAGATGATGAAAATTCACATATGCTGTCAGATTAGATAAGCAGATTTTAATCAGAAGAATTTACCTACATTATTTTTTATAAAAATGATCCAGGTCCCTGTGTTGTTACATTTCTTATCCTTCTAAGTTTGGTATTACTGCCTGGTACTGCATTTAAAAAATAAACTAAAAGAAAATATCCATACATTAGCACATCTCCATTGAGCAGAAGAAAATTACGACAGTTCAGCCCTGAAAACAGTCGAAGACCTAAATTCAGAAAACACTCTTTTAAGGAGATAGGGCTGACATGACAAAATCACAATAATTTACTTCATTAGTGTTCTAGGACATTCTTCACAACAGGACATCAAAACATTCCTCTGTCACATATGATAAAACAATATTAATTTAGACTACAACAAACTATAAAAACCCCACAACTACAAGCTTTTTAAATAAATAATATAAATATTTAAATTAGAAGTGAGAAATTTAGTATAAAGATTTATTTTAAGGAAAAATTGCTTTCAAATATGGATTACAATAAATTTTAACTTTCTATGTTTAACAAGGCAGGTTAGATTGTTAGTCACATTTGCAACAGATAAAAATTCAGCAGATGGCTGGGATGCTGCACTTTTGATGCCATTTCCCTATATGACTAGAACAAAGCCTAACAGCAATGCTAAAGGTGGAAACAGGGAACCAGATAAGATCTAGACATTTTACTACCACATGAAAGGTACAATACCATCTTTACCTAATCACAAAATAACAATGTAATCACTGAAAATAACATCCTTCCTCTCCACCCATTCTACCCATTGATCTATGTAAATGCTCTCTTTCTCATACATGAGAAAATAACGCATGGATGAAAAAAATGCTTCCAAATCCAAACGTATAACAAAGAAGTACAACACAAATATTTTGAAGAAGCTGGAGTCCAGATCTGTTTTATCTAAATCTAGGTTTATATATTATTGCAGATTAGCAAACCAGAATATTAATCCTGACAGTGTTCCGACAGTGAAAGCACGAGATAAGCTGCATCACCACCACCACTTTTTCATACAGAAACAAATTGCATTTGAAGTATGAAAATATTTTCTTGAGAGGCAGAGGTTTGTAGTCCCAGCTGTGACACATGGTACAGAACTTAACATCTTGTGGAATGTAAGGCTATTTGTTGCAAAGCAGTTTCAACTATATTGCCAGCTCGATTATCATTTTACACTGCAAGCAAATACTGCTTTTTCTGTATGAGAATATCTCATAGCAGATTTCATGGTTGCTAGGTAGCTGTACAGCTTAAGGGCCCTGAAGGAAGCAAAAATTCTGCAAATTGGTGGTACCAAATCAACAGTCAATCTGTTTAAGGTCCATTACTTCTCATTACCTTTTTAACCATTATTTACTTTCTATTAGTTCAGACAGGATGATTGTAAAAAGGATGTCTGAAAAGGTCCAACAGAATGGATACTTTTTCAAGCCAATCCTCATTATTTTGATATAATTACAGAATCCATCAAAAGATAAATACAATCTGCAGTCCAAACTGGCATTGTGTCTAACTTTGCACTGGCTGCTCATGAGCATATTTAACATGTGATGATAGAAAGGAAGGAAGAACAGGGTGTTTCCATTCATATGCAGCCTTCACTATTATTTCCTTTAAAAAAGAAAATTTCTTGCATTTAAGACATGCAAGAAATGCCCACATAATGTAACTGCAAACCCAGGATTGCAAATCTGAGACTTCTATAGGATATTCCTAATGAAAAGTCTGAATATATAATTCTAATGTTTTGGAAGTTGTTTAGCTATTGAGAGAAGTACTTTCTTAAATCTGTACAGCCTGAAAGAGTGAGTAGAGTGTTTCTTGAAGGATTTCATCATAATGATTTTGAGTTTCAGAGTGGTGAGCTCTGCAGTATCAAACATAACTATATAAGGTTAGAAATGCTTGTCTGAACTTAATGCCAGAGATCACGACTACTAGATGTCATAACAGCCTGTTTAATTCATTCTTTTTTTTTTTTTTCAGTTTTGGTTGAATGAATGACTGAAGCATTGCAGCAGCCTACTACACAATCATCTCGTAAGATTTGAGCAGTTAATGTCAAGCACAAATTCAGAATGCCATATGCCCTTCTGCTTCTCCAGTAGCTTGACCTTAGTAGGAGTTTGCTCACGTTTGAATTCACTACTGCTCTTTGATACTGTAAGTGACATAGAGGATCCAGGTCCCAACAGACTGTGAATTTTGGGGGCTATAGTGCAGCGACACAGATATCACATAATATTCAGCAAATTATCTTCAACATCAGGAATCATTTAAAATGCAAGCAGATTTAGGAATTGTTCAGCAGAAAGCTGTTTCCTTTATTTATAGCAAAGAGTCTGCAGATTCCAGCTCTTTCATTCCCTCTGTGAATGCAACACGAGTTATCTGTTGTCAGTGTGAGTCCTCACCAATTAATTTTCAGCTGCAGCACTCTTCTAGAACATGTCACTGCTGTGATTTTTGTTTCCCTCAGATGGCTTTTCTGTTATTATGTTCTCACATTTGGATTTGTATCTTAATTACATGTTAATAATTCTCTACAAGGAAGGGGGTGAATCAGTCTCATGAATTAATAGTGAACAGAGCACTAATCCAGGCAGGATAACGCATTGATGGAAGTGCTCTCATGGGATATCCTCTACAAGATTGAAAACAACAGCTCATAAAGAACTGCAGTGATAAGAAGGAATCGAAGGGGCATGTAAGTTGAGGATGAACAGGACAGATCAAAAAGGTAGTTTATTTTAACTGAAATAGGAGGCACATTAATTTATATGAAATTTTGTGAAAAGTGAAGAAAGCAAAAGGAGACCATGAAAACTACTTAAATTAATTAAAAATACTTATGGATGCATGTTTTTCTGTACACAGAATCCTGTTGCATTTACCTTGACATATGCTAGAGGTGATGTAAAGGTGCACTCCAGTTGCAGATTACTTAAGCAGGCTGTCTGCTACTAGATAATTTCCCTTCCTCTTTCCACCCTGGAAGAATGATAGTCAGGGGCACCCTGAACTGCAAAGTACTGAGACAAAAAATACAGTAGAGAAGCCAAAAAATAGAATATATAAGACAGGCAAAAATCCATATTCTCACAGCTGAATTTTTCTCTCATTGGAAATAGGTAAGGAAGCTTCAGTTTCAAATAGATATGGAAAACATAATAATATTGGAAAAAAAAAAAAAAAAAGAAAAAAAAAAAAAGTTGCCTAAGTACTTAAATATTTAATAGATTTTGTTTACATTATTGAGAAAATCATGGTGGTTTTTGTTTCCATTTTCTTCCCAGATCAACACTTCTTATCACTGTTTTTCCTTGTGCTTCCCTAGAATCAAAGATCATCCTAGAAGCTTTGGTAAATTAGGGAGGAACTAGCAGATGGTTTATGAATATGAGCAGTTTTAAAAAACAAGCTATATTGCAAATTTACTTTCAAGCAACTGCTCCCAACTCTAATTAATCTTCTATGAAAAATAGGAAGATAATGGTTTCATGCTTTTTATTCCAAACATGTTTAATAAAAGGGATGGAAAAAGAGACTCAGAACCAAGCACTGTAAATGAAAAGTGTTCCTCTCAGGTAAAAAAATGATAAGAGACTTGTAAAAAAATCTGAAAATATCCCATAACCATTAGCAGCAAGGAAAAATGGGAACAAAATGTGTAATGGAAAGCAGTTGATACTACCATTATAGTTCTAAGTCTATTGCATAGATTAATAACTGCTAATACATAGCAGATAAAACTAACACCGGAGGCAATGTAGGCCCACTGGTGAATGAGGTGGGTAACCTGGTGACAGAAGACACAAAGAAGGCAGAATTGCTAAAACACCTTCTTTGCCCCTGTGTATACAGCTGGAGGATGTCCTCAGGAGTCCCAGGTCCCTAAAGCTGCTGAGGAAGTCAGGGTAAAGGATGAGTTTGCCTAGTTGATGAGGGCTGGGTTAAGGATCAGTTAATGAGGCTGGACATCCATAAATCCATGGATCCTGATGGGATGCACCCATGGGTGCTGAGGGAATTGTTGGATGTCACTGCTAGGCTGCTCTACATCATCTTTGTCAAGTCACTGGGAACAGAAGTGCCTGAGGACTGGAGGAAAGCAAATGTCACTCCAGTCTTCAAGAAAGAGGACCCAGGTAACTACAGACTGGTCAGCCTCACCTCCATCCCTGGAAAGGTGATGGAACAACTCATTCTTGGTGCTGTCTCCAGGCACATCAAGGACAAGAGGCTTATCAGGAGCAGTCAACATGGCTTTACCAAGGGGAAGTCATGTCTGACCAGCCTGAGAGCCTTCTATGAGGATGTAACCAGGTGGATGGATGACATCAGAGCAGCAGACAGAGTTTATCTTGATGTCAGTAAGGCATTGACACCATCTCCCACAGCATCCTTGGAGCTAAACTGAAGAAGTGTGGCCTGGATGATCGGGTAGTGAGGTGGATCAGGAGCTGGTTGAAGGATAGAAGCCAGAGAGTTGTAGTCAATGGGATGGAGTCCAGTTGGAAGGCTGTCTGTAGTGGAGTTCCTCAAGAGTCAGTACTGGGACCAGGACTATTCAATATATTTATTGATGACCTAGATGAGGGAGTAGGGTGTACTATCAGCAAGTTTGCTAATGATGCAGAACTGGGTGGAATGGCTGACACCACAGGAGGCTGTGCCTTGGACAGACTGGAGAGTTGGGCAGGGAGAAATTTAATGTATTACAAGGGAAAGTGTAAAGTCTTGTACCTGGGAAAGAACAACCCCAGGTACCAGTATAGGTTGTGGACTGAGCTGTTGGAGAGCAGCACAGGGGAAAGGGACCCTGGGGGTGCGGGTGGATGGAAGGATGACCATGAGCCAGCAATGTGCCCTTGTGGCCAAGAAGGCCCTGGTGAGGCTGCATCTGGTCCATTGTGTCCAGTTCTGGCCCCCTCAGTTCCAGAAGGACTGGGAATCATTTGAAGGAGTCCAGCACAGAGTGACCAAGATGATGAAGGGAGTGGAACATCTCCCTTATGAGGAAAGGCTGAGGGAGCTGGCGCTCTTTGGCTTGGAGAAGAGGAGAATGAGGGGTGACCTCAACATTTATAAATATTGAAGGGGCAAGTGCCCCTATTAATATGCCCTAATAAATGCCCTATAAATAGTGAAGGGGCAACAGTTATAAACTGGAGTGTAGGTAGTTCTGTATAAATATAAAGAAGAATTTTTTCACTGTGAGGCTGACAGAGCACTGGAACAGGCTGCCCAGGGAGGCTGTGGAGTCTCCGTCTCTGGAGACATTCAGTGCCCACCTGGATGCATTCCTGTGTGACCTGCTATAGGTGACAGGGGGGGTTGCACTCCCTGATCTTTCGAGGTCCCTTCCAACTCCTAACTTCCTATGATTCTATCATTCTATGATTAATATACATGCTTTGAATTATCTCTGAAAAGGAAGAGAGGAGAGAACACAAGGAATTTTAGCTTGTGTGGTTTTGGGATCAAAATTTGTTTCAGGCATCAGATATCTCAATGCTGTCTCATCACAAACTGTTACAAGAGAGTAGACTTAGTGGTTCCTTAAGCTCATTCTTTTCATATTTAAAGGGAATTTATCTCTGACTGTAGTCTCCCTTTTCATTCTAATACCAATCATTATCCATCTTGAAGTCATCTAAAGTTATCTAAAGCACAGACGCTGTGATTTGCATCACGAGACTTTCAGATTTTAGCTAGAAATACTGCAATCAAAGCTAGAGTTTTCTTCACTGGTATCATGTTTTCAGCTACATATTATGGATACAGAAATACTTTTTCAGTAATAACCTTGCTATTGATATTTGTCCACACTCTCTTAGTGTTTGCATTTTTAAAAAGAGTAATGAATGGCAGCAGCAAAGGCAAAAAGAAAAAAAGATGTTTATTTATTAACTGTACTTGATATAGCTTGACTTCATGGGGGTGATCATCTGAAAACATTTTGTCCAAACCTCTCATATCTGCAGCTTAGAGTGCATTTCTCTATTAGCTATAATCCATATAGTTAAAGAAATAGCACACAAGAGAGGTACAATCAAAATTTAACATATTTAAAATCACATTATTTATGGTGTTTGTTCACTCTCATTTTTTTCACACTTTAAAATAGTTCCATGGTCCTTTCCAGATTGAAAGCATCATGTTTTCACTGGACAGCCATAAAATAGGACTACTAACAAATTTTCTAAATTATGAAATCTTTCATATATCTTAATATCCCCTTTTTTCACATCAAATAATGATGACACCACCATCATTCTTCCATTGAATTATAAAAGAACAAAACACTCCTTTGACTTAAAAAATAAGGATCCAAATAAGTGCTCTGAAGAAATCTTTCAAAGTAAAATGTTTCTTATTTGTGCAGTTGCTGGGAGGCTCACAAATGAGAAGTCCTTTAATGGACTGTTTTTGATTGCTGCATATTCATGTTCTACCTATTTATGTTACTATTCTCAGGACAAAATATTAGGCATAGAATATTTTTCCCAGTATCCCCGGAGCTGAGGAAAAATGAGATTTCAATTTTATTCTTTAAGTATCAGACAGCAAGAAGAAATACATGCTGAAAGTAACTGAAATTAATACTAGAGGGAAACTAAAGCACTAAATACTGTGAAAAATTGTAGACTTAAAATCAACAGTATGTATGTAAATAGGAGTTGGGCTCCAAAGGCCTCTTAGTCAGTTGCTACTTCTTTTAAAAGGACAGCCAATTTAAACTGTATCTGTATGCAGGAAACATAAGAAACCATCAGAGACTTATCATCACCATCAACTCTAAAATACTTATTGAACTGCTCAGAGAACTAGATTACATTTCCAAAGCCTTCAGTCCTGGAGTCCTCTTATTTTTGTTTGTTTATGATTTAGAGTTATTTTGCATGCCTTTTGGTGACCAACTTCATTATATCCCCTGAGTGTTATTTGAGTTGAGACTGTAGCATTTCTAGCTGAGCTAGAAATAGGAACTTTGAATTAAGGATATTTTAGAAGTAATTTTAATGGTGTCAGCAAGGAGTTTTTCTGTCTTGTGGAAAGTGTTCTCCCCTCATGCTCAATTTAACCATGTATTATTTAAGACATTTGCTTGTAGTACTCACTCTCTATGTATACTGGAGACTTCTTACACTTAAAAAGCATTACCATCTACTGCAAGATGTTACCATCTACCATAAGACTCCACTTACTGCAGTGGTCACTAATGGGGTACATTTTACATGAATACAATTTGCAGGAAAGATCACTCATGTTTGGATTTTGTAACATTCTTGTAATAGAGTCTGAAGTGTAGCTTTAACGTTTTATCTCTCTCATAATTCACAGAGATTTGGGTAGAATTAAAAAAAAAAAAAAAAAAAAAGACAATCCACGAACCTTTTTCTTTCTTGTACCTAATAGTTTAGAAGATAAATCAGGTAGGAGCTGAAAGTGCTAACTGTATATAGGGAGGAAAAAAAACAAACATTGAGACTTTTGTTTCCTGGAATGCACTCATATTCATGACACTTGAAATTGGAATATGACATATTGTTTCTGAGAGAAGCCATGTTACATCCAAATGAGAAAACCAACTCAAATATATAAAAAGCATGACAATATGTGCAGGAAAGCCCTCTTTCCCCACACTGAGAGTCATGCATCCAGCAGAGGGCAATGATGCTGCTTTGAAGCAGCTTATTACTAAAACCTTGAAACATTACCTCATCAAAGCACTTAATGGAAATTCCATGAGTAACCAGAGAAAGAGAGCAACCCTAATCTAGCAGTAGGTTTTAGACTGACGTTTGAATGGGGAATATGGAACTAACAGACGGAGCCTTGCCCAGAATAAAGGGATAAAGATGTGAGACAGAATGGAAATTGGAGCAAAAGAAGCATGTCTTACCCAGAAAATTTTACCTTTGTTGAAAACAAAGAAAAATATGTTTGAGAGAAGAATAATTCAAATACTGGCAGCCTACTGTCACTCAAGACATCAGTGGGATGTGAAGCTTTTCATCTTGCTCAGCTTTGATTGCTTCACTCTACTTCCTATCAACAATGTCCAAAAAAGTCATTACCATCTGCCAGAGAAGCTACAAATTAGTTGATAGTCTTAATACAGATTTTATTTAGAGAGGCAAACAGTAATAACATTTTGAAGCCCCAAGCTGGCACTGAGCTTGGTAACTGTGAATAGACCTGATAAATACAGACAGAAACCCACCTTCATAAATACAGAAATTGTTCAAGCTTGAAGGAATCATGGCAAAAGATGAAGCACGCAGGATTCTCAGCTACAGCAGCATGAGAAATCTCTCATTGAAAACCCAGGAAACTTGGAACATAGTCAGTGATTTATTTATTTTCTCCACATTTCCAGGACAGCAGCTCTGAAAGGCTGGAGTTAAATCCCAAACTGACAGGCTGATGCTGCTTTGTCAATAGAACAGCACTGATTTCAGTGGCTTGCAATCAGGTGTGAAAGTGCTAATGGCAGTTTTCATCGCAGCTCAGCTCCTCAGACTTTAAAAACCTTTTATAACTGGGAAGAAATATTTACAGATTTTTATTTTTGCTTTCCATGGAGAAGTGGCTGGTTAGCAATGAAGATTTCAATACAGCATTAAGCAAAATTTTGGTTTATTCTCCAATTTATTAGACCCACAAGTATTTTAACTTTCAGTTTATTATGTACTTTCCAGATTCCAAGGTGGCCTTTTCTATCTTTCCATTGGTCTAGCAGGGCAAGAGGCCACTGAGTTTTTTAAGTCTTAAAGGTTTATTGCAAAATTTTCTATGTGTGGATCATCATAAAATTGCTGCCTATTAATAGATCATACCTAGTACTATAAAACTAATGAGAAAATCTTTAAATTAAGCTCTTGACAAACATTCATTCTGAGGTGCAAAGGAATAGCCCTGGAAGCCATCCAGCTGAAGCAGAACATGGATTGCTTGTAGTGTTTGTATTCAAGACTTATTAAGTAGAGGGATATGTGTTATGAATAATGAATTGTGGCATTCCCAGTTCTTGCATCCCTGCCACTTCCAGCGATTAACCTTGTAACAAACCTAATTGAGCTGGGTTCTCTTCACATCCTATTCAGATAAGTCTGTTCTTCTTTGGGATAAAGAGCCATGGTATGGATTTATGGCCTTGGTCTTGGAGGATACACTTTTACAGGTCAGAATCCAGAGGCCATACTTTTCAAGAATACAATGCAGTTAGGCTTATACTTATTATAGCAGACTTAACATCTCATTTTGGGCTGGGAATTCTTACCCTATTTAACAACAAAACAAATAACACCCATTCACACCTTCTTTACAGAAGCTTGTTTTCCAGTGTCCTAAAAACCTATTTAATTTTACTGAATATGCATGGAAACCTCTCTGGAAAACACAAAGAAATTCAATGAAAAACTAAAAAGTGTAGTGAAGCTACATTCAGAAGCTTAGTGGAGAGTACATAAGTTATCTGGAAAGAACTGAACATGGAGGAACTGATACTTTAAAGGAATTTAAAAAGACAAAAAAGACAAAACTACCAAACCTGGTAGTAAACTTTATATAAAATGAAGGGAAACTGAAATGAGCCACTTGGCCTTGAGGTTTTAACTGGTTGTTGCAATTAGTCTCTGCCAGAGTATTGTTCTGTTTCCATCAGCAGCTTTGTCAGTTACCTACAGCGAAGTATATGTAGATAAATAAATCACAAGTTTCCACTAACCTTGCAAGTTAGAAGTCATGAAACACCCTTTGTTTTGTAAAATGAAAACACTTAGTTACTGCATTGCACATTACAAAATGCAAAAGCATAAAACAAAGCCTTAGCCCTGTTTCATTAGAGCTGTTTAGACCATAACTGATTATAGAAGTGCAGGGGCTTGATGATCAGATGCAAAGCTGTGCAGTTAATGAAAATAATACCTGAAGTTTGTACATTGCCAGAAAGATATGGTTAATTTACAGTTTCCGTTCTATTCACCTCTTTGATTTAACGTTTTTTCTCAGGTAAACTTTTCCAAATTTTGAGATCTGGCTGTCTAAATCATTCACTTTTCATCCTGTCCTTCTGCCTAGCTATTTCAACATTTTGTGTGAATATTTATATATTAATTGAGTTTTTTCAAAAATGTAATATTTTTAAAATAATATTACCTAATTGTAAAAGGAGACTAAGTGTCACTTCTTTAAGCTTTCATTATATTTAAACTCTTTGGAGCATCCCCCCTGTGATGGACATGTTTGAAGAATCATAGATTATGGAGTGGAACAGCAAATTCAGGATCAAATGTAATTTTTTAAAAAGTTATAAGTGTACATAGGGCACTGAAATAAATATATTTAATGTTGGGGTTAACAGCTCAGTATAGGGATACTAATTTCTTGCCTCATTCCCTTTTGGATTCAGATGGACCTGCAGTGGCTTTGCATTCCTGAAAACTGGAGTTAAGGTATATCAGACCGGGCACCCACAATCAGGAACTAATGTTGAAATGTAGATCAGTGCAATTATTAAAAAATAACATGGCCAGCCATTTGTGGTTGAAAATACTTAAGTATATTCCTCTTGTTAGTAAATATACTATTAGGGTTGTGGGATTGAAGATGATATTTTAGATCTTTAACATATCTCTGCAGCAGTGTCTAATAGGTGTTTTTATTAAATAAATGTTGCAGCCATCAATCCCACTGCACTGGTTTTCTTATTACCTACCTATGTCTGCATTATTCCCCAACCTGCTCTATAAAGCAACTAATGCTCATGACACACATAAAGTAAAAAGATGTATGAAGTCTGACAATTTTGCTATTCTAAAATCTGACCAATCTAAAAAGCAAAGCAAATACACATACACATAATAATTTATTTATTTGAAATGTGTATTTAATAACATAATTGAGCAATTGATCAATACTCTCTTACTTTCCATCACTTAAAAACAAAGCCTACCTATACAGCGTTGCTCTGAACAGTTATGGAAATTCTGATCTAAATAGCTGTCATTAGATACTTGTCACGTAATAAAAACTATGAATATTTTGATACTAAAATCAAAACTGCAATTATACTTTTAGCTATGACTCACTGCTGATTTAGATTGTTGTGATTAAGTATGTCTCTTTATGCATACAAATTATATATTCAGTTTGCAGACTGTGGGTGAATTAGGACATTCTAGATACAAATTGTTGCTAATAGGTGTCTGGACTTTGTGAGTTCCTGGCAAACACTAGGCCTGCTTCTTGAAATCTTTATAAACAAATTTGAGGGTTTGAAAGTCTTTATATAAAAATGTATGGACAATGCCTATAGTTTCTCATCTACTCATGTTTTTTGTTTTTTTTTTTTTTTTTTAAAGAAAAGCTTGGTAACTACAGCAAATTATTTCCCTGGGCAAAAAGTTCCATGTGGGTGGTTGAATGAGTAAAAAACAATTTTTGTGGAGGAAATAAATTGAGAACAAACAGTTTCACAACTGTTCTCAAACTAGTACTAGCCATCATACTCAAAGGAAACACAAATGAAATAAATACTCCAAAGCAACACAAATATAGTCACATAAACAAATCAATACAAGCAGACTGCTATTACAAGACTGAATGTAAACAGCTCATTTTATAAAGAAAGGTTGCTGCTACACCCTTGACCATTACCTAGCTTTAAAGAAAGAAAAACTGAGTTACAAAGGCATTCAATAGCTTCACTCCTATTTAGGCATGTAGATGCCTTCAAAAAGAAAAAGATTTTAGGCACCTGTTAGGATTTCGGTACATTACAAACATTACTAGTCCTCTCAACAGATTGTTGGTACAATACAGGGTTTTTGTTGGAGTTACTTCTTTTTTATACCTAACAGACAGAAAAAAAAGTATAAACCAGCCCCTACAGCAATAGTCCAGAAAGGTACACTCTAGAGACAATGTGTGTCAGGAAAGTGCTATCTTTGGGACATCCTGGTCAAGTCACCAGACTGTCTTGATCCAGGCACACCTTAAAATACTTTTACCACATAGCAATGGAGTCCACCATCCACAGGTGCAGCAAGTGGCAATAAGACCACAGAAAAGCCTGGATGACACCTTGTGTTTATGTGTTTGTCACAGACCACCAAGATGTAAGGCAGAGGCTGCAGCAAAAGGAGCATGAGGTAGCTGCTTAAAGCCATGGGCTTATCAGCAGCTAGAAAGAAAATACTAGAGCAGTGAAAAACAGATAGCATCGGACTCCCACATCTCCCTTTAGAGCCAAAGCCTGAAAATCAATTGCCATTCCCAGCAGTAAAACAGCTCAACTAAACAGCTTTCATACTGCTGTTTATATCCTCTTCCTTATCCTCTGGCCACAGCAATACCTAGGTATGCTTAGCTAGAGAAAGAAGATTTGCTCAGACTCCGTAAAAAGAAGAATTGAAGTGGTTTCCATCATCACTTGTAACCAAGAGGGCTCAATTATGCCCTTCTTTGGGTTACTTTGCACACAAGCTTCAGTTCTCAAGTACTCATCCATACAAGCATGCATCCTAATCTGTATGTGTTTGTCACTGTTATTTTTAATATGTAAGCCAATTATAGTTATCTTTAAATAGAGAAGACTAATGAGAAAATGTATCCCATAATTAAAAGGGGAAAGAATCAAGAACTTCCTGCCAACATTAACTGTGCTGATTTTACAGCAAGCTTGCCTACACTTTTCTTCCATCTCTATATTTAAATATTTATACTTTTCCCCCTCCTAATTAAAAAAAAAAAAACAACAAAACCACCTTTTTCTGATGCTAATTCAAGTCTTTAGACCTTCTTTTCAAAAACCTTAGTCTTGTAGGAAGGGAAAATGTGCTGCTATACTTCCAAGAGCCAGGTTGCACAATTTAAATATTGACAACGTATAGCAGACCATCTTAAATTCACTGGCCGTTTATTACAATTAAAGATACATTTAAAGGTGAAAATTTTTTCTTGTTTGGCTACCTCAGTAAAGATCTATTTCACACACTTCACAATTCCAGACACAAAACTGTAATTATATCAAGACTTCTATTTCTTGTTAATATAGCCCTGTCAGCAAGCCAGAATGTTTAGTATGCAGTGCGTCTCTGTAGGAATATTAATGAAAAATTGCTTGCAATTGCCAAATGTGTTAAATTCCAGCATTTCCATATGGTAAGATACCATGTAAAAAAGGTTTCAGGGCAGTGTTTTTTATGCTCCATGTCTTCAAGAACTCTGCATTTGGTGATCCATGCAAAAATGTCATTCACATGTAGACTCAGTATTTCTCACCACATTTTCAGTTGAGTGCCTTCTTGATTTTTTTTTTTTTAAAAAGCAAAAAAAAAAAAAAAAAGATATTAGATTTTGCTTTAAAAAGAAAATTTCAGTTCTCCAGCTAAAAATAAATTTCTAAAATAAAGTTTGCTGTTAAAAATATGTATCATCCCACATAAATAATGAATATAAGACATGTAATAGAATTGTAACTAAAATTCTGTGATGTTTTATTTCAGAAGTACTGAAATACACAGAGTCAACGCTTCAGTGAAAAGGCACCACTTGACTTCCCAGGTAAGTGGAAAGTAGAAGAGCTCTGATAGATGCAAGGTTTCCTCCACACCCTCCATGAGGAAGCTGATGTTTAAGTCCCTGCCTCTATTGAGGGAGAATGGGAAATGTATCCCAAATATCAGCAGAATCCTGAACTGCTTGAAAGAGTCCAGCAAAGAGTAACTAAGATGACTAAGGGAGTGGAACCCCTTATGAGGAAAGGCTGAGGGAGCTGGGGCTCTTCAGCTTGGAGGAGAATGAGGGGTGACTTCATTAATTACAAACATGTAAGGGGTGAGTGCCAGGAGAACGGAGTCAAGCTTTTCTCAGGAGTAACTAACAATAGGACAAGGGGAAATGGCTATAAACTGGAGCATAAGCAGTTCCACTAAATATTGGGAAGAATTTTTTCATTGTGAGGGTGACAGAGCACTGGCACAGGATGCCCAGGGAGGTTGTGAAGTCTCCTTCCCTGGAGACATTCAAAGCCCCCCTGGATGTGCTCCTGTGTGACCTCCAGTAAGTGACCCTGCTATGGCAAGAGAGACTTGGACTACATCTTTCGAGGTCCCTTCCAACCCCTAACTTTCTGTGATTCTATGATCCTATATTCAGAGTTCACAAGCAAGTAGTGAGAGAATGCTGTAATCAGATTATAATTTATTTAATAGTGATCAAGAACTGTTCTTTCATGGACTGCTTTCCTGTCAAAAATTGAAATATATCCCAAAGAAATGTTTTAGTTATTGGTAAGTGTTTTTTAAAAATATAATGACTTCAATGGGAAGCTAAGGCATTTAACTCTAGTTCCTAGCCTTACAATCATGAACTCTTAAGTATGGTGATTCAGGTTGCTTCAGTAGATTTAATGGCTAGAATTATTTTTATTTTAAACAACTGCTAGAGAACATAAAAGACAAATGTTGACTTTGTAAACAATGCAATCTGATCTGGATTTTAATGGAAGAATTCAAACATGATTTCTCCAGCTTAGTTAACCATTACTTCTAGTCTGTTTAGAAGCTTTGTGTTTTAGAAGCATTCAAGTTCCCTTGTACTCAGAAAAGTCACTCAAACTCATGTGAAAGCAAGAATCTATTTCAAACGAGTATTTTCCAGTCAAGATAAATCCTCTTCAAAGAGGAAAAACAAAAACAAAACCCCCTAACAAAACAAAATCAAGTTATTTGCCAAGTTATATAAATATAGTTTTAGATTCATTTTGCTTTGACACTCATTAAAAATAGATGATTTTGAGTGATACAGCAACAGTAAAAAAAAGAATTACTTAATTATGCAGAATATTAATTAAAACTAATAGTATTCAATTAGAGAAAACATGTTTACAACATTTTCTTGAGCTTGCCACCACACAAGCTGTTCTACTTCTTAACTATTCTGAAAAATATGACATTGAGACAGCCACTTTTACAGAAATTGTCCTGTTATGCTCTTTGTGTGGTCCACTGAACTGAATGGAGTCACAGCTTTAGAGCAGAGATACACAAGAAAAACACGTCTTTTTAATGATGAAAAAAATTATATGTTTGATGCCTGTGGCCACCAATTAAAGGAATACTTTTCTTCCAAACTTTACATGTGCACATCATCTCCCTCTTATGTGTTCAATGCTGCTGCAAAATCCTCTTGCTAGTCTGTTTTTTTGGTCATCTTTTTCCTTAGCAGAGGACAAATTCTTTGGAAACTGTTCTTAGGAAAAGGCCACAGATCATTTAGGGAATGCATAACTTGTCATCTAAGTAGCACTAAAAATTCCTCCAAGGTCTGCAGAATCACATCTATTTTGAGACAAGTTTGATTGCACATACTAATTTTGAAAATCATCCCCTGATTTTACCTATGACAACAGTTGACTATGAAGCCACTTTACCAGTATTGTTACTTGTAGCCAGAAATATGAATAAGTATTCAGTGGTTACATCTTAATTTTAGATTTAAATTTATGTTTGTCACAGTTCCTTCAAAAAACATCTGTAAATGCATGTCCATGACACAACGAGTAGGGAATTCTAAGTAAGTTCAGAACAACACATATTGGACAAAGGCTGAATTAAAGAAATATGAACAGATTTTCAGCAGTTATGCTGTGCCATCTATCCCTTAAGATCTTCTTCTAGTTGTTTTTCAGCATTGCAAGAGGACACCAGTAAGACAGATATTGAGAAATAAGCTCTCCTCTCTGTCCCTTCCCTTGGCTTGCCTTCCCTGTATTTGTATAATAACACAGCAGCAAAAGCAACATAAACACAGCCAAGGTAGCTTTAAATAACAGGCACAGAGTGTATGGGTATCAGAATATTATCCGAAACAGCTGTAGACTGCCTAACTCACACTGTAAAGCTGAGTTACAGCACCTGCACATTGGCTTGAGAACCATGCTTGGAGACTTGTCATGCCTGCCAGTTCCCTAGCTGGTTGCACAGAAACCTGTCTGTCCCAGTAGGGCTTGGCCAGCTCTCTGTTCTGACCCACCTACCCATTTCTAACCTCTACTTCAAGCTATGTAAAGAAAAAACTGTTCTTAATCAGCATACAGATTTTGCTAGTAGTCTGCACCGATTTAAAATGAGGGCATTTGGTCCATCTGTAAATTTTTCTGAAAAAATTTACTGGTACATAATATAAGGAGCCTGCTTGGACCCACTAATGGTGATTACACAATGTGAAAAAACCATACTTCACATATATACATGGAGAGGATATTTTTTAATTTCTTAACATCCTGATTGATTACAGTAATTATACATTTAGCTGGTCAGCATCACCTAAATGATAGAGCTTTGTTCAGAGGAATAAATGGAACCAGCAATTATATCAAAGCTATATATGTTTCCAGCTGATGTGCTGTTTCCACAGGAAAATTCTGCTTATGTGATTCCTTACATCAGTGTCATGCTTTTCTCTGCATTCTATCAGCTGTGAACTCTCTTTTAAAATGCAAACCGAACAGAAGAACTCACTGGTTTCTTCAGCAAGTGTGTGAATTGAAGACTGGAGATGAATTCCAGCCTTCCTTGCAAAAAGATGCATATATACATCCCTTCATGCCACTGTGGATTTCCTCAGAAAACTTGAATCACAGGAAAATATCCATGTTCCTGAGATGCCATGAGCACCACATTATAGCGCAGATGTAAAATACAGAGAAAAGAATGCTAAGTAATATCATTATAGCATTAGACTTACTAGTTTGTTGGTTGGTTTCTTTTTTTATAACAAATATATTGAAGGAATAGTACAGTCAAAGAATCATCACAGAATCAATCATGACCATTTTTGCCAATAGCTGAATTTTTTTTCCTGTGTGATCTGTAATCTCACCTGCCACAAAATGGGAGGTGGCAAGTGTCATAGGATTTCAGTTTTCAGCAGTGGATACTAGCTGACTATTGATGAATTAGTATGTAAGTAACTTTATGTTCACAATTCCTCAATTAGTAGAAGTCAATGCATTACTTGACTTCAATTCAGAATTCACCTTAACTACATAATAGAATTTTTTTAGATCAAGAAAATAATCTAGATGATTATAACGTGTAACAACATGATGTAATATATTGTCACATCAACAAGTAAACATTTATTTACATTTCTGACCAATGCTGACCAACAGCATATTGATTTTTGAGATATCTATTGTATATAATAATTTCTGTTAGATTAAAGGAAAATAGCAAGAGCACAAAAAAATGCAGGAAAATTCCAATAATATTTTAATTCAATATCTTTTGGAATATTTTATCATACCTCTTCAGGTGAGAGAGATGATATCTGCATTGATATGATCTTTTTTCATCTTTAAGAGCATAACAGATGTTTAACTTTTCATTTCCTTAATAAACTTAATTGACCAAACAAAAATGTAATTTTTGCTTTGCAGGTTCATCCAGTGAGCATGACAGTAAAGAAGACTACATATCACATATATAGAATTTATTTCTCTGCCATGAACATCAGCTTATTAAAAATAATGTTTTACAAAATACCTTGCTCTGGCTACAATAATCTTTTTGCATTTCATTCTAGGAAAAAAAAACCACAAAAAACCAAACCTAACAGGATTTGTCTTGGAAAAACTGTTTTCAACCTGATACCTAGTATTCCATTTGGAAATCTCAAGCATGTATTGAGAGTATTACCACATTTAACACACGTGCACACACATGCACACACAAAAACTAACACACAAGCAGACAAAAAGCAGCTAAATCTCACCAGTGATGAACAAAATCAGATTACTGTCCTATGAGAAATGTCACAATTACATTTGGTTTTACTCCAAATTGCCACGATAATGTGTGTTTTTGAAACTAAATGGAAAAGAATTTTGAGTAAGTCCTGATGATGATAACATTTTTACCAAGATGCAGCTTTAAAATTATATATTACCAAAAATAATACATACCCATTAAAAAAATCCTATTTGTTTTCAAATTGTACATTCAATTTCAGACTGTACAAAATATTTATAGAAATGGTAATGTAAAGAGAAAACCACATATTTTTGCTAGTCTGAACTAAAACTACCAGTATTTCTGATATGTTTGATTTTGCTTTTCTTTAAAACATTTCCATATAAACTAATCAACATTTCTTTTGGGCATTTTATGAATTAAAAAGATAGTGTCTGATTGGTTTCGAACATTGCCTTACAGATAGTATTAAATGATCCTTGTATTTTTATCTTTAATTTGACAAAAGTCTGTCACTATAAATTCTGAATATCATATGAAGCCTTTTTTTTTTCAGTGGGATCTTTAATATTTAGGGTTGCTGGAGGTTAACATCTGCAGCTGCATGACTTGGGTATAGTACAGAGTAATAGTATTTCCCAAAGATGTGTTGGGCAACTGAACAGATTTATGTTAAGGGAATAACCTCTCTGGTTTTAGGCATTATCTTCCGGACTTTATTGATCAAAGTACTATCCCTGAATAATTAATACATGGATTAAAATCAATGACATTTCAAAGTGAAAACGAAGCAACCTGAAAGTGTATTTAATTAAGAAATCACAGCCCAAGCATATTCAAGTCACTAAGCCATTTTTAAAATACTGTAATAACCAACCACATCCCTTGACATTTTTTACTGTTTGTGACACAATTGAGATTTCTTCCAACCATATTCTTATTGATAGGCAAATCTCACCCAGTAACAAATCAGTCCTTCCACGGAGTTTGTTTTGTGAACATTACTTTTCTCATGCATTCCTACTCCTGTTCTAAGAAATTATTTCACTTCTTTGTCTTTTTAATTCATGTGACATCATTATCACTCAAATTAAAAAGACAGGATTTAAAGAAACAGATACAATGTACATACTTTGAGGATCATTGAAGTTCCCCACTATTATAAATATTTTAACATTATTACAGAGGTCACTTCTTCAATTTCAAAGTTCCAGCTTCAAGAAAAACTTCAACACACTTTTCAGATGGCCTCTGGATACTTTCTAGATGGAATTGCTTGGACTAAGAAAGAAGATTATAGATATTCAGAGCATTTTTATGATTTAACTTACTCTTTTAAAAACCAGGAAAAAGCCTGATGCTGGAAAGCTACTTCAGAGGGAAAACAAACAAGTTGCTTTCATCCTTCTATTGCCTCTTCCAAGCTGTGATATTTTCCCAGTGGGACTATAGAGCAGATTGGCTCAGGTGTTCAGAACATTAAAGAAAAAAAATTAACATTCAGCATGTGGAAATATAACAAATGTGTTTGTTTGGACCTGCAAGATAGACTTCCTACGTGATAATACTGGCATCAAAATACTTTGCATTAAAAGAAAATGTTATTTTCCTGATTTTATTAAGAGACCTCTTTGCATCTACTATTGACTATGATTTAGGTGCCTCACTCAGGACAGTTTTGTGAGGTAGTGATAAAACATTTTTTAACTCAGCAAAAAAGCAGTGTATTAGCAATAATAATAATAATAATAAATAAAAATTAATAGTAATAAACAAAATACTTTAGGTGCATCATCTACTTCATGTGGGAAAATGCAGTAAGCTCCACTTCAACAGAACTTCTTCCTCAGTCAGTGACTGAAGAGGGCGCTAGTGACAAAGCCTTTTTGGATGTACCAGACGAGTTTCCTCTCATCTTGAAATCCCAGGCCTCTTAGGAGAAAACGTGCACTGAGCTTTGTAAAGGAAAGCCAACATCCTAGGGGTGGTCGGCTTTGTGGAACTTCTCCTAGGGGCAGTGCAGAGCATGGGTAGCCCATAGAGAAGCAGAGTGTAGTATCCCCAATGCAGTTTGCTTGGGACTTGAGGTAACACTGGCACACTATAAAAACGGGACTAAAATTATTTGTGATATGTTTACCTCTTGGCTAATTAAAGAGCTAAGGCCTTCCTCAAATATAATTATACAGAGAAAAAAGATTTTCTTTTAAAATGAGGGCTTAGAAATCAGGTTAGGGCAACCTCACTGTTAATTGGTACACTTTTTATCTGTCTCAGTAACCTCTCTAACCTGTGGTCATTGTTCCAGAATTATAATAATAAAGATAGAAAACTTTTATATAAAATTTTAACTTGATTTTATAAAAGCTGTAAACAAATCCATCATCAGCTGAGGTCCACAAAATATAGAAGGTCAGCAATCTAGTAGTAAGAAAGTATAATATTTAAGACAAATAAGGTTCACTAAAAGCTAAGGTTTAACAGATTTTTGTGGTTACCATTTGCAATTGAAATCTTAACAAACTTGATTTGTTAACAAGAGCACCTTTCTATCTATTGAATAGATTGCAAAAGCAGTTGCAATTCATGTTTTGTAAGAGAAGCTATAGTTACAGTATGTCATAGAATTAAAATCCACCAACCTGGTTATTTGTTTTCTCCTGAAAACAAACTGAAGAAATATAATTTTACGCTAAAAAAAAAATACAAGAAAGATGGAGGAAGAAAGCAAGGTTAAAATTTAAATAACTCTTTAAAAAAGTGAACCTAATTATTGCTGTTTGTGCACTTTTTAATGCAGCTTTTCTTTTCTACATCTAATTAAATGTCAACAGCCAATGAACTGGTCATTACAAAAGGATAACTGACTATTATAGCAAGCTCACTTGCCTTAAAGGAAGAGAGACCACATTTTATGAAGTATGATTATTTCATGTTAATGGCCATCTTAATTTAACATTTCTGCAAATGGAATCTTCATTTTCCATTGGGCAGCTGGCAGGGTCTTATACTGTTTTTATATCTAAGAGAAATTAAAAATCCACTTGCAGTGCCACAGACATACATCAGGGGAATGCTGCCAAATATATCTAATTGTAAAGTAGAAAAAGCCTTGGTTAAAAAAAGTTGGGGGTTTTTTTGAGATAAAGGTCAATGAAGTTGTAATAGAAGCCAACAAAGCTTTTATGTATTCATGACTTGGCAGTTGGCTACAACGAATTGGGTCAGACCCAGTGACTCCAGCTAAAATAATAATTATTAAAAAAGGTACAAGCCTGCACTGCAGCTGAAGTGTTTGAATTTCCTGATGGTATTTATACTCTCAATCTGAACCCTATAATAATTTCAAAAATCAAAGCAACCTTTTCTTTTCTAAACAAGAAAACCAAGTTTCTCTCTGTTAAAAACAAAACAAAACAAAACACAAAACAAAACTAAACAAAAAAAATTAGTTGTTTTTCTTTTCTTGGTATTTCTTAGTTTAAAAAAAGATGATCAGTTCATCTTTATTTTAAAGCTACATGAAGTTCTGCAATTTTACTAACATTTGGCCTTTCCATTTATGAACCATAAATGAACCATCCTCAGAATTCAACCAAGAGGCCATTAATAAGAGCCCAAAGACAGTTATAGATTGCCACACCTTGCTGTCTGTAGAACACAATGTAATTTATAACATTTATATTCTACTCTGAGGTTAAAATTATGATCTAAAGGATACAACAATTAAGACAGATAATATCTTCAAGTGAAGAGAGTAATTTGTTTTACCTTTTCTCATACTAACTTAAAAATAATATTGATGCACCACATTTGTAAACAATCTTGAGAAATCACACAAAAAATAAAGGGAATATTTGAAATAAAATCCATTTTATAAACTAATTGTGATTTTTCTAATACTGGCATTTAATGTCTTCTCAAAGATATTGTGGTCACTATAAAAACACAAAGAAGAAAACAGTTCCTATTGAAACAGTAATAGACAAAAATTGGAGAGGTAAGTGAGTGTTGGACAGTTACATAGTTCAGGAAAGCTGGGCTTCATCAGTGTATATGGAAGCACTGAGGATTCCCAGCAGCTGGAAATGGACAACCTTTACAATTGGAAAATTTCTGAGGTAGTAAAAATGCATGCATCTTCTGAGATGAAGGAAGGTATATTAGTTTTCAGGAGGTGACTAAGGCATCTGCTCTGAGTAACTTAATTAAAGAGTAGAAAAACAAGCAGTTTCTATTTTTCTTGTTAAAAATTGGGAGCAGAGCGTTTGCGATGCACTTGTTTTGATAACCCCCTACAGCTGGTCCCTGACCTCAGCACTGACAAAAGAGTAACACTGATTTCAGCAACACTCTTTTCCTATACACAGAACTTCTGAAGAGTTTAAAATGAACAGTTTTAATCAAGATATATTTCCAACTGATCAATAATTTCATGGATAATACAAATTTTGATGGTAGCCTGAAGGCCTAGTATTGGTAGGGTGACAGATTCAATACTAATTCTATCCCAATTTTATATATTTTTTGTTTTCAATATTTCTTCTTCACTCTTATATCCTAGATTTAAATGCTGGAAGTATTGATTAGTTCCTGATAAGAACAAATTGTGTGCTTTAGAACTGCTGCAGTTGTAGAAATTTTCCCTTTCATCAACAAGTAGTTGTTAATATGAAGCGTTCTTTTTTTAAATATTACTTCTGGAATTACTTAGCAAGCACATGGTGTAAACTAAAAAGTTTTCATCAGAAGTTACTAATCTGGAGGAAAAAACAGATTTTAAGCTACCAAAAAGGTCTGTATAAGAACAAGAAGAGGATTAAAGGTGCTGATTTTCTGCACATAAATTAAATCTTCATAATGAGAAGTAAAAATACACACATGGGAAACAACAAATTTAGTCTTGGAAAATGTCATGGGTTTTTGGTTTTTTTTCTGGGCCTGTTGTTTCTGGGAACAGTGCCAGTATCTCTATATGATATTTTGCTTATCACCCTGACATAACAGCTTGGTAGTTTCTGATCTTTCACAATATAGATATACCCAGACAATTCTGTAAGCAGAGTCAAATCATCCCTTGTTTAAATCTTCAGAGTGTATTCAGGCATGAACCTCAGTTTGAAGCACCAATGAGCAAAAGAACCTTAATAGGTAGCTTTGTAGCATGGTTACTTGAACTTATTTTTTAATCCAGGTGCCTATTTAAGTTCTAACATTAAAGATCATTAATTATATGAGACAAGGAGATATATTTTTAGAAGTTTCTTTAACAAGTAAGTTCTAAGAAGAGATAAATACTCTGCCTGAAGTCAGAGGGGAAACTGGTTTAAAACAAACAGCCAAAACTCTCACCAAATAGTATATATTACTACATCCCTCTTCCTAAAAAATTCCCTTTGTCTACCATATTTTCAGCAAAGGATAAGTCTAATTCTGAAAAGGCCTCATGAATGAAGCCCAGTAACATTTTCAATGAAAACTGGATACCTCTCTGAAAAATTAGTTAAAAAGGTATAGTGGTAATAATAAATTAATTCTTTAGAAGCTTCATTATTAAATCAGTCTTTCAGAAATTTATATTCTTTTTAATAGTTCTCTTATTATTGAATTATAAAGCTATAATTTACATCAAGATGTTGGACTCATTGGATTAAAGAAAAAGTATCTCTCTTTGTCATGTAAAGAAACCACAGACTGCTCAAATTATCTGCTTAAGTAAGAACATACTCCATGTAATATTCTTTTATTCTCTTTTATTGAAGTCAGAGTAGCCAAAGCACAGTTAGTTTCCAAAAATAAACCTGTGACCATATGACTATGCAAAAGCACATAGAGCACATGTATGTCTTCTGTTATAATACTCCTTATTATTCAGCACAAATTTAACATTTCTTCACCTTTTTTTTTCACACTGCATCATGTGAAATGTTCCAACCTGCCTTTGGAAACCAGTTGATTTTGACAAGGAGTGACAATACCCTGATTTTGGGCCAACATGTAAGTTCATGGAAGCTGAACATGAGCCAACAGTGTGCCCAGGTAGCCAAGAAGGCCAAGGGCATCCAGGCCTGTATCAGGAACAGCGTGGCCAGCAGGTCCAAGGAAGTGATTCTGCCCCTGTACTCAGCCCTGGTGAGGCCACAGCTTGAGTACTGTGTCCAGTTCTGGGCCCTTCAGTTTAGGAAGGATATCGAGGTCCTGGAGCAGGTCCAAAGGAGGGCAACGGGGCTGGTGAAGGGACTCGAGCACAGATCCTATGAGGAGAGGCTGAGGGAGCTGGGGCTGTTCAGCCTGGAGAAGAGGAGGCTCAGAGGAGACCTCATCACTCTCTACAACTCCCTGAAAGGAGGGTGTAGCCAGGTGGGGGTTGGTCTCTTTTCCCAGGCAACTCTCAGCAAGACAAGAGGGCACGGTCTAAAGTTGTGCCGGGGGAGGTTTAGGTTGGACATTAGAAAGAATTTCTTTACTGAGAGCGTGATCAAGCATTGGAATGGGCTGCCCTGGGAAGTGGTGGATTCTCCGTCCCTGGAGATATTTAAAAAGAGACTGGATGTGGCACTCAGTGCCATGGTCTGGTAACTGCAGCGGTAGTGGATCAAGGGTTGGACTTGATGATCTCTGAGGTCCCTTCCAACCCAGCCAATTCTATGATTCTATGATTCTACGATTCATTTGCAATCAATAGTGCTTTAAGTGGTGATAATCCATAGTACAAGTCCCCCAGTGGCCAATTTTCTTTACAGTGCATATAGAAAAATGTTACTGATTGGGTTCTTTATGGGAAATGAAGATAAGTAAATAGTTCCCATAGAGGAGATAACAAGAGTTTTCAGCAATTCCTCCTATTTGGATAAAGACAGAGAAGCCCACTGCAGAAGCCCAGGGCCCTAACTTGCCTCCTCCATTCCCTGATGGCCTCCTTCCTTCGGCAGGTGGAGGGATGTTCAGGTCACCCAGAAGCTACTCCCCAGAATGTACCTGTAATCAGCTGTGTTAAAAAGCCCATCATGAGGACCATGTTCAAACCAAATCTACACTAAAGCACAGCTCAAAAGCCACAAATTAACCATTCTTGCCAATGGGAATGTTGATTCTCCTTACTGTGGTGTATAATGATCTTAACTCTCATTACAAACAATAGTGGTCTCACTCTAATGAACAAATGGAAAACCCAAACCCAGAGCTTAAAAGAGAAATGACTAAAATGAAAAGCCCATAAATCACTTTGAAACCTCAAGAGCTTCACTCAGATAAAGAATCAAAATTGACTTTTAAATATTTAGCACAGAATTATAGAGTCATTTCAATTGGAAAAGACCTTCAAGATCATTAACCTAGAACTGCCAAGTCCACCACTAAACCATGTCCCTAAGCACCTACAATCAGATCTTAGAACTAAATTAACAAAAAAAGACTCATACCATCCAATTCCATTGGCAAGTTATGAATGGTTAACTAACCTGAAAAAACATGTACTACTGTGAGGTCCATCAATTACTATCCCTCCACCTGAGATGCAGAGACACTGTGTCTTGTTAGTTGGTAATGCATTGAAGTTGATATCCTATTTACTGAGAAAATGTATATTTTACTTAGTATATTGGTATATTTTACTGAGAAAATATACTAAAAATAAAGGAAAAAATATGAAAAAAAAAGAAGAAAAAAAGAGAAAAAAGAAGGAAAAAAAGAAAGAATAAGAGAAAAAAGGAACAAAAAAGATGAAAAAGAAGGCAAAAAAAGAAGAAAAGAAAACTTCTACACCTAAAGCAAGAAAGCTGTTACAGACTTTAAAGATCTCTCACTGGAGCCTAATCCGGTATTGTATCAGGTCACTTAAACTTTGTGGAGTGTGGTATTTCCCATTTATTTCTCTTTCATGTATTTATTTTTGTCTAGCTTGAGTGTAGAAGCCTCTTGCATGCTACTTCTCATGTGATCTGCCCTGAATTTCATTTCTAGATCTAATTTAGTATGTGAAATCTCTCTTTGGGATCTGAGCACCTCCAAACTTCTCATTGTTTCATTCTTTTTCAGTTTGGGCCTCAGTAGCTATGAATCTGAGTAACAATGAAAGAAAAATCTATGACATTTTATTAAAAAAAAATAATGTTGCTTTTTTTTCTGCGTTCTGAAACACTAACCTTAGATCAAAAATGAAATAGATCAACATTTATAAAGACAGATTAATTTTTGGATAGACTTTCAAAATTCCCACTTTGAAACTGTAACTTTACTGCTGGATCATGTTTCTCATCCATAAGAGAAACATTCACATTCACTCCAATCAGATAACAATGTGTAGCAGAACCAGTTTATAAGGCCAATGTCAACACATTCAAGTGGTACAGTTACTATAACTGTGATGTTGAGTTCTTGCAATAGTTATGGCCATCTGGGTTGGATAATTAGCATTATAAATGCAATACTTGAATACAGAGGTCTTTGTGCTCTTAATACACATTTAGGCTCATTTGAAGCAAAAAGTAAGAGAATAAAATTTGAAAAGGTGGCTAAATTAATGTTTTAGACTGTATTAAAAGAGCTTCCCCAATATTCTGAAGATCCCAAGTGAAAAGTTCGTTAACTGCATAATCCAGACAATACAAAACTCAGACAAAGAACACTTTTCCTTTAACACCTGATAAATAGCTGTACTCTGTGGTTCATATCTCCTGTGTTGGATTCTGCTTTTGCAAAAGTCAATCTGAAAAACTGACTATATACAATACAGTATGTTGTCTTAAATTATTTCCCTTATCTCTCTCCCTGGAGAGGGAGAACTGGTCATCAAAGAATTACAACAGACTATGAAAAAAAATGATGCTGAACTGATAATACCTTTCATGAAGGGGAATACTTTCAAAGTTCAGCATTTGAGACAAATATTGAACCTAATATACAGGCTCTTCTTCAGAATACACCTTTAGCACCAGTAAAAAAAAAATCTGAGGAATACATTAATTTTCCACAAATAACAGAAGCAAATAAAAATAAATTACATACAGCTGAATACTGTACTTAAAGATGAAAGGTCCAGTAAAGTAGCTTTATATTAAGGTAAAACCAAATGTTATAAAAATTGCCTGGCTCATGCCTACGAAAGACATCTTTATCATAGGATGAAAAATCCAGAGGGTGTGTACCTGAATATGATGACCAGTTGAACAGGGACTAAATCATGAGATAGAGAATATAATTTTTTTTTTACAACTTCCTTCTCACTTAGAGTAATGGTGTATGGGATTTCAGTTTGTGTTCTGGTCCTGCTCTCTTCCACACACCTGGTGTGTGAGAGCTGGTCATGACTGTGCCTTCTTCCCTTCTTGATCCCTACCTATGCATGCCACATGAGGGATTAATGCAACATATAATACTCCTTTTTGAGGTTGCAATAAGCCCCTTTTCCACCATTTCACTTTCATAACAATAAAAGTTATTGTGATATTAACTCACAGTGATGTTTTGTGTACAGTTTTATGACACAGTAACCCAATCATGTTAAGATTTGATTGCACAGGCCACAAATTACTCAGACTCCAAGTGACAACTGAATGGCTGCATGAGAGATAAAACTATAGCTGTGGCTTACTTAGGCCTGGACCACTGCATTAACTCTACCATGTGTTTTTAAAATGTAGGACCACATCTGGGATGAGATTCATTCCAATACTGATAGCTAATGTGGATATTTTAGGCAAGGAAGTAAGAAAAAAAATCTGCTGCTAGTTACACTCAGTAAATGTGCTGGTCATTCATGATGTACAGAATTTGGATGTGAAGCCAGTTTCATCACTTGCAGCTTTCCCAAAACTACCTCATCTTTTTAGAGAACAGATGCTCAGCCCTGCCGATATATGGCTGAAACATATGGCTGTGGATCTTCAAGTTAGGAAAGATATAATTAAAATATGCATGACTTGAAATAATATCTTGCAACAGAAGACATATAACTCTCTTAACAAAAAGTCCAAATTAGAATGGATAAATATTTCTTGAGAAAGAAACCACTGTAATATTGTTGTGCTATAGGGAAAGAAAGGAAATCATTCTGTATTGGGTACAATTCTGTACCAACTTCTTGTCTGCTCACAAATGCCTGATCCTAAAAAGACCTCAAAAGATGTAAAAACTTGGGTAGAAATACACATTTCTTAAGAACCGACAGCAGAGAACATGCCAAAAATCCCAGCTGTCCTATAAAACTATTTGTGAATTGCTTCACCAAAATAGTAATTTAGTCCATATACTAGAAATGAGAAATTATCTTTTTACATTCAAACATATACTAAGAAATAAAATAAAAACTATGATTTTTTTTTTTTTTTTTTACTAAGATAGATGGTAATTCAAACAGTGTTTTAGACATAGTTGAATGAAGTACTCTGTCATGGTCAATTCCTATCCTTATTATTAGAAGTAGCTCTGCAGATGGCTAGAGCATCTGTTGGTTAAGCTAACAGGAAAAGACTGCAAGTTTCCTTTATCATCTTAGCAGATAATGTAAAAAATGTATGATACTAAAATTTTTTTCAAATTTTTGCATTTTTTTTTTTTTTTAAATTAGAGGACTCAATGAAAATACTACCTGCCAAGAAATCAGGACAATTATGTTCCACATACTGAAGAAGTAAAATAGATCTTTCCTTGAAAGACTGTAGTGTATTACTTCCTATTTTTGTAGCTAGATGTAATTATAACATACACTAGATTAATTATTTCAGGTCATGTATATCTTGGAAAACAGTGCTTTTTTTTTTTTTTTTTTTTTTTTTGTCCTTGCATACTTGAGTTTGATTTGATGAAAAGGAGAAAGATATGGTCTCTGCTCTGCTCTTGGGACCAATATGGAAAATAAAGCTCATGCTGTGCCCAGAAAACAAGCCAAATAGCCAAATGTATATGCACAAGCAATTACAAGCAATCAGAGGACACCTGAATCACCTGAATAATGGTTGTAGTTAGAATGGTTGTAGTTAGAAATTCTTGTTTGCCATAAAATGAGAGGCAGGGTCACTTTTACTTACTACCTTTATTTTTGTGTTCTACCAATACAAATTCTGTCCAACACTATGCTAAATCATTAAAACACACATATATTTAATGTTTAGAAATAATATTTACTACTTTGGAAATATGTCTGCTGCCTCAAAACATCTCTCACATTTGCCCTGTAGGAAAAAGGTATCTTCCCATACATCTTCCCATATTCACAAAGAGAGACATAAGGAATCTATAATGTTTACATTCTCTCATTTGTGAATAGTAATTAAATACAAATATATCCTAATACCACTAAGTATACTTAAAAATGTGATAGAACAATACAAAAAAAAATAGGCATTTTTTGAGGAGGAACAAATGCTAGATTAGAAAGTCATGTTTCTTCCCTTGAAAACTAAATAAATGAAACAGTTTAAGAACAGTCTATCCTTCCATCTTTCATTGCCCTTGAATATGGGTCAGTGTTAAACTGGGTCAGAATATATCTGTTTCCCATTAC
This sequence comes from Heliangelus exortis, assembly GCF_036169615.1. Lineage (NCBI taxonomy): Eukaryota > Metazoa > Chordata > Aves > Apodiformes > Trochilidae > Heliangelus > Heliangelus exortis. The sequence continues at coordinate 29,037,449 of NC_092424.1, read as the reverse complement.
ATATTAAATAAAGCCTCAAGTTTTGCATACACTTTCAGTGAGTTCTCAGGAGTCCCTCTTTTCCCAGCCCTAGTGGATATTTAGGTAACTTATTCTTTAGTAGAGTATACTTGACTTACTTTAAAAGTCCAGTGAAGAAATCAGGGTCCAGGAGAAAATGTTGTCATATACCTCTAAATTGTCTAACATACCATGTTATACTGCATTTACAAGCAAACAAGCAAATTTTGATTGCCAGAGTACATTTAACAAATGGAGAAGCTAATGCTGTAAATAAAATATGAGGTATGCTCGAATCAGTCATGTGGCCATTCCAGATTGGATCCAGATTTGTAGCTGTATACCTTTTTTGATCAGGATTCAATGAATCTCACATTAAAACTGTTTCACTAATAGCCAGCATTGACAAAATGTGCCACTTCACAGGAAGTTCTGAAATGCCAGTTTATATGGGGTGTAAAAAAATTTTGAAACCCCACAACTTCCCGCAGAGTAGGAATTTTATTTTGATGGCAAAGGCATAAAGCAAATACAAATATTTTGAAATACTGTTGCTATTTTATGCACTTATGATTTGCTGATTCCTAAAGGTAAGAAAAGCAGCTCTGGTCAGTAAATTACTTTGCAAAGAACCAACAAAACTCTTCCAGTTGGTTTCCTTGACCTTCTTCTGACCTATGTAATTGAAACAAAGCTCAGTGAAATTCCAAGCCAAACCAACAACTTAAAGATCTGGTTCATGAAGCATTTTTTAATGACTACAAAGATGACTCTATTTTGAAATTTATTATTTTGGACTCCATTTTGCACAGGAGTATGTAAGCATCCAGCCCCATAATTTGAGCACATCTTATTTGAGTGAAGTATTTTCACTCAAAGCAGTATTTTCATTAGCTTTTCTAATATATTTATTAATATACAATAACATTGCAGAGTACTTTATCAATGACTCAGTAATATCTGTCAAACTTCTGACTTCAGATCAAAATCAAAACCCAAGAATTAAAAAAGGTACCATTAAAGATATATATGTCCTAGAGAAATTTCCAAACCATTTCCTCTCTGACTCATTATTTGGATCTTATTTGAAGGCTATATGAGAAAGGACACAATTCTCTCTCTTCTGAGGTGTTGGTTTACTTTACTAATGAGCCATGCACAGATACAAACATGAAGAAAACAACCAATCATTTACAGAGAATGTTATCTAAATATGATAGGTTCTCAACTTTTTTCTTCCCTACACAAGTTTCAGCTATGAGGATACTCACTTTAATTTTTTTAAGCTCCAGTATTAAATGTTGTATTTGAATAAATAAATGCACCAACAGAAAAGAGTTGTTAAAGTGCAATTAAAAAGTCCTACAATTTAGTACCACTTTTGAGATGTATCTAGCAGTATCCTACAACACTCCTTCCACAAGACACCTGTAGTTATGTTCATAGTGAAATATCAGCTTACTATAAAGTTTTGGAATGCAATGGATATGCACCTTGTCAAGCAGAGGGTGAAGAAAGTAATCCTCTCTGAAGACTATGACATTCTTATTACAGGGAGGGAGGCACGATGGAGAGAACTCATGGTCATGCTTTGATTCAGCATTGAAAATTTAAAAAAATATGTGTTACCGGAGTATTTAACCTCTTGCATACCAAGGATTATTGCATTTTATTTGCAGTGATAATGCTACATTATTCCTAGATATAGATTAAATATGGAGTTAAAGTAATTTTTGTAGTATCTATTTAGGTGAAAAAATGCCTCTGTTAAAAAAATCAAGTTGGGAACAATTTCTGACAATACTGAATTGCTGATTCTTAAAAATCCTATCTACCATATCTGTCTGATTTGCATTACTGTACATTTCCCTATATTATCATTCTTAATCAGACAGAACTGAAGTGCCAATAGCAACAGAAGATTATCTGCTGATTATGCACGGCTTGCTATCCAAAACACCCTCTGAATTTACATTAAGAAGAAGAAAGCTCAGGATCTGACTGCAGTAGATAAAAAGTCATATGCATTTCATATGTTGAACATATTGATCAGGGGAACATTCTTAAGCAGAGAGAGACAGGAAGAGAGATAATATAAATATTTTAGCTGACTGTCAGAAGGACAAATCCTCTCTTAATGAACAGGTATTTTAGAACACAAGACTCCATTTAAAAATGAACATTTACATAAATGGGAATTCTGGCTAAGATTTAGAACATGCAGAGTCATATAAGTGATTAATTTTCTTGAAGCCTTCCTCACCAGTTTCTTCCCTACCCTCTGGTAGCACTGTTGATAATGAAGTGATTTTAAGTATAGTAATGAACTCTATTATTAATTACAAATTTTGCAGATGCATTACTTACATCATATTTTTTTTTTAAAGATCATGGTATTCTGTAGCAAAATTTTATGTCTAAGTTATTTAGAATAAAAGAAAACAAAAGTAGTGCTAGTTTAACACATTTGCTTCTTACAAAACTATTCAGAACAAACCCTACTAATTGGGGAACAAGAATATTAATTGAAACCATGGTAAGGTCACAGAACACTCTGACATCTAGCAGTTCTTAACAAAAGCAACAGAACAAAACAAGAACTCTCACACTCAAGCGAAGAAACATTTTAAAAAGTTCTTGCTCCTCATTCACAAACTTGACTCAGTAATAAGTTTAGAAATAAAAATAAGAATATAGATCATGCTGCTTACTAAACAGCTTTAAATACAAAAAGGAACATGATGCAAACATTTCAAAAACTGCTTAATTTTAGGGAGGAAGACATCAAGGGAAAAGGGTCTATGTAAGCCTTAGCAAAGTTTAGTAAAATGAGGACATCATCATCTAAGTTTCCATACAGTGAGAAAATTCACTGGCAGTAGGACAGGTTGTTGATGGGGTAAAAGGAAGGGATTGTTCTCCATCACATTTATCTAAATTTGTGCCAGTAAGAGACAAGGAAAAGTCTTTCCTCATTTCATTCCAATCCTTCTAAGACATCCCTTTGCTGGCCTTTTCAGTCCCACTTTGTTCCAAGATTATTTCAAATGAGAGGCAAGAGCAAAAGGAAAGGCAGTTTAATTAGGACACCGAGCATGGTGCCATCTTTCTGCAAGCAGAGGTACGCAGGAAGAGGATCTTGCATCTTCCAGCACCCACTCTGGGTTGGCTCAGTCATTTTTGAAATGTTTGCCAGTCTGTTTCCTAGATGCTCTGAACAAATACTTCAGCACTCCGGGGAAACATTCCATATGAATGGGGCAAAACAATGTTCAGAAATATTTCCAACACTTTCATCAGGAAAGCATTTTATTTTATCTGTTTTCACTTGAAAACAGAAAGAGATCCTTTCTCCAGAAAAATATTCCTGTTGCATGAATTCATTAGCACAGATAGGGAGCTCCAAATGGGTACCAATTATTGTGACTTACATTCATGGATATATTTTCTGCCGTATGTGAAGGAGTTGGCTGTATCTTGTGAATATTATAATTCTGTCTGATTCAGCACAATGAACAATGTGCTTAAGGCAGAGAGTAAGGATTTCCATGTAAATAATTTTTATTTGTAAAGATAAAGAAGGTCACTGGCTTATGAATGCCAGAATCAACTGCAGTCCCCATGTGATTTCTTACTTATACAGGACAATAAAAATGCATTACGTATTACAGAGAAACGCATATTGACTCCACAAACATTTTATTTGCAGACCTAAAATAAATTTTGTAACAATTTCCCATACGTGTAAGATCTAAATTAATTTTTCTAACAAAATATTTTCCTTTTAAAAATGCCAGGATTTATCTCTCTACAGCACAATCTCTGTAATGTTTTCCCATGATAAAAATACTTCTACAGACTATAAATACATGAGATCTTTCTTTTTATAGTTTAGAGAAAGTATATAATTGATAAACATATCCTAAATATTTCTAAAATTGAGCAACGGCATGTACCATAAAGTAACAAAATCTTTAGCCTGTCTACTATCCTTAGCACCTGGTAAGTTAACATGTTTAGTACTTTAGCTATGACAGCATTATAGGTGATATTTCTGAGAAAATAAAGATAGAAAAGATGAATCATAATTCTCTACAGTATGGTATCACATAAAAGTGAGATTTAAGAACAATCTAAAAAAGCAGCTTTGGGTTCAGTGTCTAACATTAACAGAAAAGAGAAATTCCCATGAAGCAGTGCTCTGTCACCATGGCAACCTTGCTAGGTAGCACAAAAGGGTTCATCTTTATGCAACACAGTTTTACAAAATCTATCATCCTAAATGTGACAGCATGTACTATCTTTTGGTTCTGCTGTGACACCACAATACATAGGAGTTATTAAATATAACCAATGCCTCATTTATTACCAGTCAAAGAAGTTACATTTTAAATGCAAATGTTTAAAATTAAAATGAAGGGTTTAATCAGTAAAGCTCCCCAACCTTAAATTACCACAGGGAGAGTAACGCTATCAGATTTGCCAACATTGTGTTTTAAATATATTTTAAAAATATTAACGCTATGATCTCTGCTTATTTTTGACAACTCTGATATGACCTTTAGAAGTAAAACTAGTAAAAGCAGTATGACTGTGGTCTTTTGAAATAAAACCCTATAATCTCAAAGCATAAAAGCTATATTAATAAGTAACTACAAAGGGGATTATAGTGCAACCTAGAGAGTGTATCTTTAAAAGTTCTCAAGACACCCTTTTCTACAACATAAATATATATAACAGATAATTTATTAAGCTTAAAACATGTTTGAGAGCAAGGTTACTAGGCAAAACTGAGTCAAATGCTCCAGGTTAATTTGATTCAAGTTATTTTCTACAGAATATCTAATTTTAAATGGCTCTGTTTAACGATCTCTTGTGTAGATCAATAACTTTCCCGCCCTCTCTGTGAACCCCACTGGGAGAAGAAAAAATAATAACAGCCTTCTTGCACAGAAAAATCATATAAAACAAAGTCTCTAATGGAACCAAATCTAAGTATGCAAATTGTAATGAATCATAAACTTTCCAGTAGTGTGTAGAGTTCTTATTTGTCCTAATGCTGCTTTTCTATTTTTTTTCTATTTTTTTTCTTTCAGACATCTTGTATAACACTAAAGGAGAATATTTTAAATGACCTTTAGGATGTTGGAGCATGCACAAGAATAGTGAATGTAAAGTGAATGTAAAGTTTACAATCTTTAGTGAATGTAGAGAAAACTGTAAGTGACCTTCTCAAGAAACTGCATCACAAAAATTAATACTTTCTCCCATATTAGGGAAAGGCATGTCTCTTAAGCAAATACCTTCATATATCAGCAATACAATTTACGTTCTTCAGAATAACCTATTCAAACAGAACTAAGGCTTTAGGAATAATCAGACTAGGGAAGCCACAAATGTACTTTAAAAAAAATAAAAACAAAATATAGCCTTAGTAAGGACAGAAAGAAAAGTCAGGATTATCTGAGGAAACATCTTCTTATCTAAGCACTTTTTGACTTCCAAGTGACTTCATTAGGGAAGGAAAAAAAAAAGAGAAAAATGCTATGTCATGTGTCATAAGCACAAGACAGCACTTTTTCAGCTTTGCTACAACATTTCACATGACTCTGATGACAGAAAAGGTACAATTGAGGCAGTTTAGCCAGCTTTCTGGGACTTACCCAGCAGGAAAAAAAGCCTTGCATTGAATAAAATTGGCAAATAGGTTCTCTGGCAGTGCTTCACGCTATAGTGCCATAAAGAAGTGCCTCCCTCAAGAAGCACTTTTTCCCATGAATCCCCTGATGCAGTAATGGGACATTCAAAGTTACATAATTCATCATGAGTAGCTCTGAGGAGGCATTAAATTCAACTGTGGCTGAATTAGATCCTAGCTCCTAGCAGAATTTATGAAACAGTAGAAGGTTTCATAAAATACACCTGTTGGCTCTTTCACCTTTTTCTTGCCCTCCAATTGCTCACATGAACAGAGAGCATTGTAAATGTGCAGCTAAAATCCCATTCTTCGAAGTGACTATGAACAATGAAAAAAAATCTTCAACACAGCATAGCAGAGAACAACATTAAAAGTCTGTAAAGGACATGTGCAGCCTTCCAGCCTTCCAAAGATAATACCTTGAAAGCCTCATTACTGCAGAACTGACATGCATAATGCCACTGCTAAGACTTCATGTTAAAGCAGCTGTAAACTGAATAGCAATGATCCATCCATGTTATTCAGAGTTGCTGTTCCTATCCAAAGAAAATATAAATGGGGAGGATACAACTGTCAAAAATAGCAACATGGGTTTGTGTAGCAAGATGTAAAAAACATTTGGTTATTCCTATATCTTAAGATCAAACTACTCAGACATCTAAATCACATATTTACTCTTTTCAAAACCATATCTATTTAAAAACAAAAACACAAGCTATTCAGATTAAAAAAAAAGTTACAACTTTATATTTTATAGCAATAAAAACTGGAATGATGACCTACTTTGCACATCTATGCTTTTCCTTGCATTATACAGCAGAGCCATGTTTGACTACAACTACAACTGCTAAAGGAAGAGCATTATGAATAGCCAGAACAAATTATTAGTTGATTCTGAGCAATTTTATCTGAACAACATATTGCCAGCTCTGAACGCAATTTCATCTTAACATTGCCTGCATTAAAACTGTATTTTTAACAATATAGTACTGTATTTTCATCTGAATTCTTATTTGAATATTGTAATTAACATTAACTTGTTAGTATTTTTTATTAAGAAATTATTTATAATACTTCCTGGACTTAATAACACCACAATATCATCTGATTTATTCTCAACCATAAACTTATGATCTACTACTTTTGATCTACTCTATTTCTGTGAGAGTTCACGCAAGCTCCTGCAAATATATTATTCAGACTACTGCCTCATCACATAGGTGATAATACATCAATTTATTACCAACATTTAATACCCCCATGCTTTTCTAGGTTATCTCACAGCTTAAAGTATATTTTAATTACATCACTTGCCACAGGCCAAAGTCTTAGTGTCTTACATCAAAGCCCAAAGTTAAAAACATTTCTTCAGTAGCTATTGACTATTTCAAGGCATAGATTGAGGGATGTGTATTTCATTTCTTAAAAGTGGAGAAGAGAGAATGCAGTGTACAGGAGGAAAAGGTCATAGCAAAGCAATACTGCAAGTAAAAACAACAAAAAAGCAATATTAAATCAACAGTAATATTAGCTATATTGATGACCCTTTTCATTACTATCAACCTGAACACAAAACAAATTTCTGCCACAGCAGTCTGACAATAATACCTGTAGCCTGGATGAAGGAGATTTGGGGGAATCTTTCCATTTTTATATGAGCGAGTCAATAAGAGCAGGACTGACAATTTACCACACAAGGAAATTAGTAGCTGACATGGTTTCATGGCAAAAGATTGACTTTCATACAGTTATATCCAATACCTTTACAATAAGTAATACCATAGTCCTCCCCTGTCTCCTCTCTTAAAAATTTACAGCAATTAGTTGTCATTCCCAAGCGACAGACTATAAAAAAACCCAGTCACAATAAAGATACTGGGTTTCACATACTTGTGCCCCAGCAACAGCTCTACCAAAACTTGAATTTATCAGAGACAGCAGTAGTGCTCCTCAGTATTTTCTGTCTATTGCAGGCTTCTTCTTAGCAGAAAAGAGCCTTTTGAAATCAGTGGTCTGTCCTTGGTAGCTTCTTTCATCACTGCACTACAATGGAATTACTGCCTGACATAGCCCATACTTTTAGCCCTGCCTTCCTCGTCTTAGACCCACTACTCTTAGCAACTGAAGAGAGAGGCAGTAGCAGCAGGAAAATTTGGCTCCAATTTTAATAAAACAATTTATATAAAAAACCTGCCGAATTCCATTCTGCACCACACTTGCAGGTTGAAATCCTGCTCAAGAAAGTGGGAATAAGCTGAAAAGTAAGACTGGGACATAAGGCATCAGGGTTTTTTTCTTTCACTCCAAAGAAAACACAGAATAGTAGAACTTCAATAAAAGATTCAAAAGAAGTAAAATCATGAAAACAATACTGCCTTTTCCATCTCTGTTCTTGTTTCTATATAAAAAACAGTGAAAAAATGTTCACTTATTGACCATCCCACAGCTGGTTTTTCCTTTAAGACAACTGAAAACTAGACGATGACATAAGCAGCTTGCTAATAAGAGGTAGGTTTGCCATAGAAAAACTACGTATAAACTGACATTTGATAATATAATCCATATGCAAACCCTCAATGGTTTTAAAGTAATTTTTCTCAAATTCAGCCTTCTATTCTAATAAGCACTTTCTCTAAGAAAATTATTAAATCATTGTAAGTTGATCTTTAATTCTGGAAACTCATCTTTTTTTCTGTTTTTAAAAAGCTACATTTCATAGCTAAAAGAGAACCTCATACTTTTCTTTACAATATGATATGTCATACTAAATGCATTGCATAGCACCTCATTCAGAGCACTTCAATTTTTCACACTTTTATTGACTTTTATAACAGCAGATGTGTCCTTAACTTTTGAGCAGTGGAAGGAAGTAATTTTACGCCTCACATATCCTAGGCTGATCAAACCTTACATCTTTTCTGAGTGTGTCTTGGTCAGTAGCAATGAGGTTTATCTATGTGAGATTATGCTGACCCTCTGGGGAGTCTGCTGTCTGTGCTCGATCAACCCACTGCACAGCAGAGGCTCCATGCTATAGCCCAGTTCTATCCCCAGCTTTGGTGTCTGGTACGATGTGAAGAATTCATATTAGTCCTTCTTTCCAGACTCTCAATAGGCAAGAATGGAAAAGCCTAATAAAGATCTTGTCCTGTATTCAGATACTAATAAAATAGCACTATATCTCCCATTTTATTGTTACTAAAAACAAGTTACAGTCTATGAATGTAATTAAAGTTACAGTCACTTCTCTTTTAAACTAATTTAAAATAAAATGCTTAAACAGATTTGAATTCAAAGAGAACAAAAGCTAGAACTTGCCAAACCAGGAAATGGATATGGCCTAAGACTTGTACCCTCTCACTGTTGCCAAGGTCAATGCCAAAATTCAGATGTTTGCAAATTCACAACTTGGACTGTGATGACCACAGTTTAGACTTCACCATACTTGCTCATCCACATCTTTCCAGTTACAGGAGTTTCCAGTAATAAAATTCCTCCAGTACCCAAAGGAACTTGTTATATTCCCATATATTTCAGAGCAGTCCTGTGTGTTAAGCCAAGCACTCTGAATTCTGTTGAGCAAAATCTCTATACCGCTTTGGTTAGATCTCTGGTAGTGTTGTATGCTTAGGTCCCCTTTGTAGAGCTCGCCTTCACTATAAAAAGATTTTTTCCTGTAAAATTAATGGTAAGAAAGATTGACTGCCTCTGGCTGTGTAATTCAATTTGAAGAATCTGAAAAATGTTACTGAAAATCACCTGTATTTGCAAAAAGACTGACAAGCTATTTGCACAAAACCACAGAAAGAATTCTGGGAGATGTCAATAACGAACAGGATAAATGGTTCTCCTGCTTGATAACTAATGGGAGTTTGCTGATAAATTTTAAATGTGTTCAGTATGTTTCATTGTGCTTTAGAGTCACTTCATACAGATACTGCTCCTTGATTTACAGAAAAGGTAGTTCTGAAGTACTGCTACTTCTGTTTCAAATTACTTGACATTTTATTGCAGGTAAGTTAAATTTCATGTAGATTATGTATGTATGCCATTTCCTCATAAAATTTTTAGATTTAAAAAATAATCAGATTTTTTAGCTTTTTCCATGTTTAGATATTAAATAATCAACACCTTTAGGGGGAGTATAACTGCTTGGGAATTCTGTTCAAGCACATTATTTTATAAAATAACATACTCTACCTATTCTCTTCTCCTCTTCATTCTATTTTCTTATATGATTGTATTTGATATTAGATCTTTTATTCTTTTAAGTTTATAATAATATGGTTTTGGAATAGACATGTAGAGATATCCACATCTAAGAGCTAGGTACTTTCATTCTTTTTTAAACTGTCCCTAAATAGTCAGATATTATTTCAAGTGTTTATTTTTATTTAAGGCTAAGCTACACCTTTTAAAAAGTTTGGTGGAAAGAGACAGAAGCTCTGTTTACAAGTCAGTGGTGAAACAGGATGAGGTTAAACTGGTTTTCACTGTATAAGCTTGCTTATTTTGAAGGCAAACATAGTAAATTCTTTCTCCTTTCTTATGCCTGCTGATGTTTATTTCTTCTTTTGCCAACACTACCAAACCTTGGCTTATGTGAAAGCATTCTACTCAGCTTTGACCACAGACTTAATCTGGTTAGAAATATAGACCACTAATTAAGATCTAGAGGTCTGCAGTTGTTGTCTTCATTAGCCTTCTTCTCTTGATACAAACCTACTTCACATCCTGCTCTCAACTGATCTGAAAGCATGTAAACTAAAGTACACACATCCTTATTTAATTCACTTTATTCACTATTATTATTCTTTGCTTATGTAAAGGTGATGATCAAGTCAAGCCTATAGCCTAAATATTTATTACTTTCAGAGATATGAGTTAAAACACAGTAATGAAGGTGAAAGATGGTTGAAGGAAATATTTTTCTCTAAAAAAATGTCATGAATTTAATTTAAGTAACTGTTATCAAATCAATTACAAATATTGAAAATATGAACGTGCTGGAGTTGAAATGTCTTTGACAAAAACACAGTATTGTTAAACCCATACATCAGAAGTGAAAGAAATGCTTAAGAAGCATTATTCTCCCTTTTTAAGATCAAATGAACAACCAGATAGCTTGTATTAGGCATGTCTTGCAGGTGTCTCAGGCAGGTGTTGAGTTTTCAACTCAACAAAGGATGTTGTGATGCCAGGTCTGGGTTTTGCACTTCTAAAATTGCAGAAACTGCCACATCAGTGGCTCTTTCCAGTTTCCATTCCTTCTCACCTGCTTCCTGACCCTTGCAATAGAAACAACCAAGTGAATGGCTGGTTGGTTTTATTAAAAGGTTTGTCTGTGACTATTGAATATTAGAACAGTTGGTCCTACAAGAAAATACTTTTCAGGCAGTGGTGTTTTAAAGCTTTTAGAGCTGCTCCCTTACCTTTCTCCTAGCAGCTGGAAGACAGAGAGAGTAGGAAAAAAGAATGGAATAATAAAATCTTTTATGCCTATGTTTCTATAGCTCTTCAGAGCCTTCCTGGTTTCATTGAGACTTCACAGACACGAATAGTTTTGAAATACATCTAGAAACAGTTTTTAATGTCAAGCTACTGAAGTTTGCCCATTTAGTTTTTCACTTAATGCCTTGGCTTTTCAAGGAAAAGTTCGTTAACATGGTAACCCAGAACAAGTTGTTCTTACTCTCTTGTGCCAAAACTCACTATCCTCCCACATGGCAAGCATCTCACAGATGCTACAGGCATTTAATTAGCAAAGTGCTTCACAAAAGAAAGATAAACATTCACGCTTTACAGAAAGCATTGTCCTTCAGACAATACGTGGGACAAGAGATGTGTAAGTTTTGGTGAAGTTCTATTCAGCTTTACCACCCCTTCTCATATTCTCTTAAGTTTCTACTTAGCACAAGAAAAAAACCTTTCTCTCAGTCCATATTCAAACCACCATCTTGATCATAGGAAAACTGAACACCTTCAGTGCACAATAATTAAGTGCACCTGTAAACCAATTAATATTTCATCTGTCCCCTTACAGGCAGTGCCTTTTAGACCACAGTAATCCAGTCTGTTGCTCATTTTAGCTAAATCGCCCCTCACAAAAACAAAGTAGAAGGAAAAAGAAACCAACACAACTTGTATAACTTCAAAAGAAAACTGAAATCTAGAAAAAAAATAATGCTATTTTAGATAACTATATTCACTGGTATACAATGTCCACGATGTCCAAATTTTTTTTCTTGCTTGCTTGCTCTGTGTTACGACTGATAGATTTCCCAAATCATCCTGATTAGTAGTAATGTCAGCTTGGTTTTATTCTTAGTGATTACTTGCACACAAAACTCTACAATAAGCTAAAACACCAAAGTAGATGGTTTCTATGAAACACTCCTAAATATAAATAATTCTAGCTTTTTAATACAAAATATAGCAAGCCTGGAGTACTGAAAAGCTGTTTTTTTGGCACAAATATCATGATACTCAACGATCTGTTGAAACTGGCAGCAGAATAGTAATTTAGATTCATACTTTAAGGTATAGAAAGTTCATGCTTCAACTGCCAGTTATGTTCTCTCTGTCTCTGCATAACCTCCCCCTCTCCCTCTCTCTCTCTCCTCTCCTCTGCATAGTAACAGATACTTTGCAACCATGAATGCACCAGGTGTTCATCAGTTCACCAATTAAACAAAGACTTTTAGAAAACAGAGGCAACATAAGATAAAACAAACATATAATATATTGCAAACAAAATGGAAAACAGATTGTGTGTTTTTTTTCATCCCATGTACTAATTTATGTGAGGGTGAATATTAAAATCCAAATGATACAAATTATTTAATTTTAACTGCTCGAGGGTTTATTAGGTTTTTTTTGGGTTTTTTTGCTTGTTTGTTTTTTCTGTTTGGTTATTTTGTTTTGTTTTGTTTTCTGGGGGCTTTTTATTGGGTTTTTTTTCTTTTTTTTTTGGTTTTTTTTTTTTTGTTTGTTTTTTGTTTTTTTTTTCTTTTTTTTGTTTGTTTGTTTGTTTGTTTTTCTGACAATTACTTCATATCAGCCTTCAAAAATGTGATGGCATTCTTGAAGTGACATTTCAATATGCCCTATGCTCAAGTACTTCTACGAAATTAATGAGCTGAAAATATCAGATGCTGCCAGTTCTCAAGGATGATGTTGAGCCCAAGCAGGAAGCTGCTGGCAGAGCTTCTGAAGTCCCCATGCTCACTGTACAGAAGCACAGGAGGAATTATGGGCATGTATTTGAAGCCTGTTCTCTGTGTGGCAGTGGTACAGTTTAAACACAGGGCAAAGATATGGATAAAAAGCACTTGGTTTTTCCTTATGTGAGGATACTGGTAGTACAGTTTCCCACTTCCCTACAGCTTTCCTCACAGATCAAATATCATTGATGTGCATGTAAGTTCCAGCTTCACTAAGGACACAGAGACAAGTTTGGAAAATGAGAACAGATGTGGTGAAAGAGAGACCTCCTGTTTACTACACACAGAGATGCTTCCACATTAAATATTGAGCATAGAAAATAACAATGAAAGAATTTGTAGCCGACTTGTAGCATACAAGTGAATCTGAATTCTTTCCAGTGGCATATAATCAGCTGTTTGTATATTCATTTCACACATTGTATTATATGAACTTTTAATCAATAACAGGATGTTAATAAACCAATGTTTAGTAGTCTACAAGGTGTGAAACTTAACACATAGAAGATATGTCTCAGTTTGGAATTCTTTTAAACTAGAAATCTTCTAATTTCATTGAATTAAAGGATGCCCCAACCATTTTGTATGTTCAGGGAGAAACTAGAAACTCCCACTTGTCTTACTGAATTATAGCAAATACCTGGAACTTCCTGGCTACAGTAAAACTGCAGATTAAGGAAGCATTTTAAGTCTTCATGAATAAAGATAATTCTAAAGTAGAATAAGAAGACCTTGACTGAAGTAGCCTATGATTCCATCCTCTCCTTTTGTGTGTGCATATTGAAACTAAAGAAGACTACTTAACTCACAGTGAATATATATTTGAATGGTGAGGTTCAAAGAAAAGTAAATATTAGAACACCAGGTTCAGTATTTAAATTAAAACTAGAGTCTGAATCTTCTGCCTAATTTAGAGCACTCCTACGGGACTGTTTTAGCCTCTGGTTCATAAAATTTTCTGGATTAGACCACAATTTTTGTTCCTCATTGAATTTGTCAACTTTGTGTAACCGTTCTTGACTGAAACAAAGAGCAAAAATGAACGGTGCCAGTTTTGCTTCACAAATAATTGACAGAAATGTTTTGACTAGTTTTATCTGGTGCCAAATAAAATAAAACTGAGGTTACTGGTTTTATATTTGTGCAATTTTCATTCAGGTTACCACATGTAACATGAATTTGTCTATTGCATATGATTCATAGGCTTCAGCACCAGAAGGGTGCTTTTGATCATCTAGTCTTATTTCCTGCATAATACAAATCAGAGTCTGCCAGCTATTACATGACAGACCACCTCTTTAAGCAGTTTAATAGCTACAAACCTAGAAAATGTATTTTTAGACATTCTGAAGCTTGCTATTCTGACTTGGTTCTCAAGAGTATGCCAAGATAGAGAAGTATAGGCACATTCTTGCCTCCCAAGGTGGGTAATTAGCATGACCTAGATATATATACATTTTTGAGAGTTATATGTACTTATTAAAAGCTATGGAGCTAATATAAAGCTCTTATAGCTGTTCCAAAAAGGAATATATTAATTACACTTTTGCATTACAACAGCTCAATAAACACAGAACTTTAAAAAAACTGTTTCTTTCACAAGACTATCCATTTCAGGGACAACACAAGGTATAATTCTCTCATCTGTTTTAGAACAATGACTACAAAATGCATGTATTTTCCTGGAAGAGAGAATAAACAACACATAATAGTGATTTATGGACACAGATACAGCAGTCATTTTTATTACATATCTGTCATCAGAGAAAACTTCAGATAGTGTCATTTTTGAGAGACAAATTCATAAAATCTGACAAAACTGAAGGCTTTCAGGGCATGTTTATTTACCTGTGTATGGGCCTACGTCCTAAATACAACTACATATACATATGTTAAATGCATATATGCTATTAAATGTTGAGGAGTTTGTCCTGTAGAACAGCGAATTACTGTTTTACTTTATGTATCCCAGTGCTTCTCAATATTTTCAATAGGAACAGAGGAGCATATCCTCTTAGTAGTCTCACTAACTCCCTTCTTGGCTCTGAGGGAATATATAGCAGTAGAGTAACAGTGGGACTCAAATGGCTTTCTGCAATGTTTGTAATACAGATTTGCCATAGAGCTTCTCCTCTGTTTAATATTGGATTCCCATGAACGTAACAATCCTATACAGATAAAGATGTTGTACAAGGATCATATAAAATTACCAATTTCCAAGTTTACCTTTGTTGATCCAATCTTGCACTTAAATACTTTTATATGCTTCTTTTCTGGTCCAAATTTTCATCCAAACTTTATTAATACAGTTACCTGCAAAATTTATAGCTTGCACAAGTATTCAGGTAAAATGAGAGCACCAGTTCCATACTTGTACCAGAGTGATCTGGGGGTATTCAGGTATAAGAATACTGAATTAAAATAAAATCAGAATTTTTTTAACTATCACATCATCTTTGTGATGATGTAAACTTATAAGAGTGTTACAGTTCAATATAACTACACCCACGTAACTTATAAAATTGAAAACTATAACAACTAGTCAGTAGTTGTAGTTAATACAAATAATATCAAACATCTATTTAAATGACACATCATTCATAGCAAAAATAGCATTGTTAAAGTGGAATTTTCCTCTAAAACTAATTTATGCTTTGTTTTGCACAGGTTCAATTGTAAGATCATAATAGGTAGCTCACATGCATTCAAATGTACATCTCAAAGGTGATTTGCCTGTAACTGAGCTTGGTGATTTCTTTTAATAATTCTTATAGGCTTCTGACCAGCTTATATTAGCAAAATGTCTGTGTTGCCCTTTTTTTTTTTTTGATATGGAATGCACTTATCTGGCACCTTTTGATATATCCCTAATAATGATATTCAGGTTCACTAAAGAGGGGAAATCAGGTAAATTATTTCTAATATTTAATCTGAGAAAGAGATGTTACTTTTGGGTGGGAGTGGGGTCACATAATTACCAAGGTAGCTGGCATCAGGAATCAATCTCTTAGGGTTTTCACCTACAGTCCATCAGAAGTAGAGTATTAATGGTCACAGGAAGATACATAGCTTTCTGTCATTTGGGTGTGTACTCCTGAAAAAGGGATAAAAATGGCTCATTGCAGGAAAAAGGTATTTGAGTAATAGATTGGTAGGGATGAAAACCACTAAAAGAATGGAATTTCATAACAATTCCATAGTCCATACTCAGTTCCAAAGAAAGTTTTCTCCTTTATACTTCTGAATTTCCCAGTTCATTGCAGTTTCACCCTTCTGCTGATACTTAATTGCCCTGGGTGCTCCTGAGGTGAAGATAGAAAGCTACCTTCTAGCAACCAAGAATAACAGGGTTACAGAAAGCTTTCAGAACCAGAAAAGAGTAGGTAGGGAGTCATTCTTGTGGAAAAATCTTCTTATAATGTGCATTTTTTTAGCCTACATTTTCAGTTATATCAGTACACTTCTAGAGTAGTTCTCTTCAGAGTTCTTCAATCCCATTATAATTTGTGTCTTTAGAAAATGTGATAAAGTTTACACCTGGGTATAGTAAACTTATATGCAGACAAATCCTAAATAGATTTTCTTTCTCTTGAAAGACATTTAGTGTTATGCTGAAAGGCTCTCTGTCAGAATGCTCATCTTCTAGAGAAATCTATACTTAAAAGTGGAAGCTACTCTCAAGGAAGCCAAAAGCTTGAATACGTACTGTCTTACACTACATTGGAGAAATCAGCAGTTTTTTAAATATTATGTATTTTAAAACACAAAATCCCTCACGGTTCCACACTTATTTTCTTTCCTCTGAATCCATGGGAGACCTATGACACGATAATTCCGAGCATCATCAGAATGATTCAGAACATAATGTTTTATTTTGGTGACATAAAGGTGCTAAAACTCATGGCATGGATAGGACACTGTCACATGGTGACTTAAATCAGAAAAATAACATTTTAAAAATAAACGTGCTCCCCTGCTTTCATATAGTTTTCTTGATATGTAATTTCTTTTCATATTGCTGATCAGGAATCAGCTATCTCAGATATAATTTAGGGCACCCGTGTCTCAAGGCAAAATTTACATTTGTGATCCTCATGTTGGTGGATCTCCTCTGAGCCATATACTTCAGACAGAAAACTTCTTCAGTAGTCTGCAGCACTTTTCTTCTTGGGAAACATTCATTGTTCATATTTCAACACATAGATGAATCTGTGGCTCCAAAAGGTATGTTCTAGGCTTGCTGAGTATCACCCACTGAAGTGCAACTAAATTATTTGCTTCGATGCACCACAACTTTTAAATACAGAAATATATCACACCTCTTCATATTATGATATTGAAGAAAAATCTGAACCAATTAAACACAAAAATATAAAGACAAATATTTACTGGAAAATATATGTGTAGGCATAGGTGCATGGATTACACAAAATAAATTGAATCCAGTATTTTTGGTGAGCATCAGACAATATTTAACTAAATTTCTGAGTGTCTTCAGAAAAAAAAAAAGTCACTATAGAACAGATACGATGTGGTTACTGCTACAGAGTACTCCGGAGTACTTTGAAGAGGTTTAGATTTAAAGTTCCTTAATTCCTTTATGAAGGTAATTCTCATGAAAAAAAACCAAACAAAAAAACCCACAACAAAAAAAAACCTCAAAGCCCCCCAAAACCAATCAAACCCAAACAAAAAACAAACAAACAAACCAAACACAACCAAACAGGTAAACTTTATATAGAATATTTTAAAAATTCTTGTGCTGATCATTCTGTAAATTATACTGGCTGTCAGAATGTCTGGACCTTATTAAATAGAGGATAAATTTTTTAAAGTTACTGATTTGTTAATTTTCAGTAGAAGCACCTATGAAATACAGTTTATCGATTCTTTTGCTGTAACATCACTTAGGAATCATTTCAGTAATCCCAGCTTGGCAACCTCTTTCTGTGTAAAACTCCTAAATGAACACAGTTCAATTCTAGCAGTAACTCTTTCAAATAACCTACTACTAGGATATTAAACTACGTATATAAGTACAGAAATCCAAGAAAACTCCCTGTCCATGCTTTGTGCTTGCCAGGCAAAAGCCAGCTGCAGTTGAAAAGGCATGCAACTGAACCCATGGCAACAGGGCACTGAGCCAAAAATTATAAACTGTGCTACAGCTCAGTCGTGCACCAGAGCATTTATACAGCTTCTGGACAACTGGTACTTCAGTTATAGGAAAGCTCGAGGATACGTGGCTTTTAGACCCACATTTGAAGTAGCACACTCAAAACCGATGAGGATAGGCTTTTCCGTGGTCCCAGGAGGATCACAGAGTGCAAGAGACCAAAACTATTTAAGTTGTTTGAAATCAGAGCAAAACTGAAAGTAATCACAATAAGATGAACCTGTGGTTGCACTCAGGTTAATGACTGAATTATAAAATATTCTATGTTGTGGGGGTTACTGGCGCAAGGTGATTTTCCTGTTGCATGACAATACATAATTACTTAGTTACAACATATCATTTTCAAGATAATGATTGTTTAAAGACTTGTTTAAATTACTTTTTCATATATTTCCAGTTGTCAGTTTGTTGTCCAGTTTGTCAGTCCAGTTGTCAATTGTGTGATTGATAAGTAACAAAATTCTGCTCTTACAAATACCTAGTGGTTTTACAGATACTGTATTTATATTGCTTATGCAATATAAACCTTGCCTTCTTCTGGCAAGGATGTTCACACATAAATAACCTGACATTCTGAAGACTTTTTTCAACATTTATACATGGTATACCAAATACCATCACATCAAAGACCTGTAATCTACAATAAAGTGTAGTTGTACTATCAATATTTTGGTAGAAACACTTGTTGCTTATCTAGATATTGACTTGCTTTTTATGGACCTGAGTTACTCACATATGATTTGAAGCTGCACATGATCTCTAAAGTAAAAGGAGTATGAACACAGTGTTTAGGATAGAATGAATAATATATATATAATCAAAAGTAGGTTGTTTACACAGTATAGGTGTATAAAGTATAGGTTTTCTTATTATATAGGGAAGTAAGTATAAGCTTAATAGAACTGCTATATAAAAAGTAATACATGTCACTTCATGTTATAGAAACATATATAGACCCCTTTTATTGCTCATCAAAAGAAAATGAAAAAGGTAAGAGGACTTTTTTGGAAAAAGAAGTAAAAGAAACTGAGTGTTTAACATCAGTTGCCAAGTAATCTTAGATCTACTCACCACAAAACAATTCTGCATGAGGAGTCACAGAAGTACTAACTTTTCCTAAGATAAGGCCACAGGTGAAAATATTAGTTTTATTAGACCACCTACAATAGTTGGAGAAAGCAGTCAAAATTTCTTTGGGCGCAAATTTGTTTTGGGCAAACAAAACGTTTTTCATGTCTGTTATGAGCAGTGGATTACCAAGTTTGCTTCAAATTTACACAACTGCTCCTAGTAACATATATTGAAGTCGTCTAATAAAAGCATGAATTTCATGAACAAAGCTTACCTTGCTTTTTGACCACCACAGATGGTGAAAACTCTACTACTAAAGTTGTATACAAGTGATTTTCAGGAGGATAAAAAATAATTACAAAATATATCTGAGTACACACAAATTTTATCAGTAAACAAATGCCAGGACAACGAAAAACTTGTGGCTCTTAGAATTAGGCTTAGCATCTAGAAGGAGCAATGGATCAGGAAACATGTTTTGCACACATCTGAAGTTATGAGACAGACTTCTACGTAGTCTCTCACTTTTTCATTGTATCCTTCTTTATGTCAGCTACTTTTGTATATAGATCAAGTTATGTGAGCTCAAGTACTGAAAGATGTTTCAGTAGTGACACCTTCTGAACTTTGCTTCTGCCCTTCTCTAAGGGCCAATGAGACCTTTGGTAATATTCATAAAGCCTTAATAAAAAAACTTTTTGGAGACATTATCTAGATTATCCCAATTTATATTTACAATTAAATGAGAAATGGCAGGTGCAACCAGTGATATTGGACTGGAATTCGTATCACAGGCCCACTTGGAAAGGCTGCCTAACCCCTCCTTCCTCTGTCAACACAAGCTCCCTGCCCTATAAACATCCTGTCCTAATTCAGAAAAACATTGGGCTTCTTTCCCTTTCCAGCATCCCAAATAATATCTACACATATAAGAAGACAGTGATACTTCAGCCATATTCTTCATATACTTCATATACTTCAGGGTAGATTGTACAGTAAAGCTTCACAGTTTTTTTGCTTTTTTGCTTATATTTCCAAAATAAGATTAGTTCATGACATAATCACTCAGAATTTTGCAATTACTGACCTTAACTGCAACTAATAAATGTTATGATCAAAGTTTGCAAAAAGGTGCAAATCATTTCAATGCCGAGTTCCTTTTTTGTCTCATCCTTCCTTTCCATCTTCATCCCCTACTTTGTCATACTGTCACGTGCTACAAATGTGTGTTATCAGAATGTTTCACAGTCTCGTTTCAATAATCAATATTAGTGTACTTTCAGGAGAGCTGATGAAATTTTCCCCTGGCTGAGGGTATGGTTCAATATTGAGGGATATATTCCTTTACAAGAAACTGGAGTTTGTATACATATGAACACTTTTCATCCACTTGAATAAATATGCACTGTTATATTTGCAGAAGTACTGTGATTAGCAATACAGAGTAATCAGTATTCAGATATAAACTTGATAAATCTAATAAAAAAATAAAATGTGGAAAAAGAGGGAAATTATTAGATGACAGGGTGACTGGTGTTGAAATTATGTCACATGGCACATCATTAAACATTAAATGTAGCTAAGATATCCAAGGTCATTTTTTCTGAATATAATTGTTAAATCTTTTAAAATAAAAGCATAAATATCTAACTATGGCAATATACTGGCAAAGTTATTACTTTGTTAAATCTGCTTTCCAGATCAGCTGCTAATCATAATATATACTAATAACATTTATGTTTTCATCCTTTTGTACCACAAAGCCTTCCGTGCTGTACATGCTACATCATGTATTCTGTGTATAGAATAATCTAGAAAAAGAAGTCCTTAATATTCATAAAAATTATATATATTGTCAATGTTCAGTTACTATAAAGTGTCATTTTGAGGTAACTCCATCCAAAACATTTGTGGTTAAGGAAAAAGAGAGTAGTAATAAGTAAGCAATACATACAAGGTCCCATTAAGAAAAACACAAGGATCAGCCACCTGACAAACAAAGCAGTCTTATAAAACTTACAAAAAAAGAGATCAGTACCTGTTGTTCATTCCACTTGCTTAAATCTTTTCCTAAGCAAGAAGATTTACAGCTCCAAAACACACATAAACTTTCAAATAGTATCCCACCTATAAACAGATACAGTCTCTTTGAAGAGTCTGCTATGAAGAGGAAGGAGCCACTAAAAGTTTCTAATTACTGCCTTTGCATCACCTGAACTTTCTAGGTCTGGAAATACTAAATCCCTCAAGACACTGAGGAACCTGGAAGGTTGTTTCTAATTTAACTAGTTAGCGAAGTACAACCATGCAGATTGGATTTTTGATTTATCCCAAGAGCAGGCATACTCTGACAAATGCTTACTATTAGCAGAGCTGTATTATTCATCATATATAACACACACAGATTTAATTGCTTTTCACCTTTTTTTTTTTTTTTTTTTTTTTTGCAGTCACCTTTTCATCATAAAAATATCTTTTTGTGACTGTTGTGCTTTAGGTCCAGCTGGTGACTAAACACCATTCAGCTGCTCGCTCACTCTTTCCCTTTCTTGTGGCACAAGGTGGAGAAAACAGAATGAAAAGCTTGTGGGTCAAGACAAGGACAGGGAGGGATCACTCACCAATTACAGTCACAGGGCAAAGAGACTCTGCTGGGGGAAACGGGGCTGCAGGGGAAAGCCAGTGGTCTCACCATGGGCTGCAGGGGAATCTCTGCTCCAGCCTCTCTTCCTCTCCTTCTTCACTGACTTTGGCATAGGTATTCCTCTCACACCCCACTCCTCTTTCTGCTGCAGGGTCTGCAGCAGTTTTTTTTTTTCCTCTTCTTAAATATGCTATCACTGCCACCGACTGTCTCAGCCTTGACCAGTGATGGGTCTCTCAGGGCAGGGGAAGCTTCTCACAGTTTCTCCCAAGGAGCTGCTCCCTGAAGCCCCTCCCCTGCTACCAAAGCCCTGCCACACAGACAAATCTGGTGTTTATTTATACAGGAAAAGTCTGCAGGCGTTCCCTCTATGAGAAAGAAAGTAAACATGACTGGTACTCTTCATACACAGAAACAAAAAGGAGTAAAAACCTTCTGAAGTAAACCCCACAGTTTGGTGTTGGTCCTTCCTCATCCCTTTGTCCAGTTCTTGTCTCAAGATGTAATCAGTGATTACAAGGAAAATCTCAGAGCAAATGTGATCAGCTGATAGCAGAGACTTACTGAAGACAGTGCTATTCAGATTTAGAACTTACATCAAGATGTGGACTGTCCCTGGACAGATTATCTCCAGAAAGTATTTGCTGAACAACATTGAGCTTTTTTCTGTGCCTCGTAGTTTAGCCTTTTCTTTGAAAAGAAAAATGCATACCTCAAAACGTGGCTCTTAGTTCATCCTGAATGCTTTCTACAACTGAAGCCTCCTTTATCACTGCTAAACCTTTACATCTTTCACAAATCCAGGAGACAAACTGCCTGTACTTTTAAGATAATTTTCCTTACCTTTTTATCCATGAAATATTTACTTTTTAAACATACCTACCTCATGTTATCAGAGCAGAAAGATTTACATTTATTTGCATTACTTGTACATACATTAAAGTATACTGGTGGCATTAAAAAATAAAGAAAATTATGTAATACCTTTACTTTTACCTATGGATTTGGTGAAATGGTTCCATGAAGAAAGCATTTCCAGACAAAAAGAGAATAAAGAAGAGGAGAGAAACAACAGTAAGAGTTGTGAATATATGTAAATGCAATAGTATCTGAACATGAAGAGACAGTATAAGATAAGTGTCTGGAGAAAAATGGAGATGCAATCACGTGTTGTGTTAGGGATATAGTTTATTTTTTTTCCAATAATGTACATGCAGAGAAACACAGAAGGATGCCATGCTTTGATAAGAAAGAGTGATACAAAAGTAACACAGACAATGGGTTAGAAGGAAGAAAAAATCACTGATCTTGTTAGGTTGCAAAACTGTACTCTCAGCATTCCAGAAGCCAGGAGCAGGTGCTTTCTGCACATTTCCAAACAGCCATGCATTAACATAAATGGACTCTTCAATGTGGACAACGTGACAAGCTGAGTATCTTCCTTCAGGAACTATCTGACGAGTGCTCTTGTGCTTTATCGTTAACAGATTACACGTAATTGTATTTTCTAATACATACATTAAATTTTCTTAATCACCTTCTTGTTTTTCTTACCTCATTTCAGTTATTGTATTGCAAAAGGGCGAGTTTAGGAGGCAAAAGGACAAAAGCTTGCAGAGCAAACAAACAAACAAAAAAAAAAAACTAAAAATGAAATAAGAAAAGATGTGACTAAAACCATGTGTTCATTTGCAGCCAAAGATAGCTTTCAAGCACTTGCCCATCGTTTGCAGTGATTGATTCAAAGCAGCTACAGAACAAGAAGAAACAATGAAAGCAGAGTGGAAAAGGAACAGAGCCCATACCTTGGTCGCCCATCATCAGGTGCGCCAGACCTTGAAGGGAAACAAGAGCACAGTCAGCAATGAACAAGGGATCACGGGAAGGTGGTGTTGTCACAGTGACAAAAATGTTTTGTGACAGGCATCTGTTTCCTATGAGATGTCTGCATCACAGAGGGAAATCAAAGAGCATTTTTCAACCACTGGTTGGAATGCTTTGGGCTACGAGTAACAGAACTGCAGTTCAAAGACTGGGTGCTATTTTATTGTGTACTTCTGGGCAGTTGTTGGGATGACAGAAAGTAATAAAATGCTTTCAAAATCCAACCAATTCCTGTAATACTCCATCTGTATTTATCATATTTTGATTATATTGCTTTCAACACTTTGCTGGGAGGACTTCCTGTCCTCTACTCATGAAGTGATGGTAAAAAACCTGAAGAAGTGTAAACCTGAAAAATGGGCTGGGTCTGATCTTTTTCCCCTCATAAAAACGAGCACTTTGGGTAATTAAATAAAATGTCTTCATCGAGTTGAAATGATAATGCAAGGGATGTCTCCTTATTGGTGTGAAATGTGAGTGTAGAATAAATTTGTTCCAGAGAAGACAAATTATAACATATGCATTATAAAGTACATAGCAATAAGGAAAAATTAAGTAAGAGCTTCTGAAACTACTTCATAAATATGTGAGAAATAGATTTTTCTATACTATGCTAGTATAGGTCCAAACACTTCCATAATGATAATCATGCAACCAGAGCCAAGTTTCATTACTCTTTAGCTAAAAATGGCTTTTAACTCCGATTTTTAATCCATCCAGAATCACAGAATCACCTTGGTTGGAAAAGACCTTCAAGATCATCGAGTCCAACCCTTGAGCTGTTCATGATAATAAAATGATACTTTTATTCTCATTGAGAATAATGTGATGTAAGGATAACAATTTTCTAGAAATATGAAGGTTTTTTACATTTCATGTCTATTTTAAAAAACTTGGCTGATTTAGTATGCATTTTAGAAGTTCTTACTTTCCTATGTTAAATGTACTCCTCTTCTACAACAACTATAAAAACTTGTAAAATTATTTTCCTATTTGCAATTAATTAATTCACACAAAGAAGGTTAGCAATAAAATATTGTGCTCTTTACTAGAAAGCAGTCTTCCTAGAAAATTTCTCAGATTTCTAATTCACAAAGAAAATTAGGTGCACAAGTGACTCACATATTTGAGAGAGTTCAAAGATACTTTTGACTGCGATCGTTTTTAAGGATTCACATCTTATCAGTTCCAAATCTCAAACGATATTCAAAATAAACTAATAGTTTGGCTGAATTAGTGTTTTTAATGTCACCCTGTTTAGATGCATAGTTAAACTGATGGGCCAGATGAAATGCCCATGCCTGTGAATGAGAGTAGAAATGTTTCAATGAATATTCTCTCCCTGAAAGTGTTGCTCCAACTGTGAGAGGCATGGTGGAGTATACACAAAGACTGATGATCAAGATTCATTCTTTTAATGCTAAAAATAAAGCTTAACTTGCTTGGCCTGCAGGAAGTATTTGTCTTTTCAGGTAATAATTTAACTTGTCTTTTGGCTTTTAACTTTGACTGTGCCTTAATTACATTCAGTAGAGGGATGGTGAAACTAGTGGAATGTTCCAATATCCTTTCCTTTATTAGAATGTGATTTTTCAGCAGCTACTTTATGTGAGCTCTTGCAGCTCCTAGAAGGCATAAAGCAGATCACTGCTATGTCTCCTAGGAGAACGCAAGTTCTTACTAGCTTGCATTTAAATATTGATCTTTATAGCTATAAGGACCTAAACAAAAGGCCTAGCTTAAGGACTTTGTCATTGCTTGATAGCTACTATTTTACTAAAATTATTTTGAGAGTGAGATTGGTCATTTGTCGTAAATGGCAGAAGTACCTCTTGAAAACATCATAGAAAACACTTGAATTTTAAAGGTCACTTACAGTGCTGTTCAACTAGAAATGAAGTCTAGTGAATGTAAAAAAAATACACTCCTCCAACCAAATATCTTTCAATTAAAAATTTTAGTACCAGTCCTTAAGAAAACATATTTTGTTTGGCTCCGTATGTTATTTTAATTTGTGAAGCTGTAAGGTTACTTATACTTACTTGCTAAAAGGACATAATGATACTGCATTTACATTTTGCTATCAATGAATCAAGGCTATAGAAGAGTGAAGAATTACTATTATTCTACCTGTGCAACCCACAGAGTGCTTTAAAATGATACAAATAACTCTACCATGATAGCAATCATTGCTAGATTTTCAAAATGACAGTACTCGTCATAGGGAATATCAAAATGGACAGCTGTAGAAAGTTCTAGCTAACTAACCATGTATAGGCCTTCCATGTAGAGAAAACACTCATTTGTGTACCACTACTTCCTAAGCAGAATGAAAACCCTTTTCTTTGTGAATTAGGAATTAAAAATTTAGTAGGAATCTGTTGTATGAGATACAATTTTCATACTGAACTTGGCTCTGACAGGTGGGTGTTAAGGGAAACAGGATAGGGTACTGGGAGAGGATATGAAGAGAGGATACTTTCATAACTTGATGTGTGAGTTCCATGCAGAGCACAGGCCAAAACAAAATTTAAACGTGGTAAACCTGTGGTGAACATGTTCAATCCTAGCACAATTTTAGTAAAATGAATAAAATGTAGGGTTTTTTCAGATCAACAATACATACAAATTTAAATATGTGAATATTAAATCTTTCTGATTCCTTATGTAACCTAACTTACAGATACAGCAGAAATCAAAGATGAAAATGATATCTCTGTTTCCAGCTCTGTTGAGCTTTGGATACACATTCTATGCTTCCATTCTTTACATATACATCCTTTGCAAAATTAATACATGCGTAAGCACCCACACTGGAATAAATTTAAGGTTGCAGTCTTAAGAATTAGATTCCAGGTAAAGTCTGGATTAACTTTTATCCAGGAATTATCTTGTACTGCTGCACATAAATGAATATGTGAAATGCAATTGGATCTCCTTATTTAGTATATTGATCTTATTTTGCATTTGAGACTCATCTTGACACCAGTAAGAGTTTCACTCAGAGATCAAATATAAGTTTATATAAGTTTAGATACTTATTTCTAGGGTTTTATGTTTTTCTTATCCCAGTGTTGTTGAATACACTTTTATTTTACAATGAAAAGGAAATGGTATTGATATTTATATGTGTGACAGTGCACACAATTAAAGCACTGGAATAGCTTAAACTTTCTTTCTTCTACTGGTAACATTTATTTTAATAAAATTGCACAGCATTTTGTATATGCTACATCTGAGCACCTGTCTTTGCTCCTCATTACACAGTGAAATGCATGACTGATGTTTCCAGGCTTTTTAAGAAAATTGCCACTGAACAAGCAGGCAGTGTGCCAGCATGACTTGAATCCTGAATAAACTCAAGCTCCAGAGTGGCTCACTAAAGGACCCTGGGTCAAAGTCATGCAGTCACTTTGCAAATAATTTAGCTTACAAATCTTGGATTTAAAAGTACTTTTCAAGTATTGGGAAAAATATCATAAAAGTTATTGTTCAGTTTAGATAGATAAATTCAATTTTCTCATAGATAATTGGTTATCTGGTACACAAAAGATTCAGCCCAGACAGACTTTTAAAAGAACCTGTACCTAAAAAAAGCATCTGCATCTTTTGGCTTACAGGCAACCCAACATTGATTCCCAGCAATAACTGAGCTGTTGAAGCATATTCTGAATCTTTAAACTATGGTGCATATGTACACAACATGTTTTACCAGCTAGTAGGCTTACTTACCAATATTCAAGCTAGATGGCATTGTGCTTTAGTTTCCACTGCCCTGTGCCATACTTTCTTTAAAGGGACTTATATACCAACATTATTATTAAAATCACATATTGCTTCTTTCACAATGTCCATAAGGCAGAGTGCATTATGTTGCAAAGTTAGACTAAAAAAAATTTTTCCTAACACTTGATGCTGTAAAGAATAATACAGTAAGCACGTTTTGTAACATTAAAAAGAAATCCCATTTTCCTAAGCAAGTAAAATATAGATATTTACCATGCATTACATTCTTATGAGATTTTATGCTTCACACTAATAAAACAAGTATTTTCTTGAGTGTTTTTCATACAGAACATGAGA
Organism: Heliangelus exortis; assembly: GCF_036169615.1. NCBI lineage: Eukaryota > Metazoa > Chordata > Aves > Apodiformes > Trochilidae > Heliangelus > Heliangelus exortis. The sequence goes on along the minus strand of NC_092424.1, from coordinate 29,009,670 downwards.
CGAAATCAGTCCTTCTGGAAGTCTCCTGAATGATTTTGAAGGGTGATATCAGCCATATGAGTATAAATCCCATTGTTTCATTGGGGATATTCTTGAATTATACCAATAAGGCCAAGACTGAAATGAAGCCTTGCTTGTGTTCTGTATGGAAAAAAGAAATCACACTTATTTAATAAACTTGTTTACCTTTATGGGTAAGAAAACCCGCAACTTACCGTACTGAATGCTATGCTTACTTTTATAACATTAAGCAGAAGGGAAAAAAAACCCCACTAAACAGAAGGGAAAAACAAGAGCTTAGGAAAATAAGGTAGAAAGCACCCACCTTCCACATAGTTGTCTTCTGTAAGCACATAACAGGGAAGGAGAGAAAAGGAAAACATTCATTAAGCAGCATGCAGACTGGAACTTGCCATTGCATGTCTTCATCATGCAAGGCATCAAACACAACATGCAAGTGCTCCGTTGCTACAATCCAGAGGGAAGAACAAAAGCACCAGGGAAGCAGTGTTTCCTCTAACAAAATTCACGTGATATGATAAAAGCAATACTGTTTCCAAAGTGCAAAAATTGTACAGGATTTACTGCATCTCTCTGTAAGTTCAATCATTATTAGTTATTGATCAGAGGAACTTATAAGATTTTAACAACTACATATTTTAAAGCCATCAGCCACTTGTGATAAGAATTCTAAGTGCATTTGCTTCTATTTTCCCATTCTGATTTTCCCTTAATGACCTATATGAAGTAGACAGTTTTAAACAGATTGGATAAGTTAACTTCAGCTTTAGAAAATGCTGTGATGATGTTTCCACAGCAGCACGGCTGATCCTGCACTCATTATTAAGGCAGTCATTCTGGTCATAGGATCAGATGGTCAAAAATCCAGTGTGGAAGAACTGTCACTTAAACTGGATGGAATAATTCAGAATTGTAGGATCATGTCCTAGAGCATTTGACAGCATCAGAAGTTTGCACATCTTAAATAATCAACTCTCCCTTGTACAGCTTGCAAAGGCCACGTAAATTTCAGGCATGGGTTCTGCCCCTAGATTAGATCAAAGGGCATTTTCCCTAAGTACAGGCTACTATCAGTAAACAATGATCTGGCCTTTTATCCACAGCCTAACACCAATACGGTGCACAAGAGAGATTTGGGTTCCCCCAAAGCCTAAGGAGCAAAAGGGAAATAGAAATCAAGCCTCAGCTAATGAGGTGGACAGAATTTAAATTAAGAAATAGGCTGTGTCTTAGTACTTGATAGTCTTTGCATCCCTCAGTACCTCCACTGGGTAGGTGTTTTTGAGGGAGAATGGCTCTGTTGCCCATTTTAATTTTGACTGAGGAGAGGACTGGAGAGAGAACAAAGATATTTCAGGTGAGAGAGAAAATGGGAAAGGTAAAATAACAAAGGAAAAACAAGACAGATGTCAACGACGTGGACTGTACAAAACCAAAATAAGAAACAGGGAAGGGTGACAACACATCAGTCTGACTGCCTGGGAGATCACTTCTGGCAGTTTGTCTCCACCAACATGTGCTGGGGAAGGAGCATTCAGAAGTAATTGCAAATGGAAGCCCAGTTTTGTCAATGCAGGTCATTTCTTATGGAGTCTTCCTATGGGACACACCTTTTCATGCAACAGTTAAAAATATGAACTAAGCTAATTTGGATATATTTTAAAGCAGGAGTCAATAAAATGAGTGACACAGAACTGAGCTCAACGATATCTCTTAAGCATAGCAATATCCTCCTAGAATGTGTAACTTTTCATAATGAAAAGCTTTTATGTCAATGCCACTAAACACTGAAAAATCTTATAGTAGGCAGTATTCCAATAAATTGAAAAGTTTACCACTTTGAAAACAATAATTACTATAAATTATGAATATAAGGGTTTTAGTCTCTCATTTCTTAGCTGTAATACTCACAGGTCAGAACTGATAAAGTTATTTGGCTTCAGATATTGTAAGTCACCTTGTCCACACACACATCCTAAATTTAGACTTCCAAAATATCACTGTCTGAAATTTTAGTTTGATATGAAAATGCAAAGGGTACATACAGTTTCATGAGTTTAGGAAAGTAAGAGTCTGAAAAGAAAAAAAAAAATTATGAAAAGTAATAAGTCTGTTGATACTATGTTCTATACACAGTGTAAAGTACAGTGATATTTCGGCTATTGGAAAGAGCTATTTATAACTAAACTTTTTTGGAAGAGCCTTCTTCCTTTAACTGCATATAATGATTTCCTTTCTTGAAGTATAAAGCCCCACAAGTTTAATGAAAAATAAATTAGTTATTTCAGCATATCTTCAAGTTCCTTCATCTAGCCCTGGTTACTGCTGTGGTGGTATGCTGCAATACCAGTACTGCAATGACAACATTTTGGTGGCCACATTTAGCATAATGTTATTACCAAAACCCACCATATGATCTTGCTAAAAGGCCAGTTCTGTTCCTCATGATGTCAAAGTCAAAAGGAAAGTTATGAAAATTATTTTACAGGCACTGGCAGAAGCTTAAGCTCATCTGGTTACAGGATTTATCATATTTTGTTTTATATCATGGGCCCTATTCTTAGCAGTGGTTGGTAAGTCTTTTCTGGGTTTTATGTTAGATTAGCCTTGAACACTATTATTTACTTAAGGTGTTTTTTAGTAATAACTGATATATTTCCATATCATTACCGATTTGCCTGACTTTCCCAATTCCCATTATCTTGGAATGGCCTGTTCTTCTAAGCAGAGACTAAAAAGCCAAACGACCCAATTTGTAATTCGGCTTTTTATTAATTTTGATTACTACAGCCACTCTTAAAACAAAAACCAAAACCAAAATCAAACAAGCAAAACCAACCCAACCAAATAAAAACCAAACCAAACCAACAACAAAAAACCAACAACTCTTTGAAAGCCACGCATACTATCAACATCCCAACTTTGCAGTTTGGGGGGTACAAAATTTTTGTAATTTAAATCAGGAGTAACTGTATTTATGTCATTACATTTGCACTGGTGTAAAAGTTAGGGACGTGGAGGAAAGTAGAGCCATATTACACATTCCTGTCATTGCTGATGACTTAGCCACCCATTTACCCCCGTTTATATCCATTCACTCTGGATAGCTGTTGGCATCAGTGGAAACAACAGGCTTTCTAGACCCAAAATGCCATCTTTTACTTGCTGTAGGCATTGGCACAGAACAGCTCTTAGCCTTTTCTGCACCAGCAGATCATATCAATGATTTTGATAAAAGCACACCCCAGGTACAAGACAAGGGGCTAAAAGGGACTGTCATCAGAAAAGCCTTGCAGCCTCCACTAGCAACCTGAAAATTGGTCAGAAAGATGAAATCACTCTGATAGAACATGTGAAAAGTCCTCTCTTTTCATGTTGTACTGATGTACTGATTTGAAGAATTAGACAAGTCTTGATCCACTGCAAATGTTTATTTTCTAGACCTTACGCCACCAACAATACTAAATTACACAGCTAATTTCTGTGTTTACAGCCTAATTCCCTTGCTCAAATTCTGTTCTCAGCACTACTGTTGACTGCACATACTAAGCCAAATATTCACTTGATATAAATCTGGCAAGAAACAGTTGAAATCCATAGAATTACACAACTTACACAGGCTGTGAATCTGGCTTATTATCTTCAGATTAATTCTGTCAGGCTATCCCTACTGAGCTAAGAGCAGAATCTGCTCCATAAGCCCAAGCAATTCTAATTATTTTATTATATTACTATGATTCAGTGATATTAAAATGGGAATTATATCTTTAAAGGATATTTTTATTAATTCAACTTTCATTTTAATACTTGGTGATGCTTCCTGGAAACCTTGCATTTTTGAAAAAAGATAAGTGATTGCTCATATGCTTTGTGGTTCTGCTATTACACCTTAGCTACACACAGAGCACAACATTTTTCCTATTATATAAAAACAGCATTTTTATGATAAACACATGAAACAGTACAGCAATAGCATTCTAGAAATAATGTAATAATAACATAATAAGAAATAGCATATTAGAAGTGGCATTTTTACAAGTTTTTTTTTACTCAACAAAATAGAGTAGAAAAAAAAATCTGGAAATAATAGAGTATTATAAGGAGTATAATAAATCACAGACACAGTGTATGAAATTTGTAAGTTATTCAGTCTTATGAATAGAGGGGAAGTAGCTTGAAATAAAGCTTATTTTTATGCAGGTGTCTTGCAATAAAAACAACAAGAAGTTTAAGATATACTATTTTAAGTTTATTTTCCCAAAGAATAATGAATAGGCATAGTTTACTATAAATTTATCTACTAAAAATGCTGTATGAAAAACGTAACTTCAAGAAATAGCTTTTTCTGTGGGACTGTACCTAGCACCTCCTGGACAGTGTAACTTAAGTCTGTCCCTTCAGTTTCTCCAATTGTTAGAAAAACTGTTTTATTTAACACATGATTCAAAAGAAAATTTTGAAAAGGATAGGAAACCATGAATTATACATTAAGTATCTTAAAAAGTATGAACAGTCATAGTCTCAATAATGATCAGCTAAAGCAATACACTGAAAATCTGTGGCTATTAGCAATGGTCTTCTCAATGCTGTGTATCTGAAAAATCAGGATTATTTGCAATTTTTACAAATGTACTTTTGAAAACCATTGTAAATATTATTTGTAGTTATTGACTGTAATTATGAATAGTTAGAAATGTATTATGAAGATATTTGAACTCTGATTTTGTTGCAGCCTTCTGCATGAACATTAAGTAAATAGGTAAGCAGCATTTCCTACACCTAGGCCTCATGGAACAAAATTTATTACTCATGCACAAAATCTGCAAATCCATTGAAATCTAGGAAGGAGAGCCCAGGAATTCCTACATTTTCACATAGCTTCATGAGGTCTGAAGTCAATGTATAGCATCTTAGAGACTCCACACAGCTTTGAGTAGACTCATTCAAAGTACTTTCCAGTCCAGTGAGTAGAAATACAACAAATTTATATATATATGTATATAACAAATTTTTTTGGTGGAAGGGAGACATTTCAGAATAACAAGAATTTTATTCTTTTATAGCTCCATTTTCTATCTACATCTCTATGAAGATCCCTTCTTTCCTAGTATGAGACTCAGGAGAAAAGTGCAATACCATCAGGAACACAGATGATCTCTCTTGACCAAGAATGAGGATGAGGATTTCTGACAAATGAGGATCATTAGGGCATAATTAGATATTTCTTTCAGTTTGGTACAAGACAAAGCCATCAGCCCAAATTCTGTAAATTCTACTAATATCTATGCACTTACTCTAGGTGAGGCCACCTTTTCTAGACAATGCTATGTATCCCCAGTGCATTGAGAATGCAATAATAACAAGATCATAATAACAAGTTAAGCTATTCTAAATGAACTCTTAGTGTGAAGCAGCCACTAAGCAAGCAGGGTTAGGGTTGGGGGAGCACAGTGAAACTACTGAATGCACAGGGAAAGAAATAACAAACAGAAATAGACAATGATGTTACTTTTTGTGGCATAAACCATTACTGTGTTTAGTTCCAGTACTCCTATATTTAAAAGGAAATGAAAACCTAAAGAGGTTTCAGAAAAAAAGCAAAACCAAAACAAGCATTTCCCACAGTCATTCATGGCATTAAACCTAAGATAAGAGCAACCATGTCTTCCAATGAAAGGTCTAAGATGCTCAATCTATTGAATATATCAAAGATGGATTAAGAGGTTTCTTGAACCCAATCTGTAACTATCACTGTCAGGAAAAAGCTGTAAGTCCTTTTAACCAGACAAATGCTGCGATGAAGAGTCAGGAAAGTCCAAACTGAGAGATCAAAATTTTCAGTGAAGATAAAATAAGCATTGGGAATACTGGGAAATTCTTCCCTGAGCTCTTTACAGAGATTTTTTTCTAAAAGAAACTGTTTATCAATAATTGCTTTTGGAATGTATCATAGGAATCACTGGAAGACATTCTGCCTTTTGCCATTTCAGAGGTAAGGTTAATATCTTCATAGCAGTATATTCAGGCCATAACTTATATGAATCTGTGAATTTTCTCCAGTCAAATGAGAACTGAAAACAAGCATAAACAGCAGCAAATGCTCTGACACTGTTAAAGCCAAACCTGTTCAAATAAATTGTTTTCTCAGAACCAATGTCTGCATAATTTGCTCAGAGCTCACTGAGAAAGGTTTCCCATGAAGAATTCAAATACAGTGGATGAAAAACCCAAACATTCAGACAAATCATTACTATTGTTTCCAATGGAAAAACACCCCCATCCCCAATTTACTTCTACAACCTATTATATTTTATGATAGACTCTCAGAATCAAAACCAAGACATAATTAAATCTATACTCTTTCTGAGGCAAAAAATTTCCTGCTATTTGACACCTAAGCAGTTTTATCACTTTTCTATCATTTATAATCACAAATGTATGAAACATGAAATCATTCAACATTGCTTTAATTTAATGCTATAAATCTATGATTAGACTTTTAGATATTTAGATTTTAGATAATGCACATCTGAATACACTTCTACTAACTAGGAGCCACAGAAGTTAACAAATAAGCACATTTGTGATTATCTCCTTTTTCTCAACCACTTCCGAGAAATGACACTTTTAGAAAGTTACTTTTCTTCTTCTTTTAGTAATCTTTACCATACTTCTAAATAAACTTGGATTGACTCAGAGGGGAGATGACAATGTAGATATAAAAATGACTGCTTTTTAATTGTATTACAGTCCCAAGGAATTTGACTCTGGCCTTATTTTGCCACCTCATGTAAATGTAATACTTTTTCTCCAAAATAGGTCTGGCTAGTCCCAATTGTACTGAACTTCAGACCTGCTTGCAGTATGTCAATGATTTAAAGAAAATTGCATCGGTCACTGGGACAATTGTTCTTGCATCTGTGTCACCACCTGCAGCAACCACAACCAGGAATCAAAGGTGGAGTAAAGAGTTAATTACTAGTTGCATTTAATAATATTAGAGAATTCAAGGAGAAATGAGTAATTTCCATATGAATGAAGAACTACAGTCCCTCCCCACTGTTATAATTTCCATGTATAAGCAGAAAATGAAATACAATGTAAATCTATGGTTTTTATTCAGTAACCTGATATTCTCTAGGAACTTCTCTTTTCCCATTTAGCCTTTCGGATTATTTCTCTGGATCGCAAACATTCAATTTACATTTAATATCTCTAGGGTTTGCACACTGTTTTGTGTGCAAACAAAGTGTGCAAAGGACATCTTCCTTGTACTCACTGGAGGTCTTATTTCCTATCAGAGAATGGATAGATTTAACTAGAATTAAGGACTGTATGCAGTCAGCTTTACACAGCCTGTACATCCTATCCTAACTCCTCTTTGCTTCCTAGTACTATTACTATACTTTTGGCTTTTCTCCAGCTAAGCTCTGCTGGGTACACGGCATGAAAATATATTTCCAGGATATTCCTATCAAAATTTTTCATACACAATTGACTATTCTCACTTGCAGGGAATAACAGCAAGAAGAGATCATGTTCTACAAAAGTGATGCAGGATGACACAGGTATTTCTATTTTAAGAATAACAGTTCTTCAGAAGTTGAAATTTAAGTTGAAAATTCACAGTATAACTTATTTAAACAACTTAAGTAATAGTTGTGAAATGAGGAATAAAGATTTTTCAGAATTATTCCTGCTTGCTTTGGGGTACATTAGAGTAGAACTAGCCCAGTAAATGATTCCTTGTTGCATTGAGCATTGTATAGACAAATAGGCCCTCAATTACGATCAGAAGAAATCAAAGCCCTGCCCAACCATTCTTTCAGCAAAACTGGTCTCTTAGACCCATTAATGCAATAGGATTAGCTGACCTAATATATTTTTTATAATACTTCCTGAAAGGTGATAACATATGATTGCACATTCTGGCCCTCTGTGATACAGACTCAGGCCCTGACTGTAGCTGGATGTTTGTGCCTTCTTGGACCAGTACAACACCAAAATTAAGAGAACTGCATGCAAAGTTTTTTGTAGTCACGTGGTTTCTTCATACAAAAGTGAGGAATGTTTTTGTGCTATCACTGATGCTATGGCTATAACACACATGGCTGAAAACACTGAAGATGTACTGTGCACAATAAAAAATAGAGTCACGATATCATAAATATTTGTGTGTGTGGTTCTTTAGCTACTCACCATAAAACCTGCTTGGCTATTACTGAGCTTCATTTGATGGATGTGAATTGAGCTGAGCTTTTGGAAATCTTTAGAGTGGTACAGAGCAACCTTCCTGATCAGTTAAAGGGGAAATTCCTCTGAAGTGAGTGGAGTTGTACTCTAGAAGTCAGCATGCTGTAACCAAATGTTTAATTTGACATCAAAGTGAAATTTATTCACAGCTGAGACTGTGAGTAAACAAAATACATATCTTTATACTTTTTTAAGAACTTAATTTTCTCCTTTATTAGTCTGCAATAATTTCAGTGTTAATGCTGAATGTTTTTTTCTGATTAATTAGTAGTTACATATAATGACAATGAAACTAATTACAAGAAATTTTACAATTAAAAAGAATCAAAATTTCTTCACTTAAAATATAGTCATCCTTAGCTAAAGTCATAAATTACATATTTCTTATTTCCTCCATAGACTTTACAGAAACAGAACAACAGTATTTTTTTTTTTAGCCAAGTGAATGCCTGGATTGAGGACCTATGTGTACAGAATATATGCACTCTGTGCAATCAGGAAACAAGTTTTTATTAATTACTTTGATCTGAATTTGTTAAACAGTTATTTTCTTGGGCAAAAAATATATACTTCTATAATGCACAAAATTATATAAAAAGCTTGCAGGCACTATTTTAGAATAGGTGAATAAGGTGGCTCCAGACAAGGAGATACTGCATCTGATGTGCTTCTGCAAAACCCTGATTGCTTGTAAATTATGGCTAGCTACATAAATTTTCATCTATTACTGTTCCCACCTCAGAATGGCATAACTGAAATTTCTAGTGGTAGTAGATGTTTCATGAAACATAATGAGACGTGGGCATGTCTGTTAAATTAACTCTAAGCTAAATCTGGTTCTTCTCTTCCTAATGGTATCTCAGAATTACAGAGTCACAGAGCATTTGGGGTAGAAAAGAACTCTATAGGTTATCTGGTCCAACCTCCCCACTCAAGCAGGGTGTCCTAGAGCTGACTGATTGCCCAGGACAGTGTCTCCTGAAAGGCTCCTGAATATCTCTAGTGATGGAGAATCCACAACCTGTGGGAAAGCTCTGCCAGTGTTTAGTCACCCTTACAGTAAAGCAATGTTCAGATGTTCCTGATGTTCAGACACAACCTCCTGTGTTTCAGTTTATGCACATTGCCTCTGGTCCTGTGACTGGGCACCACTGAATAGAGCCTGGCTCTGTCTTCTATGCACCCTCCCTTCTGGGATTTTTATACATTATCATGACCTGCTCTGAGTCTTCTCTGTTCCAGCCTCAACAGTCCTGACCCTCATAGCTGGGATTGTCATAGGATAGCCCATCATCTTTATGGCCCTTGGTTGGACTCTTTCCAGTTTGTATCTGTTTCTCTTGCACTGAGGAGATGAAAACTAGACGGAGTATTCCAGGTCTGGCCCCACTAGTGCTGAGTAGAGGGCAAGTATCATCTCCTTCAATCCGCTGGCAATGTTTTGCCTAATGCAGCCCAAGATACCATTAGACTCCTTTGCCTCAAGGGCATATTGTTGACTTATGGTCAACTTGTATCACCCAAGACCCTTATATGCTTTTCTGTAAAGCTGCTTTCAAGTTGGGTGTTCTTCAGCATATCAGGGTGTATGAGGTTGTTCCTCCTCAGGTGCAGAACTCTGGACTTCTTGTTCAACTTCATATGGTTCCTGTCAGTCCTTTTCTCCATCCTGTCCACATTCTTCTCAATGGTAGCATGACCTTCTGGTATATCAGCCATTCCCCCAAGCCTGAAGGTTCTCTTTCTTACTGCCCCATTACGCAAATCATTAATCTAGATGTTAAACAGGATCAGACCCAGTATTGATCATGGGTACAGAGCTGGCCACTGGCCTCCAAGTAGACTTTGTGCCACTTCACCCTCGGGGCCTGGATGTTCAGACAGTTTTCAAGCCACCTCACTGACTGCTCAGATAGACTGCACATCAGCACCTTCTCTAAAAGGATCTTACAGGAGCCTTACTGAAGTCCAAATAGATATCATTCAGTCCTCTGCTCTCATCTACCAGGCCTGCCAATTCATCATAGGAGTTTATGAAGTTGGTCTGATATGACTGATTCTTAGTGAAGCCATGCTAACTACTGATAATATTCTTCTTCTTAATGTTCCTGGAAATGGTTCACAGGATTAGCTGCTCCAGCATGTTTCCAAGGATCCTGGTGTGTATGACTGGCCTATAGTCCCAGGTCCTCCTTCCTGTTCTTGGAGACAGGCATTTTTCCAGTGCTTCTCCCAGCTGCCATGATTGATCAAAGATTAGCAAGGCAATGACATCTGACAGCTCCTTTAGTAGTTGTGGATGTACCCCATAATATTGACTGGCTTTCTTGATCCTCTTCTCTTCAAGACCTTATCCCATGTGACTGATCTGATCAGATCTTTCAAGAGGCAAAAGTCTGCTCTCTTGAAGCAAGGGTTGTGAACGTTATTCTCACCCTCCTCCATGCTCTCAAGATCCTTAAGTTCATCATGGTCCCTGAAGCCCAAGCTGCCTTGATCTTCACATCCCCAGTGAGCCCCTCCTTGTTGGTGTATGAGGCCCAACAGACCATCCCTCCTCATTGATTGCTATAATTTGGGAGAGGAAATTATCATCAATGCATTCACAGATTGCTTATAGCCTCCTGTGTTGTCCCTCCAGCAGATATTACAGCAGTTGATGTCCCCCATGAGGACCAAGGCTTGTGAATGTGAAGCTCCTCCTATCTGTCTGCAAAGTGCCTCATCAACTTCTTTTATCTGATCAGGTGGACTTAGACAGAATGCTCACTATAATGTCACCTTTGACGTTTCTTGAAATGTTCCTTATTATCTTTGTTCCTTTCTGAAAGAAATTACTTGGATATATATTCTGATGCTCACCTTTAGTCTTTTTTTTTTTTCTATACCTACATTACCTTCAGTATTGGCCATGTGAAGCCTTTTTTTGTATAGTTATGATGTGTTGTAAATCATCTATCATGATACATCAGAATGTTAGTGTGCTGTCAGTAAAAAATTAGTAAACCATTTCTGTTGTCAGCTCTTCTACAGGTGGCAAATTGGATAGACTGACAAAGATCAGCATAGGATTCTTTAGTGAAGAACTATTTATGGGTTTACCAGAACCAACTATAATATATATATATATGTGTGTGTGTGTATATATATATATATGTATAACCAACTATAATAGCTCCTCACAAAAATTTGTCTCTGTAGTGTATTGCCCTGCAGTTCATATTATGGGGACAGTAGGAATATTATAATGAACTTTCATGGACTGACTCAAATAGAAGTTTAGAAGAAAATTAATGAGAAGATCTAAATGTAAAATTAAAGAAGAAAATATCTGAGGAGACATAAATATTATTGAGTAATACAAAAAATATATCCATTAAAATGTTTTCTGTATTTCTTATTTCTTACATAGTATTTTTTTGAGATCACTTCTTCAGCATGATATAAAATAATATTTCTTGTGTTATTAAAACAAAATTTTAAGAGTAAGTGGACTAAGCAAACAAGGGAAATCCTTCTCGGTAAAGTAAATCCCAGTGAAAAACTTGTTTAATTATTGGCCCATTATTAAAATTAGCACACAAATCACCTGCTTATAGGTTTTTATTCATCTTCCTCCATGAGGATAAATAATTCTGAGGTTTCCTAAATGGAAAAACCCCTGCATCTAAACCATAATTAAAATTTCTCCCTGGCAGAGTATTTACACCATTAGGCAAATCACAGAATAATAATTATGATCACATATCGTATAACCTATGTCTCTAATTCAGTTGACAAAATTCCCAAATAAACCACAAACATTTCTTATATTTTTTTTCAATGACATTTTCTTAATAAAGAAATAAACTGAGCAACTAGCCATATCCTGAGATAAATTAATATCTGAACTAGGTGGAATACTTACAAGAACATACGGAATACATAGACTACATAAGCACATGCACATTTATTCATGTAATAATAATACCTTATGCAATGTAAAGTGTGTTCAAATTTATTTAATACAGCTAAAATAATGAAAAAAAAATTAGGTACCCTAGTCCAACTATTATAGATATGAAAAGAGAAGCACTCCTCAAAGATGAGAAAAAAAATACTAAAACTGAACTCATCCAAAATGCCATATGAGGCCAAGGGACAGAAATAGGTAACAGTGAAATTCAGGAAAAGTCTTAAAATTCAACAAAACAAAGACTAGTGAACATGAAGATGCTTATGAAGTAGAAAAAGCGGTATCAACTAATAGGATTTTTATTTTTTTATATGTATGACAATAAAAAATATTTTTACAAATAGATTAGCATAAAAAAGAGAACCAAACCTTTATTGTATGCAGGGGGGAAACATCACCCCCAAGGATGAACAAAAGGCTGAGGTATTTAATGCCATTTTTGCCTGTGTCTACATGAGTTAGACCAGCCATAGCTGAGGGTATTCAGACCCCTGAGCTGGAAGATAAGGACAGAGAGCAGTACAAACCACAGGAGGAACCAATTAATGACCTGCTATGGCACCTGGACACTCACAAGTCTATGGGGTTGGATGGAATACACCTGAGAGTATTGAGGGAGATTTGAAGAGCTTGCCAAGCCACTCTCTATCATTTATCAGCAGTCCTGGTTATCAGGTCAGGTCCCAGGTGACCAGAGGCTTTTCAGTGTGACATCTACAAGAAGGATCATAAACAATATCTGGAACCTGTCAGCCTGACCTTGGTACTGGGGAAGACTATGGAGCAGTTCCTCTTGAGTTCCTCACACAGCAGGTGCAGGACAATGAGTGGATCAGGCCCAGTCAGCATGGGTTCATGAAAGGCAGGTCCTGCTTGACCAACCTGATCTCCTTTTATGACCAGTGACCCACCCAGTGGATGAGGGAAAGCCTGTGGATGTTGTCTTCCCAGACTTCAGTAAAGTCTTTGACACTGATTCTCACAGTGTTCTCCAAGAGAAGCTGGTGGTTTATGGCATGGACAGATGCATTCTTCACTAGGTTAAAAACTGGCCAAATGCTGAGTCCTCCCCTTTGGTCACAAGAACCCAAGGCAACACAACAGGTTTGGGGAAGAGAGGTTGGATGAGCTGCTCAATGGAGAAGGACCTGGGGATAGTGGTTGAAAGCTGCCTGAACATGAGTCAGGAGTGTGCCCAGGTGGTCAACAAGGCCAAAAGCATCCTGGCCTGCATCAGAAGGAGTGTGGCCATCAGGACTAGAGAAGTAATTGTCCTCCTTAACTCAGCACTGGAGGGGCCACACCTTGAGTACTATGTGCAGTTTTGAGCCCCTCACTACAAGGACATTGAATTGCTAGAATGTGTCCAGAGAAGAGCAACAAAGGTGGTGAAGGGTCCGGAGCTTGTGTATTATGAGAAGCAGCTGAGAGAATTGGGGTTGTTAAGCCTAGAGAAGAGGAAGCTGAGGAGAGAGCTTAGTGTTCTCTACAACTGCCTGAAAGGAGGTTGAAGTGAAGTGGGGGTCAGTGCCTTTTCCCACATAACCAGTGATAGGATGAGAAGAAATGGTCTCAAGTTGCACCAGGGGAGGTTCAGGTTGGATATTAGGAAAAATTTCATTACCAAAATTTCATTGGGACAGACCATCCAGGGAAGTGGTAGAGTCACTCTCCCTGGAGAGTGACTTGTGGTACTTCAGAACCTAGTTTAGTTTGCATGGTGGTGTTGAGTTGACAGTTGACTTGATGATCTTAGAGGTCTTGTCCAGCCTTAGTGATTTTATGATTCTATGTTATTTTGTATGAAGAAAATATTTGAAGGAATTGCTGTTCTGTGATTATAATTTGTTTCGAAAGAAAATTATAAGAACTGTTCAAAATCCACTAATAACACAACCGAAATAATTTTCATTTGCAAAGTCTTTTCACATAGCAATTTAAAAAGTGCTCAATCCGTTTTGTCATTCTGTTTTTTACAGCTTATAGCAAAGGCCTTCTTGTTTTAAGAGATGCAAAAAGTGTCTGTCATGAAGGACATCTAATGTTTGTAAATCATTTATGTTTTAGAAAAAGAAAGAAATTCAGAACACTTTTCCCCAAACATGCTTGTAATGCATGTAGAACAGCCACATCATTTCACTTCCATTAAAACAAACCAGCTCTCACTCCCCCGAAATCCATTTGTCTCCAGGAGTACTTTAGAATATCAAGGTCTCAAGTGTTTTTATCTTTTTGTAGGTAACTCTTAGCATTCAATATTGACAATAATAGTTTTTTATCCAGCCTGCATTATTAGTGAGTTATCACCATTTTCAGTAGTGGGCCAAAGTTTTAAAATACCTCACTTTCTGGTTAGGGCACTGGCATAACTTTCCAACAGCTTTGCTGCTAGCACTTTATTACATTTTGTATCGATGATATTTGCATGTATTTAAGGGATATGTAAAAGATGTATCCTAACAAATTCTACAGTCAAATACATAAAAAGGACGTATTTTTTAATGTAATGCCCTAGATTACATGCTTCTTCCATCTTCAGTAACAAGCACCCTTATGAGAAGTGTAAAATTTAAATAATCACAACAAGTAAAGGTCTAGTGAAAAAGAAGCTGAATGGAAAAAGTGGGCAGAAATAATTCTTATGGCATACAATGGGATCATCTTTGCAACTCACTCAAATGGATGTAAATCCTTCCATGAATTTATACAGCTTGGATAAGACATGGATTGCTCCTTGATTTTCATGGTTTATTGGCTGCACTGCTACTTAGCATCCCATTGAGATCTCACAGTGAATTATTGGAACACAATGAGTTCATGAGTTGCCTCTTTCTGCCTGGGAAGCATTTCTGATCAATAGCTTTTAGTGTAATGGAAGTTACCACAATGCTTTCAAGATCTGGGTTTATGCTGTAGTTTAAATGAGCTTAGTGCCATCTCTAGTGTATACTTGTTGCTTCACCAAGCTGCAATTTATATATTAGGTCAAGGCTGCCTGTCCATACTCATATTTTATAAGATAAAATAAAAGCAACACAGAAAATGTTGATACTATCAGAGGGAGGAAGTCATCTTCATATGTTTTACTTCTGAATGCCCACGTACCCACGTATTTAGATAGGTTTTCTGATAATAAGGTTATTAAAATAGGGTAAATAATTTTTTCACCTAAATTGAGTTGTGTGAGTATGCAATGGGAAAGTGAAGATTCTGATGGAGGATATGGTTATATGAATCTCCACTGAGAAAAGAGAGGTATTTTAAATTTATACAGACTGCTGTAAGTACCCCACAAAACAAGTTCAAATCTATTTGAAACCCTCATATACACATTTTAAATTGGAATTCTCTTCAAATTGCATCATTCAATTACATACACTTTAGAGCAGAAAAAGGGGAGAAAAGCATTTAGAAAAAAGATCTCATTCAAGCATTGGCTATTTTTACACTCATTTGTCAAAATACTGTAAAAAAAACCCAAAAAACTTGTAGTCACAAATATTAAATAACTAAGGTCAAATCCAGTAAAAAGTGGGGTACAGTTTAAATTTGGGTGGAAATAACACAAGCTAAATCCCAGCTTCTCCAGAAACTGAAGAACAGAGCTCACACATGCTGGAAGACACACTGGTGGTTAGCACCATGTAGCACCATTAGCAGCTATGCTTCTCTCAAATGAGATAAAGTTCCACTCAAAATTTCAGGACAATAGGAATTTTGCAGCTGTACAAGAGGATTGGGCCTTAAAGGCTGAAGTTTGCACAGAAAGCTTAGTCATCTTTGTGCAAAAGTGACACACATTTTGGTATAATTTACATATAAATGTGATCCCGCTAGCTTACGTAAATTGGATATTCCCTTCTGACATCTGTTAGTTTTCTTAGCAAATAGAAAAAAAAGAACTACATGCCAGTGAAAAAAAAAAGAAGGAAAAGTAGAAGAAAAACAACAATGAAACAAGAGGAATTAAAAAAGAAAACAAAAACACTTTCTTTTGGGAAAACTGTGCATAGAATCATTGTAAATTACTCAGCGCAATGCATGGATCTCAGTGACCTTGGGAGGTTTTCCAGAAATCATTCCTCCCACAGATATCTTCTGAACAATTATAAAGCATCTGAGACACTTTTTTAATTTTTCCTTTTCCCCAGGAGCAGTGCTTCATTTTTCTTTCTGTATCAATTTTTCTTTAACAAATACATTTACTGAGGCCATTAAAAGGAAACAGTACTGTTGTTTCAGATGTGTTCTATTGTATGAGTGTGTCTTGTGATAACATGAAAGAGTAAATACCTATGCCAAGGTAGGCTGTTTTGGGATTCATTTTTTTAAATTCCTGTATCAAAAATGAGTTGTAATTCCAGGCTGTGGTAGAAAATAATGGTTAATTACCTTTTTTACCCTTCAAAGAACACTCTAAATATATTAAGTGCAAACTATAAACACAACCACAATTATCTATTCCATTTGAAGTCTTTGCTCAGTGTGCTTCTACAGCAATGCATGGAGAATTCTCTATCTCTAAGTAGAATAGCTCTAAGAGAAAACTGCAGGTCAGTTTACCAGTCAGAAATAGACTAGTTGAGCTTGGTATATAGGGTTAAAATGATACCCATTAATCAGTGTGAAGTAGTATCTCATATGCAATTGTTCAGAAAGAACTTGGCTGGTTCGGAAAACACAGTATTAACTTATAGAGAATCTTACCAGCAGCAATACCTCAAACAAAATAATTCCAATGCAGTATACTTTCTGGCAGCCTGTTCTGCCATGGAAAGCATAGTAATAAGTGTGTATTATTGGCCTTCGTCTTTACCAGCATCCCCCACTGATTTAGAGAGATGTTACTCATGTAAAACTAAATTGATAGAAGAGCAGTAGCTTAGGCAAATACACATCTTTTCACTAAGAAATTAGAAAAACTGTATTTCCAAATTCTATTTCCATTGCAGTATTAACAAATCCAGTTACTGGTATATGTTAATTTGGGAACAAACTATTACATGGCTAACAAAAGAGTAATTTGAAAAGGAGGAAAAATATTTGCAAGGAATCTGAACAACCAGAACGTATGAACTGTATGGTAAAACAAGACACATTACCTTGCTAATCAGGACCTTCTCTAGAAGAGATAATATAAATATGAACTTATATATAGTATACAATTACAGTCATTGGGCTACACGGGAGTTATAAGAGATTTTTGAGGGTGCTACATTCTTTTTTAGTGATACAAAACATATTTCAGCAGGCTCTGAAAATCTAGCATGCTCATACTCATACTTCATATGTATATTAAAAAAAAAATTATTCATGAGTTACACAGTACCTTAAAAAATCAGATTCTGAGAAAGCATTTTCATCCCTTAAGATGCGAGCACAATTTCTCACAAAACATAATCACAAAGTTATGAAGTAATGAAAAATAAGGTAATGACAATTCACAAGACTATCAGTAAACTAATAGCAAGAGCAAAAATTATCTCTACAGGCAAATATGGTCTACAAATATGCCATGACTTTACTGCGGACTTCACAGAATAGCCATACTTGGTAAATAATGCAAATTGTTAAGACAACACTTTTATTCTTGTTATAAATCAATACTTTTACAGGAGAGCTTACTACTTTGTTTTAGGGGAAAAGCCTCTCTTAAATGGGTTCTTCCTACAGTTAAATTTTGGTCATTCTGTTTATACTCAGGTTTTTTGCTTCTTTTGTTTTGTTCTGGTTTTGTAGTTCTTGAAGCTTGATCACTAAAATTACTCTCTCTTTACAGCTGATTCTCCATACTCAGGCTCTGAGCACTGCATTCGTATCTTTGCAGATAGAAAACATTTTAGTTCACTGATGAAGTGCCCAAGCTCTTTAAAGCAAAAAAACCTCTTTATATTCTATGGTAACTTTCATGGAAGGACCTCAGTGTCTTATATGCCTCCATGAAGCAGACAGAAAATCTGGTAGTAAATGTTTCCATGCAAGCACAAGTGTTCTCAAGACTGATGTGAGGGTCAATTAATTCAAGTGAACATGTGCATCTAAGACTTCTTCCAGTCTCAGCTGAGCTGAAGAAAACACAACAGGAAAATTTGATTTGATTAAGGAAAAATAAAAAATGAAATCCAGGACAGATGATTTTGCTGGGCTTAGGCATACAATACTTTGTCTACAGGTAGGTGATGTCCACAAGTTTTATGAAAAGATCAGAAAGGAATCATATGAGCGATATAGCACATTACTGAAACAGGAGAATTGTTTGTACTGTTAAGCAGGAAAAAATATTCAGTGCTGAATGTGATGAGAAATTATTTTATTTTATCCAGGTAGGAAGCTAAGGAGGGAAAATGCCCATGGAAGTCGTGTCTTAAACGCTTGTCTATTCTAAAAGTCCTGGATGTTACACAGCTTAGACTGCTATTTTAGCAATATTACTACTTAGACTATTTTTTTTTTTTTACAATTTTTATTATAACAAAAAAGTAACTCCGATACTATCAATAACTGGGCAAGAAAAAGACCAGAATCTTACGCACTTCAGATATACATTGTTATTTTTAGGAAATGCCTCCCAAGTGCCAATTTAATTTATTGTAGACTTGCCCTTTTCCCCTTTGGTTTTATGTCTCCTGTTGAAAGAATTGTAGATTTAATATGAAGAACAAAATGGCAAACAGAAGAAAATAAAGAAGACTTACTTTTTTTTCCACCAAATGGAAAGTTAAAAGAAATATCTTCTTACGAAGCATAATAGAGGAGAGATGAAGTTATATATGCAGAACAAAACCTTACTCTTAGGAGAGAAATAAGGAAAAATATTCAGTTGACTTGAGTCCAAACTATGGGGTCTTCAAAAAGCAACCGAAACAATAAAAGCACCACATATTATTCATTGCAGTAACATTTTGTGCCAAAACATCAAGCCACTTAAGAAAAGAGGTAAATACAATTTGCTTAAAATTCTTTATCTACTGTTTTTATCTCCTGAGAGTATCTAAAAAGCAGAGATAGAAGACGCAATGAAGTTTATAATGTTTCAGACTTCATTCTGTTATTTCTTGAGCTACTAAAGACTCTGTAACACCCAAAACAAGCAAACTGAAATATGGTTTGTGTTGCTGGATTCTTTACCTATTTTCTAAACATTACAGAAAACCAACTCCATTTTCTCTACCACCACCATCCTTCCTTATTCCCTTCCGTCCTTCCAGTAACAAATTCCTGTTGATGCCCTCACCCACTGTAGTTTGTCAAAGCAGAAACAAGCAGAATTTTCCCACAATCCAACTTCTTAGAGTAAGGAAGAGAAAAAAAGATAATTATTATTTCTAACCTGAAGATAAAAATACCTTGTATTAAAAGTCAAAGAATCAGATCCTGAATTACGACAGTTACTAGCACAAGATGTAATTCTGTGACCACCAGCTGTTAGGCAGGAAATTTTACTGTTTCAGTGTTGTATCAATGTAATTAATGATGATAAAAACTAAAACTAACCAGCATGGTTTTCTGCCTTGGTGTAGCATAAGCTATGTCTATGTCAATCCTGAGAATATTTATCTACTGTCTTCCCATTCCTACTCCCATGACATCTATTTCATGGTTTCACTAGTCTTAACATTAAAAGTCCTTCCTAATATTTAACCTTATTCTTAACTCCTGCAACTTAACCTTGTTATTTCTTACCTTATCTACCATGGACAAAAAAGAACTGATTATTGTTTTCCTTTTTATACCACCCCTTTACAAATTTGATCTTAGTCCTTTTTCAGTCATTTGTCCTGTAAGATATGTAACCCCAATTCTTTCAGTTTTTATTTTCATAGGTCAACTTTTTTTGTGTAATAAAATGCTAAAAACTGGATGCAGAATTGCAGCCTGGAGTACAGTACTCTCTGACTTTGCTGACCCTTGTTCAGAATGTGATACATGCACTCACAGATTCTTTTCCAAAGAAACAGTATTTCACAATTTTTTTCTACAGCTTATTTTTGCTGTCCATAATTCCTTGCTAGGCCTAGAACCTTCCACTAGTTTCCACAGAGCTTTAGCACATCTTCTGGTCCTTTTCTCTAATTGGTCAAGCTAATTTTTAATGCAAAGCTTCTTCTTGAGTATGCTGTTTCTCATTACCAGCTCTACCATCCTGGCTGATTTAAAGAAAAGTAGCAAAGAACTGATTCCAAGAGCAATGCCTGTGGCTGGCCTGTTTTTACACAGAGAATTACTGACAACTCCCTCAGTTATCCAGCCAACTTTGCCTACAACTTACTAGCAATTTAGAAACTCACACTAACACAAGATTCCCTAACTTGCTTAAAAGAATGTCATGTTACACTTTGCCTCAAAATTTGTTTAAGAGTACATGACATCTGTTGCTTCTTGACAATCTAACAGCTGAAGAACTGGTTTAATGTGATTTCTTGCTGTTAATCATGTCTGCTGTTACTCATCTCTTCCTTACTATTGCAGCTGCTAACAAGTAATTTGCCTGAATATTTGTTCCAATGTCTTCCAGGAACTAAAGTTAAGCTGACAAGCTAGACTTGGCTTTCTTTAGTTGCAATTTTAAGAAGCTATGCCCAAAGTAAAAATAAAGTGATAGTGTTTTGCTATCTATTTCAGAAGCATTTTAATGGGTATTAACAGATTAAAGTATGTGGCAATTACATATTTTAGGCTATGCACATACGTACCTGCAAAAGCACACGCCTGCATAACTACCAAAGAAAGAGTGTAGTTAAATGCTGGTTCTGGCTGGGATGGAGTTAACTTTCTTTATAGCAGCCCATGTGGTGCTGTGGTTTGACTTTGTGACTTAAACAGTGTGGATAACACACCAATGCTTTGGCTTTTTTGATCTGCTTTTGGCCAGATCCTTGTTCTGTCACTCAGTAAGTAGGTTGGTCAGGGCAGCTGATCTGATTACATGACTCTGTACCATCTAATGATGGCTCAACAATAAAACTGGGAGGTTTTGTCTTTAAATCTTCAATGTATTATTATTCCAAAAGGTTCAGACTATGTATTAATACTAAGAAATATCTCTAGTAAAGTTAGTAACAGAGGCAGCTTAAACATCTGAAGAACATTTAGATATTTAGAACTACGATGAGGTCTGTTCAAACAATACTTGTTTTATTGTATATGGTAAGGATAATTATTTTTGTACAAAATAATTATAATTTTAGGTTGATTCAGAACCATTAAAATAATTAATACGAAGATTGTACTGTATGAATTTCACTTAGTCTACAGATTTCTACAGATCTTCTAAAATGCAGTGTTTTGAATAAAATTTCGGCGGTGACTAAACCACTTATTTAACCTTTTAGTTCTTTACTTTGTCCTGTAAAAACTGTTGCCTAGCTTTACATGGAAAAATGAAAGCTCAAAGAACAGGCAAAGGAGTTATCTGTCTGTGTTCATAGTACAAGTAATAGGGCTAACAAAGTTTGATATTGGTTTTTGCACAGTTCAAACTTTACACTTAAGCACTTAGAGCTTTTCTGTAGATTACACTTCAAAAAGCAACACAGTTTCTGTACTTGTCAGCTACAGGAGTTCACATATATTTACAAATCAAAATCTTATTTATTTCTTATGCAAAGATGTGAATATTGGAAGATTTTCTCTGTATATTTGGAACTGGCAGTACTTGTGACCTATATATAATTCTATAATGTGTGTCCTATTTTTAATTCTAAAATACCATGGATTGCTTCATGGGTTCTGAACAAGGAATTTTGCTTCTGATAGTAAGTTCATCCAAAATGAATTCATCATCTACATGCAAGGTTTATATCATTTGCTGGTTAATTAGGTCTGAACTCCATATCTAGAGGATAAGATTTTCTGCTGTTCTTTGTAATGCAATTTCTGCACCAGGTTTGCATGAATGTATAAATTAGCATTTTGCTGAATAATGTGTGCAAATAAACACACAAACCTAAGGTGTTTAGGTTTTCAATTTTTATATTACTTTCAATAAAAACCACACTACTGCTGAAGTTTTAATAACATACAGTACATTAAAAGCATACATTACATTGCAAAAGCTATCAGAAGAAAAATTATTGATTTGAGCTTCTCAGTTTGGGACCATATAAAGAAGGATGTTAGCTGGCTGTTGTTGCTGGTGAAAAATTTGAATGTATTGCCATTTAAATTGTTCTTATTTGTTTCCTTTGATAGCTATTGTATTGATGTTTTCCTGTGTGCAATGTCATACTGTTAAGTTGATGGCCTTCATGAGATCTCTTGCGCTAATAAGTTTATGAATCAAAAATGTGTATTTGAAATTTTAAATGTTTATCTTGATACTTCCCTCAGATTTCAGCAATCAAATTCACTTTAAATTTACTCAAATCAAATTCACTTTTTTGTCTTTCTCAGCATAGAAGCAAGGTCTTCACCATTTTTCTTCCCCTCAGGAAAATCTGTCTCTGGAATGGTATTTTCTGTTTCCTCTAGCACTAGCAAGACAAATAGATCTTTTAGTCTCTTAGTAGAATCAAGCTCATTAGATGCCACTTTTCTGTTGTTTTCTTTGGTTTTATCTTGCATTGTAAATTCTAAAATATCTCCGTTCAAATCCCATTAAGTTTGGTGTGATTTGATTAAAAAATCCCCCAAGTTGTACTTGGAAAATTACACTTTTTAACAAAGTATTTTGTTGAATCAGTTTACCTTTGATACTCTCTTCATCTATGTCATATTTCCTCCTACAAATTAGACATCCCATTCAACAGTACTGGCAACTTACCATTTATGTATGACATTCATGGAAGCTCCAATATTAGTCAGGTCAGCTTCTCTGCAGTGCATGAAGCTATGTGGACTTACATGATATACTATATCATGTAATATATTCCATATATTCAATATATTATATCATGTAATACATTATATCATGTCTATTTTTTCTTATCTGGTCCACAGGAATGGTGCTATTTTGCTATTCATCTTCCACAGCCTTGCAAAATAACATGCTGTCTACAAAAGACAATTCCCCTATTAGCTAAGGTCACAGCTAATACACACTTATCTGAAGGTGTGAGATTACTTAGCAATTCATATATAGTGCCTGTGATTGTAAAGAGCATCAAAATTCCAGGAATATACCCTAGGGAAAGACAAAAAGGTTTGACAGGCTGCATTCTAACAATGTTTGCCCTGATGTTCATCCAGAGAAACTGTAATTATTGGAGGAAGAAGAGTAACTGGAGTAATTCCAGACTAATTACAAATTCATAATTATTTTTACAAACAGATTAAAGAAAATAAATCCGCTATTTTGTTTCAGGGATGAGCTGGTCAACACTGAAGGTGAATAGAGGATGGAGAAATTTTTTCATACCCATTTACAGCTTTTAACAGAAAGCTACTTGCTTTATGGGAGTATTTTTTCTTTTAAATTAAATGTGAAACTTATTGACACCCTAGTCTGTTTGATTTGATAGACAATGGATTTTATGGCTTGAGCTGGTATATTAAATTTCATGTTCTTCTTAAATTAATCAGTGTACTCAGCCATGGATTATCTAATATTTCAAGTCACGTATTGTTTCTTACTCTGAATTCCCTAGGCTTTATTTGTCATATGCACATTGGCAGTACTACAAAGTGTAAAATACTTCTTTTTTTGTTTTGTTATTAATAGACTTTTTCAACCATCTGCTCTCAAAACAACAAAGATTAAATGCTTTTTTTATATCTTATCCTAAGTAAAATGTCAAAGGTTAATTTTGTTTTGTGAACAACTGATAAGTCTTAGCAAAAGCTTTTAGTTTACTCTTTTCAACATACTTGTGGTTTCAGAACAAAATGAGAGGGAAATAAATAAGGATACTGGCCTCTAGCTTGAGACACAGATTCTGCAAAACAAAAACCAACAGTATTTTAGAAAAAGTACAAAGGACAGTTTTCTTTTTCCTGTCAGGTCAAAGCTGCAGTTTCAAATGCTTGCAGGCAAATATTTTGCTGAGTTTCTTTGCAAATAGAGCATTTGCTTTATTTTCTATCCCAACAGTGAAAACATTTTACATCTGCAAAATGAGTTCTTAGGATTATGAGCTGGATATTCAAATATCCTTCAGGAGCAATACCCATCAGCAATGCATCCACAAATGTGGAACACTTTACAAATGAAGGAACAAAGATAAAAAAGTTTTTCCTGTGATGCAAAGAAAACAAGGAAACCCTGCAGTTTCATGTAGTTTCTCACAAAATTTCTAACTGATTTACATTTACATGAACTCTAGGTTCATTTGAATTACTTTTGTGAATGCTATTATAAATTTTAAAATATAATTTGGGAGAGTGTGGATTGATAAAAACTGTCACATAATCAAAATAATGGGTTCTAAGTTTAGCATTTCATGCTTTATTGCTGCATGGTTGTTCCTAAAAATACCTGGCCTTATCAAATAAATAAATAATTTAGATGGTGCAAGCCACTTCTAGAATTTTAAAAGCAAACTATAGGATTGCTTTTTTTACATTTCTCTTTCTTTACATTTCTCTTTCTCTGCTTTTTTTGTGGTTTTGTTCAACAGCATTTAAATAGAAGTACAAGGCAATAATTTCCACAGAATCTTTTGCACCATGAAAGAACATGCTGAGACATAAAGAGAGGTTTTTGAATAACTTAAAAAATAAGCACAGTGACTATTAATAAGAGTTGCAGCCTATGATCATACAGGTAAACCACAAGAAAAGCAATTATGTCAGGAGAAAGAAGAGGCATAAGTAATAGGTTTGAGAGTCTTGCCTTACCTGTGTCTATCAAATGACTGAATTTGGATAGAAACTAACTCAGAGGAGGATGGAGTTGAAGTTAGTCTCAGAGAATAATTGTTCCTATGAAACAGTGTTTTTCAACCTGCTGAGCATCAGAAGCATTTGCTGGTTTATAAAGCTGCACTATTGATTCCGATCAACTTTTTAAAATTATGATTGATAAAATCTATTTATCTATCTGTGTATGTATAGAACCTCTACCAATTATAGAAGTTATTATGAACATCTGAGTAATCACAAAGCAAAGCAAAGTGTTTCCTTTTTTAACTTGTACATTCATAACTTTTTTACCCTTAATAGTGCATGGTGACAGCTAACATGGCTTCACATTGGGCACTTTGCTTATGCCTGCCAAATTTGGTGGCCTTCTATCATGGGGTTATAGTGTTGGTGGATAAGGGAAGACCAACTGTTGGCAGCTACCTGGAATTGTGGAAAGCATTTGACACTGTCCCACACAATATCCCTTTCTCTAAATTAGGGAGACATGGATTCAATGGATGGACGACTCGGTGGAAAAGAAATTGGCTGGATAGTCACTTTCAAAATGGTGTGGTCAATGGCTTGATGGGCTTCCTGAAGATTAGTGCAAAGAGGCATTCCTCAAGGGCCAATACTGCATAACATCTTTTTTGGTGACAGTGGGATTGAGTGCACCCTCAGCAAGTTTGCTCACATGTGGTGCAGTTGACATGCTGAGGGAAAAGGATGCCATCCAGAGGGACCTGGACAGGCTTGAGAGGTGGGCACGTACAAACCTCATGCAGTTCAACAAGGCCAAGTGCAAGGTCCTGCACATGAGTTGAAGCAATCCCAAGCACAAATACAGAGAATGGATTGAGAGCAGTGATGTAAACACTTTGAAAATACAAAATATGTCTCTCGAATCAGTATTTTTTCTGCTCTTTTTAAAATATACCAAACATCCTCAATTAACAGATTTTTTTTTCCCCCAAACTTAACTAGTTTCTGTTTTATATCATGCTTGACAAGCTCCTAAAGACAAGACTGTCACCTCCTGGTACACGGTCCAGACAAAGATAATAAATTGAGCAGGGTAACAAGGACTGAAAGATAATAATAAATAAAAAAGAAGTTCTTGAGACGGCAAAATCTGTGTTATTTCTAGCAAGTCTGTGTGCCAGTGATTTATGAAAAGACAGAACTCCTTCTGCTGTATAAAACTCCAAGAGAAAAAGGAGAAGTGCCCGGCTCTCCTCCCCTCCCCCCCCCTCTCGGCACTTCGGCTTCAGCTATGGGACAGAGAAGCCGCAGGAGCTACAGACCCTACGCACCCGACTACAGCCAGAGGCCAGGGCCGGCGGACGGTGATAACACCTTAATTAATTACTCCCTCCTTCTTTTCTCTTCTTAACGACTCTTCTCTCCAAAGTAACTAATTGTATAAATCCTAAATAAATCCTTTTAACTTGTTAAAATCATAAAGCCTTGTTATTTTTGTAAATTCACGCGTCGTCTATGAGTAGTGGCTGAATTTTCCTCGCAAACAAAATATAAATAATAACTCGGATCGTAACAAGCAGTCCTGCGGAAAAGGACGTGGAGGTGTTTGTTGATGAGAAGCCTAACATCAGCTAGCAATGTGCACTTGCAGCCCAGAAAGCCAACTGTGTACTGGGCTGCATCAAAAAAATGTGTGACCAGCAGGTCAAGGGAGGTGATTATCCTCCTCAAGTCTGCTCTCATGAAACCCCACCTAGAGATTGTGTCCAGTTCTGGAGCCCCCAACATAAGAGAGACACGGACCTGTCGGAGTGACTATGGAGGAGGGCTACAAAAATGTCTGAGTAGCTCTCCTCTGAAGAAGAAAAGGCTCCAGGGAGGCCTTACAGCAACTTTTCAGCACCTGAAGGGGCCTGCAGGAAAGCCAGAGAGGGACTTTTTACAAGAGCATGTAGTAATAGGATAAGGGAGGAGCAGTTTCAAACTGAAAGAGGGTAGATTTAGATTAGATATTAGGAAGAAATTATTGACTCAGAGTGGTGAGACACTGGAACAGGTTTCCAGAGAAGCCCCATCCCTGGAGGTGTTCAGGGCCAGGTTGGATGGGGCTTTGAGCAACCTGGTCTAATGGATGGTGTCCATGCTCATGGTATGGGGATTGCAACTACATGATCTTTAAGGTCCTTTCCAATCCAAACCATTCTTTGATTCTGTGGTTATGTAATGCTTGAACTGGGAAAGATTAAGTGGTGGTTATTTTGACACTTGCAGCATAGAATTAAAAAAAAAATATCACAAATCAACACTGTAAAATATGGATTAAATATTCAGTTGCTGGTAAAAGCTAAATGTTAACACAGTTCACTAATGCCTCTGGAAATACAGTAAATCATAGTATCACCCCCTCGCTTTTAGTCATTACAATTTGCTAAGAAATTATAGAAATAAAAAAGGTAATGTAAATACTCACAACTAGAAGGGTAATTTACATATCTCATTGTTATCTGCTCAATTAGTTAAACTTTTTCTAGCCTGGTTTCCTGCAAATTTTAAGATAGATTCCTTAACATTCACTCCAATTTAACTCAATGACCGTATTAACGAAAAAATGCCTTGTTAAAAAATGCCCAATAAACTCTACTCCTTTCAGTTCAATGAAACTGCACCAGGAGGAATAAGTAATAATAAATAAAGCAGTAAATGTTATATTAAGAGGTACAGGAATTTACTGGTTGGCCATAAACATTCAACAATACAATTAGAATAATTTTTCAAACAAATATACACTTTTGTCCCTAAAGACATGTTGAAAACATCCCCTACACCATATCTCTGTATTTTCTAGGCTTCCTTCATAATCTTTGCAGTGGCTATGACAGCATTGCAAATCCTGTAAGCCTCATTCATTTACTTATGAGGAAACCTCATCTTTTTGCTGATTTCTATGCTTTCATATTCTTCAAAGTTTTGAGAAGAGACAAAGCAAGGGCAAAATTGAGGAGTAAATATATACTTTATCTATGGTATTTTTTTATTTTGCAGGCTACTTATTGTATACTGTTTGTGCCAACTATGTATGTACTTTATATAAAGTAGGCATTCTTTTAAAATTTTAAAGCTGACACTATACCATGTCATATACCATTTGAAACTATGACATGGCTGCTATGAATGAAAAAAGCAAAACTCTATAAACCAAAATGATCTGAAGATAAAATTATGTCCTGATTGGTTTTTTGCCCATGAAAATATTCTCAAAAATGACCTATTGTGGGGTTGTTTTTTCTTTTTTCATGAAGACCTTATGCCTTCAGCTGGCCCACAAATGCATAAGAAGGCATAACTTTTCTGAACAGTGTTAGTTTTAAAACAACATAGTTAACATCTGCTACGTGCTTTGTTTTCTACTTTTCTTCCTGTATTAATTGTTCATTTGGTTTCATTAATTTAACTAAATTCCTATTTAAATACTGACAGCTCTAACTTTCATATATTTCAGTTTTATGTAAATTTCTCAACTATTTTCCAAGAGACCAGGATGCTCTTATGGACATCAGTCAGAATAATAATGTCTTAGTCCAGTTAGTGCATAATATATGCAATTATACTCTGCAGTATAAAAGTGTTGCACTACTTTTTTAAAGAAAAATACTGATTTTATGTTTTTCACCTGGAAAAACCAAACCAAAACAAATTAAAAATAATAATAAAAAAACCCAAACAACCAAACACATAAAAACCCAAGAAACCTAACATAAAGTGCTTTTATTAATAATACTCATTTACAAATGGGGTAATTTAGAATAGCTTCTTTAGACAGAGGGCATTTCTACTAGGTTAAGACTCATATTTCCCAAGTCAGGGCTTATGACTTTCTAATTTGAGATAAAATATTTTTCTTTGTAGTTTCAGTGATAAAATAAACTTCCTAATTTAAATAATTCAACTTTAAGAAATCAGGACAACTCATTCATTTTCTTTTTTTGAAGAATTAACAGAACTCTGACAATTTAGCAGAAAACAACAACAACAAAAAAAAAGGTTTCGAATTGTTTTGGCTGAGTAATTTCCGTAGTGATATACAGCTATCAATTGTTATTCTTTAAGCTTTCATTTTATTATAACAACTCTCTTGTTTGGTCACAGTATTATTCTGGAACTACTATTAGAAGGCAGAGAAGTTAAGCATTTCATTTTTATTCTATTCCATGATTTTCTTAAAAACCATGCTAATAGATGCCGATGCAAATCTCCTCACATTCGCTTGTGAAAAGCATGTTTATCCTGTGATAAATATGCATTCTCTTCTTAACAACTGTTTGACATGTTGATTAACAATCTTTCTGCTAGGACACATGTGGCTGTGTCCAGATGATTCATAATTTCCCAATACACTGTGCAATGCATCTGCACTGGTGACTGCTTCACTTTGGTGAAGGCAAATTGTGACTCAGCAGCTTTTAAAATCATGAGTTTCTCTTTATATAACTGTATTAGCATTGTAAACAGTTCTGGAAGGTATGCTGTTAAGCTGACAAACTTGCCACCCTTGAATAATTTCAAGTTCAGTAGGACTGCCTTCATTTCTATTTCTCTTGTCACTTCTGCTTTCTAAGGGTTGGTAATTTCAGTGAAGAGATGCAGTTGAAATGCATAAATTTGGTTGTTCATTTTCTACTGTGTATCACAGCCTTAACTTAAATCTTCTTTCATAGATTTCTAGGCTAGAAATATGCTTCCACGGTAGCTTATAACACTGTTATCTGTAATGGCTCAAATGTGATAAAGCCCATCTGTAGCTTTTCTTAAGTGATAATATATATGGATTGTGAATGATTTAAATTTTTTCTCAATCTTTTTTTTCTGAGAATGCTCAAGCTTGGCTAGTAAGATAAACAAAAAACAGACCTCCGTTGGTCAGCTTATTAACATATCAGACAAGCAATCTGGTGGTGCTATAATTAGAGATTTAACTTTTTTTTTTCCAGGTCTGATCATCAGCAAACAATTACAAATGTCCTATGCAAAGCTTAGCAGATCCTAGCATCCATATGCCAGATAACACTTCACCCTTCTTTCTGTGCTGGGTGGCTTAGCTGTTCAGCCCCAAAAATTTTCGTAAGTCAAACTATGCCCTCGACAGTGAACAGACCTTTTATTCCATCTATTCAAACATAATATCTCACTTATAAATTATTAACTTTTATTAAAACTTTACCTCCGCAGAAACTGTAGCCCTGCTCTATGTGCTGGGATTTCTTTTTGGGTTCTGCAATTAAACTGCTAGGTTGTCCCCACTAAAAGTACAGTTTCTATTATACAATTTGGATTGTACAAGTTTTAATTATACAACAAAATATTTATATCTTTACATGCAGAGATGAAACTACCACATTTTTTAATCTCTGTCAATATTCAGCCCATTTAATCTATGATGACAAATCTATGATATTTGATTAGCACTGCTAAACATGTTGCAAGCTGTTCTGTGTCCCTACTTGGAGTTTAACTTTATTACTAAATTGATAGTACATAAATTACAAGTTATTATATCTGAAATGGTGAAGTTCTTGCAAGTTTGGAATAAAAAGGAAGTAGTAGGCATGAGAATGATCTACTGGGTTTATGTCTTATATTGCTCTCAATAATTAGAATTTTCATCATTGGCTCTAAAAATTCAGTCTTGGACCCTTCTATATTTCTGGCTCCTTCACATGCAAGGTTTCTGCCAGCATGAATATATTGGCACAGGGTAATATTTGTGTTCAGTTGAAGGCAGCTCTGCAATTAACAAAATAATATAACCAGACAATTGAGCCAGATAAACACTGGTGATACCAGAACTTTTAAAAGATGGATATGACAACTAAAATGACGCATCTGGGAAAAATTCCATCTCTCTGTATAAATGTCAGTTATCAGATGGATTTTTTAAAAACTGCATCACTATCTGCAAATCATAGTATTTCTTTGCTTATTTTAAACTAGCAAAATAATTGTATATGGCAGCTTGGATTTGCTCATATTTAAAGGCCACATCTGACCTAATATTTTATTGCTTCACTGAAATCAATAGGCCCATGCCAATTTATATGGATCTATTTATATTCATTTTCATTTATGTCATTTCTGGGGTGGAAAAGAAAAAAAGATTTATTGCTTTTCATGTGTACAAGGTATTTCAAAACTATTTTGAGATCAGAATCAGGCTTCTTCCGTGGTTTAGAATCATTCTGTGGTGAAGAAACTTATTTTTTGCAAAACTATTTCACACGCTATCAGAACATTAGTTCCATGATAAATTCATACATGGTATGACATGTTCACAACTTGACTTACAGTGGAAAAATTATGGTAATTTCAGCCAGATTACCATTAGCCAGACTTTGGTCTTAAATATGCTTTAAAAGTTTTCCTTTAGAATGTTTCCTGCTAAAACTTAATTATCCCACTTTTAACAGGCTTTCAGCAGATATTATCATGAGCTGCAGAACTGAAATCAAGAGTTAGATTTGTATCTAAGATTTAAATTTGATGAAAATTTCCCCATATGTTTATAGTATCTGCTTAAGCTTTCCAAATGTTTTTGGTTTTTTATTTTACCTTTAATGTTAGTTAACAAAAATATATCTTATTCAACATTATTCTTAAGTAATAAACCTTAAAAGCTAAGAGTCTCCATGATCAAGATCTTACATTTATTTTACAGGGTTTTAGCTTTCATGGCTAGGAAGATGTTAATGTTTTTATTTAATAGTCTCCATCATCTCAGGATGTAATTAAAATAGCCTATTACATGCAGTAATATATGAAAATCAGTCAGCATGAAATTCACAAATTGATTTCTTTCAAATGATAGAACCAAACATCTTCTCTAGTCTACTTGGAAGCAATCTCAGTTTTTTCTTACTGTTTTTAATGCCTGCAGAAAGGCAATGGGAATATGGTAAGATGCATGAGATAAAGGACAGAATGAAATCCACTTCACCTCACCTCATGTTAATTAACAACAGCACTATTAACACTACTCTTTTTCCAAGATCAGCATCCGCACAGACATGAGGTGGCTAAAACTGTATCTTGATAAACAAAGAGTGTGTTCCTGAGAAAGATGGATGTATCCTGAAGATTTTTTTCCCCCTTAGCCATTTCATTCATCCCTATGTGATGTTTGTAGCTCGTCATTATAGTTCACATACTTGGAATCTTTTTTTGCAGTAGGACCATTTTATTTTGTAGGTGCACCAAGAAAAACAAGCATATTTATCTTAGCAGTGGCTTGGTCATCAACCACACTTTATCCATTACAGCACAGATGATGAGATGGATAACTTTATGTAACTAATTAACATTTGGTTTATGCATACATAAAAGATGCGTATTTCTGTATATCACTTAACAGACTGGTATCTTCTAATTAATTTCCCTTAATGTGGACTCATCATTTGGAAAATATTCAAATAGGTCACAAAACACCAGCCTAAAATCTTAACTTCTTTCTTGATAAATTATGTTTTGGATTGCTACTGGACAATGTCTATCTGGACTTGTTGGCCTCACCCTAAAAACCTTGCATGAAGTTGTTTAGCAGAAATTACTTTTCCATCTAATACTCTGAATGCAATGAAGAATGTTAAAGACACTAAAAATTATTTGAGCTATCTAAAGACTACTGTATTTATTGCCATAAATAAATAAAAATGGCACTAAATTGTTTACTCTAATCAAAATCTGTAACTCATAAATTGCTTGCTTTAGTTCCTTTGAGAAGCTCTGATGCTACAGTGATGGAATCTATACAGAACTCTAAAATTACTTTAAGTGTTCTAGAAGTTATTTAAGTATTCAAGAAAGTTTTCTTGGTTGGCAAGAAGTATTTTAGAGAAAAAACAGGGTAACAATAAGTAGTAAAGGTACTTTCACTTAGCTGATTATTCAAAATTGCTGTTTAGAAATCATGAGTCGTTCTTCATCCGTAACACAAAACAAAAGTTGTAGATTGAAATGGGAGTAGCTTCTTGGTAATAAACAGAGTTTTCCTATTTTTTGTAAATATATTTATATATCACCATGGGGTTTTTTTAGTAGTTAAATATTAGCAGAACGGTTATGCACAAGGCTATCTAGTAACCGATTAGTTACATCTATTCTAGTTTACTCTTATGTACAATTTCTTTTTTCTTCCCCTGTTTCTCTTGGTCAAAATATTACCATTTTGCCTGGTGCTGCTGTTTATTAAAATGGGACTAAACATTCACTAGCTTTAATGCATTAGAAACTAAATGAAATGACTAAATGAAACTAAATGACTGACTCTAGGTGAAAGCAGTACTCAGTGAGGACAAGAATTTAAAGAGAAAAATAAATCAACTGTACATAACATAAGAAAACGTGGAAGAAAGATACTCAAAGAAAGATACTCAAAGCCTACTGATATTCTCTGACTTCAACATACTGTGGGTAAGTTCCTAATAATTTTCTGACATCTCCTTAACCATTAAGCAGCAGAGTTATTCTTTATGTATATATACATATATATATATAATAGACATAAATAAAAGAAGAATAAGCTTCCAAATTTAGCAATAAAAAATAAATAAAAGAGATGGACTCACAGTTGCAACACTTAGCCATGTTCCATGTCTATGGTGAGCAAGTGACAATAGGGTAATTAATTAAAATGTAAACAGATTATGATCTACAGTGAGAAAAAAATCAAATTATACAGAAGAACTGTTGATGTAAAGAACCCTAGAGTTTGCAAATACATATGCAATTGCAAAAAATACAATCCTGAACATTTTTCAAGCATTTGATGTGGAAGGATGTTCAGTCACATGGTATATATAGAGTATATTCACAATGCTGCGAAGTTCTCCTTCACAACTTGCCATATAGAATAATGCCAAGTATCCACTAAATTGTATAAAGTGTGCAATATAGTGTTGCATATCTTGGCCATGTCATATATATCTTTTAGTAGTGTATAAATAAAAGGTGTGACTTTGCTAATTTTTCAAAATGCGTTAACAACAATCTCAGCATCCAATTATATATAGTTTTAATATGTACAAAGTTATAGGTTTAGTTACCACTGTATCTGGTATATAAGGAATCAGTCTGGTCCAGCTATCATCTTTGAAAATAAGAAATTCAGAGTCCCACTGATGAAAATATTTATAAGAATAAATATTTCAAATATTTTTAATTTGTATTCTACAAGTACTTATAAAAACGGCAAATAATTACTAATTAATACTATCAGTTATGCATTTTCTAAATGCATTTTTAAGAATATCTTGTACACGTCTCTATTGAAAGATTTGTTAGATCTCTAATTAATTACACTGACACACAGCATCTTGACAATTCATCTGCATAAGGCAGCAGAATGTATGCTTACACTCCTCTGATCCACTTTTCAAAAAGTCCATCCAATGGATGGAAAAAAACTTGTGCCATTTCTTTCTTTCTTTCTTTCGTGGTTCTGAGCTTAAGACATGGGTTAATCTCCTGCTTTTGTTTTTTCTCTATGCTTTTTAACAAATGACTTTGTATTTGGTTTCAAGAAAAATCCAGAAAAATATTTCTATCACAGTCCTGTCAGGGTTACTTTACCAGATTATAGCAAACATTTTCAGACTGGAAAATACTTCTTTCCCATATCTATGTAACAGTTACACTTTGTTGCTCTAATACTTAATTTTGCATTGGAACAAACAGAATATAAAAACTACAATAACAAAGAAAAAAGCCTCTACTTTCAAGTCATATTCAAAATAAATGATTCACTAGAAGACAGATGAAATTACACAAGTTCTTAAAATTTCAATGAAAAAATATTAAAACATTGCTGAAGTGAAAAATTCTATATATCTGACAGATGCCTTGCATGAAACAAATCTGAATGAGAGGCAAGGTTGATCTGAAAGAAGCTACAAATGAAGAGCAGTCAATACAACATTCATTCTTAATATTCTTGAGGGATGGATTCATAAAGAATGTCTGTCTCATCAGAAATTCACAATTCCTCTGTGTCACTTTGGTTTGTTTTCTTTTTTTTTAAAAAAAAAAAGGTAAGCACAATTAAAAGTTAATTTTAAACTATCTCTATTCAAAATGTAAGCTGTGTAGCTACAGACAGAAGTATTGATGCAGAACTGTATTGATCAGCTACATTCTGTACATGTACAAGTATTTACTTATTTATGATTGATACTGGTAATTGAATACTGCTGTCCAATAGTTTTTTTTGTCTCCCCTGAGCTCTAGTCTATCTGGTAGTAAGTGTAAAAGTGGGAGCTATATACAGTTCTAAATACTAAAGAATACAGATGTGGATACAGTAAAACCTGGACGTGGGCAATATTTCTGTCATTTACACAGTATACTGAAAACACCAAGATTATACAGAATGTTCCTTTATTTTCTGCTTCTTCACAAAAAAATTATCTATGCTGATGAAAAAGTGCCAATTACTCTGTAAATTCATTCAGAACTTCTGAAGTCCCATATCACTGAGCTTTAGATATATTGTGAATATGGAGATGTAAGGTAAATACCAAATTAATATTTAAGAGAAATGCTATTTGAATAGTCTTTTACTTTTTGCTTCTACAAATCCAAAACCAAGAGAGCATCAAGGTGACATCTAAATTCTACTGCAATACCAATACTAAAAGTGATTAATAAATATTTTAACATTTACATTCTGTGATGTGAATTTAAATTTTTTATACCTACAGAATCTAATCAGAAGAATCTTCCAGTGCTGTACTAAAAATTTAGTACCATCTAGAACAGAAAAAAGATTCTCATCAACACATTTTACAGACAAGCAGCAAGCTGAAACTACATGAAGGCAGCCAACACATCACAGTTGCAGGCAGGCTGAGTATAAATTATTATCTATTACTCATCTGCATTTATATTCCCTTACTTACTAAGTCCATATTACTTGGTAATTAGGTGCCTATATGTGCACATGCATATCACATAACTATCTTGTGGAAAATGTATTCATTTTCTTCAGACCACTTGAAATTCTGTACATTTTGGCACTGAAGCTGACCTGTTTAACTAAAAAGGCTCGTACAGTCCATAAAATGCAATTAATTTAGTTACAGAGAAGATAGAACTGCAGTTTATACAGAGATTAACATAGAATTGTAGAATCAGATGGGTTGGAAAGGACTCTGCTCTGAGATCATCAAGTCCAACCCCTGATC
The DNA here is from genome assembly GCF_036169615.1 of Heliangelus exortis. Taxonomy (NCBI): domain Eukaryota; kingdom Metazoa; phylum Chordata; class Aves; order Apodiformes; family Trochilidae; genus Heliangelus; species Heliangelus exortis. The sequence goes on along the minus strand of NC_092424.1, from coordinate 28,973,451 downwards.
CACTGCTAGGTGACTTAAAGACTAGGTGACTCTGTCTATCATGAGAATCTTTTTTAAAGTTGTAAATATATTTCATTTTAAGATTGTAGAACTTTGTGTCAGACTGTAAAAGGAGACTTAGGTTTCCTTAGAGATGCAAAACAAAAAACAACTACATAATAACCATGAAATTCTGCTCTCATGAGAAGATCTTTCCGCATCTAATTGTGGATTTGATACCACCTGTTCATTTCTTCTGCATTCAAAGAGTCTGCCCTGACTACATGAATGTAGCCTGGGAGAATTGCACAGGAAGTGTTTTATTGCTGACTGTTCTGTCAGTGCTTACAAGAAGTTCGCTGAGTGGGAAATTTCTTCCTTGAATGGATACCAGACAGCAGTGTCTGCCAAGTACTTAAAGCAAACTAACATTCCCATGGCATTCAGAGGCAACAGCAAATGATGAGTGCATTCTTTTTGCATGTATTCCTCTATGGGCTTTTATTAATTTGTAACTTTCTCTAATGTTTGTTGGTTTGGACCAAAATGAGCTACATGTGTCCTCAGCTATGATGTAAATTAGGTCTTGCCACCTCTTTTTTTTAACTTAGCCAAAGTTTTATGTAGTCATTGGAAGAACATGCTCAGATGTTTTCAGTAATATTGATGTTGAGTGTTTTTGATACAGTTCTTTACTTAAAAGAAACAGATTTTTTTTTTTACACATAAATAAATAGATGAGACCATGCAAAACAGATTTTGAAGGCCAATCAGCATCAGAAGTTCACTTGTTCAAATTAGCTGAAAGTCTTGTTCATGTTTTGAATTAAAGTGAACTATGCACAGCTACTAAATGGCTCAGTACATGCTTAGGGCAACATAAGATTCCACTTCAGGTTCCACAGTTTTTCTTTTACTACTGTGTTGTTCTTAAACTGGGCAAATGCACAATATTTATTTGTATTTACAATTCATGAAAATTCACAAAATCCAGTAGCTCAGTTCTGTCCCTGTTTTTTTTTCAGCTGTTCATCAACATCACAAACAGATGGGCATTGGCAATAGTGTATGTAGATGAGGATAGTCAAAACTTCTGTGGTATTACAGACCAAAGTAGAACAGCTGGGCTGCCATTTGATGATTAAAAAAAACTGTGAAAATTATCAAAACAAGACTCAAACTTCACATATGCTGAACCATCCACATTTATGGAGTTTCTCCAGCTTTTAACCCTAGTAATCTAATTTTCTTTTTTATAACAGAGTCCATAAGTATTGTATATACAAAATAATTTCCATGAACCTGAGCCCTTGTAAATTGTTGGACCTATCCGAACTGACTTCAACAAAGTTTGAATTGCATTGATGATGAGCACTCAATTTTTGTCAAAAACAAAACCAGATAAAGGAAAGAGTCAAGATTTTACTTGTATCATGTTTACTTCTCTTTCACATGGAAAGGTGTCATATTAGTTGAGATTTTACTAGCAAGCAGTATCAAATTTTAGCAGATGCAAATTGATACATTAACAGATCATTCATTTTTATATTCTACCCTCAACAAATAAAGCATTTATCTTTTATTTATAAAGTAAACTGCAAAGCTGAAAGCTTACTTTGAAATTCTAAAATTTTCTTTGATGCTGTACTGCTGTACTGCTGTACTGCTTTGTCTCTCTAAACAATATTCCATGAGTGTGCAAAAGTCCCGTGTGGGCAAACTAGTCTGCATGCACTTAGAAAGAGTTAATTTCTGTTATCAGGGGTTACAATGAATATATGCAAAAGGATAGGAAAAGGAAACAGGGGAGAAATTTAATGGCTGAGAGGGCAGAGAACAGATTGTCATGACCCAGCCTCTAAGCAAAAAAGGAATGTGTTCTGTTTCTGTGGGTCTGTGTGCATTTAAACAGAACCTGTAGTGATTAAAAACTGGGCTAGCCACAGACAGGCTGAAAATACAATGTCAGTATCCATTAGAAATATGGAATGCCAAATTGTATGAGAAATAAAGATAAAACAGCGTTTCTCATTTTTACTTTTAGGTACCAGGTTAGTCAATGATTTAAACTAGTGACATCCCAGAAATATAAGAAAATTTATTAATGATAATGCCTGCAGAGTGTTATTTTAGTGTCACATCCCACATTATTTGAAAGGATGGAGTTCCTATGGTCTGTTTTACTTGCATAGATCTGCCTAAGGCATAGCTCAAATGGTCAGAGAAAATGACTGTTGCAGTGTTCATTGTTATTTCAGGTCATATGTCTCTTGCTTAGATAGAAGAGCTTGCTAATTAAGCAATAACAATCAAGGCACAAGGCATTTCCTTCAGATTAATGACCAACTAGGAGAAGCTGTTCTAAGGGCCACTAACCCCAGCCAGTCACTCACTGTGATAAGGCACATTTCTTTGAAGAATATTAATGTTCTAAAAAAACAAGGATTACTCTATATATAATGTAAATGTATACAGGAGTAAATAAAATTAAGAGCATTTGGGTGATTTGTGCAGTGAATTCCAGGCCTTTTCTATTTTCTGGGTAACAGAGGAAAATAGAAAGAAAAGGTATATCAAAGAATACTAAACATCACTAAGTGCTTCGACTTCTCTAAATCATTCTTTTCAGACCTGTTTTCTTGTATGTTTGCTCCTCTGATGACCATTTTTAACTTCAGTTATCACCAGAAATACTGATACTTTAGCAAAAACAGGTGCCTAATAGTGGTTTCAGCAAAAGTTCTACACTTAGGAGAATACAAGGGGGTAGGTACTTCATCCCTTTGTACTCTCTGGTTCTTGACAGGCAGTGATCTGGGGACTCTCCTTTCTGTGATTTGCCAGATTTACTTTCTAGAGACAAGAAAGGAGAGTGTAGCCATGGTCCATGCAGCTATTCAGCCTTTTTCATAACCTTTGCAACAAAATATTTCTGAAGGGATAGTTGAAGACAGTGCTACTAAACACTAGACAGCTTGCCAATTATTTTTTTTTTCAAATTATAAGAGTCTACCTTTTTACTATCTCCACATGAGATTCCTTGCTTTTCTCTATGCAGCCAGTTCTCCTCTGCATCAACAATTTACATCTCCTTAATTTAAAATGTATCCACAAATAACATTCAGCAGAAAAGAGGAGACAGAAACCAAGAAGGTGAAGTGCAAACTTGCTAAGCAGATAGGTGCAAATGATCAACTTCTTTTTCTCTTCAGTAACTTACTGCTTAAGGCTCCCATCCACAGCCACCTTTTTCTCAAGATGCCATCTTTTCTCAAAGCCACCTTTTTCACCTTCTTCCCTCATCCACTAGTGTTTTTCACCTCTTTAAATACATTGATATAAATAAGTTAGCTATGAAGCAATCCTAGCAGTTTTCTGTCTCCAAGGTGAAATTAACAGCCATATTCAAGACTATTTTAAATTAAATAACTTTATCTAAGGAAAAAGAATTACTATAAAATCCCATTCTGAAAATTATGAGTCTTCAGGACTTTATTTTTCCTAATAGTTACATAATCTGATTAGCACCTAACTTTCACTCATAATGTAATAGATCAAGTGTAAAAACTTCGAAAAAATCACAAAAGATATGAAACAGCTGCAACAGACAAAGATTATTGGTTTGATGGAAAAATACCTGAAATGCATTTATTATAGTGTTTGGAATCTGATCAAGTGTTTTACCATAGTAGCAGAATGAAATAGAAATATCCCTTTATCACCTGGAAGAGTTTGCTGTGGAGATAGTCTGAGAATTACCACCTCAAGTAATTTGATGTGGATTAAAAAAGGTGACCTTTAGTCCCAGCATGGATTTGTTTAATTGCATAACTAGCTTTTTAGCAAGGGAAGAGTAGCAAGTCAAGAAAATAATTATAGATACACGACATAAGGTTTTTCAAAATAACGTACTTCTTACTTACATTTTTTCCACATTTGTATTTTTCCACTTTTGCTGTAAATTCATTTCAGTGAAGGCTTAGGAAATATTTTTTCCCTGAGAGGGTTGTCAGGCATTGGAATGGCCTGCCCAGGACAGTGGTGGAGTCACCATCCCTGGAGGCATTTAAAAGGTATTTGGACCTGGTCCTTAGGGACATGGTTTAGTAGTTGACTGTGGTGTTGGTCAAAGGTTGGACTGAATGATCTTGGAGGTGTCTTCCAACCTAAACATTCTGTGATTCTACTAACATGTAAAAAAAATTCTAAAATTATTATAAAGCATTTGACTTGCTTAAAGAGGCAAAATATTCTCATAGTAACATGAATATCCATAACATGACTGTAATTAAGAAGCCTGAATTTTGTTTTTGTATGCATAGGTACATTTTATTTACACTGCCTAAATTATTATGCAAGAAATGTTAAAGATCATCTAAAATTGCTTAGACAAATCAAAGCAATACAGGATAAACACTAAAGAATTCCAAAGAACTTCCTCACAAAGAACAGGCACTTAGAGTCTACCCGTTCACTAATTGTTTTCTTTGTAATGCACCCTTAGTACTTTTGGGTCATTTAAAATGATGGGAACAACAATAAAACACCAGCTTAAAGACTGAGCCATACTTAGAAATCTCTCTAATAGAGTATTTGTTTTCTGTCCTAGGGTTTGTAACAATGTTGCTCTCAAAAGTGTTTTTCAACGTGATAAGAATGGGGGAAGCAACTGTAGAACCCATAGTGTCCTTTCTCATCCGTACCATCACTTAAAAACAGCAGCTAAAGTTTCCTCAGAGATCAGGGGTTTACTGTGGTCGGTAGAACTAGTCAGAGAAGTGCCTTTCTAAACTTAAAGATTGTTCAAAATCTCAATGTTACTTAGGAACAAGCAAAACTCAAGGAAAAAAAAAACCCAAGATGTTTCTGCAAAGCATAAAGGAGAATTATGCTTGAATTCTTACTGAGTACTAAAGTATTTGTAGAAAATTAAGTAACTAAAAAAAAGTTTCTGACAGTTCATTGAGAGCAGTAGAGCTTCTGACCTATTTCAGACATGAATATTTATTAAAATCCAGCAACTGATGGTACACACAGTATGCCATATGATATTCCAGTTCAATAAATTAAAGATACTATTTAAATAAAAGTTACTGACTCATCTGAATTTTTCAAGTTCTTCTCAGAGAGAGAGAGTTGAGAAGATTTTTTTTTTAAATCCTCTACCACTTTAACCATGTAATGCAGGCAAAAATGCAGTATAAGAAAGAATTTCTGATTAATCCTTCCTTGAATAGCAGTTGTCTTCAACTAGATATTCAGCATTACACAAAATCATACACATCAAGTAATTCTTTGGTCCTGATCCTACAGTCATATGTGCTAGCATAAATCCTGGAAAAATACACCAATAAAAGACTGTCTTCAAGCAAAACAGATGCTCATCTCTATTGCATGCATTTTGTTTTGCCTATTATAAGTTGTGTATAGAGAAAAAAGCCCACACATTCACTGAATTTTGTGTGCAATTTCACTGTTATTTATGGTTGATCATTCAGCCTGGCACATAACTCAATCTTTTTTTTTTAGAGTCTGTTCACAATCACACTGAAGACAAGAATCTGACTAGATAAATGGTAATTGTTTGGTGGGGGGAAAATGTTGAGAAGAATTTTTTTGTCAGAAAGTGCAGTTTCATCAAAAGTAGAATTTCTGTGAAAACAAAGGTAGTTTAAAAACACTGTCTTTGGTTGAATTTGGGTTCAAACCTTTACTGTTAGTTTATGATATGTTTTGCATAATATCTTAGATTTACTAGAATATTATTATTGAAAGTTACTGATAGGCAATAATTTGTTGTTATCAAAATTAAATGTTTCAGTGTTTCTCTATCTGAATTTTGGTTTTACAGATTATACCTACATTTTTCTCAGGACATCTTCCAGACAGAGACACTAAATGCAACAGGGAAACTTAAATCAGTTTACCATGGATAACTAGTTAAGAATTAAATATTTAAATACCAGAGGCATAGATACTAAAGAATATACTTGCATTTCTGCAAGGTTAGCTATTTTTGTCTGCCCTGAGGTTCGCAGCTGTATTAAAATAAAGTCTTTATTCTCTTACTTTCAGCTCCATAGTCTCTAAAACAAGAGATAGTTACTGACTGGTATTTTAGACTCCTTTATAACATATGTTATATGAGAAGCCTGACAGACTTTGCTCATCTTTAAATATCCAATTTTGGAGTCTACTTTGTTTAGCCCCTTACACTGCGGTGATCTGTGGTGGCTCTGTGCAATTTCAGAGCCGGCCATAAAGGACTGATGGTGCCAGTCTTAGTATTTTTCAAGGGAGTATTGAAAAAAAAAAAAAAAATTCAGTATCACACACCGTTGAAAACAGTACTTCCAGATCCTCATCTATAGAGATGGATGGTGACTTTGCACATTACCGTTTCAGTTTAACACGGGTTAGATGGAAGATATTACTAATTATACAATAGCAATTAAGACATTGGGCTTTTTCAGGAGATTAATGACCAGCTAACAGGAATAGTGTGCAAGGCTTTTAACCCCAGCCAGTCACTCACTGCATTGCAGCAAAATCTGATGGCATTCTCTGAAGGGTACTGCTTTTCAGAGTGACAAATGTGGGTCTGTATAAGAGTGCAGGATTTTTTTTGTTCATCTTCAGGTTATATGTAGTAGCAGATAATGAAGCTATGAGGTAATTAATGATAGGCACATGCACAGAGAAAGAAAAAACCATAAACCACAATACCCCGTCCCCAAATACAGCTAAGTATAGAAAAAACAGCTGAATGTCTAACATAGATTTTGACAACTTTCATTCTGTTTAGACACAGGATCAGATTATTTCACTGAATTAAATCACACATCAGACAACTAAATTAGCATTTTAAATTAGAACTAGCTGAAATATATGCAGGGGGTCCCCCACTCAGAACCATTTATTATGTGCCTGTTTAGGTCTTGAATGCATCATGGTGTGAGAAACTGTTTCTTTCTGAAATCAATCTAAAGCCTCTCCCTAATACATGTCCCACAGTACTGAAAAGAAGGAAGCTGAACCTATGTGCAGATGGAACCTAGTACTTATACCCCACAGAACTGCTCAGCAGCATTGGAAAAAACCCTCAGGTAATGTTATTTTTAAAAAAAAGCAGTTACTGAAACTACCTTACCACTTCTGCTTCTACTTTCAAACTGATCCACAACACCTGAGCTCTTCCAAGCCTCCAAGTTGCCTCCTTACTCATCTTACTCCCTTTGCAGTCTACCTGATGTTGGTCTGTGTCCAGTCCTGGTCCTTCTTTCCTGTTCCTGTTAATTTCTTTCTTTATCTTGATTTTATTTTTTTTCCCTTTGAACTCAAAATAGCTCTATCTCTTCCTAGCAACGTTTCTATAGCAATCTGACATATGGTTCCAAAATCAATCATCTATACTTATCTGGCTATTGAGGGAAGAGGTTGGGGCTTTACTAGCAGGTGGATTACCCTGATGCAGCACCAAGAGGCATCCAGATGGCTTGCTGATGCTAGGCACAAGAGGAAAAATGGAGTGGTGATTCTTCAAGTTTTAAAAAAATGCAGGTGGACTTGCTGAAGGTCCAAGCCATTAAGTACCAGACCAGTGCAGACTCCCTTATTTTGGTTTTAACGTCACTTTTGGAAGGGAGAACCTGAATGAACAGTCAGTGAGTGAACTCCTGGCTCCTCAATCCCAGGGTGTGCCTGGGTCTGTAGAGACAACAGCTGTGTAAGGCTGCTGCAAATCAGGTCCTCTGATGAGTTGGCAGGAGGATATCCTTGAATACAGAGGCATCAGGCCTGTATCCCAACCAGCACCCTGGTTATGCCATCCCTTTATGCTCATGGTGGTGCAATAAAATGACACGGCTCATTAGGGAAATAAGTGGGTCAGAAAAGGGGACTGATGTTATCTTTAAAGTCATCTTGTTGGTGGGTGCTGCTGGAAGTCTCTTCTGCATGGGAACTCTCTCTGAGTCCAGTCACCTGGCCAATAATGAGCAGTTCGTTTAGCACGAGGCAAAAAACTAAAGCCTACAGCTTGGGCTTCACACACAGCCTTGCTCCCTGCTGCAGGCCATGCCAGCACTGGCATCAAAATGGCACAGGCAGCTGCCATTTATGGCTGCCAGTTTTCCATTTACCTACCATGAGAAGGTACTGCCTGCTGAGCAGCAGTTGAGTGAACCATGGCTTACTCCACAGATGTTCTAGATGCTCTTCTTACTGTATGGGCATAGAGGCTCTTCTCTTATTAATCCTGAGGGCCAGGGTGGCTGCTGCACATTACAGATTTTCCTACGAGCCACGCCAGTCTGTCTTTCAAAAGTGTTTCTGCTGTAGACCATGCTGTCCCCTTACTTGCAGTTTTTCCTGGAGGCCATCCTGGCCCCTCGGTCACAGCAACGCAGCGTGATGTGAGGAATTCGAGTGACCCACTGCCACGCCGTTTCCCAACTCTGATTCCCCGACTCCTGCTAGCATGGAGGAGAATGTAAAGGCAGGGAGAGCGGCCCGGTGCGAGGGGCTAGAGCAGAGACGGTGCGGAAGGGAGGAAGGGCCCCCGTTTCGCCAAGCCTTGGCTTGAGGGAGCGAGCAGCAGCTGCTGCGGGCTGGGAGAGGAGGGGGACGGGGTCGGAGCTGGGAGCGGCGCGGGGGCAGCGGCTCGGGAACAGCTGCCGGCGGTTGGGGAACAAACAGCGCTCCAGGCAAAGGGTGCGAGCCCCGGGTCCGGGAAGGGGGTGAGGGCGGCCTGAAGACTTCGGGAAGAAAGGGGAGAAGGACCCAGAGGCACGGCGGGAGGCACAGCTGCTGAAAATGAGCAGAGGCCGAGGATGGAGCTGAAGGCACTGGCTGGCTCTGATGGTGTGGCAGAGGAGAAGCCATCCTGGCTTCAAGCGACGGTGGCCACGGCAGAGTTTCTCGGGATGGAAATTCCGTAGGGGTCACAAGCTGTACACGGCTAAACAAACAGCTGCCGCGGGCGGGGGTGGCACCAGGAGCCAAAACAGAGTCCTGGGAACATGGGGAAACAGCTGAAGTGGGATGAACAGGATGGCAAAGCTGAAAACAGAGGATTTGTGGGTTAAGGGAGGGCACAGCTGCTGAGGGCTTGACAGAGGGGAGGAGGAGAACAGCCAAATGCCATAGCCAAGAGGAAAGGAGTCAGCAACCACTCCTGATGGAAGAGAAAGAGGATTGAGAGAAAAAGGCTTGAGAATCTATTTTAAAAGAAAAATATTATATCATTATATAAAATGGTTAAATTGTTTCATTTTCTACTTAAGTATTGCCCGGGCAGCTTGGGAGTCCATGCAGCCTCTGCAAAGAGGGAGTGCACAGAACCCAGCCCTCACCATTGCTGACTGGATGAAAAGGGCCTCATACTCCTGGAGGCCCTGCAATGCACAGCAGACTTGAGTCGATTGTAGCTGGGCACAAAGCCAAATTACACCTGGATGTTAAACTTCCACTCTACAGGCAAACAGGTTGAAGTTGCATCCTTCAAACACTGCTTGTTCATGCTAAAGGTGGAGCACAGTCATCCAGCAAAGGATTTCAGAGGCTTCAGCTTTGAAAGCACTGTGCCCAGGTTATCCCATATGGAGGGCATAACACGATCTTCTCAGTTGGTGCCTGGAAACTTCAGTCTGGGACACTGACAGCAGCCTCTGTGCCTGTGGGCAAGTCATTTCCTTCCTGGCCTCACCATGCCAAAGCAGCAACACAGGCAGCAGGGTCTTTGCAGAGGGAAAACAGTAATCAGATCAGCTCTCTTGTGAGTCCATATGTGGTCCTACTTCAGCTTGTGAATGAGAGCTGGAGCTGTGCTAGATAGCATGATTGTAGTGATAAAAACTGAAAAGGGAAAGAGCTTCCACATTTAGACTCATACATGGTAGGTATTTCCTTGGATACCAGTGTTTCTAAGCATGCTGCTTCCTAGGGAAATCTGTGCTGGTAGAAGCACAAGTTTGTAGGTCTACTTTAATTAAAGGATTATATCAATGCACCTTGTGGGAAGACATAGAACACAAAGCCAGGCCTATCCTAGATACTGCAGAGATGCAAAAAGCTCAGTTACATCTACTTCAAGTCAATTACTTGTTTTAATTGCTACAGGCAGATTGTTAGTGTAGACTAAGCTGTCAGTAAGTATAGTTGAAACTGAAATTATTGAAACAACATATTTTTATCCAGGTGAGATTCTTGTTCATTATTTGTAATGTTACTTCTTTCCCTATTTCATATGTTTTCTTTATATTTCTCTTTCATTATTGTTTGCGGCTTCTGTTGCATAAAGGTCCGTCCCTTTTATTTCATCATCTTACAATTCTCCTTTCATTCTCCTGCTTAAAAAGGCATATGAAACTCCTTTTTTTCCCATTCCCTGTATTATTTTTTTGCATATTTCCATTGTACTCTTAAATTCAATCTCTCCTTCTTTCCCTTTCGCTCTCAATCATATTTCCATCCTTATGCCTTTTTTCCCCCACATAAAATATAAAATTCCGATGAAATAAGATAAACACAAATAGCCCTATGTTCAAAATTAAGAATTTCAAATATTGGTGTGCATAGTGGAGCTATTCTTTGATTGCCATTTAGCATCACTGACAATAACTTCAATAAGTTAATATTTTTTTGCCTTCCAGATGTCTAGAATTTAATTTATTTTCCAAATAAATAGTTCTCCATGACAGTAACATCTAATCTCTACATAACTAATTCATTATTTTCTTCAGTTGTCAAAGGATATAATCAGTAATAAAAAGGAGGCACTGCAATTAGCAGTCACATGAAAAAGAAAATGCCATTTTGTCTGCCTTTTTGTTATGGCACTGTACTTGCCCCTCCATACAGTCCTGGTCTCTGCAAGTTTACTATTGATAGGTATGAGCATATGCTCTTCTTTTACTGGTTATACAACTTCTGCTGGCATCCAGAAAATTAATATTGAGAACAGAATGCTTGACTCACTTCTCATCATGCTATTTAGCAATTCACTTAACAGCATTCAGCAGGTCTAAACAGAGAGCTAAAGCTATCCATTATCATTAGAATACAGTTTTCACATGTTTATTGTATGTTCTTTATGCTTTTTGATCAATGGACACAATTAAATATAAAATTCTTAAGTAGAATCCTTGTTCATTACAACCCATTGTTGTTTTTGCAAAGTAGCATGTTCATTCAAGACACACTGGTATCAAGGCCATGGATTAATAGTTCTATAGCATAACAATAGCAGTGCTCATTCACAATGCCCCTTCTTTTACTACTTCAGCATCTTTCAGCTATTTTTTCTAAACAAGGTTTAGATCACTAAGTGAGTGTTTCGTTATGAAAGAAGCAATTTTGTAATAATTTCAAGAAAGTAAGATTGAATATGTGGTATCTCCTTTTAGGGATATTTCTGTTGCAAGTCCTTCAGTTAGAAAATGTCATGAAAGACAAATTATTAGAGTCTGAGCCAATGTGGCTATAAAAAAATAATCTTTAAAAGGCTTATAAACATACCACATTCTTTTTAATATAACAAGATGCCAGCTTTTCCTACTAGTCCATTCATATATGATACAGATCTCTGAGCACCTCTAACTATACCACATAAGTTCAAAATGAAAATGTGAAATTAAATAACCAGTTGTCCTTTGCAGATTAGTACAAATCCATACAAAAATATTAACTAATAATGATATAAACACTAATATAAACTCAGAGCTCCAGACTTCTGTGTGAAATAGTTAAAGTTCTTGTTTCCTCAATACCTGCTGACTCTCAGACTACCAAGGCCCAAGTCATTTGGGAATGATATCCCTAATTTACGTCAGCTGAAACAAGGCAGCCGTGTTATAACTTAAAAACAGTCTGCATGTTCTGAAGAAGAAAAATGAAGCTTCTTTTCAAAGTAGTGATTGCTGCAGGAGGTGAATGTTACCTTTTTCCTTGCCAGAAGCATTCATACGTTTCAGTTTAAAATTATGTGGTCATTATTTGGCTAACAAATGTCATAAAAAGCAGAAAACTATATTTTTAAAGATCTCTTTATGGTCATCTGATTTTGAAACTTCAGTAACTACATGTGAAAATGTGACACAGGTTTACCTATGTTTCATTCAAATCTTGCTTTTCAGTGCAAATCACAAATGCTAAAGGAAATCATTGTTCAGTAGTCAACAGGACCTATGGAGAATCCCTTATGGAGTTTCTCTGTCAACACAAGTGACAACAAAAATATCCTGACAAAGATTTATAAAGACACCAACTTACACATACATATTGAATAAGACTAAAAGATAAGTAAATTATTTTCAAAGCAAACTTACACAGGGGGCTCCTGACTCTTTTAAAAAATGATTGCTTTTTCCTTTTTTTTTTTTTTTTAATTCTTATATTCTATAAGTGAAATGGGAAATGAATGCATTGCTGTGAATTCATCAGGAAGGAAAGCAGCCAGGGCTTTTCAGCCTGTGCACACACTATCCTATCTGTTGGGCCTGCCCATTGAAAAATCATACTCTTTGGAAGAAACAGATCACTTCAGGCACCTAGATATGTATCTACCTCTAGAAAAACTCCTCCTCACAAATACCATAATGAAGTGAAAACACACCACATATGACATTGTCAGGAGAACACGTTCAATAAGGTACTGTGTTTTAAAGTATCTTATCTCCAATGTTCTGCAACTGGAGCTTATTCTTGAACCTAACTTCAAGCAAAAAAAGCTTTTACAGCTTGCTTTCATCCAGAAGAAAAATAGGTCTCTTTGTTCTTTGTGTATGCTTATGCTTGCATGTGTTATGAGATGCACTTCCACACATAGGTATAATTGATTCTAAAGAGAATGTTATATATATATAATTTACTCAAAAAGCAGGGTACTGGGGTAAAATGCCCTAGCTGCTCAGGTACTGGGTTCTGCAGGAACACAGCTCTTGGTTTCTAAACTGAGGGTTATCTCTGATGAAATCTTTGTTGCAACTGACATGTTTCTGTGGGAGTATTTCATTAAAGTTCTTAATAATTTTCTAATGATGAATCACTTCATTAAAAAAAATCCATTCAGCTTAGCTATGTGTAAGCATATTTTAATTAGTAGGCATATTACAGTAAGTTCGTGCTTCAAAAAAAAAAAAAAAAGAAAACTCAATGCTTTGCAAAGTGGAATTTCTATTAGAATAGTATAGTGGGAGGAATCATCTAGAGATGGTGTAGAAGATGTCTGCTCAATGGAAAGCAGACACATTGTTTTCTGTAGTCTACACACCACATTTTCCTGAAGGCTAATTTCAGTTTTTAAAAGGAAGTTATTAAAAAGTTCAATAAACAATTTTTTTTTTCACATTTAAATTCTTGGACTTACATGATGGCTACCTTCCTTCAAATTTCACTTTTTTAAGAAATTACTAGATCCTTTTTTTAAGAAATTACTAGACCCAAATTATTTCACATATATTGTACAGGAAACAGCATTAGATCACAGTCTAAGCACATATTTGGTGGCTCCAGATTATCACTGTGGTCAAAGAGCAATTTAACAACTCTGAACACAATTACTGCGGGATGACCATTTTTAAAATTCAAGTAATATCCCAGAAACTGTGCACAACAGCTGCCTTTTTTCACTCCTAACACTTTTACTGAAGAGCTCTGCCATAGCTAAGAAGAGCTATAGCTTTATTTATATGCATAAGGGCTCATTAAATTGCTGGATTGCAAGACTGTATAAATTATTTATCCCTACAGAGAAATGGGTTTTAGAATTCACAGTTTAGAACAAGCTCTAATTCCCCTCTGATATACAGAGTCACTGATGTAATTAAAGGTTAAAGTAAAGAAGATCAAATGTTAAAAGGTGAAATATGTTCCTTACTCCTGAGCTTAGGCATGTAAAGCTCTGCCATGCTTCCTTTCTTCTTTAGCTAAGGCTGAAAGACCTGAACTATCTTCTTCAATTACTTCAGGTTGGAAAAAGAGTATAGCCCATGGTGTTTCTATGCTTTGTGTGCTAAGAGATAAAGCATCACCTTCCTTCTTTCTCTGGTAATGGGAAAAGTTAAAACAAAAAATCCTCAGTTTCTTTCCATGGGAAATGTTAGGTAAAGTGCTGTTAGAGCTAATGGAAGTTCTGTCATAAGGAGCTTTGCTTCCTCTAGCTTCAGCCTCATGTTGGAATTACTAGCTGGGCTACTTGGTCTCCACATTGTCAAATGATGAACATAAAATCTTTAGAGGGAAAAGGTAGTATGTTCCCCCATGAATTCTAATGATAGACAGTGTTTCCAAACCTTCAGTGATACCATTATATTCTTTATAGGCTATAATTGATTTTTATGTCTCACAATAAGGCAATCTGCAATTTATAAGCTACATCATTAGACTTTTTCTCATTGCTTTTGTTTTCTTCTCGGTGATGTATAATGTGTTGCTAGTAAGGAAAATTGATTAATTCCCTACTTTTTGCCGCTGATTTTTGTACTAATTTTATTTTATTTCGTGAGTTATTTTGGTTATAAAGAGGTCTAAAACCACTCCCAATCAAGCCTTAGAGGTTTTTTTTAGTAGCTCAGTTGGACCTCTCCATGGCTGAAGTGATACAGTGGTAAGATAAAAGCAAAGTAACTTTTTGACCACAGTTCCAAATGTGAATGGTCTTCAGAATCAGTGAAAATGAAACTGCATTCATTTTATCTGCTGATCTTCACAGGCAATTGCATTTCATGGAAGTCCCAGGCAGCAGTCTATGCTCAAGCATTTTGTATCCTCTGCAAAGCTGGTGAGGCTTCTCTGCTTCCACATTTCTACCTCATTTCAAAGGATGAGAAACAACAGAAGCTGCATTAGAAAATACACACTTCTGTATGGGATCCAAATGTGAGCACACAAAATAGCTTCTGTAGGCAACTCTGCTTAACCTTTTCCAATATAACTTTTATTCAAGTTTGTTTTCAATCTGTCTTACAAGACGTGAAAGCCCTATAATACTGCATATATATTTAGTCTATGAACTGAATAAATTTTGAGTAGAAGGTCCTGGTGCTTCTATACTGTTCCATTTGTGTCACCTTCTAGGTACATTTGTAAAAAAAATTATCATATATAATTAATTAAATATATTCTGTGTTACATGAGGTAGCACTACAACACACCACCATGTTAAGTTCATCTAAATCCTACCATGGCAGACAACAATAAAAAGAAGTTAAATCAAAATACCCCTTACGGTAGAAAGAGTTTACTTCTTCACACGCAATTTTAGGTTGCACTGTGGGTGACAAAAAATCATTGTAAGTAGTGGCCAAAGGCCAGGTACAATGGTTTAAAGGGGAAAAATAGACAAAAAAATAAAGACTAGGCAAAAAAAAAAAAAATTAAATTAATAAAGAATGGTAAACCTTATTCCTTGAAGCATAACTCCCAGGCTGGGGTGAAAACTGGGAAGACTGACATGAAGAGGCCCACATGGCTGAAAACTGGAGAGGAAACCATACAGGAAATGGGCAGATGGAAAAGAAATGAGAAGAAATAACAGTAAGTGGAGAGGGAGGGCACTCAAGGAGATTGTAATGGAATAAAATATTTCCTATGAACTCCTCAAAACTGAAGATTCTGTCTTTAGTAATAAAGGCCATCTAAAACCAATTATGACTGTTAAGTCCATTTTCTCATCTTTACCACTGTGTTAAATATCATTCAATAAGGAATATGAGCAAGTCTGACAGTATAAGAATGAGATATCTGAGGGAGGAAATTTTAGTAGAATGTGGTTCAACATCAAAAAGAATCAGCAATGCAAATCAGATGATGTGGTAACTGGGGAATTACATAGGAAACTGGATGAGAATCTCAGACATCTTGTCGTTTCTGGAAAAAAGTGATCAACGGAAGATGAGTATTATATTAATTTTAAAAATAGCAGTAACAGGTATATATGCATAATTTTAAAGGCTCAAGAAGTTAAAGAGAAGGAGGATGTAACACTGTAGTGAAATGAGTGCAGCTGACAGCCACAAAACAGAATTTTGGGGGCACACAATTGAGAATAGAATATATAGGGAGTATGTAGTTATCATCCAGCAGCAAAGTTTGCATGACATTTCAAGAAATGTTTACATTGACCTGAAGGGCCTTAGTGATAATTTAATAAAACCTGGACCAATTCATCTATTATCTTCCTAGAACAAGAAATTTGTGGCACATAAAATCCATATCAGATGATCAGATTAGCAAAAATTGGAACCCCTTAGAGATACCGATCTTGTGGTATGTATAGAAATTACTGTCTTTGAAAAGGTAATTTTTCAATTCCGATTAAATACTCAAGTTTACACAGATCCACATTTCACATAGTACAGAGACAAAACTTCATTATTTTGCAGAAGATGAGACTGAAATGAGGGCAAACACCTTCTGTTATATCCTGAGAGAAGGATCTTTTTGGCTGCTCGAAGTTCAGAAGTTCTGAATCATCATGTTTGGAAGAAAAATGCTTTACAAAATTGGAAGTTATAAGGACTCATCCCTTTTTGGCTGTTTTATTTAATTTCTGAAGCCAAAGGAAAGAGAGAGAAAATGCAAGACTAAGTAAAAGAAACACAAACAAGAGGGATGGGGAAATAAGACTTGAAGTGTCTGGCTAACAGAAGAGACATACGTAAATTAAAGAGAAGAAGAGCACTTTTTTATTTAGCAGAGAGCCAAATAAATATAAACAAGAACCATCTTTGCCTATTCAGAGATTAAGTTTCAGAATATCCTTTAAGAAAGTTTCACCCAATGGCGCAGCAGTGCTGTTATCAAATTCTAACCTTAGCATTGCTGTCAATTACTAGTTCTTAGTCATTACCTAAATATGATTTGAAAGCACTTGTTCTGAGTAAAACAATATATAGTCCAACTGCATCCTGCTGCTTTTCTGCTATTTTTTCACATCCTCCAGACTAGCCATATGGTTACTTTCTTTGATAATTTGCTCAGGAATGGCTACTGATTGAAATGGCCAGTTTGAAGCTTTTACCCCTTGGAGAGCTCTTGTACTACATTTCCAGCAATCCAATCTCTTACAGAAACATGAATACCATCTTGCTGCTTTGAAGAACACACGTGAGTGATGGATTTCCTTCATTTTCTTTGGCTTCTAGATTGACCTTTAAACAATGAACATAAAATACCTCCTTTACTTTCTTACTCAGAAGTCTAGTATATCTCTGCAACAAGAGGTAGAAACCTTTTTTTTCCCATGCAACTGCTTATACCAAATTATATCTTTTCATAGCACAAACATATTATATTAATTGAGAAATGCTCCCCAAAACAAAGTTTTTATTTCAATTTCACATGTATTCTATAAGAATTCTTTGAATGTTCTTCATTAAGCATAATTAGTGATTCTTTCATATGAAACTTTGCATACAGTTTTTCTGTAAATGGAATATGAATCTTTAGCTTAAAAAAACTATTTTTTGGTGGAAAATTTTAATGGACCTGACACTGCAAGGTATATATCTACTACAGTATTTAAAAAGCCTAGTTTATAATATCATGGGATCTTTTAGAGTATCTTATTCTACTGGTATTTCATTAACAAGAAGTTATTCCCCCTGAAAGTAAGCATAGCTACATTAAAACGAAAATATTCTGACTTATCAAAATAAGAAGTGCAGGAAAATTATGTTCCTTCATGGAGAAGCCAAATCAAGAAGGTCTTTGTAAAAAAACTTATATCTAACCACTAGATGTAAGTGGGATTCTGAAGAATTAAAAAAAATGCGTATACATTTTTTTATTCTCAGCAAACTAGGTAAGTTCTATTTGATGGCTTTTTTTTTCAAATGCATGTACCAGAAGGAGTGAGATAAACGTAAAGAACAATTAAGAAAGCTTTCGAACATTTGAGATCATAAGGGGCAAAAAATATGACAAATTGCTTTTGTCATTATTTGGCCCAAGAGAGCTTTCATGTTTCAGAATGGGTGAAACCACACCACTAGTTTCACAAACAACTGATGTGAATAGCGAATTTCTCACAGATTAAAATGCAAGGAAGATTTTCTACTAAAAATTTAGTAGTACAGTACCTACTAATCCATTAAATCTCATACTATAGGTGCACTGCAAGTACAACATATACCACAAGCTCCATCAGGCTATCAGGCTTACTTCAGGCACAAAGAAAATGTAACCCCTCAAGAGGACTCCAGAAAAAAACCACAACTGTTCTTGAGCATATTTAGAAAGTTTTGACAGTCATGCTCTTTACATCAGGTAGCTCATGAAAGATCTGTATAATAGATTTTCTAAAAAATACAATTATATTTCACCCATAATTAAACTAATCCCTCCTAACTTTCTATAGGGATTACAGCAAATAAAACTGAATCTGTTAGTATTTTTGTAAGAGAAAGTAGTTCCTGGCAGAAGTTGGGTATGACATTCACATCCACTGACATTTAAAGAAATCTGAATTTAAAAAAATCATATTCAGTCCCCAAGTATAAGAATTACAGGAATTAGTTATCTGAAGGTTAGCACATTATTATCAATTCATGACTAAGTATAAAACCTTTAGGATTTTATTCTACCTCAGACTGGACTTTCAATGAAACTGTATTGTGCAATATATTACTCAGTGGAACTGAGAATACAACACAGAGATTGTGCCAAAATAAACCAGTCAGAGATACATGTATTTCATTGCTGATGTGTGATTTAAACATCACACACCAATTTTAGTATTATTCTTAAAGAAATTTACGGAAACTCTTGATCGGAATTCAAAACCCCAAATCTAATGACCATTCTACCATCTTCTCACAGCTTGAAGTCTACATATATTCTGAGGACTTTTAAAGGAGGCACAGGAAATTCCGTATAAACTTAAAATCTTACCTCTCTCATTGATATTTTTCACTTACATACCCCCAAATTTCTCTTGAGGAATAGTGTCTGCTAAAAATTGTTCTACAATAAGGGCACAGAAATAACCTGGTACATTCACCCAAAGCCCAGACATTTTCTTCTTAAGCAAGCAATTTCAGTAGAATAAAAATGCAAGTAATTTTTTCCAAAAAAAAAGAATGCTGTTTTAACATTTGCTGAAATGGAATTGCAGTATAGCAGACCTTGTAAAATAGATTAAATAGAGAGAAAAAATTATTTTCATATGTTTCCCCTCAAATGAAGTATGTATTTTGTATTATTCTGAGGAAACAATCTGTAATGTCCTATCCAAACCATTAATAAAAACAGCTGATCTTGTTGTATTTGAAGTACTTACACAGGCAACAACGGATTTTTTTGTCACATATAAATCTTAACAGTGAATAAAAAAATTGCAGAATCTCACAGATATCACAATCTTATAGACAGAATACACAGCTATGAATAGGAAAGATGAAGGAATGGAGTATGATGCACACTGTACAATGTACTATGTAGTCTGTCAATGGACCACAGAAGCAATGGTATAGTATTTTCTAATATATTTTACTGCACTTTAACAGTACTAGGAAATACCTACATAATGTGTCAGATGGGTTCTTGGAGCTGATATAGTAACCAAAGGTGCAAAAGAAAGTCAGTTAGCAAATTCTAATGGGCATCATGAGCAGAGAGTAAGTAATCTGTGCTTTGGAAATCAGTGTCCCTCTACTTACTTTGCACCTAGGAAAACATCATGAAGGACTGTTATGTTTATAGCTATTTCCATTAAATAAGATGAGTACATGTGTAAATTATAATAATGATATCTTTATTCCAATGGAGGGTTCATAATAATATGGTCTTCAAAGCCATGGACTTTTTATTTCCTCACTACTTATCAACACTAATATGTCAGAACAAAAATATTTGGAAGAGGAAATAGACATTTTAGGATTGTTCTACTCTTTAATATAGTATTGCAAACCACAGTAATCTGTTCAATATTTTAGAATGAATGGTCCATCTACTATTGTACTTCTTTTTGTATTTCAATTAATTATTAAATATTTGCTTTTATGACAGATAGCTAATAGTTAAATCTTTTCCCTTTAAAAAAAAGTTTACATGTTCTGTGCATATGCACAGATTTAAAGCTCTGAATTCTCCATGCTCCCTTCTGCAGTCAGACTTGCTGACATGTCATTTAGCCAAAGTGCTTTACTCTCTAAAAATCCTTGTCATTCTACTTAAAATCAAACTGAAATGGAGAACATTGGGTCTGCACTCTGGGTTGTTCATCCTGGGATTCTTTATGTGTCACCGGACAGAGCTTCTATCTAATAACTTTTTTCTTGTGATCTGATTTATTAGCCTTGCTTAGCTGTGCAGCTCAGCTGAATGTATTATGCAGATTTACCCACAAAAAGTAGCTAGTGCAACAGTGTCCATGCACGACCATCTAGTATGTGGTGATTCCTAAAAACTCTGGAGCTAGAATGCAATCTACGATTTCTTTTCACACATATTTAACCACTTATTTTTCCAACAGATTTCACATACTTCAATAGGTTACCTTCTCTGATGCAGGTATCAGATACTGCCTGTTACATCATTTTATCCAAATGTAAAACAATGTTAGGCTGGACTGCCTGTTCAGTTCAAGTTAGATTCAGTTCAAGTTTAGATTTTTAAACAGTCATTTGGACATTCCCCAGTCTATCCATCCTTTTATATACAATACATACATCTATTGTCCATAAAAAACAAGTGAATTGTTAGTCTAGTATCTAACAGCTATCTAAAGCTACCTTCATGAGATCTTAAAGACATCACATGTTACCTCTGCAGTGATTTAAGCCACCTGTCACAGAATCATAGTATCATGGAATGGTTAGGATTGGAAGAAACCTTAAACATCACCAAGATCCAACCCCCCTGCATGATCAGGGACACCTCCCACTAGACCATGTTCCTCAAGGCTTTATCTGGCCTGGCCTGCAACACTTTCAGGGAGGGGGCATCAACAATGTCCTCAGGAAACCTATGCCAGTACCTTACCACCCTCATTATGAAGACTTTTTTCCTATTATCTAGCCTAATTCTACCCTCTTTCAGTTTAAAACCATTACCCCTTGTCATATTACTACATATTACTACCCTCCCCAGATTTCCTGTAGGCCCCTTCATGTACTGGAAGGCCACTATATGGTCTCCCCAGAGCCTTCTCTTCTCCAGCTTGAACAGTCCCAACTCACTCTGTCTTTGTAGCAGAAGTGCTCCAGCCCTCTGATCATCTTTGTGGTCCTTCTCCAGATCCTCTCCAACAGGTCGGTATCTTTCCTGTGCTGGGGGCTCCAAAGCTGCATTCCAGGTGGGATCTCACAAGAGAAAAATCACTCTAGCCCTGAAGGCCAGGCTTCCTTTTTATGCAGCCCAGGATGCTATTGGCCTTCTGGGCTATGAGCACTCACTGGCAGCTCATGTCGACCTTCTCATCTACCAACACCCCTAAGTCCTTTCCCTCAGGGCTGCTGAGGATCCATTCTCCCCCAGCCTCTATTTGTGCCTAGGGCTGCACAGACCCAGGTGCAGGACCTTGCACTTGGCCATGCTGAACTCCAATAGGTCGGCATGGGCCCACCTCTCCAGCCTCGAAGCCCGTCTGGATGGCATCCCTTCCCTCTAAGGTGCCAACCACACTACACAGCATAGTATCCCCAGTAAACTTGCTGAGGATACACTCTATCACACTGCCCATGTCTCCAACAGGGATATTAAACAGCACTGGTCTCAATACTGACCCCTGAGGAACACCACTCATCACTTGCCTCTACTTGGATGCTGAACCACTGATCACAAATTCCTGGGTGTGGCCATCCAACCAAGAACTTACCCACTGAGTAGTCCGTATGTCAAATCCATGTCTTGTCAGCTTGGAGACAAGGATGTCTCCAGGACGTGTGACAGCATCAAATGCCTTACACAAATCCAGGTAGATGATGTCAGTGACTCTGCAACTATCCGCCATCTCTGTAGCTTTGTCATAGAAGGCCACCAAATTGGTCAAGCATGACTTGCCCTTAGTGAAGCCATGTTGACCATCATGCATCACCTCCTTATGTTTCATGTGCCCCAACAAATTTTCTAGGAGGATCAGTTCCATAATCTTGAGAGGCATAGAGGTGAGACTGACCAGCCTGTAGTTCCCCAGGCTTTCCTTTTCCCCCTTTTTAAAAACAGGGGAGATGTTACCTTTCTTCAAATCAGTGGGAACCTCACCAGACCTCAACAGACCACTACGACCTCTCAAACATGATGGACATAGGTTTAGCAACTGCGTACGCCAGCTCCCTCAGGACCTGTGGGTGGACCCCATTAGGTCCCATAGACTTGTGCACCTTCAGGTTCTAAATACTTTAGGCTTTCACAACATTACCTCATTTCACCATGATCAGATTAGAATTAGTTCTGAGTAAGCATTTTTATAAATAGTTAATAAAAGCAACATTTTTTGCTACATTTTTCCTGAAGAACAGTAATTAACTTCCATAAAGGTAACAGCTCAAGCAGTTTGAGGTAGAAACAAACTCCTTGATCCAAAAATTTCTGTAATCAGAAATAATATTCCCTTGCTTTCAAATGTTACCTGAGGAGAATCATTCCACTGTTACATTGCTGAAAATCAGATCTTTATTTCAATTCAAATACAGCCGAACAAATTCATCTTATGCTTGTAAGTGAATTCCTAGTAGCAGAAGAACCTAAAGGCTAGAAACTTAGGCAAGTGCTTTCCTCCTCTTTACTAGGTAATCAGTCTGTATTGTTCAGAATAGCCTTTATGTAACCAAGTTTTAATGAAAATCACTCTTTCCCCTTTACACATTTTAGCAAGTACAAAGCTTTACATTCTATGACATTTCGCAAACACTTTCTTCCAGAAAACTCTAAAATTCTTCATACAATAGCAACAGCAAGCACTACTACAGTGCAGCATACCTAAGAGAATTCTTTTTATCAGCTGACATCCCAAGACAATACAAACTTACAGGTATTTTATAAGGTTTCCAGTTCTTTTCAAATGTAACTTTGCTTTAGCTTGTAAAGGAGATAAAATTAAAAATCTTTTGACAGTAAATTTGTTAAGGTCCCCTTTATAAATAAACACCGTTATACTCAAGGATATATTAATCTTTTTCACAGATCTTGCTGTAATGTTATGCTATGAGAAATAAACCACAAACCAGGATCAAACAGGTTATCCCAAAGAACATGTGTTTATAAAGAATATGGATGAGTACAGCAGGAACTTCATTGCCCTTAAAGCGATGTGGAATACCCTAAATTACAAAAATTCATGCATTACTTTTGCTCCAATGTTTGTGTCCCAGCTAAAGCTCAATATTATATATAATATGTAACATATAAAATCATAAGTAACATCCACTTCTCCTGCAGATGTTGGAAGGAATATCTCAAAACATGCTCTAAAATCTCAGCCATTACTAAACAAAGCAGACAAGGAATGGTAAGAAGACAGTGAATATTATTAGCCTTGTTTTATGGATGAAAAATTGTGAGGGAGATTAAATACTTGATATATAAAGAACTTGTAATAAAATTGTGAAAATAAAATAGCAATTCCAAATCCCATTTCCAGTGCTTAATTACTTTTTAGTCCTTCATCTCTCCTTCTTACCATTTTATGCTTCCAGATGTCTAGCTTTCATTTGATATAATCATTTATGAAGGATCCAGTTTTTAAAGAAATAATATCTGAGTCCAAAGCTAAAAAAGGGTTGTTTCATAATAAGTTTTTTTAACTGCAGTAAATTCTTTCAAAAGCATAACCCAACTTCAAGACCCAAGAATCAAAGGTCACTATCACAATTAAAATTATTTTTTGAAGGGGTACAATATTTCAGAGAGCTTGCAGCTGGCTATATATTAAATATTGTACAGTTCTTATGAAGTGAAAACCACAGTAAGAACATCCTGCTGCAAGAAGTGTAGGATGAGACGCCTGATGAGAATGTTGTGCACCCTTTGGAGATACATAGACAGTACACACCACATTCAGTAACCAAGAATTTGTTGAAACTTGGTTAAGCACCAAATACTTCTACAGTATCTAATGACATTTCAGATATTTTTCTTACATTCTTCTCCTTGTATACTTCATTTGGTTACCAAATATTTTTTCTTTCCACAATACTGCTCTTCTCTTATTTTAACAATAAATTTTCAGGCTACCTTTTCCAAGTTATATTCAAACTTAGCTGCAATACTTCTTAAAAAACAAGAAATTCAGGAACCTGTTTTGAAATGCAAGTGAAAGGAAAGCAGCTCTCAAAACTATTTTTGACAGATACAAAAACCTTGCGACCAGCTGCTGCCAACTTGCTGATGTGGCCATTACAGTGGGGGGAGCAGGGAGCAGCTGTGCCTCTGGAGAAGATGGGTTAGGTGACACAAACAGAGCAGTCGCAGTACTCCTTCCCATGGTGTTCTGTATAAAATACCCCTCAGAGAGCCCTTCTGGCTGGGGACTGCTTGTTTGTCATATCTCCCTGTGCTGCTGGTTCTGCATCCTGCAGAACCCTTTTGACCAAGACCCTCTCTGCTCAGGTTGGATTTGTGTGGCTGCTCCTGGGTTTTTAATGGACTGTCATTAGGGGCCCTAGGTTCAGGCATCCTTATCTGTGGGTGAGTCCAGTTTAGGACTTTTCTGATGGGGAAGTAAGTACTGACTGAGGAGTGCGGGTTCCATATTTCCGTATTTATGTATATGTATATATAATTCACCATCATTGTTATTTACTATTTCATTAAGCCTGTTCTAGTTTTTTCCATACTTAAGTCTCTCTCGCTTATTATCCATTTATCTTCCCCTGGGAGGGTAGTGGAATGGGTAACAGTATCTGTCACCTGGCTATTGGCTAAAACAGTTACAAGTATTGAGAGTTTTTCCAAGACTTATTTAATGGCGATGTTACTGTCTCACAGAAAATGGAGGTCTACTGAAAAGCTCAGCTGAAAAGCTTCAAGTTTTTATCAAGATATAGTACAGCATGGATATCAGGCTTATTCAGAGGCTACTTTTATCTTCAAAAATACACTCCTTCGAAACAATGAATGTATTTTCCAAACCACTGTAAGTTTTCCTACTATTTCCAATAAATTCCTTAAAGAACTTTTTAGGCCAGAACACTGATAATCAGTAAGGCTTGCAGGAATCAATCACAGCTATGTCAACAGAAATTCAAAGACATGTAGCAAGGGTCACATGCTGTCTTCTCTTGTCACTGAGCAGGCAAAGGCCATGGCTCCCCTGAAGCTACTGCATACTCACTGTCAGAAGCCTCCTTTCTATTTCCCCCTTTGGATCAACTGGCCTAACTGCCTGGGGAACTGCTCCATGGCCTGGATTTAACAAAGTCCTCCCAATAAAATTACTTCTTTTTACTCAAACCACTGCAGGAGGACCAAGCTTGACCATGATCCCCCATGTATGTATATGGTGGCAGATTTAAGAGAGAAGCAACCCTAGGTGCAGTGGCTGTACTGTTTCACTCAGAATAGTCAGCTTGATTTAATAAGTTAATAAAAAATCCTGACATAAAATAATAATCGTATCAATTTTAAAAATAACAAAAAGTACCTATTTTTTCAGCTTTTTGATTTAAATCTCAGACATGGCATATTAAGAACTGTAAAATAAGTATGCCTGTGGTTAATGAGAAGTATTTGCTTTAAAAAGAAATTATTTTTTAAAAATTTAGGAGGCCTTAGAGGAGTACACTTAAGACAGATTATTTTTTCTAGAATTTTATTAAGTTGAGAAGACTTTTTGACTGGTTTATGAAATGCATGAATTTTATATATAATCACAGAACCTGATATTTTGAGAAGTCTGCTAACATTAAATATAGTCAAAGTGTCAATACATTATTTAATTTCTTTTGATATCCTGCAGTCTCATTAGACTAGTAAACTTGCTTCATTCTTTGTGTACTATCCATTATGTTTCAAAAGGAGAAAAAAAAGTTTGCAGACCAATACTGCTGAGCTAGGGACATATTTTAAATGATGGTAAAATCAGAGTGCATTAAATTATACTCCTTTCATTCCTTAGCAGATTTTTAGTACTATTTTCCTGCAGAATTTAAGCTTAAATAAATAGCACTGCAATTGTTTTATCGAAAAAGCAACAAAGAAGTGGTAAAAAACATACTGAGCTAGAACAAAATTTATATACGTATATATGCTTCTCAATTTAAGCCTATTATTCATTCAAAAAGCATTTCTAAAGATGAGTCTAATAACATTACATACTAGGCACATCACTTATAGTATGTAAAAACATGAATAGTTGACTCAAAATTAATGTGAATGTGAATACTTTAATGTGAATACTTTAATTGCCCGTGATTCTGCAGTTTAGCTTCATCTGATTATGCTTAAACTACAATTTTGAATTTTTTTTTTACTATTCTTGTTTTGAAAACTTTTCATTCGAATACTCATTGTCCCATTAGTCCTATAGTAATAACATTTAATATTCCTGAAAATATCACTAGGTGATTAAATACCATGAGGTAACATACAGAATAATCATATGCTTGAAAACAGTCATATTATATTATTAAAATAAGTATAGACAGCTGAAGCATATTTGAGTATACATTAATTTATACTGTAGATCACAAGGATAAAATTATACATACAAATAATCCAACTAAACACAGTGAGACCATCTCTGAATTAAGTAATAAAAAAAATCTATTGGAAATTGGACTGTGACCTTACTTTCACCTTTTCCTGTCCTAACAGCTTTTTATTTGTATGATTTATAGTCAAAACAGTACATAATACAAAATACTGGATATAACAGAAATCACAGAAAGAAAAAAGGTAAAATATGTAGCTTTTAATCTTCATAATTTTTTAATACACAAAGAAAGAGCAGATAATTTTGTAAGTACAGAAAATAAATAAATCTAAATAAAAAGCAAAATAATACCAGTGTGTTCAAAGTCCCTGGGACATGTCAGGTCAAGTCAATAATTAACACTGCGTTTCAGCCTTTTGTGTATGGAATATACTATGATGGCTATATTTTTCCTACTTTTACAGAAAGAGTTTAAAAAATATGTTAGGCAAAGTTCTTAACAGTAACACTGAACAACATGTCCAAATACAGTATTAATTTTTTATTCTAAAAGCCCAATTACTTTCTTTGAAAAATGGTTCTGAAAAGTACTGTAACAATTGTGCTCAAGCTTTATTTTCTTTTATTTAGCTTTCTTTCTTTCTCAAGAAGATCAATTATAGCAATTAACGAAAATTGAGAATAATATAGCACAGTAGTCTTTTACTTTTTTTAATTTTAAAAAAAGATACTTGGTTTTGTCAGGAAAAACAGTTCAGCTAAAATCCTGACATTTAAGTTAATGGTAGTATCTCTGCAAGGAAGTTCTAAAGTTTCATTTCCATTCTGATTCCTTTTGACTTTTAGTTTTATTTTGAACTAGAAACAGAAAATCAGCAGGAACTACTTTACGTTCAGGGTTAATCTTTGAGGCAGTCTTTTGAAAACCTAACAGAATCTCTTCAATTTGCAACACTTTTCCACCCGAAAAATGTTTGTATGGTGTTAGCGAAGATGTGTTGGATTTTTCCAGACAACTCCTGAAAGACTGTTTGAACTGTGGTTACATTAACCTCATCCTCCCTGTCACTAGAACCTCTAAAACCTGTGCTAGGATCCAGCTACCCTATTGTGGAGCAGGGAAAACTTCAGTCCATCAGCAGCTTCCCAGCTGGGAATGGGCCCTGTGGAATGGGTGCTTCCGAACCAAAATGCAGAACACAAGGCTGGGGCTGGGATGACTGAGTGGAGGTAGAGTTTTTAAAAACATGTAAAAAAAATACACATGCTGACTATTTTACAACCTTAAAAGAATGTTCCTTAGGGTGCACAGTAAAAAATAACTCTGAGACACACTGTTTCTTATGCAAATAAGACACGCCTGCTTTATTCATACATAGCAGGATATAGCCTTTAATTAGACAGTTTAATGCAGTCGTCTCCAGAACCTCTGTAACTTCTTCTGTACACAGGTCTATTCTTAGCAATAAGCAATGGCCAAGTAATGGAGAAAACTCTTGTGCCAATGAGCAATACCCCTGCCCTACAAGACAAGAGTCCTTGTTAAAAGGACTTTAGCCCTTCCTAAAAAGGCATGGGGTGCATTGCTTACCCAAATGAGGTGAATACTGCCTTGAAATACATTCTATCCTCTTTTCTCCTAAAATCAACTGACCTAACTGATTTAGGTCAGTTTTTAAAGTCAGGCATTTTCTGGGTGGTCATTCCTTATGCTGTTCAGGACAGTTGCATCTTCAAGTAGCATGCCTTGCAGGATATCCCAGAACATGCAGTGCAGATAACATGCAGATAACAACACTGTTATCTGGTCAGTGAGAGCTGTGCTTTGAAATTACAGTGAATATTTAGAGTATGTAGCGTTATACGTGAAGTACTAAGAAAAACTTCACACTGTCCTCTCAGTATTGGTGAATGTTTTTACCTGCAGTGTCTGTAGCCTCACTTCTCCTCTGCAATTGGGATAATAGCATCAGTATTTTTACATGGGCATTGTATTGCGTATGGGTATTTTATTGTATTGTATATAATATGTATTGTATATTGTATGTGTATTTTTTTTAGTGTTTGTGAAGTAGCTCAGACACTGTAGTTATGAAAACCTTAGAAAAGCCCAAGGAAAAATTAATAATTTCCCTTCAAAGCTGGTTTGAATATGGACAATAAATAAGGCTCAGGGCTACACACTGAACAGCAAGGAGAAAACAGAATATTGAAGCATGTATTATTCAGACTGTGCACTGAATGAGGCAGAAGGCTCAATGAACAAGTGGTATATGATCATGTAATTGAAGACTGTTTCATAATGCCCAGAAATAGATGGAATTAAAGTTCTACAGTATCTTTTGTCCTAACAGTTCATAGGAAGTAAGTGCTTTACTTTATAAACTAAATAATAATCTCAGAGTATAGATTTTATCAGTGCAGCATGTCCACACGTTAGACTGGTACAAATGATTTAGGTTAATTAGAGAATAAGTAAACTGGCCATATCAAGTTATGCTTTAAAAACCCATGTGTGAAGAAAATCAAAAAGAGTGTGAAAATTGATTCAAACATGTGGATGAAAAGAATACATGACAATCTGTTTTTAAAAAGCAAGCATTTTAACACAGGATAGGTCATCTCAGCAATAGGGGTGGGAGGTGCGGTTAAAATATGAGAATTTTTATAGCCATTAGTTCATAATTTTGTAAGGTAAAATGGCATTGCCAGCTCTTATTATCCCTTTATAAATAAAAAAAATTAATTTTTTTAAAAAGAGCAGAATAAGTAATCATTGTTAGCATACAGGTGTCGGAAACATGCAAGCAAAGCTTGTCACCAGTCATTTCTGTGCTGGCGAAGTGTTTCAATGTTTCTATGCATCTGAATGACAAAGGAAACTTTGTTTAGAGACTGAAAAAGTAATACTAATACTACATACATACTACATACAAGTAGTGGGCAAGGTTGAGCCTGTTTGTTTCTTGAGGGTTGGGGGTATTTTAATATTAATACAATGGAAAGATTCTATTTTTTTTTTTTTCTAACAGAGGACCATATTCTGATCTTACTTTTATTTTAAAATAGCTTATTGTATTAGCTTCAAGAGACATCAATCCTGGTTTACACAGATGTGAAGGCAGTACCAGGTTAAATTATTTTACTCCATCAATTGACCGAGAGATCTTACTGAGTATGACCAACCTACAAAAGCAAAATATTTTAGAAATTTTGTCCATAACAATAAATATGATATCTACTATGGTCTTCCAATTCTATTAGTTAAATCATTTCCCTAGTACCATTTTCTGCATTCTTTAATAATCAAAAGCTCTATCTAAGCTCACTGAGAGCTCAGACTGAGCAAGGACCAAGTTTCCAAGACATAATTATATTCTGTTTTTCAAATTTCTGAAGATGAACCTAAGGAATAGCAAAGTTGAGCAACATCAAACCTGTAGTCTGTTCACCATATATGTATACATACAGGCTATGTATATAAGGCTGTCCAAGGAGTAATGAGCCACTATTTAAGTTCAACATCAAAATAACTAAGTATTACTAAGTCCTCAGGACCATGCTTCTGAGTTAGGTACATCTCTACCACGATACCTACAGCATTACCAACTGCTGTTTGTTATTTTTTCACACATATGTAAAGAAAACAGAGAGACAAGGTCCACCCTTAAACACATTCAAGAAAAAAGATAAAAGCCATCACTCATTGAAGGTA
The DNA here is from genome assembly GCF_036169615.1 of Heliangelus exortis. Taxonomy (NCBI): domain Eukaryota; kingdom Metazoa; phylum Chordata; class Aves; order Apodiformes; family Trochilidae; genus Heliangelus; species Heliangelus exortis. The sequence continues at coordinate 28,943,164 of NC_092424.1, read as the reverse complement.
CCTTTCCTTCTGATTGTTTGTGGTGCTTATACTACTGTTTTTCCACTTCCAATACAAATGTTTCTGAGTTTTTAATATAAGGGAAGATGGAAGGAAATTTTATTCACTTGTATTACATGCATGTTTAAGATTTACAGAATTCACCAGCATGACTCAAGTATCACAGTGGGTAATATGTTACTGTACAGCAGAGATTTGCTTAATCAGTCCCTTTTAAAAACTTGAATAATGTAAATATTTAGAATGTGCAAGAAAGTCCCTACTTATATAAAGACTACAATGATACTGAAAACAAGAGAACAGGATCCAGCTGATTAGAGAATAGATAAAACCTGTGTATGTTAACAATTTTTCAAGTACTAAAAATGCGATTGTCAGTGCATTTGCAAGAAAAACAAATTTTCAAGAATAACCAAAAGTTTATTACATTAACTTTTTTCTGTCACTGGAACTTTGATACAAAAATCTGAAAAAGAAACTGTGAAAATATTTTTCTCATAACTTTGAACCTGATGTAAGATTAGTTTAAATTTTGAGTTTCAAAACTTGTAATTTGTAAAACAAAAAAAAAAAATGTGGTGTGCTTAAGTGCACAACTCCCTATAATACCAGACTTTGGTGTTTAACTGCCATAGAGAAAAAAGCCCAAGTTCAAGGCTTTGTAACTAACTTTCATTCTATGTGCTCCTCCAACTACTTTGGACCATGAAGACAAATTCCTGGGTACCACCACAACTAATACAGTGTTCACAGAATACTAGTAGAGTTTTGGGTCTACAAGGAAATATATTCAAATCATATTTTCTTCCTGGTGAACTACTGGGGAAGTGCTCATGTTTTTCTCATAATGCTTAGGAATGGTTTATTTAAGAATATGGAATCTATGCTCAGAATTCTTCAGTAAATGTTTAATCAAACCATACAAATCTTTTGTCTAATGTTGAATGACAGGCCACAGTTTAACTCTGAAAAACTATATATTCTGGAAAAAAAAAAACGCAACAAAAAATCAACAGCCTATGTTCTTTGCAGTGTAATAATATTATAAAAATATTTTTCTGCAGTAAGAATCACAGAAAAAAAAATTGCAGAGAATCAGCTCCTGGGAAGTTCAGCTATGTTCATCTGAGAAGATGGAGAAGGAGGGAATTAATCAATTCTTAGAAACTCTGTTTACAGACCTTTATTGTATAGTCCCATGATAGTACTGAAAATCAAGTGGCATGCAGCTATTGGTTCATAATTTCTGTTTCACCTGCTCTCCTCTGTAACATTTATGGAAACTTCCTGAAGAAATTCCACTGCTTTTCTAGTTGATGATGTCAATTGTAGCATCTGTCCACCCCGTTATAGATACTCACCTGAAATTCATTGTGCTTAGACATAGCAGCGTGTGTAGTCTGGGAAGGAGATGCAGCATCTCACTATCACTTCTGCCCCTGTCCCTGGACCTTTCAGGTTAAAAGTCTGATTTAAAAAATGTAAAAATTATTTTACAAATGTAAACTGTCAGCCTGTTGCTGCAGATCAACAGAATTCAAACTTATTTAGATCACTTCTATCATTCCTGTATGATAACAAACCAGGAAAGATAACATCTTTCCTAAGAGGTCTGTATTTTCTTTACCAGAAGTAAGATCCAATTCTCATATTTTTATTAATAAAGAATACTATCTTTGCATCACAAGACCATAACTCAACTTAAAGCTATTCATCACTCTTGTCCCCTTCTACAAATGCTCTTCACCCCCTGTCTACTCACTGATCTAGTCTTTTCTATACAATTCTTAAAAAGACAGTACATAATTTATAATGTATACAAGTAACCTCACTCAAGGAGTACTTCCTCAATGGAAATATTTCCATTGACAAAAGCATAATTTTACAAATCTTTTTTGAAAGTTGAATACTATAGAAGCACGTCATTCTGCACCAGAAATCAACATGTAATTCTGAAAGTTTGGATCTGTGGAATGAATCTCCAGTTGCATAGTTTAATGTCAGTGACCCCTGTACATATTCTCTTAATTACAGAGACATCACTGTAGGGGTATAAGTCTGGTTTCTCTGCCTTTAAGAAACATGAAGCCCTTTCTCTAGACAAAATCACCAAAAGTCAAACTTTTTCATTTTAAGACTTTATGGATCGTGCCACACACTAAAAGCAATCTGCAACTTGCACACCTACAAAGCAAGGTTGGTTCATAATACTTATATATGCAAATTACACTGTTTCACAGTTTGTAGTGGCAGCAAGTGGAGTCTATTGAATAAACCTCCTGCTTTTTTGGTAAAACAGATTTTTCCACAAATTACAAAGTCCCTCCTATATGTGAAACAAAACCGATCATATAACATAACTGTTACAGCATGTCTCATAAGCATGTATTAATAACTGATGATGATTATAGACAAATGCAATAAGAGTCTTTTCTCTATAGACATCCCCAGATGAATACAGTATTCAGTGGACATCTATACAGTATGTGGGATCAGCAGGTTATTTAATTTGCCCCAGATTTTCTCTGTTTTCATATTCCCACTTGAATAATAAGTTCAGAATCAGGAGGTTATTAGGTTTGCCCAATTTCTAAACTTGAGTCAATAGGACTTCAGGTTGTTTCCTCTGGAAAAGGAAAACAGAACCTGTTAGTTTTCAGCAATCTCTGAGGTGCCAAATTTGCTGCTTGTAAGAACCAACCTAAAGAGTTCCAGGTTCATAAACAACCCCATAGAATTAAAGAATTCAGAAATCCTATCATACAGTCCTGTTCTTACAGAAAGCTGCCAGCCTACCTCTGTCTTGTATTTCTTTACAAGCTCAGACAAAGCACTTCTGAGGCCACCTCCCACTTTCACTCCCAAATTTCTCATTGAAAACAAAAGAGATTATTCTCTTTTCAAAAACTACATGACCACTGACTGGGACCCAGAGTTCTCCACTACTTTCAGACATTAAAGCTTAGATTGTTTTATAGTAATAAGGGTGACTTTTGGATAGGTGTCATGGTTTTGCAAAGAACAGTAACTGTTACAAACATGAGAGCTAAATTGTCCAGGGAAAAGAGGCTGGAAGTTGACAAGCTACATCACTTCCAGTATCTAGTCAGACTAATGAAAAGCACACAATGGCAAACCAGCTGTGCATAAGAAAGATCACATTATTCTGAACACTCAGCTATGGATAGATATGCTGTAGGTATGGTGTCAACTTCAAAAACAGCCGATAAGCACCAGTTCTGTAGACTAAAGAAGTTGCACTACAGTAAGGGGAATTTCAATTTTTTACTTCCATTACTAGAATCCTAATAGAAATTATAATCTTTCAAGTGCCTGACAGACAAGAAAAAAATCCTACTCCTGTATGGTGTCAATTCACAGATGGAGAAACCAGGTGGGAGAAGTGGTGTGAACTGGGTAGGGGCAATGAGAAAGCAATGCCATTCAGAGTTGTGCTTTTTTCTACTTCATTCATTAGTTAGCCACAGGTATTTTGTGCACTGAAGTACTCATAATCTACTGAGTGAAGCACAGTCCAAGGATATTAATAGACATTAGCATGAACTCACCTCATACAACTACTTCTTAGTCAGACACCATCTCCACAATACAGAGAAGAAAGTGTCATTTCAGAAAATGCACATCTTTGTGGGAAAAATCTGAATTATTTTTTTTTAAAGACTAAAATGCAAACACTGGTCAGCACAGAAGTAAAGTCACCAAAGACACTATGTACCCTGATTTTGCTAGTGAATTCTATTGATACCAACATAGTTAATGTTTGTCATATTCTATCAAATCATTCCCTAAAAGAAGTATATTTTGGTCTTACAATTTACTCCTCAGATACAGTATAGTACATGAAACCTCAAAATGCCTTTCACTATTCTGTAAAATTATGTGTTTATGAAGGTATACAATTTTCAACTATAGCATAATTAACTAGACAAAGTATTTTTCCAGAAAGTAGTATGGTTTTATGCTTTCTGAAAGTAATAGTCAGCTTTTTTGAAGACAAAAAATTGCATTAATTTCAGCAAGAGAGATGGATAAACTTTTTTTGTTTTAAATTACTACTCAATTTTAGTATCTTTATTAAAAGAAGCATAAGTTCTCAAAGCTGCATATTTTAATGTTAGCCCCCATATAGAGTTCTTTTTGTCAGGAACCATTTTTGCTTGCCAGTCTGTTTCCCCATTCCCATCCATCAGCTCAGTAATGATGACGGGATAAAATTCTACGTTCTGTAATCCAAATGTTTTCCCACAACTCCTTGGCTAGCATCTACTGCTAAGACTCCTAGGGGAGGCAACCTGCAGCTGTGAAAAAAGATCAAGTGCATTTGGTCTGAAATGCCTGCAAGCCTTGAAAAGTAATTGCATTAAAATATAGACAATTTTATTATATAATTTTAAAATCTGAATGAATATGACCAATCTGACACAAGATCCAGTGCTGCTGGGTATAAACTGTTAAAGCACATTAGCGTTCTATGATTTGTAATATAGATTTATAATTAACATGGACCCTGCATCTCATCTGAGCACAAAAGGAAGCAACAACCTCAATATTATTGATCTGGGGTACTAAGATGCATGCTGTATGTGTAAGTGGTATTTTGGAAGTATTTCAATATCAGCATTTTAAAAGGATTAGCACTATTCAACAAGTGGCCTTCTTAGAATACAATATAAAACAGACTGCCAATTCCTAATTAGCAGTGACACAGTATTAAAATTGCTGTGATTTTACAAAAGCCAGATCTTGAAATCAATATCCTTTAATACTGAATCCTGGCAAACACAATAAGAAATCAAACTTCTTTAGGAAAATGTTGCAAAATTCTGCTTTTAATTTAAGACATAGAGACTCTGTTTTCATATGACTGAATGTACATGGCACAGATTTAATACAGTTTTGAAAGACTTTGGGAATATTTGACTTATCTGCCCTCACGATCCTACCCTGCCAAATTCACTGTTTGAAAATATTAAATAAAATTTTAAAAATTATTGATTAATTAATCAGAGAATCTGTAAATAGAACAGAACCTTAGTGTAATCTCTACTGGATATCTGGACCCCCTCCTAAATCAGCACCACCCCAGTGGCCACTGGCACTGACAAGAATTATAATAGAGATGCATGTTGTAGATAAAGATTCTGAGGTTTAAATCAAAAGGAAAGTTTTGCTTGCCATATTTACTAGCTCACAATATAGTTAGGCAACTCTTCAAAATGGATAAAGACCATGGTGTGTGCTCTGTTACGACTGACTACAGGAAATGAATTCAACAGCATCACTTTGCACTCAAACAGATCTTGCAAAAGATAATTAATGCCAAAGTATATTTCTATGTTTTATTCAAGGCATAAGAGAATTGAATGAATTAAAATATGAATTTTTCCAATAAGATATAAATATTGGATGACTTTTCAAAAAGTTAACATAGAGAAGCAAATATACACAACAAAGATTGATGTAATATATTCAGAACCCAAACAAACAAATCTAAATGCTGGCTAGCCTGAGACATCTGGAATTTGCTTCCTTAAAAAATCACTATCACAGTTTAAACCGTAACTGGCATCAACTTCCAAATATATGACAAGGAAAAATATCTTACAGTGAACAGCTGCATGAACAGTCTTAATTTTTCCCACAAAATAGAAACTACTGAGCAGTTAAAATAAAACATATTCTAAACAGGAATACTTTGAATTCACAGAGTAATTGTCTCTCTAACATGCTAATATTGAGGCAAGTAGGCCAGCTACATTAAAAAAGATTTATTATCCTGTATGCAATTTGTTTCAAGCAGATACAGATACAGAAAAACAGAAGGGCACAGAGTGACAAGAAGCTGGGGTCAGTAAGAAACTTCTCTTAAGTGTGTCATATGGTTTATTTCCTTCCTCACAGGTATCTGCCCATTTTCTGAGACAGTATACTGTACCACATTATTTTTATCCAAATGAGGATGAAAGGAACCATTTTATAAAGTTAAAATTTAAAATAGAGGCTCTGTTCTGAAATTTTAAGATACGGAGCAAAATAAGAAGAGGAATATGGAGGCTCAATGATGTGAATCATATATTCTTCCTACATTCTAGGACCCTGGCTTAATTCACTGATAATTTGATTTCAAAGATCAGTCTATTTAATGAACAGCTCTATCACAGAATCAAGCCATTCCAATTTGATTTATTTCAAGGAATAATATATTTTTCTCTGAACTGACGATTGTGATGTGTGTCAGAAGCTTATCAGGAAAATTATATGGCAGTCAGGGTTTGTTTTAATGCTAGTGTTATTTTTAACAAAATTCATCATAATTGAGTCCCTTGTCCATTTCAATACCAAACAGAGATTTTTATTTGTTCTTTCAGAAGACTCTGTTACTGTCTTTACTCTTAAGCATACAGACTAATTAATGACAGAACTGATTGTAGTTTTCAGTGCTGTAGACTGCAGACTTTTGATACTCAAGCAAAGCTACAGCCATTTTTCTGTGAATTATGCCATTCTTCCCACTGAAGACTTTAGATTCTATTAGAACAAAGAGCATGCCTGAATGCAATAAATCTGATTCTTTTCTAGCTTACACTGTTTTACATTGGTGTATTCTAAATAACATAAATGAAGCCACTCCTGATTTAGACAGACAAAAGGCAGTTAAGCCTACTGTGAATAACTTACATTACTATGGGTTTTTCAAAACAAATAAATTTGGCTAAACTACATTCTTATTAGAAAATTTTACTTCATGAAAAATGAGATAGTTTCAAAGATGAAAAATCTGTGAAAAAAAAACCAAACTAAACAAAACTAAACAAAACAAAATACCCACCATATTTTTCCTTAAAACAACTTTTATGATATCAAAAATTGCATCCTAAGCCTGAAACACTGACCTTTAAAGAAAAGGTATCAACCAGGACATGTGGTTACAATTTCAGATAAAAGATGGAAAGTTGGGGACTTTTTCCATTTCCATTTCCAAACCATTTTCAGTCAAAAAGTAGGACATGGCAAAGAGTGAAAACTCAAAATCCCTCCAGATTACTGCAGTCTGAGATGATCCTGAATCCATCCTTCAGCAATGGCAACCTTTTACTAAGCTTTGTGGAAAATTTACACATTCCAGGAACAAAAGATCAAAACTCAACAACATAATTGCTATGGTGGCTATGGTGGCTATAAAGAACTAAGCAGCAATAGCCATGGTTTCTTCCCTGGTAGACATATTGGTTTTACTTGTCCTTTTCTATATCTTAGAATATTAACAAATTTATAAAGTAGTTCAGTATCTCTGGTAGCACACATGAGTAGCTACTGATCCCTTCATCTAAACCTGACATATATTTCAGCTAATATCTTTTCTCAATCAACAGACATAAACTGTAGAACTAGTTCCATTTATATTGCTGCCAGTGGAACTGTTGTCTCCTGTTTCAAATGAAATCAGAATCTGAATACTTTCAGATCTTTTGTTGAGAGAGTATGCTAAAATTTTAAGTATTGCTATTATTTTATAAGGCTACTTAGTGCTCAAGTGCCACATGAGGGGATTCATGATCCCACTGAGGTCAGTTGTCAAACCACCAGTATTTGAATGAAGCCAACATTTTGCCCTAGATTTGGGGGATTCTAAATATTATGAGTGTCATCTCTGTATAAACTCTATACAGTTTTTAACATATACGAGCATATATGTATTTCAGTAACATTCAAACATAAAAATGTTCCCTAAAAATAGATATTGATCTCATCATGATTTAAAGGCAAAATATTCTGACCAAGCATGCAGTTATGTGAACTTTTTTTCACACAAATATTATGTCTTCAAAATAAATTCAAATAAATAAAACACAGGGTAATGTAAAGGGTATATAAATATTTAGTAATAAATTACTATTGCTGCTCTAACAACTCATAGTGTTCTTTTTTGGTTTACAATAGGGCCTAACTCAAAGATGCTAAGAAAAGTCAATTATTTTACATACACCTATTGTCTAGTACCAACTATTAAAAATTTACATCCCATTACTAAATCCATTAATATGATTTTAACAAATATAAAAATTAATTCATTTTACAGTTTTGGGACTGTGTGCTATTAAAACTACTAAAGTCTTATTTTCTTGAAACTACCATTAGATCTTTACTTATTAACAATTATTTTTAAATGTTAATAGGGCTTAAGATTTTTAATGAATGGCAGATGAGAAATAAATAGCTGATAAAGTAAACAGGATGTAGAATGACTGTACAATTTTGAGTATTGAAACTAAGGACAAAAGGTGTTACATAATAAAGCACAGTCACAGATGATGTTTTCTTTCTTTTAATGAGTGAAATCTGATAGAAATGATAAAGGCAAATTATTCAGCCATAAATGTAATGCAGCCACACAGTGAAAATTGTCATTTGGCCTTTATAATAACTTATTTATATTGACCTTTTACATTCTAAACTTAGGTCTTTGCTGCCTAATTTTGACACGAGGATTACATTTTCCTTTGATAAATTTGCTCTTATTTCACTCATATACTTTTATGTCCTGTTCTAGCTACACAACATATGTACTCTTTATGCTTAAGGAGCTACAAGCAATGGTACATTTACAAGTAAAATAATAAAAGAGAGTCCTACATGCACCTGCAAAGTAAATGCTCACCCTCCTTCCATTCGCCAAAAATAATGGGCACTGAATAGAAGTCATATTTTACCCAGAAATTTATTTGCAGATGGGATTCAGGAAACTGCTCTTTTTCTAAGCTCTCTCTTCCTCAGTAAAACTATTTACCAATTTTATGGTCTTGGAGAATGTACTTCCCTCTTGCCCTTTTGTATTCTCCCTGGTATGGTGAATTACGAAATACATGGCAAAGTAGTCCCGTTCACATTCTTATAGAAACATAATCCTCCATTTAATCCCCCTCTTCCCTGGCAAGAATTTAAGGAAATCACAAATAAATCACTGATTTTATTTCAACAATGCAGCAGAGGCATGTATCAATATAAAGAGGACGCTAGGTCTCCCTTATTCTACAAAATAAACCCAGGCCATCTTTGCTCTTAATCTTATAAAATTCTCCCCAGCATCACTTTCCTCACTCCCAAAATTAATTGACACCAGCTGCTTGTGACAAGCGTGCCTGTCGCCTCCCTCAGCTCTGGCAGAGCATGATACCAGCAGCCCCCTCCCTTCCAGGTGACACTCAGCACCCAGGACGCATCCTTCCTCTGCCCGGGAGAACCCCAAATCGCACCCTGCCTCTGGAAGATGCCCATGTAACCTCCTCCTCCTCCTCCTCTCACCCATCCTCTCAGAGAACAGAGGAGTGATGGCACCACAGCTGGCCACAGAGACATGGCGGGGGGCAGGGAGGGGAAGGCAGGGAAGAGAGGAGCTGGAGACGCGTCAGGGAGGAAAGAAAAGGGAAAGAGATCCACCCATACAGATGACACTCCATGCAGGCCTTGCCTCCTACCCATCCCTTCCAGGGAGCAATGGGGAGGGGGACTGTGGGGCAAGCTGAAATGGCACCTTACCTTCGCTGCAGTCCTTTCCCCGAAAGCCCGTTTGGGAGCAGTCGCAGACAGCCTGGTCATTGAGCACTGAGCAGACGCCCCCGTTGAGGCAGACATCCTCCCTGGCACACAGGCGGCTCTGCTCATCGTCCAGCCGCACCTCCTGGCTCTCCACCGGCGACGCCTGTGTGTAGTTGACCCGGACATCTGTTATCCAGCCCTTGAATGGCTCCCGGTCTTTGACGGAGGAGAGCGTCAGTTTTAGCGTTGCCGATCGCAGCTCTGGTGGGAGCCCCCCTAAGAAGAGGCCACTGAAGACAGTCATGTCCCTCCGCTTGGATTTCACCTCCACCCACTTGGCCTCCGCCCGGTCAATGATCAGCGTTGTGTTCTTGAAGTGGCGGCGGATGACGACAGCGTGCCAGAGGTTGTCATTGACCGCCGTGTCAGAGAGCAGGGTGGCGGGCTCAGCACAGAAGATGGAGAAGCTGAGTTGCAGTCGTCCGCCCTGGGTGAGGATGAGCTCCAGGAAGTCGCAAAAGCCCTCGTCGTCAAAGTAGAGCACCAGCCCGCTGGAGCTGCGAGTCTTCATGTTGAAGCTCATCTCGCTCTCACAGCAAGCATTCCACTTGGGGAAGCGGGTCCACTGGCCCTCTGCCCCCGGGAACTCCAGCCCACTGCCCAGCTCAGCCCAGCAGCCCAGCAGCAGGGCCAACCAGAGCAGTAAGCAGCCCCCGCGCCGCACCAGCACCGCCCCCATCCTGCGCGGCCTGGAGCGGGCGAGTGGGGCGGCAGGGCCGGCGGGGGGCGGCACTGGGGCCCCGGCGGCAGACAGGGTAAAATCTTGCCGGGTGCCAGCCACACTGGGAGGTTCAGACACACTCACCCCCGCCCTGGGCTTGGGGCTCACTGGGACTCCCCAGGGTGGGGGGCTGTAGGTTCCCCACAGGACGGTGTTAGGTGCAAGATGGGGTTGGAGGCTACCAGGGCAGACCTGTAGTGGGGCGAAGGTGCTGTTGTGTCTCTTCACTGGTCAGCCAGGCTCCCCAAAAGGTGTCCAGGGGTGGGTGAGTCAGCAGAATTTTTCCTCAAAGCCAACATTACCAAACTGGGAGAAAACCCAAGATCAGTGGCAAAACTCTCCTCCAAGCAGATCCACCAGCTCAGCAAGACTGTAGCAATATCCCAGTGTGTTTGTGCCTCCTTTTACATCCTCTCTGCCAGCTGTAGTTTCCCAGGAAGCCAATTACCGAACCCAGCGCTGCCTCCCTAGGATGGATCCTCTTGTCAGATCATGGACTGTCTGCCATGGTGTTAGAGCAGCGTCAGCAGACGACAAGACTCATCGCTCATGGTTTCCTGAGCTGCCTCAATCCCAATGGGGTTGAAACCCAGAAGCTGTCAAACAGCCGAGTGGCTACTTGACATGCAAAGCCTGACAGCTCCTCTTCTGTTTGCTTGCAAAAGGCCAAGTCTAAGATCCAGGGGGGTGATTTTCCTCTATTGTTTTTGTTTCTAATCTGCAATGAATTGAAACAGAATAATAAGAAATAATGACTAATAACACGTTAAATCATAAAGTTGATCAATAGTGGACATTGGTGATTGATTTTTCATTCGAACTGCTGTTCTGATATTAGAAAAATGAGCTGCTGATGTAATTTTGGGTTTATTGAGAAACCATAATAATCTGCACTGTTAGACCTAAATCTTAATGTATATGCTTACATTACGTTACATTTTTTAATGGTATAATCTATACAGAAACTACTTATCTTTCCAAAACTTTCAAATATTTTAGTAGCACATTTTATTATTACAAGGCTGATGTTAAAAAGAAAAGGTGGTGTTTATTTTGCAGTTTGCTTTCCTGCATTTTTTTCACTGAAGTACCAGCACCTGTGAAGCTATATGGTCCTATTAATGCACACGATGCAACCAAGCCCAGTTCTAGTTCTTTCCAATGTAGTGGACTGAGCTCCCAGAAGGAAATGGCAGATTTCACTGTATGTGGCACACCCACTGGTTTATTTTCATGGGGTGAGGAAGAATTGCAACGGTTTCTTAGAAGTCTTTTTGAAAATTTCAAACCACATTTTTCTGTGCCACCTGGTTTCTTTCACTGCTCATATTCTCTGTTATGGCAGGGAAAATCCAATTCAAGCCAGCTCTGATGTTGACATTATTCACAATGCAGATCAGCTAATCCCAGGTGCTCGTCCTCTGAAATGGGCGGCAGTATTTTATGTATGTTTACTCAGCTGCCCTTATTTAAGAGGACAACTCTTCATTTAAAAAATAATACATATGACACAGTACACTCTCGTCCTCTGAAGAGGTCTCTACATCCAAAGCATTTCATCAGAGAGGCTCCCCTCTCTGTTTTTCTCTCTCAAGCCGCTGTCTCTTTTCTGGAAGGTGTGTATTAGCAGATGCCTCCTGATGGAGGAGAGGATCTCTGACACCTCCCTCACTCACTGCTTCCCCTTCACTTCCTTCACATTTCTTAGCCAGCAGCACTTAGGCAGGCAGAATATCATATCCAGAGCCTTCAAGGAGCCCTTTGCTGGGCGCATGTATATGTGTGTGTGTGTGTGTGTGTGTGTGTGCATGCACATGGGTGAGGGGGCAGAGATGAGCCTGCCAGGGCAAAACCTGCATTAAAACAGGCACACACCTCAGCTGCCTGCACCTGACACGTTCAGAGCTGCTAAATCACCTCCTACTCTCTCTTTATATTTAATTTCATTCCTCTAAATGTCAACACGTTTATTTTTATTATTTGTCACATGCGAGATGGGCAAGAACGGCACAAGGGAGGCAAGGAGAGCCCCCAAACTTCACAGGAAGAGGCCAGACATGCCCAACCAGCACCGGGCAGCGCTGGGAAGCAGCGAGCCCCCGGGTTCACCTCCCCTTCCCCCTTCCCTCCCCCCCATCCGGAGACACCCCTGGCAATGACGCTACCAGCCGAGAGATTTCCGGCAGGGCCCGTGGCGGAAGCCCCCGGGCCATCCCCGTTCTTCTAGGCCGGGCAATCCCGCTCCTAATCCGCGCCATTTTTGGGCCCTGCAGTGGTGGTTGCTGGTTGTGAGGCAGGGGCGACGCTGGTTCGCCGCACCGCGCCTCGACCCCGCTCCGGTTTCAGCACCGGGAACAGCTCCGCCATGCGCGGCCCGACGGGGCGGCGGCGGCGGGTCCCCTCGCGCCCTGCGGTGCAGAGGCTGCGGTTCTCCCCAGGTCCTACCCCTCGACCCGCAGCCTCTGCACCGGCCGAGGTGCTGTACACGAGTGGGAGCCCGTGTGAGTGCACGAGGAGAGGAGGCGAGGACGGCAGCGGGGCCCCGCTGCGGCGGGCGACGAGGGAGCGGATTTGGGGTGCGGAGAGGTGGGGGCTGGACGGCGGTGTGAGGCACGGCGCGTGTGCCCGGGGAGGGGTGCCGGGGTAAAGCGTGAGAAATTACTTGGAAGGCCCCGGGGGGGAAGAGGGGGTGGGGTGGTGTGGATGAGGATGCACGTCGGATGTGGGGAGGGGGTGCGGGGGGTGCGTGTGTGTGTGTCTGTGTACACGAGAGTTACGGGGCGCCGAGACTGGTCACTGGGCGTCTCAGGAGAAGCGGTGGGTGTGGAGAGAAAGCGAGAGGTGCGACGGGGAGGGGAGCGGAGGAGGAGAGAGGTGTGCGGGGCGGCCGCCGCGGGTGCCCTAGTGCAGGGCGCTAGCAGTCCTTGCGCAACGCACGGGGTGAAGGAGGTAAGGGGTCTGTGCTGGGAGCTCGTGGTGTGTGCTGGGACTCGGGGGTGAGGGGGTGGGCAAGGGCGCGAGTATGAGCGTGAGAGTGTGAGTGTAAGTGTGCGTGGGCGCCCGCCGTGCCAGAGCGATCCCTACAGGTGTCCGCGGAGAGGCGCCGAGCGGGGATCCCACCTCGAGAGCAGCCCTGCCGGCTGCCTGCCGCTCTCTGCGGCGTCTGCCTTCCCCTCTCACTCACACGCACACAAGAGACACACGCACGCAGCAGCAGCAAGAGGGGGAGAGAGACAGCAGAACGAGAGAGGGGCGCAAAGAAAGAAAGAAGAAGAAAAAGAGAAATAAAGCAGAAAAAGGAAAAAAAAAAAAAAAAAAAAAAAAAAAAAGAGAGAGATTGAAAGACTGAAAAAGAAATAAGAAAGACCCAAGGAAAAAAAAAACCAAACCCAAACAACTGCTTATTTATTACTGCCAATATAATTCAAATATTGTCAATAAACAGCACTGTCTTGTCATTTCCAAAGCTGAGGGACACTTTCATTCTCAAAAGACGACAATTTATTAACATATATGTATATATATCTCAAATGGGCTCTGAAGCCCATTCCTCCCCCAAATATATATATGTATACACATGTATGTAGCAAGAAGTATACACAAACCAACATAAATGTAGCTACTGCATTCGTGCCTCACCACTGAATTAATAAGCTTTCCCCACCCCTCTACAATCTTTTTTTTTTTTTTCCTTCAAAAAATATGATTTATTCACAGGTGCCCCGATTGAGCCTTTTCAAATTAAAAAGAGAGAGAGAGAGAGAGAGAGACACCCATAGGTCACTAAATCCTTAACAAATGCCAGCTCGGTTGGCATGCACAACCCTTGGCAGAATCCTTATTGTACAAAATACACAGCATTGTCTCTGGGTGCGGGGAAGACGAGAGAGTTCACAAATTACCGGATGAAATAAAAGGATCTGAAAAAACAACCTTGCTGCAGCCAAAGGGAGAAGCGCTCTAATTCAAAAGCAGAGTTAACAGCATCATTAATCTTTTCATTTCTACGTAATTTCTAGAATCAAATTCTTTCCTAAGCGGCAGGAATGATCGATTTTGCAACCCTCCCAGTCTGCAGATGTATTTATTTTAATATGCTTATGATATAATTTCTACCCCTTAAAAAATGCATACCATCAGCAGGAACCTGAACAGGTTCACACTCATATCAGGGAAGTCGGGTGCCCTCTTTCTTCTGGCTCACAATAGAAAATGTCCCAAATTATCAATGCACTTCCTGCATAAACCCCTCGCCTCTTCCAAACCGACGCCGATAAATAACAGTAATATTGCGATATCCATTCCCATCGCTGCCCCGGCTTCGCGTTTCACCAAAGCGGCGCCCGCCAGGGAAAACATGCAGCAGATTGATCTTATTCCTCAAGTCTCACAGACCCCCTCCCCTCCTCCTCCCGCTTTTGCCAGGGATAATAAATTACCGCAGCCAGCCTTTAACTTCTACCTCCGCTCCACCATCTCCTCGCCATCTACCTCTCCACAACGCCGCATGCAAACCCACCAGCCTCTCGCGCCTCCACCACCGCCACCACCGCCACCGCCACCGCCACCACCGCCACCAGCTCCGCCGCGGCAAAGCGGGGGCTCATCCTCGGCGGCGCCTCTCCGCCCGCGCTGCGGACGCGCCTTACCTGGGCGGGGTACGTCGGCCCGGAGCCGGGGCTGGGGCCAGGGCCGGGGCCGGGGCAGGCGCGGCTGCCGGGGCTGCCTCTGCCGCTCGCCGGCGGAGCGGGCGCTGCTGCGGGTTCGGGTTCGGGTGCGGGTGCGCGGCGGCAGCGGCGGCGGCAGCGGGCGGGGACGGCCGCCGGGAGCGAGGGGCGGTGCCGCCGCGTGACGCCGCCGCGCCCGTCTGCCCGCCGGGGGCGGTGCCGCGCTCCCTGCAGTCCCCCCCAGCCCCGGCTCCAACCCCTGACCCGCCCCGCCCGGTCCCGCCCGAACCCGCCGCTTCTCCTCCCCACCCTCCCGGTCTCCGGGGTGGGGGAGTTGCGCCGTTCTTGGTGGAAGCCCTCGTCTGGAGGGACCGTGATGGAGGGGTTTTGCTAAGGGCTGGGCCGAGAGGGTTGAGGTGTAGGGGGAGGGAGGAACGCCGGTGCGTTGGGTGAGCGAGGCTGGGGGGTGATGGGCGCGCACGTTGCTGCCGTCTGATGGCTGGATCGTTTGTGCACCTCCAAAGGGTGAAACGAGGAGAGGGTCGCTGGGGACCTTTGCCAGCTCCCCATGTAAAACTCTTCTTTCTTTGTATCGTTATTTTTTTGTTTGTTTGTTTGTTTCACTGATAGATTGTTTTGTTGTTGTTGATACTGTCATTTTTTTCCCCTGAACTGAAGCTTGCTGCATGTTGCACAGCAGAGTAGAGGTATTAGATTTGGGCACACCCAAGGACTTGATATACAACCACAGGAGAAGCATTTGACTGCTTTTTGGTGTAGTGTTAAACCTGTCTGACTGTATGTTGCCTCCCAATGGTTGCAAATGATTAAAGAAATAGAAGGCTTCTTAGGATCATTTGTTTTAGCTGCATGGGAAGTATTTGATCATGCCAAATATACTCAGTTTTGTCTATTAGTTGGCATTCTAAGGTTGTACTTAATGGCCTACAGAAAGGTGATGAAGTGATTGTAAGTGCTTTGCATGTTGCCTTAGCAAGGTCTTGGAAACTTGCGAAAACACAAAGCAATGTTTGTCTTGTGAGTCACGGGAGCATTCCAGGACTAGAATTTTTTGAGAATGGTCTGTGCAATCATAGTTTTTATTTTTGTTGTCCACAGTGTCAACCTAGCAACTTACTTTTAAACTGAAATTTCAGAAGTGTAAAAAAAAAAATAAAAATCAATTCTCTCACCACAGTCCCGGAGGAGTTAGCCTTATGATTTGGGTTTTGGTTTGTTGTTTTTTTTTTTTTCTTTGTTTTGTTTTTAATTAAACAGCCTTCTTCACAGATGACAAGTTTGATTAGGTAACCAAGCAACATGTTAAGTAATCAGAATACAAGCTTGCAAGATATGCCACATTTCTTCAGTACTTAGAGCAGGATCAGATGCCCCTTTTTTTCAGCCAGATGATACCCATATCCAGTTATTTTTAAGTAGAGAGAATTTCTCTTGACAATCCTAATAACTTGACCCATGCAAACAGAGCAAGGAGTAAACATCTTTTCTTCTATGAAAAGCATATAAATTGTAGGATGCAATATGATAAGTGATACACATTTTTAAAGGAGTAAAATTATAACCTCACAGAAGCTGGTATTTAGTGTGTTGTGTACACTGTAAAAATAGCATTTTCTAACTGTGGCCTTCTTTTTATTATGCCCATGGTGAACACATGGGGAATAGTCTTACGCTCTTAGATGAGGAGTGTCAGAGCCAAAGCCCAATCCACCCTGGACGTGCTGGCATTGTAGAGGTGCTGGCAGAGGTGGAGGATTCTTCCCGCTTCAAACTGAGGGACAGCTGAGTTATTCCAGTAGCATCCAGGGGATATGAATGTTTCTCTAAAACAGTAGTAAGAAGCCTGACACATAGAGAGGAGGCTCATATGCTTTATATGTAGAAATAAAGCAGTGAGACATTACGTGAGCCAGGAAGATAGATTTAGGGAGAATACAGTTTCCTTTATTTAATGGTGGGTTTTTTTGTTGAGTTTCAGAAGAATGTATTACTTTTGTCATTCTTAGCATTTGTTGCAGCATATGGTGTCATAGTTGATTCATTCTGAAGCAGCAGACACACACACACACACACACACACAAAACCAACCAAAAAAAAACCCTGAATTCCAAACTCTCCCTCCCCATAGGTCTTTCAGCTGGACAAATGTATGGAATGCCTTTTAAAAAGCACATGGCCTTACAGAAATCTCACTTTCTTCTGCAGGAATAAGTGTGATACCAAAATATTCATAGATACTGAAAATTATAGAGAAAAAAGCAGCAATTATATTGCTGCAAACAAACCATTTGTATTTGCTGTCAGAGGGAATGCAATACATTATCCACCTTGCAAGTCTTAGGCCTTTGGAGGAATGTATGTTGTGAGAACAAAGTGCCTTTAAGTCATTAGAAGTCAGTTGAATGAAATTGTCCAACAATTGTAATTTTAAATAAGAGATTTGTTGGCAAGGTGAAGTGGATGCTGGAGTTGTCTCTGTGGCACACACATGCAATTGGCATGGCTGTCAGAGCTAATAAAAAAGGAAGTAACCAGTTAAGGAGGTGCAGAAGAAATAAGAATAATTCTGCAGCGAAAAAAAACCAAACACAATTAAAATCCATCTGAAAGTGCTTCCAGGGAACACCTGTTATCTGGGCAGATGTGAGAATGATATAAAAAGGGAGAAAGTTATTTCTGGGACAGAGATAGCAAAAATTCTTTTAACAATTTAAAGGACAGAAAACCTGGGTTTTTTTGTTTTTTGGGTTTTTTTTCTGAAGTGGCCCAGAGGAACACTGAATAATCAGGTTGTTGGGTTTTTGAGGTATGTCAAAGCTCTGTTCTGGTTATCATCACTCTACTTATTTCTGGCATCTTTTCCTTCTTTGGAGCTACCATCAGTATTCCTATACCAAATCAGATCTTTGAGAAGATCTTCTGACCCAATAGAATGCTGATCCTTTGTGTGTTTGAAGGCAATTTTTTTTTTTTTTAGAGCTAGTAACGTTTTTTTAAAATGCACAAACATCTTTTGAACTTGGGTCAGATTGAAGAAGAGAGTGGACAGTGGAGATGTACAGCAGAACTAAGAGAGTGGTGTGCAATTGTCTATATTTGCATAGAGCTGGTGGGGTTTAAAGAGATATGGATGAAGAAATTTACTATTTCTGCCTCTTTTGCCATATGACTGGGCAAATTCAGCTGTGGGTAAAGAAGGTAAGAGAAAATCTAAAGTAAGAAGAAGTTGAAAGGTACCTGTCTTGGAAGAAATACATGAAGTTTCATATTCCTCACTCACTGAATTCAAAATAATTGAATAAAATTTTGGAGCACTTAAAGTTCTTGAAGAGACAAAACTTTATGGTTCAATGAAGGAACTTAAGAAAAAAATCAAATACAGTACTGGAAGTATTTGACTGAGACCTCTTTGAATAAAAAAGACAGAACTGGGAGACAACTGACTACACATGGATTGGATTTGATAGTTTCTCTACATGATGTATTTTTGGAGCGTATACCTAACTTTGGAGGATTAAGGTGTTAAAAACTTTCTTAAACCAATTCGGAATGGATAAATAATGAAGTGAAGTAGTATACGTATGAGGACTTAAAATATTTATTACCCTTATACCTAGTACTGGCATTTAATGGTATTTCCAAGCCTTCTGCTATTTCAGAAGGTATCAGCTTTGTTTAGTGGTATAATATTCTGGTCATGAAGAGAAAATTGGAGATTCATAATTATAGGAGGCTTTGGGGCTCCTAAAGTAGCTTTGTCCAAAAAAAAGCAAACATGATCAGAAAATTCATAAGCGTGTGTGAGGATCAGAAGTTATTTGTGAACTCTTGGTAAATTCAACATTTCAGCTGACCACAAAGCATTCTAAGGCTTACACATGTTTTTTCTTGAATATAACTGTTCAAGAGAATTTCACAGTAATAAGTAACATTTGCTGAAGGTCCTCATTTGCCCCATAAGATTAAAATCAGAGATTAATGTAGATAGCATTTTTTTGCCTAGT
Source organism: Heliangelus exortis (assembly GCF_036169615.1). NCBI lineage: Eukaryota > Metazoa > Chordata > Aves > Apodiformes > Trochilidae > Heliangelus > Heliangelus exortis. The sequence goes on along the minus strand of NC_092424.1, from coordinate 28,924,133 downwards.
AGCTTAAATGAAGGGAATTTCTTAAAGCACTAAGAAAAACAGACCAGTTTAATAGTTCAAAGCATATATATATATATATAGTGTCTCCATATAGGAAAAATGTGTGAGACTTTGTATTAGAAGTTCTTCAGGAGGTGCGTGTCAAACCCATGCATCTTTTTTCATTAAATGAGAGGAAAACCTGATGGGCATGAAGATAATCATATTCCTACAATATTATCATAGAGGAAAATGTAGTATGAAGAATACAGAAGCTACTGTGACCTCAGAAATACTTCAAGTGCATTTAGGAAGACATCATTAGTCACAAAAAGCTACAGGCTGATGGCTCTAAGTCTCATAGCTGAAGATACTGTACACTTTTACCCATAGCAGCACATGGCTTGACTGATGTGCACAGCAGTATGCATCACCAGGAGAAATCTATAATGAAAGGCCCCATATTAGCTTTTCTGAGCTGCACAGAAACTCATTTATCAGCTAGCTCTGCTAATGAATCTTCAGTAGGTTTTGGTATGGATTATGATACAGCATAAGCAGCAGTGGTTTTCTCATTGAATCTCCATGACGAAAGTCAAAATGTTGCAAAATATCCTTCTCAACAGACAGTTTTGGATTTTACAGCCTGTATCAGTCAACTGGGTAAAGCATGGTAAAACAAACTGTTAAATCAACTCGTTTCTAAAGCATATTTGGCTTGGTATTAACTGGTTACTATGGAGTTGGTTGTGGAAATTTTTTTATAAAAGAGTTTGGTTTGATATGAGTATTAATACTACGATTTTTAAAAATTGTAACAGCAAGTTTCATAATAATAGAAATCTTAATAATTTCAAAAGAAGTCTCTATATTCATGTCTCAAAAAGTGCTTATTTTCTGTTAATCCTCATGTGGTAACATGAAAACATATATTGAATATTTATGCATATAACGGATACATCTTGACGCCATCCTTGCAGATTTGGGTTTAGGAGTAAAACACCTAAATACTGGGCAACTAAGTGTCTTGGATTGAAAAAATATAAGAAGCTAAATCAATTTAGAATAGCTGTGTCTTCTTTGATTCAAATGTTTTTTTGATTTTTTTAGTGTCTTAAACCATTTTTTAAACAGCAAAGTATAGGCATTCTTTTAGATAAGAAGGAGAATTGAAGAGAACAACAAACTGTTGTGTGATGTTATTGTGTGGACAAGAGTCAACAAGAGAATTTGGATGCTCATGGTATCCCATAGCTGCCTGTGGAATTACTTGCTTGAAAGAAATATGTAAGAAATCCCACTGTAAGATGATGTGGGATTAATATTGTGTTGTAATCCCCAAAAGAGATTATTTTAAACCCTGAAGTATTTTGTGTAATATTTCTTTCAAAACTTTCAATATTTAACAGTCTTTTATAAATGTTGCTCTTGTAATTTCCCATAATTCCTTTTAAAATCTCATTAAATTCCTACTCATATGTAATTGATGTGATTTATGTGAATGCCATTTGTGTGACATTTTTATAAATTTCCATGAATCTGTTCATCACTGTCAGTCACCGAGAGCTGCCGAGATACATCAGTGTGTTCAGGGCCCCTTTGTTTTAGGAATTCTTCTGGGTAGTCTGTAGTGTGTGGCTCTGAGGAAAAAACAAACTGTTCTTTGGATTCCAGAGTCCTCACAAATTGAGAAACAATGTATAGCAAGCCTTTAAGGCTGGCAGAACAACAGGATATTCTAGTGTAATTTACTAGTGTGCTCAAATCATAGATGTAGTATGCAAATTAGCAGTAGCAATCAAAGAAATTGCATCTTGCACAGCTGCAGGATTGAGTCTTACGTGGGAACTTCCCTCGAAGGTTCTGAGTGCCTTCAGCTCCCAAGAACTGCTAATGTGGGCTGAGGGTACTAGGAAGAACTTGTCCCATTTTGAATCAAGCCCTTTGATAGCTTGAAGAAAATCTCTGATTATAATATATTTTTTATAATGTGTCACTCTACACTTGCAAAAAATGAGTCTACTTGCTATAATTCAAGTATTCTACAGATACTTATCTGTACTAAAAGTGTGCCAAGTATACTAAAAATATATTACTTTTCATAAGGGTGTAATTTCCTAGTAATCAGAAGATATACTCTGATTCAAAAATTGCTATAATTGTTAATGTTGGTGAGACATCACTAACTAAGGCATCAAAGAAAAATGAATATTTGTGGTTTGAAGCAGCAGATAGGTAGCTGAGTTCATCAGTGTTTGAACCCTGATGCACTTGCTGAAGACGTTAATTAAGGGACTACTGCAGTGTGTGGGTAGTTAGTATTTTTACACTTTGGAGCAATTTCATTGTTGGGTTGCCTAATTGAAAAAAACCTTTCACTAAGGCAAGTAAGAGTTGTCCTTTTCAGAAACTGCAGCATTACTATTTCTTTAAAAGCCTGAATAAGTGTATTTTTATTTGGTCCTCACAATCTGTCTTGAGAGTGTTTAGTGTGATCATTACTTAGTAATAGTTCAGGTGTTTGAAACACAGCACAGATAAAAGTACTAGAGGAAGCAAATAAGACAAGGAAGGATAAGACAAATAAAGCCTGAATGAAAGACAGATTGGAAGGCAGCAGAGGAGACATGTTGGGGATGAAGTATTCTGTGTATGAAGTGATAAGAGAAAAGCAAACAACTAGAGTTAAAAAAGCAAGAGTTGCTGTTGGAAATAAAGAGCAATGGAAGAGCGATGAGCAAGAAATAAGCAAAAATAGTTAGAATGTAAATAGGAACTAAGTACAAGGAAGCAAAAATTGCTTTTTTTATGGAGCTTTTTGACTGGGACCAGAAAAGAAGTAATGAGGTATAGGACAAATTGTAAATCCTTGGGCACTTAGAAGTTTACACTAGCCCTAAGAAACATTGAAGACAGAAAGTAGACATGGAGACAGAATGAAAATGCAGCCCAAACCAGATACATATGCATTTAGTTGTCTTGCCATTGCGTTTAGTTTTGATCATGCCGAGGTCAGAAATACTGTGAAGTAGATTGGACCTGTGGGGAAGAACTGTCTGTGGCTGCTGACACCGTCTCCCATGCCTGGCTGACACACAGTCTGTGGCATAGCAGGACTTCTTGTGGCTGATCCCATAATGCTTTCAGGGCAAATTTACTAGAAATGGAAAACTGACCACTGCTATAAATTACTGTTGTTCTTGTGATCTTGGAGGAGAAAAGAAATAAAAGATTTTATAATGATGTAATTTCCTTTCTGTTCAACATCAAACCTGCTCACCTTAAGATTCAGATGAGGCAATGCTATATATTGCTTTTCTTATACAATGCTGATGATCTTTCTGGGCTGACCTTCCAAGCGATCAGTTTTGAACATGTTAATGTGTTGCGGCGAGCCTTCTCTCGGGGACACGGCTCTTCTTCAGGAGCTCTCTTCGCCGTCCCTCTCCTCAGGCATCTTCATCTCTTCTGTTCTTCTGCCTCTGGGAGCATGCCTTTTATTTTGCCCTTCAGCCCCGCCCATTTCCGGCTAGGGCAGGCCCTAATTATTGGGCACAGCTGGGCCTAAGCTCCCAGTTCATTATCCACGACACCTGGGGACTTGTGGTTCTCACTACATTAATGCATTGGCCATAACGAAATTCTTGACAGTATTCAAACACTTGGACTCTAATTTCATAGTTCTTTCTAGTGTCACCTGCAAACAAAATGCCTGAACCCAGGACAACTGCTTGTCTCAGCCCAGGAAACTACTCCTTCTACCATCCATGCATGAGTACAGGTTGGAAGGAGAAAGGATTGCAGACAGCCCTGAGGAGAAGGACTTGGGGGTCATGGTGGACCAGAAGTTCAACACGAGCTGTCAGTGTGCACTTGCAGCTCAGAAAGCCAACCAGGTCCTGGGCTGCATCAAAAGAAGCACAGACAGCCCATTGAAGGAGGTGATTCTCCCCCTCTGCTCTTGTGAGACCTCACCTGGAGTATTGTGTCCAGTTCTGGAGTCAGTAGCTTGAGAAGGACATGGACCTTCTGGAATGTGTCCAGAGGAGAGCCACTAAAATGACCAGAGGGCTGCCCTATGAAGACAGGCTAAAGATGTTGGGTTTGTTCAGCCTGAAGAAGAGGAGGCTCTGAGGAGACCTTATAGCAACCTTCTAGTACCTGAAGGGGACCTAAAGAAAGCTGGGGTAGGGCTTTTTGCATAGCTGTGTAGTATGTATAGGCTGGATGACATTCACTTATTATTGGAGCAAACTGGAAGATAGAGATTACCCAGCAACCTGCCTATAAGATACTTTTTTTTTTTTAGCTTGAGCTCTGTATTTATCAGATAAGCTTATAGCAACATCTTCCACTGGATGGATCATTAGTAATTGTCAGTTTTAAAGTATTGCTGGGACAGAAAAAAACAGTTCTGGTCCTGCAGAAAGTGAAATTACCATGGTTGTGGTGGTTACAGACAAAAGACCAGGCCTAGTACCCCTCCAGGCTTTTATCCTGTAATTTAGCTAACGTAGGACTCCAGCAGGGCTTCCCTTCTGGTTCTGAGAGCTTATATTGATTCTTAGGTGTTCAATGACTTAATGCTACAGGCAGAGAAACACACAGATTTTCCTGATGTTTGCAGGCTTCAGGATGTTAAAATTATGCAAATTGAGCACAGTTTGCCCAAAAAGCAAATTAGTATTGTGCACCTGTAGCAAGCATAATATGAGTATTTCAATGAAAGTGTGAACATTCAGCACATTTTTACCTCATTAGCACTCCAGGGGTAGCAGTGACTTAATTCTTTGCTGTTGCAAGTTCTGTAGCTGCTACCCATAGAAATTTTACAGTTGTCCATAAAACACATTTGTCAAAAGCAAACATACATTTTATGAAAAGTATTGAGAAGCCAGGATAATGATTCATTCCTTTATAGAGTGAATTACTATGTACAGGGTATACAACCTTTGGTATCCAAATTCTGTGGGGCATAAAAAGAAATGCCACTCCTAGAGCTGGGCTGCCTGACTTCATAACACTCCATAATTGGAATCAGATAATTTCTGTTTGGGAGAAATCATAGAGCACCTGTTCGGACCATATAAGGCTGCATTTTGGAAAGGAAGATTGAGATGAAAAAAGCCCAGGAAGACCTTGATCCAAACCCCACGGAAGTAAATGGACTTCACTGTGACATGGTGCAGAATAAAGGAAGGGAATGTAAAGCCCCATCTGTTCATCTGGTTCTCTTGGTTTATGACAGATTTGTTGTTGGATGGAGCAAGTAAGCTTGAAGTCTCCACAAGGTAATAATAATCACATTTATAGGATGAATAAAACCCAGTAGGTTATCATTCCAATTTGCCCCAAATGCCTCTTTTTTCTCATATATAGTTGAATAAAAGGAGATCAAAAATTTTGCAGTTATTAAGTTCCCTGCTACACTTTGGAAAAGGCTTTTTTTTTGGAAGCTTTCTTGTAATCTCCCTTGAACTGTACTACTATATGGTATAATGATAATAAACCCTTATGACAGCTTAGTTTTTGTTTCCTGTTAACTGAATTACTAAATATGTTCACTTCCTATAAGAAATACATTTTTTCGCTTGGGTTCTCCTCCTCCTGTTATTTTCCAGGTTTAATTTTGTTGTTTTCCAGGTTTAGTTTTGTTTGTTTCTTTGTTCCAGGTTTAATTTTGTTTGTTTACTATTTCATACAGCTCTTAGGTATTTTAGGATTTTAATGAGTTGATTTGTATGGTAACTTTTACAAAATATGCTTTGCTGAACACTCATCTAAGTTCAAGTGTCTGCTGTGGATGCTATAGGTACTTCTGATAAACATCTGAACTTTTCTTTCTTTTGAATTCAGGAACATTGTTAATCACAGAGTCATAGAATCATCCTGGTTGGAAAGGACCTCTGAGATCATCAAGTCCAACCCTTAACCCACTGTCACTGTGGTTAGCAGACCATGGCACTGAGTGCCACATCAGTCTCTTCTTAAAAACCTCCAGGGATGGAGAATCAACCACCTCCTTGGGCAGCTCATTCCACTGCCTGAGCACTCTCTCTGTAAAGAATTTCTTCCTAATATCCAACCTAAACCTCCCCTGGCAGAGCTTAAGTCCATGCCCTCTTGTCCTACTGATAGCTGCCTGGGAGAAGAGACCGACCCCCCCCTGGCTACACCCTCCTTTCAGGGAGTTCTGGGGAGTGATGAGGTCTCCCCTGAGCCTTCTCTTCTCCAGACTGAAAACCCCCAGCTCCCTCAGCCCTTCTTCACAGGACTTGTGCTGGATCCCTTCACAGCCTCCTTGCTCTTCTCTGGACCTGCTCCAGCACCTCAATCTCCTTCCTGAACTGAGGGGCCCAGAACTGGACACAGGACTCGAGGTGTGGCCTCACCAGGGCTGAGTACAGGGACAGAATCCCTTCCCTGGACCTGTTGGCCACGCTGTTCCTGATACAGGCCAGGATGCCATTGGCCTTTTTGGCCACCTGGGCACAGTGCTGGCTCATGTTCAGCTTCCTGTCAATCCGGACTCCCAGGCCCCTTTCTGCCTGGCTGCTCTCCTACTACTGAGGCCAAAGATTAAGCAAAATTCAAAAAATGTTTGAATATTCATTTAATGGTGAAGAATTTACAAAATGTTGATAATGTGGAGGGTTGGTAAACTTCAGATGCAACCAAATATTTAGCAGTTTTGCTGAGATGATAGTCTACCATGACTGCAGTATGCAATTCCTCATTTGAAGCATCTAGACATGACCCTTCTGACCCTGCCAAGATAAAAGGACCTTGATTCTGTTCCAGCAGGGAACTGAGAAGACCTTTTCCACCCAAAACTGGACACGTGTATGTCTTCTACTCCCTTCAATGGGTTTTCTTTCTTCAGAGTATAGTTGTTATGTTGCTGCATCATTTTATAGATAGACATACATCTGTTACACTCATGCAAAAGTTAGCCAGCTGTGTGCCAGCTGTTAGCATAGCACTATGTCTGAGCTAATGAGACTTGCTGGGGATTTTTTTCCTCCATAAATGTTCTAGCAACTCTTAATCTGCAACAGATTCTCCACTGAGTGATATATGTTATAATTTTCTCTTCTCTCTCATTGTCTTGTAGTTCTACTGTAGTCTGTATGCTGACATTTAGTGACTTGTTCATTGAACAAGTGCAGCCTATTTCAATTTATAAAGTGTCCATAAGAAAATGTGACTTTGGACATGATTTACTCATCATTTTATTAATCAAATTAGGTGTCTGCAAACAGAATAGTGTGAATTTGTTACTCAAGGTGGTTTCATGACTATTTTCACAAAAAAAAAAAGAAAAAGGAAAAGGAAAAAAAAAAAAAAAAAAAAGATTTGGGTATCACTGTGAAGCAAGTGAAAAAGGTTGTGAAAATTGGTAAACCAGAATTCAGGAGTGATGTTTTAAAAATATATGCTCACAGTTACAAATATTGCCTACAGTACTCATCCTGCTCTGGTCATGGAAAACAACTGGCTTTAAGGACTTGGGGAAAAGACTTTTCTGATGTAGTGTGTTTTTTACTTGCATAATTAGAAACAGGTAACAACCGTTTGCAGTTGCAGAATTTAAAGATTATTAATTTGTCCATTCTTCCTTCTTTGCTTTTGAATTATCACTCATTAGACAGGATTATGTTTTGGTCCTATATACACTTACAGGGAAACCCTTGCCAACTCTTTTAGTTGCTGACAGGAAGCCAGCAAACAGAAAATGTTTTGGGGTTTGGGTTTGTTTTTTGGGTTTTTTGTTTGTGGTTTTTTTGTTTTGGTTTGGTTTGGTTTGGTTTGGTTTGGTTTGGTTTGGTTTTTTTTTTTTTGGAAGCGTGGCAAAAGTGTTACCTTTAAAAGAGAGTCCTTAAGAATAGGAACTGAAATTATGATCCAAGGCAATAAAAGGTTTGTGCACACTTGTCACACTTGTGGACAGGGAGTCTCAATATCCCTCCCAAGAGATGCATGAATTTCTTGTGTCCTTTCTTTGCTGTGTCCTCATATAGTTCAGGAAGGGCATGCTGAAAGTTGAGTAGTTAACGTAAATAACTTACTGGAGAACTCTTTGGAATTAAGGTATTGAACTGCTGCAAATACCATACATACTGACAGCATGCTGAAGAGTGTGATCCAAAGGTTCCTGAGCTATTTCAGGGGCATTTCTCTGGTTTTGAGGTGGTGTCACAGCTTAGAAGTTTAGGCGGAACACAAACCTAGGACAGATAAAAGGGGAATAAAGACTGGAGACTTGAAGTTGGAAACTGAAAATAATTGTATACCGATTTTAATAACACAAGGGAAAGGTAATAACATAAAGGGTGACGTAACAAAAAAATACAAATATATACAAATATGTATATATATACAAACCAATAGCATGTGGCAAGCTGCTGGTAACGAAACAAAAGCACAGCAAGCAGGAAGTGGGAAGAAAAGAGGGAGGAGCTGCTGGTTTTCTGATCTTTTATAGAGTATGGGAAGGAAATGGGAGGCAATAGATCCTTCCCCTTGCGTTCTGGCCCTCTCAGAGGCTGAAAGGCCTCCTTCTTTACTTCCTCCTGTTCCAGTGGTGACAGGTAGGCAGTGAAGATGTTCTCTTGAGCAGTTTTTCAACCTTGGGTTTGATTATGTGTTCTTTTGTCTTCCTCATAAAATTATTCTCATTACATTAACGTCATTAAGGCATAAAGAACCAGTAATAGAGTAAATCAATCTAATAAATACCCCTTGTGGCATAAATTACACAACATAGTGTGTCCTCTGGGAATGTAAGTGAAGCTGTGACAAGGAATTTCTTGTTGCATTGTTGACATTTTTCCCCATTTTTTCAGTTTGATCAATGGCTGTGTTACATAGCAACCTTTGTATTACATGATTGTGGTGTGAGTAAAAATGCTCATTTGTAGGAGGCCAAAATTTTTTTCTTTGGTGCATTTTATTGAAATAAGTGAGCAAAACTTTAAAGCCAGGATTGGAAGTGGGACTTTAGGACAATTACTTAATGTGATGCATAGGTTAATGCCAGTTATATGGTCACTATCTTGCACATCAGATTGAATTATTATCCTTTTTTGTTTCTGGAAACATAATTAGTCTGATGGATGGGAGGCTAAAGTCAGTACTTGGGGTAAAGTCACACCTTAAAATGGAATAGCTGCAGATACTTTCTACATTTTGAAACATTAGTTTAAGACCAGGCCAAATCAAGTTGTTCTACTCTTTCGGACCACCTAAACCTAGAAAGCCAGACTATAATTTTAAGATCAAACTGATAATACTCTACAGTCTCCTCCTGCCCACCCACCTACTGTGCAACTGAGACTTGTGGGGAAGGTAATCCAGGGTAGAAATTATGTCCCTTCTACCTTTTATTAAATACCATTTTCTATTTTTAGGACCTTGACATTGGACTGATGGTAATCAATATATGTCTTGAGTAGAGCTAAGAGAAGGATGAAAATTAATGTTCTCTAGCATTTGTTTGAACACAACTTGACAGTGTTCTTCACTAATGCTTACATGTAGAGTTGACTGAAAAAAATATATTAAAACCCACTGGAAAGATGTTTATTTGTTAAAGTTGAAAAATTGTGGAAATCTGTGGATTACTAGAAAACCTTTAGATGAAAATGGCTTGTTTGGTTGGTGAGTCTCTGATTACCTGTGACCTAAATTTTAAAACTGCACATTTTTATCGTGAACATGACATTTTAATACAGATACGATATTTGAAAACATTTAAAGCATTAAATTTTGTTCCACTGCAAAACGAAAACAAATACTGAATACTCTGGAGTTTCTTTGAAATATGAAATGTCGTCTTTCTTTGCATTGTCCTTAATACTCTACATATTTTTCAGGGCATGTTTTTATCAGGATGTTCATGTAGCATGAAATTCTTCACCATTCAGAGAGTTAAAAAGAAGAGTTATGCAATACTTAAGCCTTATTTAAGACTGTGAAATAGGGAGGAGGGGAAAGATACACATTGTATAGGCTGAGTGTTATGCCTGGGCATAAAGATTAATTTTACTTAAGAAAAGTGCTGGGTATTTATTTTCAGAAAAAAATGCACAGTCAGAAATTTTAGCACTGATTTACTTTAAATATAAAATTTGTCTGCTTGAGACCCTTGGCTTTCTGTAAAGGTAAGGAAGAAAGATACACTTATTCAGGAGATATTGAGTATCAGATAAAGTCATACTTTCTTGCCAAATATATCTGTCGAGGTGAATTATTTTGTACATCTCTACAATGAAATTAAAAATTGAGGAGTGTTGAATTATTTCTGAGAAAAGGAAGAGCTTTTTAAGAGTATACCTGCATCTGGGCTTGCATCAGCAGTGGGTGATTTTAATATCTGAAGATTTTCTCCGATTTAACATAGGTAGCAAATGAATGAGCTCTATTGGCTTTGATTAATCAATTTATTAAATTTTTTTTGCTATACTTTAAACTGTGAACTCTTGCCTTGCTCCTATATCCACACTAAGAGATAGCACTTTCAGTACAGTATCATCTTTAGAGATTTTACATATAAACACTGCAAACTAGCAAGCAATCAATTTATACAAAACAATCTTTTTGTCATAATTTTAATCAAAGTGATTTCTTTATAGGGTGAGATCTTCTTTTTCATAAATTCCTGGAGTGCTCTTGAGAAGCCCACAGATACTTCAAGAAAAGTTGAAGAACATGCAAATCTTTTTTATTAGTAAAATTTAAAACCACATGTAAATGTATAGCCCCACTAAATAGATACTACTTCCTTTTTACAGTGTTAGGGAGCCCTGGGACTTTCAAGGGCTGGCAGTGTCCTCAGTGCCCTGGCAATCCATGTACATTATTTGTGTTTAAAAAATCAGCAGTGCTCATTTTTGCCAAAGAATTCTTAAGAATGTGTATGCTGTCTTCTGTTCTTAGGTGATTTCTTTCCCTTAACAAACCACCTGACAACAGTCACTAGAACATCTGGGAAACAAAGGTGGAACAACTCTATAGGTAAGTATATGTTACACCCAAATGAACATTCAAATGAGCATGAATATTTAAAGGAAAACCTTGTCATGAAGATGGAAATGGTATATACATAATTATTTTACTGCTGCTGCGTGACTTAGTATATAAATCTTTAATTCTAAGCAAAATTCAGTGCACCAAAATATACAGAAAATCCAAACTTTTTATGTTTACATGGCTACCCCTACTTCACATTTATTTATATAACTTTATTTTGCCTTCATATATGAATTTTAGTAACCCTCCAGCTCCCTGGATACTTATAGATAGTTTTCAAACACTGAGTAGCTTTGTTTCCTAGTTTTTCTATCACTTGAAGCTACCCATAGCCTGAGTTAATCAGTATTAAAATCCCCTGAACCATACATAAATTTATTTCTCCAGATTCAGCTTCTTTTTTTCTTCTTCTCTTTGCATATTGCATAAGAATTTCTAATACATGAAACAGATAAATGGTTTATAATCCTAATAAATTCTGTTCATGAAAGATTAAATTTCTGCTCACACCACAGAATCTGCAACGCAGCAGTACCAGTACGAGGGCAGGCCATGGCTGCTCTCCAATACTGAAGTTATTCAGATGTCCTCTGCTTTTTCACTTTTCCTTTCTATATCCTATCACTGCATCTTCCACTAGAGAAAAAAAATTCAAAAAAATCTGAATTCCTGTGGAGAAAAATGGGCCATGAATCTTTTAGGAACACGTACAAGAATTACCAAAGAAAAAAAGGATGTAACTTACCGAGTATCTTCTGAGGAAATTTAAAGAGTAATCATTCTCAGCCGAATAAAGCCACTGGTCTGGCTGTCACAGGCTCTGGGGATCAAATAACTCTTCACAAAGTAAGCCTTTTACACATCCACAGTAACTGATGGTGGCATAACAAACTTCCTGATTTTGGTGAAGAGTTTCGCCAGATCATTTTTAGAAGATTGTTTTTTTGTTTATAGAATCATAGGGGGTTGGAAGGGACCTCTGGGCATCATCAAGACCAACCCCCCTGCCAAAGCAGGATCACCTAGGGCAGGTCAGATAGAAATACTTCCAGGTGGGTCTTGAAAGTTTCTAGAGAAGGAGACTCCACCAGGCAGCCTTTTACAGTGCTCTGTCACCCTTATAATAAAGGTTTTACCTTACGTTGAGGTGGAATTTCCTGTGTTCTAGTTTGTGACCATTACCCCCCATCCTATCACATGTTCCTCTGGGGAACACCACTAGTCATAGGTTTCCAACTCAACTCTGCACCATTTATCACAACCCTCTGAGCTCTTTGTTTAATCAGTTCTGTTTAACTGAGCTATTTTTTAACCAGTTCTCAATCCATCTCACTGTCTGCTTTTCTAACCCACACTTCCTGAGCTTGCCCATTAGTATATTATTATATAGGAATAATCAGTATTAATATTAGTATGTAGGAAACAGTGTTGAAAGCCTTCCTAAAGTCAAGGTAGACAACATTCACTGCTCTCCCTGCATCTCCCCATTCAGTCACTCCATCATTGTTATTGTTCAGTTTATGGAAATGAGAATACAAATTGTTTACGTGGGGAAAAAAACCCAAACATCTATTTTCTGCAATTGCTGAAGAAATGAGAAGTGGGAGTTTCTCAAGGGAGATCAAAGGGAAAAAATCTCAATTTTTTGTATTGATAATTCATTTTCTGGGTCAGCTTTTGCATGTGGGGTAAATCAGCTCTGGTTTCCATCTTTTCCTGCTTATTTTTGTGTACATTCATCAGTAGCTAAAGGGGGGAGCTGGGAAGAGATAAGGTTCATTTTATTCCTCATCTCTTTATGTTTCAAACAGTAGTTCTGACTCACTTTCTAGTCCTACCCTAATTTTTCTTAGATGGTGAAAGGAGCTGGGACACAGAGAAGAATAAGAAATGTATTATTTTAGTTTTGCTGTCCAAGAAAGTGCTGTATTCCCGAGGGTAACAGTATTTAAAATAGACCACTAGGTATCAGAAAGCATAATAGCTCCATTATCACCATTCATTTTTGCCAATATGAATTTTGCTTGGAACTGTGTCAACTTTGAGTTTTTGAGAAGGTATTAAAAAAAGAAAAAAAAAAAAAAAAGGAAAAGGTGATAGGCAGAAAAAAAATCAATTTGTTGTTTAGAAACTGTAGTTTTATCTTTCCTTTCTCCTGTTGACTCTTTTTAAAGCCAGATACCTAAATTATTTAGACAAGTGTGAGGAGTTCCTGGGGCAGCAGGAAGGAAACCACGAACATGTCCATTTTTTATCAGCAACAAGAACTTCAAAATCTATGTTAATAGTGCAGAGCAAATTCTTAATTACACCAACCATGGAATCTCTTGGTCTTTCTCACACAACAAAGCATGTTATTAACTCTCTCAACTAGCCTCTTTTTCAGAGTTTCACTACTAGAATAGGTAGATGTTGCTTCCTGCAAATGTTTCAGTTTCAAGATGCTGAGAGTTTGTGTAAGAAACTTCAGTCATGGAAAAAAAAATAAGAAAAAAGGGAATATATGTCTTCTTTGTAATAGAATATTTCTTTAATAGTTCATGATTACTGATAATTTCTTTCCAGTTGAAAAGGTGGGTCTCTGCAGAGTTGAGAGGAATGCTTACTGTGGTCAGGCTTAGTGAGCTGTCACCTTTGGTGAAAAAGGGCTGCTATCTGCATTTCAGTAAGAAGCTTGATCTAGAATCTTCCAGCATACAGGGTCTAAGGTGAAATCATATATCACCATACAGGTATCATCTCAGTTATTTTGTGAATTTATCACTCTTTTCATAACCAATTTTTCGTTAAAAAATAAGATGTTTGCATATTGTACTGTTTCTTGCAATTGTCTAACAATTATTTTCCCAATGGGAATACACATATATTGTTTTAAGCTTTTTGTGGCAAAGAGCATTTTTGAACTATTTGTATTGCTACCTGTAAATTTACATTGCTATATGAGTATTTATCAGAAATAGGAAGAGCAGCCTTGGTTTAGGCCAACATGAATGCATGAAGACCAGCTGCACTCTTCAGAAAGAGCTGGTAGCACATGAACTCTCTTTCAATCAAGAATGATGAATTTATTAGCATATGTGAGATTGTGTGGGAGCTTCACTTGTGGAAAATAACACAGCAGAGGAAGCAGAGTTGATTAGCAGGGTGTTTTAGCAGCTGATACACTAATTTACTCCAGGTATTGCATTACTTAAAGGTTCATCCAGGTGGATGACCAGCTGAGATACTGATCAGTTGTACTGCTCTCCAAATACTCCATTCAGAACTCTGAAACTCTCATCTTCTCTAATGATTTTAAGAAACCTGATGGCAGGCTAGCAAATAAGGTGCTGAGACAGTCATAAATAAATATGGTACAATAATATTGTCCTTCTATGCTCCCCTATCTGCTGTGTTCCAAATAGGACATGGTAGATATTAAATGCTTTCAGATAAGGTCTCTTGTGGTAGTACAAAATTTGCTTTAGCTAATCAGGTCTGTGACTGATTCATTTTACAGTACCAAATAAAATTTTAAAATGAAATAAAAAATGTACCTTTTAGTCACCATGCATATATAAAAGAAATCTGAAAGATACAACAAAGTTCGAGGCCACTAATTTCTACTAGTTTCTTACATCTACTTTAAGAGCTTAAAATTATACATTGTATATTACAAATGTTACAAATAAGCTATTGCTTTCATTTACCACAAAGCTAAGCTGCCATTTTAGATACCAAACATGCAATGTGCTGTATCCTCTCTGTGACAAGGTACTACAGGCAATGAATTACATCTTCTAATCAAAGGAGATACATTTGTTTAAGAGAAATATCCAAACAAATAGTGCTACTAATAGCACAGTAGTATCAAATAAATCCTCCGGGTTTTTATGATGTGAAAATAAATGCTTTAAAAAGTAAAAAAAAAACCAAAAAACAACCTTCAAGTACAATGCGAAGTGTTTAGTATTAATATTCTTTGGAGAAATAAAAGTATCTTCAAATGTTCATGCAAAATGTATGCTTTATTTTTACATGGTGATGATAATGTGGGGGAAAAGAAAGCATTTTTGGAGGGTAAAAGGGAATTTAAAATGGTGCCTGATAACACAATACTTACATTTAATTTTTAAAATAAAGGCTGTTGAGTTGTCCCCCAAATTAAAAACTTCAGTCCATCCCATTATTGGCAATAAAAAATAGGTTCTAGCTTAATATGTATGCTATACAAATTGTATTGTATACATGTCTATATATAAGTTTGTAAATATAAGTAGTAATCTATAAATAGTATGTTTCCCTGATTATCATTTAGCCAAATAAAAATGCAGCTAGATTTTGTAACAACTGTTTTTTCAATCCTGCTGCTATGCAGACAGACACAAAACCTTTAATTGAATGCAGTGGGATTCCCATGTTATTTTATTTTGCTACATTTCATACTAATAAGTTTCTGTTTACATGACAGCATCTCAGACATAGGCAATGCAGGGGGGAAGGTACATCTATCTAGAACCCCAACAGAAATAAGAAGAAAGTATTGCTACTGAAATACTCAGCCAAACAGCTGAAGCTCTATGAAAACCTCTGTTATTGAATCAGTGCAAGAACTGAATATATGGAACAGTGTGGGGAGGGCAGAAAACTTCCATGCGCAAAATAGTAACTGTGGTCTGCAACACAGAATGTACCAAAACTGCCTAAAGTGCTTGTTCTGAAGGTGATTTATAATGTGCATGGTTCAGTGGGTACCCTGGGGCTGAGTCACCCCCATCTGCACATAGAACTGTTCACCCTAGCAGTGGGATCTCTGTGGTGGTCTGGCCCCACAGTGCCAGCCACACTTGGCTTTTAATTCCTCTGTCGCTGGAACAAACCACAGATCAGTCCACTTTTCATAATTCCAGGATACCAGGCTAAAAGTTAGATTTCACTTGCCAAAGACAGGGTGACAATTAAATGCCATACAAAAAGCTTTATTTTGTTGACTATTTATAAAAAGGAAAGCTTTGACCTCCTGCAAAGTCCCTCTGACTCTGAACTCGTGTTTTGTGGGGGTGCATAGTAAAAGCTCCTGTTTGTTTGCAACTAAGCATTTAAAGCTTGAGCAATGTTTAGTCCTGCCTAGTCTTTTCATCCACTAGTGCTACTGAACATCTTAAAACTCAGGCAAATTTCATTACTCTTCTTCTTTTTCCCTATTGTTTATAAAATTCAGTTACATGTATTTCCCCCGTGAGATCTTTGTTACATGAGTTTCTTTCATTCGCTGTATTCCATAATTAATTTTCCAGTAGAATTCTTTTAAAAATCATTCTTTGAAACACTAATGTTCTTCTGAAACATCTTCCTTGAACTGTTTCCATTGCCAGTGGGTGACTTAGAATCAAACAGAGAAAGTGAAAAAGTAAGAAGGTTACTTTGTAGTCTGAATTCAGTGCTTTTTTTAAAGTGAGACAAAACTCAAGGTGGGACAGATGGGCATTAGGGGACAGCATCCAGTCACAGAGTGATACATGAAACTTGCAGGGCCTCTGTGAAGGTGCAGAATTATGGCACCTGTATACAGAACTATATTTTGTATGGTATTTTCTACTTTAGATTCAGAGAATTTTGTAGGAAGACCAAAAATGAGGTTAATCTCATTTATCTTTAAACATCCACAATGTTTTAACTAACTTCATCACCTGAAGTCCTTTTAGAATCCATTAGGATTGCTCTAGGAGTCCATAGGGAACAAAACCCTGCTACAAATATAATTATAAAAGTATTTACTAGGAATTTCAGTGGACTGTATTTTCACTGATTTCTTTGAAAATATCAGTGTATCACAGATTCACACTATTGTCATGGTTGGTAAAGACCTCTAAGATCACTGAATTCAATTGTCAGTTCAGAAGAAAAACCCCACTATGCCCACCACAGCAAGGGGGTCAAGGAAAAGTGTAGGTAGTCACGTTACTTTCATGGAACAGTGTGGAACATGAAAAGCTTCAACCTACACCTTTTGTCATGATAGCTGGCTACTATTAGAGTATGTGGATTTAACAATCCTATGGAATTGCCCAATATATTATTTATTTTGCAGAAAGGGTACAGAGGCACAAGACAAATTAAACAGCTTGGTGTAGATAAGGAGTTTCTGAGGCCAAAATTTTGTGACTCTCTCCCACCTCCTTATCCCCAGTCACTGGGATATATGTAAGTTTGAGTATCATCAGTAATAGCACTGTGCATTACAGTAATCTCATTGACAATTAGTTTGGCAAAAGTCTGTTTGTTCTCCCATGAGAAGAGTTGTCCAGGAAGCAGGAGAGACAACAAAAGCAAAACTGCATTGAGAGGATAATGAAGAAATAGCTTAAAGTGGTAATCACTCCAAAAAAAGGAAAAAAAAAATCTTCTTCAGTTTTGGAGACAAAACTTTCATTTTGTTTCTTTTGTTTTGTTTTTTATGATTATACCAGAATTCAAAGGTTTGAATCTGAGACCTACAATGCCATTAGCCAGATTTCAGAAGTATTTTGGCATTTATATGCAGGTATTTATCTCAGTTCTTATTTCACAATGAAAACATCAGTTGCTGCTGGTTTGTGTTCTTAAGTTCCTAAACGTCTTCAAAAATCTATTCAGAATTCTTCCTGTTCAGGTACTCCATCACATGAGGAATATTGAAATCCAGGTTTCCTGGGGAAATAAAGATGATTTGGCTGTGAAATTGAGGCCTGTACATATGCAGTTACTGAAAAACAGGAACTTCACAGCTTTGCTTTCAAATTTTGGCTGTAATTCAGAAAAGCACTTTAATGTGGACTTAAATCCCATTACTTTCAGTGAAAGGGAAATGTATTCTTAAGTGCAGTCCATAATAGGAAAAGTCCTTTCAGTGGACTCCTTCGTTTGAAGAACCATGGAGAAGAAAAGAAAAGGAAACCACCACAAAAAAAGATTTTGAAAAATAGGAAACAGTGGTCTTTCTCATGGAATTGTTTTCAATTAGTCCCTTTTTGCATGCAAAATGGTAACGAGATGTGTTTTTCGTGAGTTAAAAAAAATGTTGACATAGGTAATTTATTTTAAAGCATTTACTATTTTTGCTTATAGTTTATGGTATTTTAAACTTTACCTGGATTCTTACTCTTCCCAGCAATCATTTTAACCTGATATCCTGAAAATGCTTTTTTGTGAATTTCTGAGAGAAAGATAATTTCTTCTAACATGTATTGTTAGACATATATTGTTAAACATATATGCTAAACATATATTGTTTGGTTTTGTCATAGTGATATTACTTACAAATATCTTGTTATGCTCCATAACGTGAGTTATGTGTTTCTCTTGTGTTTCCCTTGGTTTTCCATATCTATATCTGTGTTTTAATTTAATTGATAGTAGATTCAAGTTATGAATTTTAGTCATTCAAATATTTGTACAGAGCAAGCAAGAGGCAGGTTAAAGCTGACTGGCACCCACATGAATCAAGCTCTTGGCTCTCTTGCACATTTCAGTGGAATGGGAAGATGTTTGCAAAGAGAACAAATTGTCACCCCAACTGGAGGAGCTACATATTTGCATATTGGGAAATGTGGTGGCCTGGACACAAAGTAATAGCCACTCAATATTGAGTGAGGGTACTCACTTGGTTGGCAGTCTGTATTTTCCTTAGAATTTAAATTCTTTTGCTGATACTGCTTTTTGCCATTGTGAACTCAGTCTCAGTTCTTTTAACGCTGAAGCAGTTACTTCTGCATTCACTGAGGGTTTGAAGTGAAATTTGATTTTTTCATATAGGGCAGTGGAAACCCCAACAAGACATCTTGTATTTACAGTTTTCCAAGTACACAAACAGCTGATTATCATCCTTTATGGTGGTTTTTTTTGTTTGCTTTGTTTTGTTTTGTTTTTAAAGGGGCAAAAACCACGTACAAACTATGTTAAAACCAACAAAGTCCTCGGAAAAACTCCTCCACAGCTTCTGCAATGCTGTTGTAGGAAATTGATTCATCCAGTGTAAACCATGACCTTTGTAAGGGCTTCTACTCTCCACCTGTGTCATTACTCGATTTCCAATGGAAAGTGAGGACATGACAAGTACTATTTGCAGCCATTTCCAGTCAGTGCTTATGATAGTTCTAACCTTGGGGTCAGGGAGTAGTGTGTTTTGCAGTTTAGTTCATTGACTGTCTGGATCCAAGTATAGAATGAAGTGAAACAGGGGGAAGGTAGGTAGGGAGTGCAATTCCAGGCTGCTTAATTCACTGCCTGTGAAACAGCCAGCTATTTACCTTTCAAATACACAAAATCCAGTCAAGAGACACTTCTTGTACCCACTTGTCACTGTGTAGCATTCTGGACTTCTGATCCTGCTTGTTGTAGTATTCCTAGACGAAGTATTAATTGAATTCAATATATTAACTTGTGCCTCTTAATTCATATTAATGCACTTGAGAGTGGATTAAGGTCTTCCATGTCAATGTGGATGGGGTTTGTATAACAGAGAGAGGTTGGATGCTAGGCTGGTAAAACCCAAGTTAGACATTTCAGAGGGCCACATGTTTGTGGAGGGGCACCAGAGATATGGCACCTGTTGGGCAGCTGCATAGGGCACAGTGTAGCTGGCACAGCCAAGTGCCAGTTCACAGGGATGTAATTCTGGGTTCCAAACTGATGAATTCTGGACCTTGTCCAAAAAGGCAGGTGGCCTGATGGTCACTTTATGGTCTATGTTTTTGCTAGATTTTCTGACACTGTCCAAGCCTTTCGCTGTTCAGCTATGGGTTTAACTTTACACCTGTGTACTAGTAACTCAGTATTTTTGTAATTTAATAGAAATTGTGACCTAATGTTCTAGTGAAACATTTAGTCACTAATTTCATCCTTTGGTCTGATGACAACATATAAAAAAAAAAACTTTCCCCACACCCTGAAGATTTATAGTACACCTTGGTTAAAGATTAGCAACCTATCCAAAGTGGCTATATATTTTCCACACACTACATACAAAGCTTGAGGAATTTATTAGTTTTGTTTTCCACAAGTAAAATGTACCACCTAAGTAGCAAATGTCCTTTTTCCTCCAATACTATGATCATCTTGAATGTGAAAGAAATCTTGATTTTGATTTGTATTGTTCATGGTTCATTCACCAAACCATCCAGATGTGTCACATATCTTTATCTATCTTTTTTGTTGGAGTCATTAAGTTTCATAAGATGGATAACTTCCTAGAGCTGTGCAATACTTACACAACCAATAAATTAATAAAAGAAAAAAACAAGTGCTTGAGATGTAAAATACCAGTACTGACAATATCAATAATTTACATTCTTGACAGGTATTATGGGGAAAATAGAAGTCTTGCTAGCTTCATTGTAGTAATTTGTGGGATCATTTTACTCTGATTTATATATACCAGTAAATAACTATAGGTATAACACCTATAAAATGATGCATTGTGTACTGTCTATATAGAATATATTATTACCATATATATGTACCACAAACCAAGAACAGTAAAACTGATCAATTGAAGGTGCACATTTAGCAAGTTAAAATTACCATATGAAACACTATTTTTTGGATTATGATGATAAGAAATTGAAATCTAGTTTTAATTGTACTTTTAATAATCTTTTTAATGCTGTATGTTAATGAGTTTAGGCAGCATAGCTGAAAAGACTGATCAACACAGTTATAAGAAATAAAAAGATTCTAAAAAGACTTTTTCTCCTGCAAGAAGTATGTGATCTGAATCAAAGCATAGGGTATATATGACTTGAAAATTATACCACTGAAAGCTATAAATATGAAAACTGCAGAAGCTTTTTTATTTGCTTGAGTTTCAAGTGTGAAACATATTTTAAAACTTTTAAAATTCTCACACAATGAACTAGTATTACACAATTTTATCTCCTCAGTTGTTGAAAATGAAAAGTATCTTTGCCAAGATCAGAATTTTAGGATCCCATCTGGACACGGATTTCTTTTTGGTTTTCTTAAATTTCAATATATCCTCTTCCTCCTTTTATTTCATTCTTCCTCCCACTGTCCCTATGTTGTTCTGTCATCCCTTTTGTCTCCTGTCTGGCCATAGGAATTTTCTTAATTTCTTGGAATTTCTTTTCACCGGAAAAAAACTTGTTAGAATACATTTCTTAAGCCTTTCTCATTGAAGCACTTCTGAAAGCAACATTTGTTTTTGCCCCCAAGTAGCAAATGGGACGAGCAAGCTTGGTGACATCAAACAGCAGAGGAAAAGTGCTTGTTTTGCAGAAACAAGAGTGTGAAATACTCCCACATCAATTGTATTGAGATTGTATAAGTACTAACAGTAAACTGTTTTTTTGGCTAAAATGATACAGTTGCACCCCCTCAGAAATGGCTTTTAAAAATTTCTTTACTTTCTGTAGCAGTTGAAATTTAGAAAATACTAAGAACAGACATTTAGGAATGTTTCAACCCAGACCATTCTCTGATTCTAAGAAAAGGACTTGCCTTATTTGAATAGAAAAAATTATGAAAAAGAGTGAAGTTTAATAAGTAAGCTGTGTGGTATAGGCTATTTTTTAGAGAAGTTCAACAGATTTCCTTTCCAATTAGAGGAATTCTAATTGCATAACAAGATATATGGTATCATTTCTTTCGGAGCAAAGCCCAGCATGTAATAAATTAAGAATTTCTCCACTTTTTAACTGTATTAGATTTAGAGGGAATTTAGTGAGCTGCACAGAAGTTAAATTCTCAAAAAATATTTTTAAAGCTATCTAGTAATCTTTGCTGCTGTGGATTACAGCACCATATTTCATAGGTTATCTTTAAAGCCAGTTTCTCTATCTGTTCTTGTGTTTGCACAACATTATAACTGTTTAATAGAGAAGAGTTTACTAGCCCTGAAAAAGCCCTGAAATATTTTTTTTTATAATAGGCCTTCAACTTACGGCATTATAAGATGGCATAGAAAAAGAGGTCTTTTCATGTGCATGAACAAATAGCAGAATTTCCATGTCTTTCACTTAGGAATTTGCTTCATACCCTGAGATCAGGCTAAGTAATTTATTACTTAAACCTTTTAAACCACCAATAGTCAAGACAGCCACACCCTTTGTACATTTTGTGTGCACTGGGGTTAAAAAAAATGCAGCATCCCATTGCTACCACAGTTTGTCCCTTGTGTGATGAGAGTTTTCAATGGTTCAGCTCATTTACAGGCCTACAAACTTTTTGCTCTCAGAACTCAGAAATGTCAAAAACAAGTCCAGCTAATATCTGGGGCCTCCTAACTACCCCTGTGAAAATCAATGTGGTGGTCAGAAATAAGCTTTCAGCAAAACATATATACTTTCTGGAAATTAATATCATAAATACTAAATTGGGCAAAAAGTGTAATTTTACTTAAAGATACTTGTACAGAAATATATATTATACAGAAAAGCGCTAGGTGAAGTACAGTGCACTTGACATGTTTTATTGTTTTAATATCTTTTTAATAGTCCATTTTTACAATTTTTCTTCTCATTTACCAAGTTATTATTAGGTAACTATAATTAATTATTTAAAGGGGCCTATTCTGGCTTTTAGTACATTCAGATGGCTCCCTCGACAGTAATGAGCATTTAAACATACTGTATGTTCTGCTTTCTGGTTCATAACATTGATCTTGTGTCACTTTCTATAGATTTGAGATGGGAATTTTTCACACTAGTTCTACCCTTGTGCTATGTAGGTTCTGGGGTTTGTAGTACTTTTCCTCAGACATAAACTCTAGTCTTGAAAGGTTTAGTTTATGTTTTCATGCCACCCTAATGCAACTCTGCAGTGACACCAAAGGGAATTGGGGAATTAGGGGTTTGTCCTTCCTACCCTTAGGATCCCAGCTTGGGTTCTGACTAAAGCTCACAAACCAAGAGACTAAAAAAATTGCATTTATGTTATTTAAAAACAGAGCACTCAGATATGAGCCTTTTCTGAAGCTTTAGTTTGACTTTCCTCATCTGGAAGTCCAGTTAGCTCACTTCTAGTTAAACATGAAATATGGCGCAGCTTTGTGCCAGTAAGGATTAGGGAATTTAAGCTTGTGTTCCTGTTTCAAGGTAAAATGACAGAGCCAGCATTGCTAAAAATACAACTTTTTTTTTCCTATTCAGAGGCCCAATTCAGCCTCATTTATTAGTCTTTCCCAAATGTTATCCTTTCACCTAACGTACAGCAAGATATATGTTAAGCAAAATGGACTAGATGACCTCCAAAAGTTCCCTCCAACCTGTAACACTTTATAGTTGTAGAAGATAACTGCAACTCATTTATCTATAGTTTTGTGTGTATGACATGCATATTTCTGCAGTCAAATGAGAAGGTCTTATAGGACTTGGATTCTCTGGGAAATGATGACTTGTGCTGCCACAATACAGAGTGTACATACTGTAAGTGGGTGTTTCATTCCTTGGAAACTACATACACAGAAGGTGACACTTCCATTCTGCTTGCACCTATAGTATTCACAAAAACCTGTGTGTTATTATAGAGTTTCAGGAAGCAGGCCTTGTAAAGTTTTATCTTGTGGCTCCCTGAAGATTAAAGATTCTATTACGTGTTTCTATGAGTGAGCAGCAAAAACATGTGATGCGACAGAAACATTTTATAATATCATCCTCTATCCATCTGGCCAATTTCAGGCCATACTAGCAATTTTTATAGTAGCCCCAGATGTCAGACTTTTACATGGCTCAGAGATAACAACCTTATTTTTGATCCCTTTTCCTCTCTTTTCAGCAACATCTCACTAATATGACTTCAGGACTGTATTTCAGACCCAGAAAAAAAAATCATAGGCTACTTTCATATTTCTTCAGCCTTTTAACAGTGTACATAGTAAGGAGCACTGGCTGGATCGAAAATCTTGGGAAACAATGAAAATATATGAAGACTTGAAGATTGCAAGTTAATTCAATATTAATAAAATGCTAGTATCTATTCTGAACATCTGACTAGTTTCCCTTCTTTGTGAATTTACAGGTTTTGGGAATACCCTATACCCTCTGTGGAACTGAATGATGACTTAATTGTTCTTGCAAATGACAGCTTTACTTGGCTGTGAGTTTATGAGGCAGTAAATTTGCCTCATAACTTGCAGCATTTACCCAGCACATCTCTATGATGCTGTGAGCTATTTATTACTAAGTGTGTGGAGGGAAGTGTAATGATCATATAAACACTCAGAGGAGACATACTATGGTGAAAAAAAATTTCTTTCAATAATATCCTTTTGATCTTCCTTCTCTTCCCAGTTCCTTTCAATAAAGTTTAATATCAGTGGGCTTATGCTGGTGTAAGTGGTCAGTTGGAGATGATTCAGCATGTATAACCCAGGAATATTAAATTTAAAGATAATTATAGGTTTGATACTTGTACTCACACATGCTAATGATACTCAAAGAAAGAGCAAATTAATCTGAATTACTCATTGAATTGAATTAAAGAGTTATCTAGCCAAATCATCAGGTAAGTGTATGGGTAAGGCAGGCCATTTATACACATATGAACAAGGCATGTGCATATATATGTGTATTCATACCTATATATCTATATATAGATATATATAACTATATATCTATATATAGATATATAGATATATATATAGCTATATAGATATATAGATATATATAACTATAGATATATATATCAGTCATTCCCCTGAGTTCATCTGAGTTTCCAGTGAGGTGGAACTTGCTGAATGCAAGAACACTGGAGATCAAACATTTCTTGAATCAGAAGTGGTACCTTTTATTTTATTTATTTACTTTCATATGCCATCTGTCAAACTTGTAGCACTGAAAAGTCTCATCCATTGTACTGGTTGCTTTCATAATGTTTGCAAATATGTAATATCACAAATTACATCAGTGCCAGGAATTTAATGGGCTGATATGCATGCTCTGTGGAATTCACTTTGTGCAATGCACTGTATGCATAGTCGTTCTCAGTGGTCCTAATGTATGCTAATGATAAATAAAGTATGTAAAACCATCCTACAAAGTCTGTTTTCCCCTTTACATATACAAATAACTCCTCTTAAGACCTGTGTGATATAAGCCTTATTTATTTTGAACTGGAAAATAAATAATTCAATGACAAGGAATTCCTAGTTTGTCAGTAAAAGAGTTTTGCATGTGAATGAACAAACTTGTTCAATTAAAATTTAAAAAAAAAAAATAAATGAATCCTTTAAATAAAGTTATACCTTAATTTTCCAGTGATACTTTTCCCTACAGTCCAATTCCTGTTCACTGGTATAGATTGTGTTGCTATATCCCTGAGACTATTGTCAAATACTAATACTGATTATGCTCTACAGGGAGATAACAAAGAGCAAGGCTAGTTTTAGTATTGGGAATATGGATTCATATTGGGCCAGGAGGAGACATTCTCATCTCAGTATTTCCATCCCTGATCTGGACTGCTTAAACTGTGAACATTCAAAGGGGCTGGGAGAGACCTCAACAGCATTTCTACAGGATTTGACTTGCAGGCTGAGCTGTAATGGATGCTGCTGTGGCATTAACTTGTAAGATCATGCTCCACAGATAGGAAGAAGTGCAATTTTAGTCACTCAGGCTGGAAATTCAGAAATCTGCTTCACACCACGTTTATGCTTCTTTTTCTGGAGCTCCAGTCTTTCATGCAGTGTCTCCAGGCACTTAAAACAATTTAAACAGTAAGGTCTCCTGAAAAGTGTTGCACTGCCTGTTGAAGTAAGATATTTAGGGTCGTCAAGCAAGCTGCAGCTGTGACAGAGCACAGCAAATTTTTCTTTTCTGTGAAAACCTCTGTGAGTAGATAATTTCCTTTTTATACTTCTCCTTTTTTTTCTTTCTCTTTGCATCCCTTTTGGGGAGCAGATTCTGTTCATGATTTAGCATGCAGTGTATAAACTATAACATCATATGATGAGATTTACTGTCCTTGAATATTTTTGTTCATATTGTTGCAAAAAGAAAAGCAGCCGCCCATTATAGATGTGTCTACATAAAGTCATAGAATCAGAGAATTTTCAGGGTTGGAAGGGTTAAGATCATCTAGTTCCAACCTTCCTGCCAACACCTCCCAGTAGATCAGGTTTCTCAGAGCCCTGTCCAGCCTGGCCTTAAAATCTTCCAGGGATGGGGCTTCCACCACCTCTCTGGAAAACCTGTTCCAGTGTCTCACCAACCTTATGGTGAGGAACTTCTTCCTAACTTCCAATCTAAATCTGCCCTCCTCTGCTATGAATCCATTCCCTCTGTCCTATCACTACCTGACATCCTAAAAAGTCCCTCTCCAGCTTTCTTGTAGCCTCCTTCAGATACTGGAAGGTTACAATAAGGTCTCCTCAGAGTCTTCTCCTCTCCAGACTGCAGAACCCCAACTCTCTCACTCTGTCTTCAAAGGAGAGGTGCTCCAGCCCTCTGATCATCCTCATGGCCCTTCTCTGGACACACTCCAGCACATCCATGTCTTTCTTGTAATAGGGGCTCCAGAACTGAATGCAGTACTCCAGGTGGAGTCTCATGAGAGCAGAGAAGAGGGGGAGAATCACATCCCTTGACCTGCTGGCAACACTTCTCTCGATGCAGCCAAGGACAGGGTTGGCTTTCTGGGCTGCAAGTGTACACTGACAGCTCATGTTCAATTTCTCATCCACCAGAACCCCCAGGTCCTTTTCCTCAGGGCTGCTCTCAAGCCCTGACCCAGGCACAGGACCTTGTACTTGGTCTTGTTGAATTTGATGAGGTTGGCATGGGCCCACCTCTCCATCGTGTCAAGGTCCCTCTGGATGTCATCCCTTCCCTCCAGCGTGTCAGCTGCACCACACAGCTTGGGGTCATCAGTGAACTTGCTGAGGGTGCACTCAATCCCACTGTTCATGTCACCAGCAAAGATGTTAAACAGGACTGGTCCCAACACTGATCCTTGAGGGACTCCAGTTGTTAGTGCCCTCCACTTGGACACAGACCTCTTGGCAGCCACTCTTTGGGTGTGGTCATCAAGCCAGTTTTCAATCCACTCAGTGGTCCATCCATCAAACCCATGCTTTACCAGCTTGGAGACAAGGATGTAGCACAGGACTGTGTCAAAGCCAAAACTTTTAGATGAAGATGCCTCTGTACTTTCACATAGGTTAGAAACAGCTCACAGATTATTTTTGCTTGTTGATGTTTGTTTTTCTAGTTTAAAGCAGATTACTTAGTTCCCAGAGTTTACTTTCAGACATTATGTTTTATTGCTTTTAAAAAATCCATATGAGCTAGTAGTCACAGAAGTGCTAAATCAAATAAACAATCATAAAATATATCTGAGACACATAAATACCAGTGCAGAAAACTCTTTTCTCTTTGACAAGCAGGAAAAGGGGCTAAGGCATAAGAATTTTACAGGCTGAATTGCATACTGTTTCATGATGAGGTCTGGCCAGCTAATTATCTGTTATTCCATCTGTGTATTCCAAGCAAAAAATAATTTAAAATAATTTAAAATAATTTTAAATTAAGTTTGGGTAACCCACACAACTGGAAATACATGAATAGCTATTTTCTAAGCTTTACTTTCCTGCTATGACAGAATTGTGGTCAAAAGTTGTAAATGGAAAGTCCAAATTGATCCTAGCTTCCAGCTACACCTTCCTTATTTCCCCCCCCCCCCCAGAATTACAAATATTTTCTAATAAGATGCAAGTTTTGAAATATATTCCATATCTCTGTCAGTAGAGATGACATTTGGATTTCAATTGAAATATTAAATGTAGTACTTTTTTTTCAAGGATATTGATATATTTTTTCTAATATTAAATTGTCCTTGAGGCAGGTTGAATCAGGTGTAAAAATTATTCCAGTTTATGACAGTGCTAAACTTGTGACAGTGAGATCCTGTACTTTACCTCAAAGCGTAGAATGAACACTGAAAAAGGAATTCTGACTCTCAGGTGCCTCTTTATGCATGGAGATGATGATGACCTATCCTATATTCAAGTTCCTAAGAAGCAATAGAGAAAAAGATATATTAAAAAATTTCTATTACTTTTAAGTTTAATTTGCCCAACACATTATTCTTTTGCTGGGACTAAGGTTGGGTTTGTATACTGTTTACAGAAAAAATGATGTCTAAAGATTATAAAGTTATGGTGCTGAACTCTCAGTAAACAATCCTTTCCAGAAATACCTATCCTCTTCTTTTCGTACACAGAAAAAAGGCAACAATTATAACAGAGGATCATGTTTTTAAAAAATAGTATTAGTTAAAATTTCCAAGCTCTAATATGAGTACGCCAAAATTCCTAAATAAATACATTCTCTACTTAGATATTATAAGCTTCCAATCTGTCCTCTTAGAAAGAGACAAATTCTTTTTTTGAAATATATTAAATTTCTTCATTTGGAGACAATCTCATTTATATAGCACAGGTTTTGAGTATTTCACTTCCTCTTCTGTTTGTCAAATAACGTGTTCTGGTACAAAATACTTGCATAATCTAGGTTACTTATTTTTATGGATTTCTTTGGTGTATTTTCTTCTGAAGCTAGGATATAAAACCAATCACTTAAATGACTGACATTTATAAATAGCTGTGCATTATACTATTCCTCCTGCGTTATAGAAAACCCATGTAATATAACCCATATCGAAATACAAAATCATACAAAAACCACATAGAAACAGCTAGATGCCAGGTGCCTGCAGCCACTTCCACAAACATTTTGTTTCACACCTTGACACATTTAATTAAATAATGAAAGATTTGATTTCCTAGCACTTAGGTTGGGAAGTTGATTTCTAAAGTGTAAAGATCAAGGTCATGGTACCTCAAACATTTTTGGACTCTTCATCAGTCAAGTATGGATTTCATAGTTCAGTGAACTATCTGGGTGATTATTGACTTCCTTTCTGCCTGTTTCAATGACAAGCAGTTTGTATAATATCTCTCTAATTCTTTCAACATTAAAGAAACATAGACTTAGGGATACCTTTTAGCTCCAGGGAGGTGTAAGTACAACTTTGTCTTTACTGGCCCATGTAGAAAAGTAATACAAGGTTTAGAAGTTCACAGCTTTCCAAGTCACAATTGCTTCTTTGAAATTGCCATAGTCTGACAAAGAACATTTCCTTGCCTTAGGGTAAAATATGTTCCTAAAGAGAAAAAAATCTATTTTCCTTTATAAGGATATGTACATGTGTGTCTAGCATATGAGTATTAAATACACACAAGTATGTGTATTTGAGTGTATGTATAAATACACCTCATTAAGTCCATATATTCCTGGGGCAACTTATAAAAGGGGGTTACTTTTACATTTTAAATAATAATCTGACTAGATTCCAGATCAGACTCAAAAGGACTATAACTAGTGCAGTAAAGCAGTTTGTCCCTGTGAATGTAAAGCGATTACATATACACAAGAGACAACCACCACCTTTTATCTGCACTGGAGATGATGTTTATAGCTGTTGGTGTTCTTTCCTGCATTCATCCTCTATCTGCTCAGCCTAAAGCAAACCAGATTGTTGCTGTTACTGAAGCCAAGCAACCTCCCAGCATGTAGACATCAGTGAACAGTAAACCTTCAGCATCCATTGTGAGGAGTGAACAAGTGGGGTACTTTATAACTCTGTTTCTGGAGCATGGAAAAACATGGATGGTGCCATTTTTATTTTTAAGGGCATGTTGATTCATATGGGAGCACGTGTGCAACAGCCTCACTGTTATGTAAGGGTCTGCCCACACCATAACACAAACCTTCCCATCTTGCCTGCCTTTCTCATCAGACTTGTAATTAAAGTCTGGGCTGATTCTTTCTGGCAGCTCACCATCTGCAAAACAGGAAGCACTGGCTTTGCTGTGATTTCACACTTCTCTTGATTAAGCTTGCTTATGTCTGAGAGCCTTTAGGAGAGCCATGCAACATGCGGTGGCTGTGGCCACACTTCCTTTTGGGGACAAACAGGCAGAAAGACAAATACCCAAAAGTGATGTCCAAATCTGTTAGTTTCTCGTATATTTCAGTGACTGCATGTTATGAAATGAATGGTCTGATTTCAATGTGGACTGCTCTGCCTTCTGAAAGGGAATCAAGCACAGTGATTTGTGACCCTACAGCCTACCTCTTGATGGATAGGTACAACTGGAATGATGAAGGTGGCTCAAACACTTTAAGCAGCAATATCCTTTTTAAATGACAAAGATGAAAAAATAAAATTCCCTCTTATTGCAGGTGTTTTTGTATATCACTTTTCACTTCTCAGGATGCAAAACCACAGCTAGGAGTTTATGAAGTATTACTGTCAATGATCTGTCACCATTACGTCTTAAGACTGGCAGCAATGAGAACAAGCCACCAGTGAATGTTTTTTCAGATGTTTCCACAGGCCAATCACATGTTTAAAGGATGCTAAGGAGGTATTATGGCCATTCAGCTTGCCCTGTCAGAAGCTCATTAGGTAACTGGCAAATCCCTCTCCACCTAACATTGACACTCCAAGCAATAGTTCTGCCTGCAGAGAGCTATTGTTTTCTTCAATTAAAAACACTGTGAAGTGAAACAAATACTGTCTCATAGTAGAAATTGTTCCATTTATTCCCAATATAAAAAAATACACCGCATTTATTGTTTAATTTTTTGTGGCTTCCTAATACATACATATTGTTATAATATGTAGACTAACAAACTTTTGATTCTCTTCACTGCTCTGACAATAAACTTTCCTCAGTTGGATATGATTATGACAATTGCTTCTCTTCCTAGCTTGTTCTGACATTTTGTCCTTCTTCTGTGAAACTCCTTGGCTGAGTTATCCTTGCTGATCTTTGTGACCTTATTGTAAGGGAGCAGGAGGGTTTCTTTTTAGCATCACATTAGTGCATTTTGGTCTTTTTGGAAGACACTGACTAGCTGCAATCTTTGGCTGTATCTCTGATTCAGCCCATCACATTGCACATCAATTTGATGAAGACTGGATGCAAAAACATATTTTCCATATAGGTAAAGTTGGTTTGACCACCTCAAGTCTTGAAGTTGTGGGTGGGAGATCTACAGTGGTTTAATCTATGTTTTGCTTTCGTAGTGTATTCTCAAGATATTTTTAAGTCTGAAGTTATTTCCAAAGCTGCCAAGGCATTACTGACATTCTGCAGCTTGCCATCTTCTTACCTTAATTCTTCGTATTACTTGGAACTGCTGTTTTCCCTGTGGAGGCAATTACTTTTATGACACAAGCACTTATTTAGTATTCTAATGTTACTGGCTCTGCTTTGAATAATGCTAGGGATTTCACACTTAAAATATTAGTACAGTGAGTTTTGTGTTTGAACCTGAAATATTTCTGGGGGAAGAGGGAATCAAAATAAAAAAATTTACTGGAGCTCGACAGAAAAAGTTTCTGAAAAAAACCCTTGGAAATAGCACTGTGATCTTGGGACTAGATTTGACATTACAGATTGGTAGTTTTCATCTTACACCATTTTAAAAACCACAATAATGTGAAACATCTTAATTAGAGCAAATTGGAATATAATTTGATGAGTGTATATGAATATGGTAAATGTGATCAGGATTCTGTAGTCATTCGTTATTGAGTTATGCCATGTAAAACAAGCATAATAACTCACAACCATCAAGTATTTCCACAGTACTTGTACTCAAGCCAATGTTGTCTTCTTGGATCCTGGTAAATTCTATGTAAAATTAATTGTATGTAGGTCTACATATTTGTGTAGAGTGTGATATTCATTATCATAACAAAAATGCACACTTGTAATATAGTCTTTTGAAGATATACTGATACTTGCTTTATGTCTCAAATGCTTAATTTAATATAACAATTCTTGTTAAAAAGAAAAAATTCTGAGTGTTTACTGATAACAACCTCTATGCACCAATGAGGCTGTGACTGTAATTTATAAGTCTCTTTTTATGTTATAGGTGCCTTTATTGAATTGGAGGCTACCTAAGAAAGGCTTTCACTTTTAACATCAGCAGTTAGTACCTACTTTAGGACAATGAAAAGTTTCAGAAGTACTATGATTACTTTCATCAAGACCTTAGTGTGTAAAAGTACAAAAGGAGATCAATTGTTTCATGTCGTCATACCTGAAAAAAGCCTGGTAGATCAATTGCTGTTGAAACATGCATTGCAGTAATGCCCTATTTATTTCTTGACAGTGTGAATTAACATCAGAAAGACTACCAGAAGCCCTACCACAACTGAAATTCAAGTTTTGAGCCATTAGTCCATGTGCCAAGCATGGGAGAATCAATGCTAAGAAAACTAGGCAGCACAAGCACAAGAAAAATTACTTTAACATACAGCCCCATCAAAATACTAGTTTTAGTAAGGTGGAAAAGAAAGCATGAATCCACAACAGTGTAGAGCCCTGTAATGTGATTTTTTTGTTATGTGATATTCCAGTGCTTAATAGGATTATTTATATGAAGGAAAGTTCCAGGTGCAGGTGTGAAGTTTTTTGGGTTTTTTTTTGCTTTTTAGAAGGGTTATTCTAGGAGACAAACATATTGGTTTCCAGAAGATTTAAAAACTAATGTGCATAGAATAGAGGTGTCCTTTTTCTCAGGCAAAAATTCTGTGGAGTTTTTTATTTTAGTTGCATAATATGAACTTATGGAGATTATGTAACTGTGTTTTTTTTCTCAGCTGTAATGAAGAGAGAAGATTTTGAAATAAATTCTAGTATTTAATATTTCCCAGAACCACTTCGTCTTTCTCTTAAGATTTCTCCTGAATAGATTTGCTTTACTCTCACTTTGCACACCTTTTGTCATAGAAACTTTAATCTTTGAGGGATAACAGCTACACCATGCATTCAAGGGCCTTTCTATTTAAAGGTGGAACCTTGACACTTGCTTAGAATATAGAATTCTTTGCCAGAGATATAAACCACACTGGAGGTCCTTTAGACTGGGTAAAAATTCTGTTATACTTTTGATGAGATTCTTCAGTGCATTTAAAGCCCACTGGGTAGACTGTGTCTGTACTGTAACTGAACAATTTAAGACCTAAACTCCGACAGTTTTTGCTCATGGAAGGATGAGAAAGAGGGCAAGATGTTGCTACAGGAGTTGTTCCTTGACTTCCTAAGTCTACATGTGATCTAGCTCTTAAAGAGTTCTTTTTAAAGCAATGGGCATTGAGTGTACATGTAAATAAATGCATCTAAGTATATGAGGAAACTTCTGATTTTCATAACTGCTGAAATCATAGAAGCAGTGATAGAAGCTGTAGTAGAGCTGCTGATGAGGCTGAGTGCAGACCTGCAGACCAAAAAAGCGATTAGTTACAAAACTAAGTTTAAAGGACATCTAAAACTGGTAAAAATAGGAAACAGGTTAGAAGTCCAGGCACAGAGGAAAGAACAAGAGAAAGAATTAAAAATTAACTGAAGCAAGAGACAGGAATAGCAATTAAAGACCAGAGATTAGGCCAGAGCAAGGACCAAAGGAAATCTAAACTGTAGAGAGGAACTTAGACAGCAGGAGGGAACTGGATAAAGCTGAGTAAAAAGCAGGGCAGGAAGTTGTATCACAATAAAAGATGTACCACTCAAGAGAAACAAGCAGAGATTAGAAACAGCCAGACAGCAGTATCACAGGCTACAGAGAGATGAACCTGCGTGTTTGGTAATAACTGTCTGGTCCTGGGGAAGTAGCATCTCTTTCCTGCAAACCTTGCCTCCTCCAGATCATCAGGATTGTATCAACATGACTTAGAGGGCTCCTTCCAAGTTCAAGCGTGTGATCTGTAAATACTACCCTCTCATTTTTCAGGCACATTTCGAAAATAATATAAATAAAATTTATGACTTAATCACATGCTATACATAAGAGGACCATAGAAAAATCTGTGAGAAAAATAACATCAACTTTCAAAGCTGGATTTGAGTAATGTGTAGTAAATAAAGTGCTTTAAACAACAAGTATAACAGAAAATATTGACTAGCTGCTCAGTAAGTAAGCCACGTCCATATTGTGCCCTCAGGCAGGCATTCTGTTGGATAACAGTATGTGCTCATGTAATTAAAGAGTAAAGCATAAGATGCCCAAACAGTGGATTCAGATAAAACTGGCACTACAGACTTCACTCGGGTATTTCATGACTTTGGAGTTCCTGACATTACAGCCTTAAAGATGACCATTTGTAATAGTGAAAACTAGGCAGAGTAAAGTGCCTGAATGCACAGCATGGCTGCACCTCCCTATGGCTTCTCTTGAAAGAAGGAGTGCATGAGCTATTGAATTAGCTTCAAAATCTTCTGAGGCTGAAATAAATTGTTATATTTCTTTTATAAATAACAAGAAACATCTCATGTTTTCTTCCCTCTCTTTTAAGAGGGTTAGAAAGATTTATCTGAAAAACAACCAGTTGAATTATCTATGTTTTTCTATTAAATAGCCTGCAAGTATGGTAATAAAATACCTTGTAAAATTATTTATTAAATCACATTTTTATATATAATCAAACTACTCCATGTAAGTAAGTAAGTAGATAGATAGATAGATAGATAGATAGATAGATAAATTAAAACCTGGGCTGGAAAACGTGGGTGGTTATATTGTGTACTATTTTGTTCTGTGCTAATGAGATTCCCAGGAAATTATTTTCCTGACATTTTAATGTAAAGATCACATGACCTGTAGCATTAATTATTTCCATGAGCTAGTTAGCAAATGAGCCCTTCAGGGCCCATGACATCTAAAAGTAAATTAATCCTCTGAGTTTTATATGGTTGTTGGATAACATATTAGCTGGGCATTAATTGTGCAAGATTTAGTCTTCTCCAATTTTTGCAGAAAAGGTTATAAAACACCTCTGCACCTCTCTTGGTCTCGTAACCAGTTTGAAATTCAACATAAGGATCATTGCTTGAAAAAAATACTTCAATGTTTCCTTGCTTAAATTCACCAAAGCAACACAGAACAATAAAAATTTAGCACTGCAAATCTTGCAATATATGTTGATTTCTTTTTGCAATTTTCATAAAGCATAAAAGCAGAAGAATTGAGACAATGCAGCAGAAAAAATGTAAGTGAATTGGAGAACCATTATTTTGCATATAATGTTTTCTAAATCTGACAGTAAAAGAAAAATTGTCACTTTCATAGTCAGTTTGATGGAACAGCAATTTACTGACAGGAATTGTAGAAGGAGCAAAAAAAAAAAAATCACAAGTTTCAAAAAACTGAAACTAATGTTGAAAGTTGCATTAAATCCTGTAAAAAAAGATGCTTTGGAATGTCTAGATGATAATGTATTATTTGTGACCCCAATCAAAATCCCCTGGATAGACTATCTCCAGAGTCTGGGATGCTCGAGGAATTTGTTTTTCATCCTAGCCAATAATTCTTAGCTCCTCTGGCCTGAAGAATCTTACACCAGTGTTGAAATGGGTGCAACAGAGTATGGACTCTAAAGTATCCTTTGCAAAGAGGAAGGTGAATGTTGCCTTTTCAATAGTGTATGCTTATATTATTTCTTTAGAGTCCTACTCAACTCTTACTGTTCTGGGTTTTGATTCATCAGACTTTGTAGCAGTTTTAGTCAGCAGCAGCAAAACTTCACTAAAATCCTGACTTCACGGAAGAGGTAGTATAGAAAATGATAGCTCAGTGGGTCAGAGATGGAAGGATGTAGACCACCTGGATTCTAGTCTGCTGATTCAATTCTCACTCAGCTTGATTGCATTTAAGAGATATTGCTGTCTCTGGACTCTGACTTGTGTACAGCAACTTAAAATACTCAAGACCCTATAAGGAGTTTTCACCCTACAAATGAAAATGCTATATTTGGAATTAATATGAAGTTTGGCAGACAGGCAAATATTGTGAAGAAAATGAGCTATTGCTTAAACCTAGGTATTAGAAAAAGTCCAGTTGTCACCTAATGGCAGATTGCTGGTAGGGCAAGAGAAAAGGAAAAAAAAAAAGAATGAGACAATCATATTGTTACCTTGAGTAAATTTGTGTAATGGTAAAAAAATCTGTCAGCTTTTGTCCTCATGTTATCATGCTTCCAGTTAGGATCCAGTCTATCTTCTATCTCCAAATATCTTCAACAGAATTGATGTAAGCCACTTTGATACATAAACAATATCATGAACAGGCAAAATGTACAAAAAACTGTTGATCAGCATTAATGGCTCATGAACAGTTAAGTGGGTAATGCCACAGACACTATGACAGTCTATCACAATAACTGCAGATATTGGTTTGATTCAGGGTTTTTCCCAATCATTGAAATTACTGAATGAACACAACATCACATTTCCTTTTCTTTTATCCTATTTATCTCGCTCACCTCTTTTGCTAACCCTGCATTTGCTGTCCAGCTCCTTGAATATCCTTATCCTTGTCATTCAGAGAGCACTCTAAATCTCAAAAGATGAAGCCTTGCATAAATAGAGATGTAACCTGTACTTCTCCATGAGCCTATTGATACACTGTTCCACTGGAAGAACGAAACAGGAATAATTCCAAGGCTTTGCTTAACGCAGGATATCATGGGCAGTGGCCACTGCTTATGATCCAGGAAGAAACAGGGTTCTTTTCACTGATCTGCTGTGCTGGCTCTGTGAATGAGTCCGTGTATCGGTTTGCATCGGGAAGTTCAATTCTTTAAATCAAAAAAGAAAGTTCACTGTTAATGTAACATTGCCTACAATCATGATCTGGAAAGTACTCTCTGGGACAGTGGTAGGGGTTCACATGTTATATTAAGCCCAATGGATCATAGACACTATACGTGGTCCTAAATGTTAAGGTTTAGAAAAAGTGCACCTAGCCTTCACTTTTGATCTGACTGATGTTATAATACTTTTTTCAGCATTAAGACACTGACTGATTTTGTCATAAGATAATTATTTGTAAATAATTACGGGTCACTTCTTGTAAAGTCTATGCTTTTGCGTGAAGTGCATTAATCAGGCATCATTCTTGCTTTGAGACACGGGGTAGCAGATGGCTATAGCAACATTAGGAATGACTGCCTCTTGCCTCACCAGCCTGCATGCCTAGTCAGTCAAGAAAATTAGTTTATTATGCTGATGTTTTTTTTTCACTTTGGCTATTTTGTCTCAAACATGCACACAAATATTAGTTTTAAATCCAGATTTAAAATTTCCTCGTTTGAATGGAAGATTATTTTAGTAGGAAAAAATATAATTTATGCATCTTATTTATAAAGCTGGACTGATAAATATGTTCTCCTTTTGTCTGTTTCAAAAAAGGATATATAGAGAACAAAAGCAGTCTGCCTAGGAAGTCATGAGCAAAACTTTAAATTTATTATCTCACTCTGTGTTTGACGCTTAACTCTGATATTATTTGTGTGGTTTTATGTTCTTGTGACCTTACTCATTTCAGAAGATTCTAGAACCCTGCTTTTTAGCTGTATTTAATATAGCATAGGGACCTGCTCCTGATGAAACCAACCCTCTAGGCTTATTGTTGAATTTTGACTCCTCAGTTACAATTAGAAGATAAAGAATGCCAGAAAAACGTTGGGTTTTCTGTGAGACAGAGAGAAGTTCCATCTCCTCAGTGCTTCTTGTGGAGCAGCTGTCATAGTTCTTACAACAACAGTTTCCTCCACTCCCTGGCCAGGCTTTGTTACTAGTGATATAAAAGGCTGTAGTTGCTGTCCTTTGATCTTGGAGTATGAAAAACACAAGCCTGCATTTTGTTGGCCCCTGTTCTGAAGCAGATGTCAGCTTCACAGCCAGCCTTCCTTAGCATCAGTGTGCTCACAAACAGAGCCTTTCATTTTTATTTTTTCCCCTTAGAATTATACTCTTAAAAAAAAAATAATCTTCAAAGGACTGTACATAGATCAGCTTCTAAAGAATACACTGTACTTAGTGGTATCTGACATTCCCATAGAAGAGAGACTCATTCTTCATTGAATTCTCTACAGTGAATAAAACTGCACATAGCTGGAGGTAATTGAACACGGAATGTCAGCGTTTTGCCCTCTTTTTTCACAGGGGTAAATAATGATATACATTGTGGAGAGCAGGCCTCCTAGTGCTAAACTTCCACACAGTTCGTCAGAAAACATCCATTTGATTATTACGCATTGATTCATAAGGTAAGAACAATCTGCAAAGAAGAGACACTCCTGAATAGCAGAGTTTCAATAAAAAATGCCAAGGCAGCATTAGCTGGGATCTGCCAGAGCAGAGGATTTTGTGCCCGTTAACTAAGGGAAGGCAGCCTCTCTGTTCCTCCTGGAAGAGAGATCATTTAATCAGGTACATTGAAGCTTAGAAATTCTAAGTTGCAATATAAACAATGGTTATGATTCCCAACCCAGATGGTGCTGTCAGGCAAAAAAACCTGCAGTCATTTGAATGCAGCAGGATAAACACACTAGAACACTAATTTGTTCAGCTACTGTTCCAGCTTGTTACCCATCTTTGGCAGATATAAGTGCTTAATTACAGTAGTGATGTCCACAAGTATCACAGAATATGGTTTATCAGGTGTTGATAATACCAACAAACATTATGAGACTGAAGCATAATAAGCAAGATCTCAGCCCTCAAAAATTATGTGCATAATATTGTCAAACACAGTCAGAAAAAATATTTTATGTAGAATCTGCCTTTTAGAGAAGTGCCAGGTTTCATTCTAGTGCTTAGATTATGGCAAATTCATGTTAGGACCCATGGAAGACTCTGGTGGGACCGGTGTGATTTCTGCTCTGCTCTCCTTACAGCAATTTCTTCACAGGGCAGAAACCAAGAGTTTGTAAGCTCATAACCCTTTTGTTTCAGAGAGTTCAGAGAGAAGTCAAATTGTTCAGAAATTTCTAGAAGCTCCATAAAGTGAAAACATCTTCTCAGGTCTATTTATAATGAATTTTAATAGTTTAATTTTTATTGGCACATTATTTAAAGCTAAGAAGCAGGGCTATTCAAGCAGTGGCCTGTAAAGCTTGTATGGACCTGCTAAGCATCTTCCTTATGAGCATTGCTACGGAGTTATGACACGGTAAAAGTTTCCCTTTCATTTCTGCATTGACTTATCCACTGTCAATAATTTTCAAAAAAATAATCCTCAAAAAAATGCTGAAGGAGTTTCAAAAAGAAAATAGACTTGTACTTCCCAAATACATGTAAACCGGTTCTCCAGATCCTGCTCTTCTAGTGTTTGAACACACTTGCAGTTTATTAACAAGTTAGAAGGAGGCAATTTTAAGTATACACTTTGGTTGTTCCAAACTGGTGCCCCTTCCATCTTATTTTTATCCCTCCCTCCCCAGTCCTCTGTGACAAAGTTTTGGCTGCAAGTCTCTGTGGCAGGGATTGCAATTCCCCTCCTGACATAACCTAGCAGAAATGAGCTCTGTAATTGACATCCAAATTCTACAACACTGATACTTCCACTACCAAATAGCTTTTTACTCCTTTCAGATGCTGGTTTTGGTGGAAGGTTACACAGTGTGGCAGCTGAACATTTGTTTAGATTGAAAACATGATTACTGAGCATACCATTTTCATTATAAGTGCTTGTGAATAATGACTGTTAATGAAGAGTTGTAGCACCTTTATATTTGTACTTGTTATTCAGCTAGTTCATGTTACCTCACTGTGAACATAGTAATCCATGGCACAGTTTGTGCAGGATGAATGATCCATGGTTAATGAGCAAATAAAAGACAATATGCAATACCATTCTTAAGCATACATCAGTATATAAGCATAACTTCTTTGACATTTATTGGAAAAATAATCATATGTATCCTTGATTATCCCCAACTGTCAGATTACTTTCAGCTACTTAAATCTGTGTCAAAAAAGACCCCAAACAACTGAAGCAAAACTTCAGAAACTGGGAATAAGTAGTAGAAATCAATTCTATGTTGTTATGTTTGCATTGTGTTAAAATCCATCCAAGAAAAACATGGATACACACATCTAATGTGTGTGCATACAGTAAAAATATCTAAAACTCTGCATAATCAGGAGGCTTTTAGAAGTGAAGAAGTAGACAGCTTTTGTGTCAAATATTCTTCTGCCTTATAAAAATGCAATCTGGTGATGTTTTTGTATATATTAAATTTTTAAATAATGCAATTAATGTAAACTTGTGCAATCAAGTGTGGATTTTGGAAAGAAACTACAATTCTGACTGAGTAAATATATGGAAATATAACTGGTGGAACTGAAAAACGTGTGACACTGAAAGGCACTGAATCCACATAGAGTTGGGTGAGGTAATTAATACTTTAAAAAAATCCACTGGCTGTCAGTTTTCAGCTTCAGACAATTAAAGATTCAGCACATCCACAACAGTTATGATTTGGAATCCTGAGGATGTTGTGTTTTTAATGAATTAATTTTCAAAAGCTAATTATACCTGAAAAATCCTTTCCCGTGACAAAAAAGTGAACTTGTCATTGACAACATTTTACACACAGCTTGAGTATTCCTCACTAGAGCCCAGGCTAATAAAGAGGAAATATAACTGTATTCACACTGGGATAGATTTTGGTATATGTCTGAAAATAAAAATTTCAGTAAAAGTGCAATTGTTGTTTATCTCTGGGCAGGCAGACAGCCCTAAATCAGTGCAGCACTTAATTCTCACTTATATTCTCTTTTCGGAATTATAGGTAGTGCTTCACAGGCTTTGTGGGCATCCTCTGAATAGAGGAGAACTCATAAATACCAAGTATGCCTTGTTAATTATGAAATCAGATTTAAGTAAAATTCTCCTATCCTGTAAGGAGCACTAATTATTAAAGTAATGTGTGCTTTAAAAATATATTTTAAAGTAGGGTGTGGTTTATTTCACCTGAAAGAGTGAGATAAGCTTTGCAGGTGTCAGGGATGATTGTATCCTTTACACTTTAAGCACAGGTAAGAATACAGCTAAATGGCATGACTGGTAAGAAGAAAGGTAGGCTCTTTTCAAACCGTTAGGGAATTGTGGTTGTGGGAAAACCAGTCGTATGGCATAGTTTATAGTGCAATATTAGTCCTATTTCCAGAAGAATAATCCTCTTGAAAGATGGCTCTTTACCAGGAGTATAGAAAATCTTGAAATTATGATTCCCTCATTATTGACAGAGATTGCCTTTCAATGCACTTTGTCAATTAATGAGCAGAGAAGCACTCTAGGTAGAGAGCTCACATGCTGCCTAAATAAGGGAGAGAGTTTTAGCTTTCTTCTGATAATTTTCTGTGAATTCAGGATAGACCTTTTCTGTTTTTTAAAGAGATATTTGCACAAAATAATCCAAAGTAGAACAAAACAATTATGTGGCAATGTTAATCTCATCTAATATTCATATTAATGACCTATTTTTAGACCAAACACTTATTATTACTGTACTGCTGCTATAAAGTCTTCTTTTATGATTATGTGAATAGACTTTTCAAAACAAGCTAAAACTGCCTGCATTCTGCATTTTGCACAATGCAGTAATTTTTGTTGCTTTCCTTTTGTTCCACCAAAGAGCTATTTTTCGTTTCTTCTTGAGACTAAGAAACTCATTTTATTTTAATCTAATTCTTTTCTTTCTTTCTTTTTTTTCTTTTTTCTTTTTTTCCTTTTTTTCCATAGAAACAATCAATGAGAAACCTGCCTCAATACCAGAAGAGAATGACCTTTGCATTCTCATCTGATGATACTGCAGAAAGGTTTGACTCTGGTGTCAGGCTATTATTTCTCTGTATTTTGCAGCTACAGGGAATTTTCCTAATATATCTATATATAAAACTAAAGGAGGTCATTTGTTATAAATGAACACAGATGTCTGTAGTTCTGCTTGAATGAAAGAATTTTTCTTCACCAAACATTATTTAGAGACCCATTAGAAGTTTTACCAGGAAAAATTTTAAATGTAAAGAATGACTTAACAACTTGTGAGCATAGGTGTACAGCAATATTGCCTCTGTGTTTTGGTGAGATAATCCAAGTAACTGCACTCTTATCTAAGCCTTTATAAACCACTTAGGTCTGTATACACATTTCCTCTTGTCCTGTCTCTTTTAATGATATAAGTTGCTGAGTTCAAATTTAGCTCTTCACTCATTTCTGCCATATATTTTCTTCTGCCCACACTAGAAATAAGCCAGAGCAAACAGTTTAAATTTCATACTTGATTTTCTTCTGTTCATGATGCAGGTAGTTTAGGACAAGATGGGAATACCTGCTGAAGAATTTGTTCCCATACTGGTCTGCTTCTAAAACTTCTGCTTGCATTTTGCAATTGCCAAACAATAATGACCATTTTTCTGTCTGTATTCATGGACCTTCACAGATTTACACCAGTGACTATTTACTGCAGTTGCTATATTGTATGCTGCCTGTACAGTTCCTGCCCTGTTTATCTGCAGAGCTTTCAGAGAAAACATGAAATGGAGAGCAAGTCTTCAGCTTGAGTAGAGCAGATGAGAGTTTGATAAATGAGAACATAACACACGAATGTATAAAGAAATAATCCTGAGATGGGAAACACAAGTTATAACACTGAGCTACTCAGATTACATAAATGCATATTCCTCCTGTTGATTCTAGTAAAAATGTTGATGAAACCCAGGCACACTAATTTTCTTTAGGCAGTGTTTGTCCTATAGCTGCTAATGTTATTTTCAGCAATGTAAGAGGTACCTTTACAGCTCACCCTGAAGCTTCTGGTGGGCAGCAGCTGAAAAATCAATATTGTTTAGCAGAATATTAGTCACTATTCCCAGTTTTTGGGGGGGCTGCAGAAATGACTGGAATAACATGATAGCTGAAACATTCTAGAGGCTTCCTGTGGTACTGCTGGATTTTACACATAGACCATTTAACTATATTCTTTCAAAATATTTCTTAATCATTTTAATTATGCTTCATTACACCCCCAAAATTGCCAAATGCAAGTGCTTTTTCATGGGCTCATTCATTTTAATAAGCTGAGTATTGCACATACTACAGCAAAAACTGAACACTAGGCTATTCTACATTAATCATAAGTTTTAAGTTAAAAACTGCAAGGAAAATGTACATTCTTACCAGTTATGACAAGAACTCCCAAGTAATTCAGTAACTATCTGCTCAGATCAATAGTATTTCTTCCCAAATGTGCTAGCAACACAACAGCACTATGAACCTGAGAAGTTCAGTTTCGTGAAGAAAGGATCTCTATCCTTACAGCAGGCAGAGCCTTGTGGCACCCAACAGCATCTCCATCCATATCAGAACCACAGGAGTTCATGAAAAGTAAAGACAGTCAGGGGAAAAACTGCAGTGTTGACTTTAACTCATTATTTTGTGGGAAGCCATCAGCTCTTTTTGAGTGTGAGATGATTTTTACACCCTAACATTTATGGAGACCAACATGCTGTGCCATGAATTCTCTTGCTGACAAGATGATTTGGGCTGTTTATTATAAATTGGGAGTTTCATATATCAGAGAAGATATTCAGCTAACTGAAGGCAGTAGAAAGCTTTGATTATCAATTGCTTCTAGACAAGTCAGTGTCACCAAAGGAGATGGTAGCTGGCTGTAAATTCTCTATAATGTAATTTCCAGGTACAATAGCAAAATGTGAATAGATGAGGATATCATAGTTGTCCTTCCCAGAGTTGGCCACATGCCTATTTGTAGAATCTGGAAGCAGACAATGGAAGTCTTCAAGTATGGAAAGTTTTGCAATGGAGGTTTGGTTTCCCAGTGTTACCCTGTGGAAGGATTCCTCTGAGAAGACCAAAAGATCAGTCAGTCTAGAATCCAGAGTGACAAAACTTCATTATTTCCTGTTCGTTTAAATCAGATATGGATGACAATCTAGTAATATAATTAGGCTGCAATGTCAGGGCACCTCTTCTGGCAACTTGCTGAATATACATGTACATAAATCAAGTCTATTTC
The DNA here is from genome assembly GCF_036169615.1 of Heliangelus exortis. NCBI lineage: Eukaryota > Metazoa > Chordata > Aves > Apodiformes > Trochilidae > Heliangelus > Heliangelus exortis. The sequence continues at coordinate 28,880,243 of NC_092424.1, read as the reverse complement.
TTTTCACAGTAGTGAGGTAAACAGCTAAGGGGATGGGAGGGGTGGGGAGTGGGGAATCTACAGCAAAAGGTGGCGTTTATCTCATCTTTAGTCAAAATAATGTAACCTAAAAGTCAGGCAACTGGTTTAGACTGCATCATTTAGGTCTCCCAGTGTTCTATGGAGATAAATGCCTCCAGAGTGCAGTTCATCCCATCCCACAGACAAATATCCAAGACCACTGTGGTGAAATAGCCATTTAGTAGGTGTCTGTCTGCCTGTGTCGGTAAAGAAAAGGAGACAGGATGAGCAGCTTGAACTAGACACATGGATTTTACATAAATAAAGCAAATCCCATAACAAGCGTTAGCATTTTGAGGTTACAATGTATTTTTTCCATTTATTTTCAATACTATATTAAGTGAATTTTTGTGTTTATATTATAAATTGTATAATAAAAGGAAGGATACAACGTATAGGAAAAAAATTCTCATTAATATTAATAACTACTGGCTTTTGTGCCCCTGAGGGCTTCTTTATGTGCTTGTATCTGGACTGCAAGTCTGGATCCTGACAGGCTGTCAAGGTTGAAGTATGCATGTCTGAAAGCCTTTGTCAGTTTTTGCCAATGCTCTTAAGTGGTCTTAAGATCACTAATGTACTCTGAATAAAGAAAAAAATTAGAAAAGCTATTATTGCTCCAAGCAAAACTCCTACATCTATTGATAAATTTTGCCAGTTTTATATATTTGCCTATGATTTGCTTTCCAGTTACTTTGGCAAATTGAAATGCATACAAAACAGAAAGTTCATAGTAGAGGAAGAAGCTGCAAAAGCTTTAGAATTGTGATGGGAAAAAAAAAATAGACAGTGCCTCCAGAGTCTATAAGCCAAATGTGTAAAGTACCAAATGTGTCAGTATTAGGCTGAACGATGAAACATTCTATATTCAAAAAAATAACAATCAAAACAAAAACCTCTCAGCTTGAGTCATCTGACAGACACACAAAAAGCTCCACTTTTCCATTTTGCATAAGTACACATTAGACCCTAACTTCTGTTTGCACAACTTTCTCTATCTTTTACTGCTGACTATTGTTTATCAGGAAGAGAAATACTTTCAACAGTGGTGCTCCAAGAGTTGTCATACAGAAATGACTGCTTTCCACAGAATGACTTGGCCAGTAGGGCTATGTTTGGTTAATGCAAAGAGTGGCAGCCCTCGTTTTCTCTTCCATCATTCACCTTCCGTCTGAAGTGGGCTGTGGTCCAGGAATCTTTCCAAATCTGAACTTTATCCTGATGGATGAGCCTCAGCAGCTCTTGCATTTTTGCCTGCATCATCTTTGCCATATAGCATGTAGCATTAGACCATCTGTCTTTGGAAGCTGCTGTTTTACTGGAGCGTCAGTGGGCCTGTAGTACACATGCAGTACAACATCTTGTACATCCAAGGGGCTTCACTGAGAAATTTTTACGTCTTTTGTAATGTATCTTCAAAGAAAATATGGAAATATTTTTATATTGGTTGGAGAGCCCCTTTAGGAATACAGCAATGATCTCTTTTTCTAGTTTGGACCTCACTCACACTGGACCAAACTCATCTATTACTTTTTTTTTTTTGCCATCTTATGTGTTTGGTGAAGTGCCTAGCAATATTTATTGATAAACTAGGTATTTCCAAAATGTTTACAGCTAATTTATGAATAAAATTCTACACACTACTATATTCAGTAGTATATATTGTAGAGTCAGGTTTCTAATAACACTGTTTCTAATAACATTTGCATTACTGAATTTATTGAAATGTTAAGTTTCTGATGCATTTCATATTTCAGATCTTTTATTAGTCAGACTTTATTAACATATAGACTAATAAAAAATAATAGGTATAGATTATTTATAAATCAGTGTAAACCCTCAATTTTTATTAATATGCCACAAGATCTAGAATACAGGTTAAAATTTTATGAGATACTGCAAATTTTCTTTATATTATCAAGTGGTATTTCATTTTAGAGATGTTTAATTAGTGTTTAGTGGAGTCGTTCATATACTTTATAGGAGCTTTGTTTTGTTGCTGTATTTGTACCTGACTTGTACTCGTATTACTACCTTATTTAATAGTTTAGAAATAAATTTAGGAATAAGTATACAAGTAATGACAAATACAGAAATGCAATGCCATATAAAGGTAATATGCCCTCCTTACATAAGCCCTCTTTGCAGTCTAGTATCCACTCATGTTTATACTGGCACACTCCTTCTAGACACAGAATTTCTCCAGAAATTTTGCTTTGTCCCTTGACATCCCTATTTTTGATAACTCAGGTAAAGAACATTTGCATATTTCTCACTGATTTCTTTTATTTTCTGTTTCTTCCAATGCCTTTTATTTTTATACAGCTGATAATCAGACAGCTAGCTCTGTCCAGTGATTTATAGTATTTGTGTCAATGTGATACAGGAAACCTTGAGGATGGTCTGCAGAGCATAAACTGCTGTAGTGTTGTCTTTTTTTTTTTTTTTTTTTTAATTTTCATTCTGTAAGAAAGTTAAAAGCATCTTCAAGTCCTTCTGGGTCAGACAAAATATTTTGTTATTATAGACCTGCTCTTTTCAAGGGGCAACTTGGTTGCAGAAGATTGGCAAAATCTGATGCTTAATGAGACTGAACTTTAAAGACTAATTAGGCTCCTTTGCAAATACTTTCATGGATGCTCATCACCAGTTGAGGCATGTCTGGCTGACAATTATTCCCAGAGTGAGTAGATTTACTTATCCCAAGTGACATTTGACAGAAACAAAAATGCAGTTTTGTCCCCTTAAAAGACAAAAGTTTTACTGATAATTTGGGCAACTGAGATGGATGTCTCTCTTCCCCCCCAAATTAACTATAGTGTTTTCAACCACTACAGCTAAAAGAAAGATAAGAATAATAAATATTAAAAAAAAACCAACCAAAACACTCATAACAAATGTTTTTAAAGGTGTATAATTTGGAATTATAATTATTTACTGAGTTAAAAAGTTCAGTATTATTAGCTGGCCTCCTATTCAAGATACTTTAAAAGCACATGATCAACCCAGTTAATCCTTCAGTTTTTAATTTGTCCTTAGTGAAATAAAAAAAAAAAACCACCAACAAACAAACAAACAAACAAACAAAAGCTTTGCTTGAATAAGAACAGATTATAAAGAGAAAACTACAGAGTGCAGCTTCTTGGACAACTTCAGTACAGCATCCAGACTGACCACACATACCTCAGTGAGACAACACAACATTTACCCCATATTTATGTGCAGAAATTCACCCATATCCATCCATGTTCCTATCCAAGTATAGCTTAGCATGAGAAAGCAGAACAAAGCAACGTTTTTAAGGAAGCAGTGAGCCTGGTTATGATTCAAGGAAATTTTGTCCCTGTTAATCCTCCATTTCAGGGATTTCCTCCTGATGGAAGGAGGAAATAGACTCCTGGGTGGAGTCTATTACTTGCCTAGTTCATCTCAAAGTTGTAATTGTCATCTGCTTGAGGGGGGACAGATACTGCATCCTGCAAAGCACATGCTCAGCCAGACATAAACCTGACAGAAACCAGGGACACTGCATTGACACAGTACATCTCTGCCCCTAAGACTAACACTTATGGCATGTTCTTCTTGCTCCTGATGTGAAATGCTACTGAGTGGAGTGTAGGACCCATCTGAATCTACTAGGTTCTTCCCCTATGATGGAGCAAATATCTGACAAAGCAGCAGCCCCCAGCATTGATTAATATTTGGGCTCTGAGGAAGATGCTCTGTGCCCTGGCTGATTACTAATAAGCATCTGAGAAATAGTTATTTATACCCATGCAAGGTTGAAGAAGCTGAGTACTACTATTAAAATGGACAGGACATCTATAACAGAGCATATTTTCTTTAAGGAAAAAATAGGATAACTTGCTATTCAGAAGGAAAAGGAGCTGCATAGCAATTCCAAATCAGCACGTTACTTCAAGCATGTTGTTGCATAATACATTTGCTTCTTGGTCCAGCCTTTGACTTGTTTGGTTTCCTCAGCCCAAACTAAAGTGAATGGAGCAGTGAAACCTTTTTTACAGGTGGCCTCTATGAAGGCCTCCTAGAGGCAGCATGTGATCTGAAATAAAGTTGAAACTAAGATGTATTTCTTTATGAATTTAATACTGGTTAGATTAAGAGTCCTGAAATTAAGAGTATGTTTGTCCTCAGAGCAGACAAAGTAGGGCCATTATTTATGTCTTTTCTGTACATTTTTGTTCAGCAGCAATAAAGCAGGTTCTTTTAAATAGTTAATATAATATTTCTGAAGGCCAGTTTGGAGGGCCTGGCTTAAAATGTAATAGTAGAATAGAAGAAGAAGTAGAATAGTAGAAAGTGAAGTCCTTTGGATAGCGGTGCATTATTGCTTATGGATAAAGAAAGAGAAAAATTAATCCATGACTATAGACTCCTTTGACAAATGATAGAAAGATATTTAAATCACTCATAAAAAGCCTTGGGGACAAAATCTAGAAACTTCAGATTTCAAAACAGTTTTTTTCCATCATGCCACCCAACGATGAATTTCCTTTACCTTCTATATTGAATAACATCAGGTTATAACTTCTAACAAACTAACTGTTGACTGAAGACTTGATCATCAATAGCAGTTTGGGTCTTAGCCTATCCAGCAGAGGGCATTGATATGTATATGCAGCATTAAATGTGTATTAAAGGATTTTTTTGACAAATGCTTCTCCAAAACATTGATTAGAAGTCTAATTGCATTATTACTGTTAATAAAATAAGACTTTTTTTTTTTTAATAAAAGTTATTATTTCTAGACTTTCATGTCACTTGGATGATTACTTTCTCTTGCTTAATAATGATTTTGGTGAATGTATTGGAAAAAAAATTGTAAGAGGGCAGTAGTGTTGTTTTATCTCTTTTGCCACCTAAAATGCATACATGGCATTTTTTCATCAACACAAATTTGAAGAACAATCATGTAAGCATAAATAACTTTAATCAGCTAGCATATCTTATTGAAATCAGTACTAGATCAGTGATCATGGTAACCTGTATGTTTTTTCCAGATAAACATGTACTATGCTACTGGGAATGGTTTGCAATTCCCATGTTGTGGAAACCCCTGGTAAGGAAGTTAAAATACTAAACAACTGAGCATGATCACTCTTGACAAACTGAGTTTATTTCTGACTATAAAGAAGCTCGTTAATAGCTCAAGAGCATTGCTTTCTCCACCCAAATATTCTGAGTACACAAATCATCATTATATGTGTAAACTGAAATTAAACAAGACCTACAAATATCATAAAACACCTCAAACCTCGCTCAAATGATAACATAAAGATGCAGCATGTTTTGGCTGTTTCTGTGACTGGAGGCTTGTCAGTGTGACACCCAACTACGAGAAGGGTAGGGAGGAGGATCTGGGGAACTCCAGCCTGTCAGCCTGACCTCAGTGTCCAGAAAAATTGTGGAATAGTTCATATTGAGGTTGCTCACATGGCAAGTGCAGGACAGCCAGGGGATAAGGCCCAGCCAGCATGGGTTGGGGAAAGGCAGGTTCTTGACTAACCTGAACTCCTTCTATCACCAGGTCACCCACCCAGCAGACAAGGGGAAGTCTGTGAATGTTGTCTACCTAGCTTCTGGTAAAGACTTTGACACAATGTCCCACAGCATTTTCCTAGAGAAGCTGGCAGCTCACGGCATAGACATACATACTCTTTGTTGGGTTAAAAAACTGACTGCTATGACCAGGCCCAGAGAGTTGTAGTCAACAGAGTTAAATCCAGATGGTGGGTGGTCACCAGTGGTGTTCCCCAGGGCCCAGTTTCAGGGCTGTTCCTGTTCAATATCTTCACTAATGATCTAGATAAGGGGACTGAGTCCTTCCTCAGGAAGTTTGCAGATAACACCAAGTTGGGTGGGAGTGTTGATCTGCTTGAGGGTAGGAAGGCTCTGCAAAAGGACCTGGGACAGGTTGGACCAGTGGGCCAAAGTCAGTAAAATGAGATTTAACAACAAGCGCCAGGTCCTGCACTTTGGTCACACCAACCCTATGCAACGCTACAGGCTTGGGGTGGAGTGGCTGAAAAGCTGCCAGGCAGAAAAGCACCTGGAGGGTGCTGGTCGACAGACAGCTGAATATGAGGTAGCAGTGTGCCCAGGTGGGAAAGGCCAACAGCATCCTGGTTTGTGTCACAGATAGTGTGGGCAGCAGAAGGGATCATTCCCCTGTGCTCAGCATTGGTGAGACCACACCTCAAGTACTGTGTTTGGTTCTGGACCCCTCACTACAGAGCAGACATTTGGCTGCTGGACAGAATTCAAAGAAAGGCAACCAAGCTCGTGAAGGGTCTGGAGAACAAGTACTATGAAGAGAGAACTGAATTAAAAATGTTTTGTTTGTAGAAGAGGAGGTTTAGAAGAGACCTTACTGCTATCTACAACTACCTGAAAGGAGGTTGTTGGAAGGTGGGTGCTGGCCTCTTCTCTCACATGAACATTGATAGTATTAGAGAAAATGGCCTGAAGGGCACCAGGGCTAGGGTTAGACTAGATACGAGAAAGAATTTCTTTACTGAGAGAGTAGTTAGGTGTTGGGAATGGGCTGTCCATGGAGGTGGTGGAATCACCATCCCTGGGATTATTTTAAAAGTGTGTAGATGAGGCACTTCAGGACATGCTCTAGTAGGTGATATAGATATTGAGGTATATATGTTTTGGGGGGGATGCTGACAGTTGGACACAGTGATCTTAGAGGTCTTTTCCAACTGTGACAATTACGTTATTCTGTGATCCTGGTCTGAGTGTGTTAACACTGGCTTGAACACGTGTAGCAAAGGAGCTTTCCTCTGAGAAGACTGAGAGTAATTGGCCTTTCATAACCTTCCTGGCTTTGAGGAGTTGAATGAAGTTTCTGAGTTAATTAATCGCACTGCAATTAGCAACAGGTGTGAAAATCACACAGAGAGAAACTGGAACACAAGTTTCATGAATTGATCATTAACTCATTTTTCATTAAAAGAAGGAAAGGATCTTGTGAATAGACATAAAGATAGAATCAAGACTGCAGCTCCATAACAAAAGGTTGCAAATCAGTGGACTTGGTTTTGTTTTCATCAAAGTTGATGACAGCATGCAATGAAGGTAGGAGTGGGCCATAAGAAAGTAGGAATTTTCTGCTGAGGCTGAATTGAAGTTAGTTCAATTACTATTTGAATGAATGGGGAATTACAGTTTTCAAAGGCACTTCATGTTTGCTGATCATTAAGTGTCCTCACAAGGAATTGCACAGGCAGAATATAATAAAAGCTGTAATCATCAGTGGTTTTTTCTCAGTGCTATTAGTATCACTACCTGCCTTGATTAACAACTGTTCGTAAAAGCTGTGTTGGCTATTAAAACAAATGGTCTAAGAATGGCTGGCTAGGCTAAGGAGTACTTAGTTCTGCTGTTCTCTGCAGTTCCAGAAGCACTTGGTACACAGTGCAACTGTTCTCAGAACTGAAACCTCCTTCCCACATGTTCCTCTAGCCCTGCTTTTGTTGACTTTCATATTTTCTTCATATTTTAAATTGAGACGTCATAGACAAAAACCTCAGTCATTGTAGCTTGACTGTTCCTAAAACTCTTCTTGGTAGTTCATGATATTTTCTGCTCTTGAGTAATGCAAGAACAATTGTCTTGATAACCGACTTGATATGCATCAAGTCTCTATGCAGAGAAAGCTTTTGACACAGTTGTGTGGAAATCATTTGCTGGTCTTAAAAGGTTCATGATGCCTTTTCTGTTCTGTGTCCTTTCCTGTGAGAACAATGGCTGTTTGATATTTATCCCAACCTGTGTAATAATTTGAAGTATTCAAGGTCACTGTCCTGGATTATAGATAATTCAAAATTACTTATGATTTTGTATCATTGTAAACAATGAATTTATACTGAGTTTGCTTCAAAATCGAAAAAATCACCCAGAACTTTTCTTCTTAGGAAAATTTGGAAAAGATGTTAGTAATTTTGTCTTAAAGCTATACAGCTCTTTTTCCTGATAGAAGAAATCATAGGAAAAAGCAGAGCTAGGGAGTCTTAATAGTGAAACTGCCTGTTATTTATACTTTCTGTATGTAAGCCACCTTTGGTTGCTCATTATAGTGGGAGAAAATGGTACGGGAAGAATAGCACCGTGTTATTTATGCTATATGTTCTTATTAGTCATGGGTTTTTTTCAACCCTTCTGTAATATCTGCTCCCCTGTGCTCACATTTAGAATATCAAAGTTCAATGATGACTTAGTATTGAACTCTGAACTCTCAGTGAATCACTGTCACTATGCTCTGAAGTTACCTTTTTTATAACATTGTCTTCAGATTCAGGGTCCAGTTTTTAAAATCAGTTAAATTTAAATCTTCTACACATACAATATCTCTTAGAATATTATGTATGTCTCTATATAGAAAAAGGCTCAGATGCAATGATCAGACACAAAAAAGGCCTTTGCTTCCCTGAACACCCCATAAGCCAAATAGTATATCCCTTCTGCAGCAACCTAGCTGTGGTGTCTAGTACTTTAAAAAAGGAGACCATCCTAACCCCACTTACTGTGTGTAAGTGCTGCCCATTGTCCCTGAGTGAAAAGGCATCTTGGATGTTGTTGAGCTATATGAACTCTACTGAACTGAACAATTAAAATATGCTCTTGGTGATTTTTTTTAATATTTTCAGTATTCAGTATTTTCTTTATTTACAGGCACTTGTGACTCCAGTATTAGCTGACTCTGTGACCTTTCAAGAAGATTATTAATTTGCCCAAGATGCCTGAAAGCATCTTTCATCTTTCTCTAGAGTGTTAAGTGAGTCAGATGGCAAGAAACATTAAGAAAAACCTGTAAGAGAACATATAGGTCGGCACAAAAGATAAAACATAGAGTATAAAAATAGCAAGAAGAGATCTGCAGCAGATAATATTTATGAAATAGAATTTAAAATTATATGTAAGATTTCTCTATACTGTCTCAATCTGTAGACGTCACATTCTTTGTAAGTTGTAAATATGAGCAACTGTTCCTGTTCATTCATTAGCAAAAATAAAGTTTAAGGAAAAAGTAGTTTTTTTTAATATGTCTAAACTGAGTACTTTAGCAGCTGGTCCAGGCTTGTTAAGAAAGATAGTCCTATATAACAAATCTGATTTGTGCAGCACAATGAAGTTTTGAACTCAGTTTATTGTTTGCTCCCAACTGAATTCCCCTCTGTTAGACAATATATCATAGATCCTGCTATTTACTGACACTGCTGCTCAGGACAAATTTTTCAGTGACAGAAAAACCAGAGCACTGTCTTTCTGTGAGATGTGGTGACCCTTGCTACAAACTTTTCCAGGCATGGCAGATCATAAACAAATTTTATACTATATAAATTGCATGGGAAATGTCCAACATTCATCTTGGATTTTAATAATCAGGTGTCATGGAAGTCTTAATGGCATTTTGGAATAGAACCTATGGATAAAAGCTATGCCAAAAGGCTAAGAAAAGTCAAGGGATTGTTTTTTCATCAGATTCTAGAGATATTAAATATCAGGCACATCTACTGAGGAACATACACTTTTTGAACTATCTTTAAGTTCTCAGAAATACAGATGACAACGGATATTAATGACTTTTTATAGTCATTATGCCCAGATCCTGAGTCTGTATATCCAAGAATATACTGAGTAATCAAACCAGAGCTAGAGTTGTCTCTGAAAGCCTGTATGAGGCAATCTTTTTCCTCCACCTACCTCTTGCCAAAGCATAATATTTTCTTCAGGCAATAATCACACAGAATCATCAATTGGTTTGAGTTAGAAGCAACATATAAAGATTAACTGGCCCAACCTCCCTGCCATGGACAGGGATATCTTTCCCTATATCAGGCTGCTGAAAGCCCCACCCATCCTGACCTTGGACACTTCCAGTGATGGGACATCCACATCTTTTTTTGTGCAGTTCTATGTTCCAGTGTCTCACCATCCTCATCACACAAAAAAAAATTCTACCTTATATCCAGTCTAAATCTACCAGATATATGAAGCATTACTTATTTCATAGAGCTGCTTCAGTATTGATAGTAATACTGCTATTCAGTATTGATAGTAATAATAGGTCAACTTTTGCCCATATAACACTTTTCATCCACTTCTCTAAGGAGATATAGGGAATTCTCTTTGCCTTATTTTTTTACTAATAAGGAAAAAAGCCTCCTGTCTTCTGTGGTTTAAGACACTAAAACTTAAAAATATGTTCCTTTACTAAATGTATAAAATTAATGTTTTGTGCTACCGTTTTATCCAACTAAATTTTAGTCTGGCATTATACGATTACATTTTTATGATATCATATTAAGCAATTTGAATCACTTTTATACATTGCTGTGCTCTTTCCCAACTGTCACTAGTTAAATACTATGCCTATATATATATATATATACATAGTCATTAATGCTTCCTTTATTTACATTTTCTGCTTTACTTTATCTCTCTCAAAACACAGTGACCAAAAGCCTGGTTCTGTGGTGTGTACTGTGGGCAGATGAGTGAACAAACTCCTCTGAGAAGTGATATGCCTCTAAAAATACATCATCTTCATTTAACAAAAAGAATTGTACTGTACATTTGCCCACAGCACTTTCAATATGGTTCTGCTTGATGAGAGCGCATTCATTATCTTATCATAAGTGTAGGTTCATGGCTCTGAACCAGGCAGAGCTGGTTTGTGAATTCATTGAAGCGATATATTCATGGAAGGGAAATGCTGCATAATAAAAAGAAACTGGTTGTGGCAATTACGATATCCTGGGAGGAAGACTTCTTGATACAAAAAAGTGCCCTCGTGGCAGTAAAAGGAAGGAAAAGAGGCTGCCCTGGGATTTGCTCAACTTTGAGGAAGAGCTACTCCAAAATCCGGATACATTGCAAAAGCACAGAATAAACAAAGTCTATGACATCACAAATCTGAGCATGTTTTGTTTCAATTATAGTGGCACAATTACATTTGAGATAAGGTTTACTGTTTCATAAAAGTGCCATGAATAGGAGGTAGAAATTACTGATGCTGGGCAATGCAGAAGAGGGAGTGGATGACTACTCTGTGCCAACTCTTCTTCAGCAAAACCAAGACCATAAGCTATATATTACTCATAGTAGGTCCACTATTTGGTACTCAGTGTTTACAGAACTGTTTTTTACCTTAGTTTTTGAGGTAACAGCTCTCTGTAGGCCACCGACATGGGCACCAGCCAAGCATTACAAGATCTGAGAACCAGGCTGGGACCATAGTTTAAAAATGCAATCCTGAATCATTCCAGCAGTATGCATGCTTCTTACATCCTGAATGACATGGAGTCCAGTCCCTGCCTGCATGTTATCATCAGGACAGTGTCATCTGTCAGGGGCTCAGGTTTAATCTTTTTACCCTTTGTCCCAATCTGCCACCTCGTGGGACCCGTCTGTATCTGCAATGACACTCGCCTTCTGGTGTGAAAATTGTTCAGACATGCTCTATTTTCAGGTTGCACACACATTTAGCAGAGCTGCCACTGCTCATGTCTGACATGCCCTCCACATTGCCCCCCCTCGTCACTCTGGGTTTTTCACCAAAGTATCATTATCTACCCAGTCATCAATTTATTTGACAAAAAAAAAACCCACTACACACACTTGATAACATGGTCAGACTCTGAGACTTAATGTACCTCTTCCAGTGTACAATGTCTGCAGATTAACTATAGAACAATGCATTAGTTAATACATCTATCCCATGCAGTAAATGATGAGGTAAGTTTCATATGTCTGTTACTCATTTGCTTCCCATGAAAATTCAAAGTTTTGAGTCCTCTGAACATGAACAACTGTAAAAGGTGAACTTTTAGTATGAAAGCTTGAATTTTATCACTAAAAAAAAAAAATCACTATGTGTATCATCTTAGTTACCAAATTAGACCTTCAATCAGGATATAGGAATAATATAATTTGAATGGTTGCGTGTCAGATCTCTAATTTATTGACTAACAAAACCAACCTAGAAACACTGTTATTCACAGATCACTATATCATAATGAAGTTACTGTTAACCAAGAGTCATTCACTGAAGAAATTAAAAAATAAATCTGAACTGCAAATGCATTTAAAATGTTCTGGAATTATTAATATTCATCACTTAGCTGTCTGAAACATCTGCATGAAGAAACCCATACGCATTTTGACAATAATTTTTAACTGAGATCTATGAAATCCAAAATACACAAACATCTCATAGTTTCACATCACCAAATACATTAAATTCAGAGTTTCCTTCCAAAGGCTAAGATAAAAGCATTGCTTCCTCTAGGTGTTTATGATCAGTGCCCTTTCCCAAATGTAAATATCCATGTAAATAAAAACTCCACGATTAAATGGATGAGGAAATGATGGGTTTTTTTTCCCCCAGATTCTAAAAGTGACATTCCCATACCTGTATGAATTATACTACCAGTACTCAGATCAATGCTTCTGCATTTATGCTGACATTGCCTACTCTTTTCTTCCAGCTTTTCACTCAAACCACAGAAGAGCTGGCTGAGGACTATGATAACTGTAGTTTAAAAGACATTGTCTTGCTGGGAATAAAGATATTGCTGTAGCATGCTGGACTGAACAGGGAATGGCTGTGCTGTTGATTTTGATTTATATGTCTGAGCTAGTTATTCTCATCTTTAAATTTATATTGCTGGATTTTACACAGGCAAATCTAGGGTGTCTGACTACTATTTTTGGTGTATAAAAATCTTTTGAACATTCATAGTCCTAAATTATATAATTTATGTAAGATAGCATGTTAGCAGCCCATGCTTGAACTACATGGCATTACCTTGCTTTTACATGAGGGTAATTTTTCTTTTATTCTGCTTCAATTTCTGTAAGGACAGACATAATCTTATTTTTGGTTAGTCAAGTATTCTTTTTTCCTGCTTACCTCAAATAAGTGGTCTAACAGACTTACAAGCATCACCTCAACTTTCTCCAAATTCTAAATGCTAACTGCATTCTTCTATTTATTTTGTACATAAGATGAAGCTGCCCTTAGGCTGCTGTGAAGATAGAAAGGCACCTATAAGGTGGAGTGTCAAAGGTGAGTAAACAGCTCCATAACACTTTTCACTTTGATTTTGCCAGCATTTCAAGAGAGTTAAAATGTGATTGCATGGCTTAGTCATCTTCTGTACAAAATTGGCATGAGAAAAGTGCTCCAGATCCGTGTCTAAGATGCATCAAATTCTGTGCAGTCAGTACATCTAGGTCAGTACAATCTTTTATGCAGAATAAAATATAGCTTTGGAAGATTACTCTATACATCTATCTTCCTGTTTTTAAAAGCGCCTTCACTGTTAAAATTATTCTACCCTAGCTGCATAGTTGGAAACCAGCTTCAGAAGAAACTCCAATTGTGCACCAAAAACTAGCAAAAATTATCTCAATGAACTAAACAACTTGATCTTGTACAGGTCTGATATACTAGAGATAACCACTCAGTTAACCCTCTGCAGCAAACAATTCTAATAAGTGTGGTTTCCCAGTCTAGAACTATAAGCAAGATACCTATCATTTTAATATCTTTCCCATTGCCAACACTGGATCCAAGAAAGAACGTCAGTATTAGAAAATCTAGTTGCAAACTTTCATTCTAAAACTCAGTTGAACAAAGCAATCAAGTGAGTATTAGGTCAAGGACACGTATTCTGATGTGAAGTCATATTGGACAGCAGTCTGCATGAGAAGAATGCTCATTCCTCATAAGGAAAGGTATGCAGAAGCACTGGATATAGCTAGAAGTAAAACATTAACAGCCATGAATGAACAAAAATGAACAAATATTATAAATAATTGAGATCCACAAGAATAATATAGAATGTTTAACTTTCTCATGATATTTTGTGTATTTTAAAAAGCTACCTTGCTTTTGACCATTTAATGTGGTCAACATGCCACATTAATAAGTAAAAACCAGAAAAATATTAACTTGGTGTTTGAAGAAGGGGAGAAAATGCCAAGAAATAGTTATTTTTATTCAATATTGCTTTTGAGAAGCTTATTGTCCTTAAGTAGGTCTGGGAGTGTTGTCTAGTTAGTATTATCTGTCTAGTGTTTCCGTTCATTAAATGATATATACTCAATAATAACCAGTTACATGTAAAATTATCCCCCTCCACACCCCCAACTCCCTCACTACATCTTCATCCCCTGCCTGCCAGCTAAGCATGTCTTGGTCTAAATCATTTTGCTGCAAGTCACCACCAGTTCTTCATTTTAAAATATGTAACTAGGAAAACTGGGAAATGGGATTACTAAGGTGCTTGAACTAACTGGACTGGAAGACCCATTTATGCCATTTCTTCTTGGCAAAACACTACCTCAGGAGACTACAAGCTCCTTAAACACTGCTCATTCACTATGAATTTGAATACAAAATGGATATCTTGGACCAAAGCCCAAGGCCAGTTACAAGCTGCCTCTGCAAAATGAGGTACTCTTAAATCCTGTTTGCTTAAACAGTGAAGCATTCTTCATTCAGAGGGATCCTGTGTGCCCAAGCACCACTTAGCTTCTCCTGCATCAGGCATCACCACCCCCAGAGGTCTGCCTGCTGCAAGGGGTGGCTGCAGGGAGCCTGTGCAATCTCTGCCACCAGCTAGTCTGAAGTTTTTTCCTTTAGTTATCGAGCCTTATGTTTTGCTAAAGAGTGAGTGATTTTAGCCAGGAACCACACAGGTTCTTTTATTTTACTGTCTGAACTTGCTTGTACATATATCATCTCGGTGTAAGTCTGGTACTTTATGAGCACACAGGTTCTTTATAACCTGATGTTACCTCACACATGGAGCAGCACATGTTTTTTCAAACCAGTGATGTAATATCTTTATTCAGAGTCTGACATAACTCCTAAAAGCATGTCTTAGAGAAAGCAGGTTGAGCAGCATAATGGCTCTCTCAAGCATTAGGGAGAGATCATTCAACTGGGGAGCAATATATTTTGATGTTTGAATGCTACTTTGTTTGCTTACTCTGACCGTGGTAGTTTCAAATGATCTCAGGTTTTGCTTTTGAACTGAAAGCTGATTTCAGCATATTCTATTGACAAGAACACATCAATATGATGTGGAATAGCACTGTATTGTCCTACAGCATATGTAGCTTTTCTTATTTAGCTGGAAACCACCGTGGACCACTGTGCTCACTGTTTCCTAACTGTGATACACAGATATGCTGAATTCTGTAATTAACATTTTAAAGCCCTTTCCCACTATATATATTTTGGAAAAAAAATTAAATCCAACAAACCCCAGAAAGCAAACCACCAAACCAGATATTCTCATCCAGTTATCTAACGTTGCAGATTTTGTACTGTATTATATATGTCATTGGAGCAGAATGAGAGAATTTATAGGTCTGAAAATGGCCATTTTGCCATCACTGTTTCATTATAAGTCATGTATACCATTTGTAGTGTGAAGCATCACTTTAACAAACTAATCAAAGAACAACAACTAAATCAGTAGAATATTATGAGTAATTGTATTTATTTGTAAATACTTTTTTTATAAAAAAAAGCTAGACTTTCTAGAAAATCTGTAAATGGATCCACAGGGTATCATTTCTTTTCCTTTTTTTTTCTTCTATTCCCATGCTGCCACTGTGATATCTACGCACAGAATCACACACACAGGAACACCATTTACCAGTCTCTACAATGAATTATCATCGTCTGCTACATTCAAGAGGAAAATTTTCTAGTGAAATATTATGGTCCTTATGGAAAAGATAGAAACATATGCAGTATCAGTTTTCTTTGCTCTGGATGAAAGTCTGCATTAAAATTGAACCCTGGGAGTCTAAATATGCATTTTTAACTGAGTGTCTGTGTGCTGCTTGCTCTAAAACCTCCCCATATTTTCTTATGGGTGGTCTTGAGTTGTCAGTGGTTGATACTGTGTCCTTTTTGGATTTTCTGTTGTAATGGGACAAGTAGTGAAAATCTTGTTCTGTTTGTACCAAAGGAAGTTTTGCCACTGACACCAGTGAGTCAAGGACTTTTGTGTGATTTTTGGTGTTAAAAGACAGCAAATTCTTGCTTCTGATTAAAAAGAAAATTCCAACTCTTCCTTTTAACAGTGGGCAAGGTATGAAGTCTTTGGCAAATGACTGGCTAGTTCCCAAAGGGAGAAGGAAGAGGATTCCCAACGCTTATCCTCCAGCTTCATAGGTGAGGAGCTATTGACACTGTTGTGTCTGCAAGACCCTGAGCAGTTCTGGTGGGGCAGGAAAAGGAGACGATATTATGAAGAGGGATTGGTTAAGAATTACTCATGCTGCACAGCATCTGTCTTTTCCCCCAGCAGGACCAGTCTGGGTCAACCCTGAAATATTTGATATCTTTTAACAACTCTGCATTCAGAAGAGAGAAGGAGAAAATCCATCAGCTTCCTTTACTGAACTGTTGGGATTGTATTCTTAGAGTACCGTGCCCCTATTGATGTCTTAATAGGGCATAGGAATTAATAATTCTGGCCTGGAAAATAAGAATTCTTCTACGAAGACTTGCTATTATCTTCTGTTCTCTTTTAAATATTTTTAAGGCAAAAATCCAAAGAATTCATCACTGCATCAAGAAAATAGGAGTATATCAGGAAGGAAAATAAAAATACTCTTACTAGGGGTAACTGAAACACTACATACAGCTATTTGGAAATCCATTTACCATATTAAAAGAAGTGACTTATAAAAATTCATGTTATTTTACAACTTTTAAAACCTCTACAGCTTTCTAACAGGACACAATGTTAAATGAAGTGTTTTATAATATTTTTGCAAAATTTATGAATGTTACAAGATTTTATCTCGCCCTAAACACTCCAACATCCACACAGAAATCTACATTTATCTTGGGAAAGAGAGCTGAAGCACAGTGATACTTAAGCTATTTTTTCTCCCTCTTCACAAACTACATGATCTGCATCTTATACATGTTGTGTTTGGTGGAGTGTGCTTCATGGTGGTTGTTTACACACTGGGTCTGTATCAGTTCAGTTGTCTTTGCTTACCATGTTTCCTAGAATTTCCTAGAATTTTTCACCTCAGATGATGAAGATGAGAAGAGGAACACTGAAAATAAAATAAAATCATCCTGATAGGAACATTTATGCTCCATTATTGCTTTCCAGATAAGATGTACGTATTCATAAAAGACTAGGTCTATATCAGAAGCATTAAAATGTGATCTCTCTGTTTCACATATTACTGGAATTAATAATTATTCTGTAATTAACAAGTGTGTGGAAAGTCTGTTGATGGTGCATGAGAGAGTGGAATTGCCCTCATCCTTCATCCTTCCTCTGCTATTACATCCACCATTGCAGATGTTCTATCATCAAGAAACCAGGCTGATATAATTTGAGGAACTTGCAGTAAGTATATTAATTCTCTGAAGAAATTAAATTTTTGTAGCCACTGCCTCACATATACTAACAGCCCTTTAAATATGTTGTCAGAGTTCATCCAACAGCAACACACCTTCCCTTTTTTGTCACTTGTTCTGGACAGGTTTTTGTTATAATCTGCAGTCTGCTTGTTTGTCATTCCTTCCATTTGCTATGCTCTCTATTAATCTATTTGTAGCTTTCTTAGCACTACTTTGGATTTATCAAGGCATGTCATAGGTAGCAAGCATGCATGTTTCACCTTCTGCTGGTATGCCATTTTGGGAGGACAGCTATGCAGTTATGACAAGATGCTAGTTATTAACCTTTGACTGCTGAACGTTTTCTGTTGAGATGCAAAAAACAAGAACAAAAAGGCAAATTTAATTTTCTCATCCTTACTAGCTTCACAAACTCTTTCTTTTTTTCCCTGTCTGTTGTGGAATAAGATCTCATTTTCAATTCATTCTCTTACATCAATGAGCTCTTTCAAATCTTTTCCAAAAGCTCATTTATTTTCAGCAACTCATTAACCAAACACACTTCTCTCCTATTATTACTTCTATTTCACCTGTCCTTTCATAAACCTTGTTTATACTCTCTCTTTCCTTTCTTACTTCTTCCATTATGTTTACTTTTGTAACTCATTTTATTTTACTGCACTATAAGTAATCTTAGAATGCCTTACTTAGGGGTGATAAATAAAATCAGCAGAGTCACTGAAATCAAGTCAGGTCTCCAACGTAAGACTTAGATGCTGTACCTGAAGTAGAAGCAAATATATAACTCTTCATTAATGCTTATTTAAGGGTCCAGTCCTGGAATCTCTTAAAACCATGGAAATCACTCAGTTCACTTCTGTTAGCTTGAGATCATGCCAAGATGAGAAAATGAAACGGCAAAGCAGAAGGATGAAAAAAATAGAAAAAATTAAGAATAGGTCAGACTGATTATATGGGAGATGCAAATTTATCACTTCTGCTAAAAAATCTATTTTAATAAGCATAGGCAAAGATTATTAAGATTTTTTTAATTCATTATTAAGATTTTTAAAATTCAAGGTACATGTGCAATATTCTTTTTCTGATTAGGCCTAAAGCCTAGATTTGAAATAAAATCTATTAAACACAGGGGAATAACAATTAGAAAAGGAATTATTTCCTTTTTTTTTGTAGCATTCTCAGCTTACCTGTCAAAGTAATGTACTTTATACTTTGCCTTTTATTTCTTTTTACAAAGATGAATACATTAAGAATATCAGATATCTGTATCTTTGTTATTATTTGAAATACGGATTTTTGAGTTTATGAGTGTATGATCACTTGCATTTTGTTAATTCTGTATTCTCTTAAAAGCAGTAATTGAACCAGAATATGCATTTATTGTGAAGCTATTTTGAAACAACAACAAAAAAGACATCATAAATTTAGGAACCAAATTCAGCTGCACATAGTGATTTAAAATGAAATTTAAGATAATTTCTGTTGCCATACCCAGTTTTTTTTAACCTCTTAGCTTTAATTTTGTGCTCTGAATGTTATTTTTTAACACCTACTTCTGCTATCAATGATATATTTTCATATACAAGATACAAAAGTTCTCAAAAAACTATTACATTTGCCATGATAGTGAGAGGGAATACTTGGTTTTTTTAAAGAGATACAGCTAAAATCAGACTAAAATCCAAAGTCAAGCAACTGACTTTTCATCTTTAACACTGAAATTTTTGTGTGTCATTATAATGGGAAAAAATAACCTATTCTGTATTTTGAGAAAAGTATTATTTTTTATTTACCCTGAATGACATTAATAAGGTGTAGCTCATCAAAATACACATTTGAACTGTATGACTTACCAAGTGTACTCCTGCAAATTTAGAACACACCAAAGTTCAAAATGTACCTACTTTCTGCAGTAGTGGTCTTAGAATAATAAGTTTAACATTTCTTAGCTGTGCATGTAACTATGTTCCATTTTGTTAATAAAAGCTAAAAGCCTACTATGGCTACCTATTTAAAATATAATTGTGGTTTTTTTGCCTAAGGAGTAGAGGTTCTTGCTTGTAACACAAGTTCATTTTCAATATAGTTTATGACTTGAAGTAAGTGTACCACTGAAATATGCCTTCTGTGAGTAGTCAGCTGTGAGAAGTGGGTTTCTATAAAATATAACAACCTGAAACAGATACTGAAGAGAGAAGAAGAATGAAAAGAAGGCAATGCATTTGAAATAAAATCAAACTAAAAGGGCTACAGATATTACTGATAGACTGCAAGATTTTGTCCAGCCAATAAAAAGAGTGTTGGCCTGGAAATCAATGACTCAAAATTGGTGTGTTGGAACCAATTTGGGTTCATTGATTTGGACTTGTACAGTTCCCAAAGGGAAAAGGGTCTATTTTATCAAAAGCAATAAGGGAATCACAGTACTCACAGGAGATGACTTGGGATTTGATCACTGAACCAACCTTTTCTTTTCCTCTATGAAGAACTGCAGGATAGTTTAAGAGATTCTTATTCCTGTACTTTGAAATTAGCTCAATAGCCTCAAATGGATCACTATGTAAGAATGAAAACATTACTGAGATTCTGCTCTTATCCTTTTTGGTTTCTTTTTCATACTTATGTCATTCCTTTTATTCAGTTTATTGATGCTACCTTTTTCTCATGAGCTAGCAAGCTGAATAATAAAAATTCTCCTATGCCATTAGGGCCAAAAAAAAAAAGTCTATTTGCACTTGAGAGAAACCTCTTGCTCTTGCTGCTGACACCTGTGGTGACACATCTCTCTTTCTGCTGTTTTTTGAAGGTGCTGGGCCACAGCTGCCCATTGTGGTCCTACCCTCACTGCCAGTGGCTCTAATTCAGCACCTAGAACCTGGGATACCACTTTTGAAAATGTGAATATTTGATTGAGAGCATGTTGGTTAGACTGACTAGTTTCAGTCAGACTCTCATAAAGTTCAGTTTTCCTGTTGTAAATAAAATGTTTGATCATTTATGTGTGCTGATGGTGAGAACAGCTGGCAAATATGAAAACCAAGTAGCTTCAGTTTACTTCCTTTCAGATTTACAATGCACATTTCATAGAAACAACACCATTAATAAAACGTTTAGAGTTTGTGACCAACCTAACTGAAGTCAGATTCATTGATAAAAGTTAGTCAAAGATTTAATCTAGCCGTGATAATTTATAGTATTTTCGTGGGGACTTGGGCCTGGAAGAAGTTACTTTTGCTTGAGGTTTTTTTTTTTTCCTTCTTGACCAAAAAATCTTATGGTCATTATGCTAATGTAGAGTTTTTTAAACTTTTAAAGAAAAAAAAAAAACCTTTCAACCAAAATTGTACATTATTACTTGTATACTAATTTATATGCAAAAGGGGCTTATGACAGTTTTTGGAAATTTCTCCATAACCTTTCATAGGAATGGATTTAAATGATACCAAGATCTTTTTATCATTGCACACTGTGATTCGGTCAAGAACTGAGGAACTATCTATCTTTTGAGGGACTTAATATTTAAGTCCTAATTAATGCAGATACCTCATACCTTCACATGCACACGTCTGAGCACACAAGAAACCAGAAGTTACAGTATATTATATTTATATATATCTCGTGTGTATAGGAACAAATTTGGGAAGAGGAAAAACAATACATATGGTTGCTCCTACTCCTGTCTTAATATATTAAGTATTCAGAATCATTACTGTAATAAAGAAAATTAAAAGTCTCTTACTCTTGAACAGGCTTTTCAAACCTCTTCCCTTTCTTAAATTCATTGCACTGCAGAACAGAAGCATAAAATCATATGCATATTTGAAATAAATAGAACAAATGTTATTCTGTGTTCAGTGATGAGCAACCCTCTCAGCCTTCTATTATCAGAGATGAAGAAGGCAGTGATGCAAAATAGTGGCAAAATACAATGATAATAGAACAACTATCAAACACCCACAACAAATGAGTCCCTGGTTATTTGGTTCAATGTAAGTAAAGCTTGCTTTCTTGAGAGCTATGAAATTATTGATAATGTGACATTAATTTGGTGGTAGTTCATATAAAATTTTTCTTTCAGTTTTTGTAATGGAGCTCTGGTATTCATCCACAGACTTTTTCTTATGTGGCAAAAATTAAAACACAACACACAGCTCTAATAGAGTTTCCTTTAACTCAGTCATAAAAAATTATCTCCTGGCTTGGCATAATTTTTATGTTATGACAGTGATTAAGACACATGATTGAATATATTGCTAATTAGGAGTGTGATTCAGATAAAAATAAAAATCATATATAACAGAAGATTTATTACTGACTCCTCAGTCTGCTGACACAGGTTTGTGGGTTTTTTTTTAATTATCCTGCTCCAGGTTAGAGTAGGTTATGAACAAGGTCTCACTCCATGCAAAACACAGAAGCAAGAGGAGAAGAAATTTTGATTTACTCCTCTCTCATATGAATCTTTGTGCTCTGGTTTAGGCTATGCACCTGTGAAAAGTATAAAAGTATTCAGCAGAGTGAAGTACCTGGAGACTTAGAGGTCCTCAGTGGTTGGTACAGGAATGTTAACTGGTGACATTAGACTACATTATTTCACCAGTATTCTGACTATCCATATAAACATATATATAAAGCCTTCTCAGATGTATACAGGTATAACCATGTTACTTTGTAATGACACAGGCAGAACTGTACATCCTGAGAGGTTCCAGTCCTCAGTGCCAACAGAAACAAAAGTAGACAGACTGTGAATGCCACAGGTTATACACAACCTTCTTTAGTTATGAAAAGGCAGGAAAGAAAAAGAAAAGCGCTGTAAAAAAAAAAAAAAACCAGTAAAAAAGAAGGCTAACAGGAGATAACAGAAGAAGAAGGATAAGAGGAAGAAGAAGAAGGATAACAGGATAGCCTCAGGAGAAGGATAACAACTATTTTAAATACTCTTTTTGAAAAAAAAAAAAAAAAAAAAAATCACAATTCACATATCTGGGGATATAACTATGTGTGTATAACTATGTGCTATAACTAATGCGTAGTTCTGGCATGGCATCCAATTTTTTTTTCCATTCCTGTATTGTCTGCTGCTCAAGATGTCTCATATAGAACATGCCGTACATACAGTCTCCAGAAAAATAAATAGGTGGTACAGAACTTACATATCTACATCTCTGGGCCAATCAAATATGTTTGATGTTAAAGCAATGCTGAGTGGTTGCTTCAAACTTTGGAAAGCTCATCTCCTGAACTGGAACACTGCAAATACTCTGTGTACCTTGATGTTGTTTTGAAATTTAAAACTGATCTACTATGTGATTTTGCACAACTCTTGCTGTCTTCTTGTGTATTCTATCTATTTTGATTGTAGTCTTGATGCACAGATATTTCCCTCATATATGTACAAACTTTGAAAAAAAATATTTTAAAGACCCTTGCTGTCCTGGTTGGAAGCAGAAAACACTACCAGAGAGAAATATTAAATAATAATATACTGTGTATTAGTTTCTAGAGGTAGGCTATATGTTTAATCTGTCAAACAGTACTTCCCTTAGTAGTGCCAACAGCAGTGTAATAACAGAAGAACTATCTCCACATAACTCCATTTCAATCTTTCTCAACAGGATGAAAAATACTTCCAGCTGATGAGACTGCAGTTCATGGTAGTAAGTCCTTTCAAATAGTTACAGTGGAGTCTGTAGGCATCAATCCAATATTTCTTCCTTGTTGGAAGAATTTTTTACTGTAGACCTGTCATATGCAGTAACATGTGCATGTCCATAAATACATTCAGTGGATAAGGATTAGAAATGCATAGTTTTCCTTTTTTTTTTTCTAATGAGAAACGATGTTGTATAACAGTAGTAGTAGATGACTGAATAAGAAGAGAACGTCTGATTCTAAGTCAAATGCTACTCTAAGTTCAAAACACCTATTTGTTTTCATAGTGTTTATATAGTATATGACAACTGACCAGTTACCTATGCTACACAAACCCCATTTACTAAAGGCAGCTTTTCCTAAACCAGTGTGTAGTAATGAACATTTCCCCAAAGCCCTGGTCACCATTCCCACATATAAAGAAACTGAGCACTTGGACAGCCTCACAAATCTAGATGAGTGGCATCCAATATGATTTCTAACATTGTTTCTGACTTGTCTGACACTAAAATTTGTAACTGTGAAGACTGTAGTTGCTTTAAGCTAATGTATTTATCACTGAAATAGACTGGAAGCATTCATGCCATCAGTGATGGAATCTCAGGACACTTGTTCTGGAGTTAGATTTACTAGAAAGACATCATTAGACAGTTCATATGAGCAGGTATTTTGCTGCACACAGATAATTCAGATCAGATACTGATAAACTTTTGGACATCTCAGTAGAGATACTTACAGGAGGTACAAGCCCCAGTGCTTTTTATGGTTCTAACTTGCAGCTGGGATCCCGATTCAGTTTATTTCTGAATGTGTATCTACCTATATAGAAATGAGTGAGAATTAGGATCTAGTTCTTTTTTACAGGGTGCTTTGAATGTGAATTTTAAAAATGGGAGACTGAAATAAACCAAATAAAACTCTTGGGCTTATATAGATTTGACAAAAAATAAATTATTTTTCCTTATTCTGTTAACAAAACACATGTTCAAAGCAAACATCCTCCAGCCATTGGTTAATAGAACAGACTTGCCAGGCTTCAATGAAACGTGAGTAAAAACTTATTTTGTTTGCATTTCAATAGATTTCAGGCCTGAATATACCAAGTCAAGGTCTTAAAGATCTTTCAGGTTACTAAATGAAATTACCTTGACAAGATAATGCCAAGTAGCCCCAGCATTGCTTAGGTCACTGAGAAGGCTCCATGGGCATAATCAGCTACAGCAATACAAAGAGCCATTGTAACTAGAAAGAACATATGAAACATCACAATCAGACACTGTTTGTCCAGGGGATAAACATAGCAAAGGAGAAAGATTTTGAATATAACCCCCAAGAATGGAATTCAATTGAACAAAAGGGAAAAATGCTGACATTGTACCAATTTTTTCTTGTAGGACTTTCCAGAGCTACTGGAAACATCTTGATTTTCTATGTGGATACCTGCTAGTCTGAAGACATGTTCCATTTTAAAAGCAAAGCAAAACAAAACACTGACTAATCCATGGAGGCTAAAAATACAACTACTCTAAAATGCAAGGTTAAAATATGTAGGAAGGGGCATCAAACCATGTAATTGTGTTACATACTGCATAAAGTATTCATAAAGAGGATGTGAAAACTTAAGAAGACCTTGTACCCTCCCCAGGTTCCCCCGGTCTCTATTGCCACCAGTGCATGTGCCCCTGTCTCCTTCCAGCTTGCTCTATTGACTGTTCCCAATACCTGTTAAGGATCTTATTGCTGTGAATCAAGACCAAGAGAGATTTCAAATACAAAAGGCTGGAATTTAGGGAGGTCCTGAGGAAAAAGGTAGTATGTGAGAATATATGTACTACTGGCTTTAGAGCCCACAGCAAGCTTCTCTTCTCCCACAAGGAGGGTAAGTTGAAAGGATCAGGTCTTATTTTGATACCTATGCTCTATAAGGGAACACTTCATACACAAAGTGATGGGAGATGCAAATGGAGTTCCATGATGCAGTTTTTATAGACTATATCTATATTTTAATATGGTTACACTGTTCTGTATCAGTCTGCAATGTTTGTTTATCTAGTCAGTTGTTTGACATGAATCTTTTCTTATTTTAGGCAGGCTCCTAGCTTTTTTATGGATTGGAACAGTGTGTGCTGTATGGCAAGACTTTCTTCTACCCTATTAGAATATATTTCATCTGAACTGATACTCAGTTCCATTTGCAAGGTTCCATTTCTCAATAACAGAATGGAAAACTTCATCTCAGTTAATATTTACTGGGAGCTTTCTACTTTGCTCCGAGTTTGCCTAAAATTCTGTCTTCAGTTACAAGGGCTCTATTGTGTCTAGATTTAGCTAGGGAGCTACTTTTCCCAGTTTACCAGCTTGAGTCAAAAGAGAAGAAAACAGCTCAAGCCTTTTGAATTCACAACTGCACATCTGAACTGCACGTTTGCCTATTTACTATTATTTGTACTTCTTGCTATTATTTTAAAAATCTTCCCATTAGGAATATGAAATATGAAGCAGATGATCCTTCCTGTCTTCTCAGCACCTGTGAGGACACACCTGGAATACTGTGTTAAGGTCTGGGCTTCTCAGTACAAGAGAGACATGGATGTACTGATGAGAGTCCAACCAAGGGCCACAAAGATGAAGAAGGGACTGGAGCATGTCTTATCTGAAGAAAAGCTGAGAGAGCTGGGAGTGGTTAGCCTAGAGAAGGCTTAAGGAGGATCTTAAAAATGAACATAAATACTTGAACAGAGGGTGCATAGACAGCAGGACCTGGCTCTTTTCAGGGATATCCAGAGACAGGACCAGCAGCAATAGCACAAACTGAAACACAGGGGGTTCCATCTGACCATAGGAAACACCTTTTTACTGTAACTGAGCACAGGCATAGAGAGGTTGTGGAGTCTCCAAAGTTGGAAATATTCAAAAGCTATCTTGATGTGGTCCTGGTCAGCCTGTTTTATGTGGCCCTGCTTGATCTGGGGGGTTGGACAAGATGACCTTCAGAGAAGCCTTCCAATCTTAACCTGTTCTCCTGTAAGATTCTCTGACCCATACATATCAAAGAAAAAAACAGGTGCAAACAGAAAAAAGGTGCAAATGGTGGATGAAGGAATACCCAGTCTTGATACATCAGACAGAAGTGTGTAGGATGTTCCTCCATGACCTTATTCAGCTTCATGTACCTCAAAAATCATGGTTACTCTCTGTGTGTGTGAAGTATGTTTTCTCCATGCATGTGGTGGGTAGAGCTGGAGCTCAAATCTTGGAATCGCAGACCTAGATGTAACAATTCAAGTTACTTTGAAATACGACCAACACAGAATGGGTGTGTATGTATGGTATGTACAATTTAACCTGAAAGAAAAGACAGATCTCTTTTCACATGGAAAAACGCTACGTTTTTAGAAGAGATATATTCAAATGAGCATATGTAGTAGATATAGCTACATGCAAACTTTGACACATGCATTTAAATAGTAAAACAAAACCTTCAAAATATGTTGTATGTATGGAAACAGAAAACAAGGAAGGCAAGGTCCTATGAAAAATCTATAACCCAGACTGTTAGTAAAACTTGGCATTTTACAGCAATGTATAGGTCAATGCAGACATTAATTACTTCTCAAGACTCCTTTGAGTAGTGGATGAGAAAATATTATTTAAGTCTGAGAAACTAAGCCAGTTAAATATTTAATCTCCTGAGACCATATAGCATGAACTCTTCTGCCCTGTTTTTCTATTAATATTTATTCTATATTTATGTTATTCACATTAATTTACTATTACTTCTGAGTTCTGTAAATCTGTTTGTTTCAAAGATGCCTTTCCATTATAGACCCACCTCTATAGACCACAACTGAAGGAAAAATTCAGACTAAAAATTTTTGTTCTGAAATTACTTTAGTAGGCAAGAGTTCCTTACTTTGTGTGTTGTTCTCTTCCTGCTTCCATATTATTAATTGCAATATAATAATGTTAGATATAAATTACATTTAGCTAGATAACAATTCATAAGCCTCAACCATTTGGTAACCACACTGTATATAAAATTGTAGTGATTAGAAATATCTTCCATCCTACAAACCAAAAGCAATTTTATTTAGATCCAGCCTAGCTTGGCAAATTTCTAGAGCATCCATATTAACATTTCAGACTCTCTCTTCTGCAGTTCAAGGAATTGCCAGTCCACTCAATTCTTGTAGAGTCTCAACTGTCAAGATATGCCAAACTACACTCTCTTTTATAGTATTCTTGTCTAAACCTTTTGTGTCAGATACTGTAAAAGTATATAGGGGTAATAAAATGGTTATGATGGCTTGTTATCATTCTTGTTAGACAAGATTTAAAGAGGGAGCTCAGGTCCAGTTAGAAAGTCAGACAGGCCTTCAGACTGCTGGAAAATGTTGTAATGGTACATATTAAGTGGTTTGTCATCTGAGCTCATAGCAGGCACAGTTTGTACCTTGTTTATTACTTGGTTAGACTATCATAGGCTCTGAGGACATGATAATAGCTTTCTGTTTACACATGGACACATGAGATGCAAGAAGTTGTGTTTTGTCCATGTTTGTAGTCCTGCAGGCACATCCTGTAGCATAGGAAGGTGGAGGCCTCTGGCTCCCACCCACACACCAACTGGCAGAGCTGGCAAGATGAAGAGGAATCATTGTTACCATTGTTTGCTTTTTTATCTTACTCTTCATATATCTGATATTTTTTCTTAATCCTCTCCACAGGATTTGAATGATTATCAGTAAATTTCCACTGCTTTTAAGAAACAAAAAGTCTTCATGCTTGTGGAGAAAGTATTAAAGGCTTGACCTAAAGATATCCTTAAGACAAACTATGTTTTCCTATAAAAAAAAGAGAAAAATATTCTTCTGTGTTAAAGCTCCAGATCACGTGAGCGTCTTTATGTCAAATGCTTGCATTTTCCAATATTAAAAGTTTCTGCAGTGTCCTGAGGAACTGTCTTGTGTCAGTGCAGTGGTGTTTTGGAAGCAGGGGGGCCACAGGGATAGCTCCTGTCAGAAGCTGCTGGAAGCTCTCCCAGTTCCAATTCTGGCCCTGCCTCTGCCCAAGGCTGAGCAGAGATGGGAAGCTGGATTTGCCTCTGTGTCATAATCAAGAAAGGGGAAATGAAACTGCAAAACTAATAATAAAAAAAGGCTTGCAGAGCAAAGGAGGAGGTGAGAGCAATGCCCGAGAAAAGACATCCAGGTCAGTGAGGAGGAGAAGAAGGTGCCCTCACAGAGATTTCCCCAGAGCCCATGGTAAATGGCAGCTGACCCCCTGCAGCCTTATGGAGACGCACGGGGGAGCAGACATGGAGTGTCACAGGTGGCCAAACGTGGAACTGCAGCTTGTGCAGGATCACGGAGAGCGGCAGATGTGGATCTGCAGCCATGGAGCACCCCGTGCCAGGGGAGGTGACTGCTCCCGAAGCAGGGGAGATGACTGACTCCCTGTGCAGCCCGGGCTGGAGCAGTCTGTGCCTGAGGGACTGCACCTCCTGGGAGGGACTCATGTCCGAGAGGTTCCTGAAGGACTCCCCCATGAGAGGGACCCCGCGTTGGAGGGGGGGAAGGCTGTGAGGAGTCCTCCCCCTGAGGAGGAAGGAGCGGCAGAAACAGCGTGTGGGGAACTGACCCTAAACCCTCCCTGCCCCTCATTGTGCCCTCAGGGGGAGGCGGCAGTGAAGGGATCCGGGCCTGGGGAGAAGGGAGGGGTGGGGGGGAAGTATTAGGATCTGGTCGAGGTTTCACTTTCTTCTGCTAGATTAAATTAATTTTGTTTTTCTTCCCAAATTGAGTCCAGTTTTGCTTGTTATCATAACTGGGGAGAGAAACCTCTCTGTTCTTGTCTCTATTAAGGAGCCTTTAGGTGGATTTTCTCCTCCCTATCCCACCATGAGGGGTGGGGGCTGAGTGAGCAGAAGCCCGGTTGATACTGTCTGGACGTAAAACCGTGACAGGAATGGAAAATGTGCACTGGCCTGGACACAGCCATCACAGTGTTTCAATTATTATGGGTCTTAACGCAGCGTTCTATTTATTACATACAAAGTTTCCTACAAACTTCTAGTTTCAGAATCAAATGTGTTACATATTTTGAGTCTCTTCTTGTAACACAGAACTTGCTGCGTGCTGTATGAGAAATAAAAGTCATCCTCAGAAACATTTCAGATCTTCATTTCAGTGAACTGTACCTAAAGATCTGGATTAAGATAAAGATCTTTATTCACAGCTTTTGCATTTATGTCTAACAGCATTTTGAGAAGTCATTTTAATCTGCTGCTCTTCTCACACACAGTGATTGTGGAAAAGTGATTTAGAAGGGAATTGCTGGAGAGTATTTAACTTTGCAAAAATACACAGATGGACAAAAAGGTTAATTTATGTGGAAGTGGGGAAAATCCTTCATATTTGTTAGAAATCAAGTCAGCAAAAACTGAGCACAGGATTTATATGTCTAGATACAGAAATTCAGCACCGAATTGTGAGTTGGAGCAAGTATATCGCTCCAACAGGAGTTCAGAATTAAGTCAATCCTCTGGTTAGATATGTGATTGTTGCTTGTGCAATTAGCCTTGCAGTGCTACAAAGATGAGCTGAGAAGGATTTACTGACTGAGGCCAAGTCTTATCAGACAAGCCTTTTCGGGTGTAGATTAATGTGGAAATGACTTTTGCACGCCTCAGTAAACTCCTGCATTAGGAGTAAAGACTTTGCTAAAATGCATTACAAAGGCCATTTTGCCCTGCACTAAGGGAGAACAGTTTGCCCTTTTTGTAGCAGATGTTGTTACAGATTACCCCTGCTGAATGCACTGGGATTTAAGAAATTGAGGATTTAACAACAACAACAAAAAACCGTCCAACAAACAATTTAAACCCACCCCCTGTTTTAGATGTTATTAGGTATGAGACAATGGAGCCTTGAAAAAATTGAGTAAACAGTGATTGGTAATGTATTCTAAAAAAAATACTACCTGTAAGAGGAATGCACAGAAGTTGAAAAACTAGAGAAGGTTCGTGCAAATGGAAGTCTCATCCCCTTAACAGCCAGAAAGTTATCATGGACAACAACTGATAAAATACGGGCAGACTAACAAATGGGAAAACAGAGGGATGAGTCACAAACCAGGGATGGCTAGACATAGTCCAATGCTTTGATAAACAGTAGAACATAATACACTTGCAGGCTTTTATTGGTAAAGTATTTCAGAAGACACAGACTACTGGAGAGGACTGAGACAGCAATAAGTGTCTGCATATGGCCTAGGCCTGAATACAGTAGAGATAAGGTCTGGGGAGCAAAGTGGGCTACTCCAGTTGATCAATCTGATATGTCTCAACCATGCTTACTAAGCAAAATGGACCTATTAAATGAAGGGCTCCATTGGTGAGCTTTGGGAATTTCTTTGACACCAACCCTCCCCCATTGGCTGGCCCAATGCTGGATTCAGGATTGGTAATTTTCTGCTATCTCTCTTAACTTTTTCTTCTACTCTCTCACTTTGTCTTTCTCTTTCCATTTCCTAGAATCATTAAATATCCACAATTTTTTCCCAGCTTACTCAGCTTTAACATCCATGTGTTGTGGCTTTTGTGATCTAGATAATCAGCCGTTGTGATTGTGCAGTCTGTATGTATATAATGGTCAATATAATAATCTTTTGTGCTTTATTCCTTCTATAGTTCTGATTACATCTTGTGTTCAGGTGCAGACGTTGAGTGTTGTTCCACCTTAATCATATCAAGGGGTGTTGGATGATCCAAGGGAGCTGTCATCATTTGCTTACCCTTGAAGGGAAGCGCAGGACTGGGAGGAAGAATCTCCTTTGGCTCTCATCCGAGTCAGGTCACAGGAGTTGATAGAAGTAAATTACTTCAAACTAAAAAGAAGTGTTATTTCTGTACCTTTGTATTAAACAAGCAGCACACTCACTGTGGTGCTTCAGGAAAATGCTCTCTTAATGTGTTGGGTCTGGAAAAAAGAATTGAATTGAAGGTGCTTCTGAGGTGGGCAACATAGGCCAAGCTATTACATGTTTCTGGGTAATGGCTTTTGGCATCTGCTTGCTCATACACTTTGGAATACTAACACCTACGTTAGTATGTATGCATGTTAAACAGCTGCTCAGCCCACATAAATCATAGCCAATATAAACCTAACTTACTGGTGAAAACATCGTGGGGAGAGGTACAATATTGATTCACTTCTGTGACTGTGGACTGTTACCCTTTCAGCCACATACATTTGTAGTGGGTTTAAGTATAGAGTAGATAAGCTCGGGGAAATCTGTGGACAAATATTTAATGCATTGAAACAGTATCAAGATTAGGAGGACTCGTAAGTAGAAGTGCACGTTACAGCTAGGGGGGAAAGTATCATACATCTTTGTCTTGTTTCTAGATTATCCATGTATGGACTAGGGTCCATAGATGTGGCACGCCTCACCATCTGACTCTAGCCAGCTCTTTATGGATTTTGGTAGAGGTACAGTAGTGGATGTAGACCTTCGGTCTGACCTCTGGGCACATGGTGAAAAAGCAAAATTACCTTCAGGCTTCATGAAACCTTTTATATAACATAAAGTGAAATGTTTGTCAGATATTCTGGAAAAAAAAATTATGTTGAACTGCTTCAATTATTTGTTGATATTATTTTTTACTTCCTCCTACTGAAAAGAGAAACAAAAAGTTAAGCTGCAACCAGATGGTGTGGAATGACAAGGAAAAAGAAATAGTTGCAGAGACATGGCTGCAGAAGTGAGGGATTCCCTGAGGGCATTGAAAAAAAGAGGACATACACATAGTGATACCTGCAGTCTGTGCTAAATATGTTATTTCTTCAGTTATGATATTTCTAGCTAGCAGAAAGATAAATGTGGAAGAAAGTATTGCAACTTTGTTGTGATACATGGAACTGTTGTGAATCTCAAAGCTCTGGTTAAAGGAAAAGAGCATGGGAGTCCCTGTATGTGATGTGATGCAGTTACTACTAACAGAGACACTGCTGGTGACAAGTTTGGAGGTTGAAGATGGGATAAGGGATGATGGAATCAGTAAAGATGTGTGAGGTTGGGAAGAAGAAAACTTTCATATCCTGAAATATTCAAAAGATGATGCATAAAGAAGACAGTCAGATGTATACAGGTATTGCATATAATTTTATCAGGGAAAGGTTTGTCTGTTCCACCACTGCAGCCTAGTCTATCTCCAGGTCTAATTAAACCATGTGGGGACAAAATAAAATTCTCATATCATGGATGATCTTCACTTGTGCAAGGAAAAATGAAAAAGCATGTTTGCTTAGCCAAGGGAAAGAACTGTCTTGAGTAATATTTTGATGACCTTACCTCATTTCTGTCTGAATGGGAAAACAATGCTAGAGCTTCCACTATTTTTGCTAGAGATATCATTACAGCTATAGATTACTGAGTTGGCTTGCAATTGGAAGAATGAGGAGAGTTTTTCAGAAAAGTGAAAAATATGCACAGATAATAATACCTTGGTATAAGATCAGAATAACTAACATAAAAATCAGTTCCTATTCATATTTCCAGGCAAAATGTGGATAAACTAGATCTGACCTGCCAACTTTTATATGGGAGAAAAGAAATGCTGTTGCACAGCAATATAACAGCAAAATACAGTGACTAAAAGTAAGGAGAAGTAGCAGGTATTACCCCAGGTATTCATTGTAATAGTCTGCATCATGATTTGATAATATTATCGTGTAATAGTATTGCCTGTTTCATATCCAGCTATCAGAGGGTGGGAATTGCGTGAGACTGTCCTATGGAGTCCAGAGCTGTCAGGACAGATCAGTAAAGACATTCAGTAAAGTAGAGCAGCATGGAAGGTCTTAATGTGCTGGGTTCTCCAGGACACATCCGGCCTCTATGATCATCTCCCTTGGAGCATGTTGCCTTTTCCTATAGACTGTACAGAAAATACATAATCTAGAAAGCTATTGCCTACAAAAACCGTCAAAAAGAGCTATATGAATAATTACATTCTCTCTCTCTCTCTGTATTTATTTAGAAGAAAGAGGTCAGATGGAACCTATGAAAATCAGTCTTATTGAATATTCATAGACCAGAGAGATAAGGGACATTCATTTAAAACTGCAGTTTCACACACATTTTTAAGCTCAAGGCAACTATGTCAACAGAAGACACTGCAGAACGAGTTATTTTCTCCTTTTCATAGTGACAAAACTACTTGGTTCAGCCATTTCTGTCAGATGAAAGAAAAAAGACAAGGAGAAAAAAGCCTATATATTTGAAGCTGTAGTTACATTCCCCAGCAGGGCCCATAGCTCATTCACTCTTGCTAAATCATGCCCTGTACCTCCTTTTCCTGACTTACTCCTGAAACTCTGGGTTCTCGGTGGAAACTCTGCAGAAGCACAATTCCTTACTGATTCGAAGCTATAAACACTTTTTGTTTCCCATGATCAAAGACTCTCATAATCCATCTTCTATTGAGCAAGATGAGATTCACTCTAGATTTCTGATATGTAGTCCTTTTACTCAAGATTCCATCTAATCCACTTGTCTGCACATGTACTGTATTTATTCTGTGTATCAAAACAAATTAAAAACGTCCAATGAGTGAAATTTGGTTACAGAACAGCAGTAACTTTTTGCTTCTGACCAATGGGAACAGAAAAATTAGTGAGGCAATAGAATAATGTTGAAGGGACTTTGAACAGGGAACAGTTAGGAAATGGAAGGAGAGAACCTAAAGATTGTGGAAGGAAGGGGTGGCCACTTGGGAGGAATATGAGACCGTGGCCTGAGAATGCAGAGAGGCAACTTGGAAAGCTGAAACCTCCTTGGTCTCATACCTTGCAAGAGAGGTTAAGGACAACAGGAAGGGCTTCTTAAATACATAGCAGATAAAACTAACACCAAAGGCAATGCAGGCAATGCTGAATGAGGTGGGTGTCCTGGTGACAGAAGATACAAAGAAGGTGGAATTGCTAAACACCTTCTTTGCTTCTGTGTATACATCTGGAGGATGTCCTCAGGAGCCCCAGGCCCCTAAGGCCACTGAGGAAGTCAGGGTAAAGGATGAGTTTGCCTTGGTTGATGAGGGCTGGGTTAAGGATCAGTTAATGAGGCTGGACATCCATAAATCCATGGGTCCTGATGGGATGCACCCTAGGGTGCTGAGGGAACTGTAGGATGTCATTGCTAGGCTGCTCTCCATCATCCTTGGTAAGTCACTGGGAGCAGGAGAGGTGCCTGATGACTGGAGGAAAGCAAATGTCACTCCAGTCTTCAAGAAGCATAGGCTGTTCTGTATAAATATAAAGAATAACTTTTTCACTCTGAGGGTGACAGGGCACTGGAACAGGCTGCCCAGGGAAGTCGTGGAGTGTCCATCTCTGGAGACATTCAAAGCCCACCTGGATGCATTCCTGTTTGACCTGTAGGTAACTCTGCTTTGGCAGGGGATTGGACTAGATGATTTTTCAAGGTCCCTTCCAATGCCTAATTTTGATTTCTAGGATTTCTAGGATTTCTATGAATAGAAGTGATTCTATGGGAACATATTTGTGCTCTTTTTGCCTACAGGACTAAATTTGAGAGTGCCTGTAGACTCTTGAGTTCAGTAAGATTATACAAATATTTAAGATCTCATTAAATTTGATTCAGTTTTTTTTCCTGTTAGTGGAAAGTACTTACATATAATTTATTGTATTATGAATAAAGCTTAATGGGAGATGATTTATAAAGAGGAGTTAATGGAATTAGAAATAGAATTAGAAGGCCTACTGTGTTTCTGTTAACACGCCATCCAAACTGAATAACCCCTCATTATCATTAGATTATAACTGTTCATAATGCACCTGGTTAATATTTTGCAGCTTAATTCTAAAGAGAGAGTCCTCCTCCTTTCAATTTTTCATCAGTTTGTTAATCATTATTAACTTGTACTAGGATCCTAATTACATAGAGAATGACTGACTCCGTCCTTCTCAAATGGACTAAA
Organism: Heliangelus exortis; assembly: GCF_036169615.1. Taxonomy (NCBI): domain Eukaryota; kingdom Metazoa; phylum Chordata; class Aves; order Apodiformes; family Trochilidae; genus Heliangelus; species Heliangelus exortis. Next base: position 28,845,084 of record NC_092424.1, on the reverse strand, counting down.
TCCCTTCATACGTGAGCTTGTTTGCAGAATACCTCTCTCAAATGTTTCTAGGAGGATTTAAAGACCCAAGAAATTGTGCTGGTTTGCTTGTGAAGCCTAATGATTTTCCCAAGGTTTCCTTACCTGACTCAATAAGTATCGTTTTAAGCTTCAGCATAGACTCAACTACCCAGTAGAAAAAAAAAAAGAAAAAAAAAAAAAAAGAAAAAGAAAGAATTAATCAATATTAGTTACTGCAATTAATAAAACTGTATGCATTTCAAGCTCTGGTTAAGCTGTAATCTAGAGACTGATTTCTGTTGCAAAGGTAAACCTTTTGCACTGAGTTTAAAACTGGTCAAAAGGTTTGCATGGGCTTGGAACATAGCTTTGCACTGTGAATGGAAACCACTTAAAATTTAGTTTTTACTTCATTATACTGGAGAATGCTGTTTGCAGTGTGCTTAGGTAAAAAATATTAGTATTTTAATAAAAGTCCTCTTTTGTGGCCTTGGTTATTGAATCATCCCTTTCTAAAATTAGTTGTACAATGCTGTCATAGAATTTGTTCTGAATCAAATGCAGAATAACATAGATACAACTTCAAATATAACAGCTTGTTTAAATTTGTATAGATTTTGTGTTCTTACTGATTTAGAATTGCATGTGGAATGTAACTGGGGAAAGATCCATGGAAAACAGTTTGTCTTCATATCAAATGGTAGTACCATAAAATTAAAGCCATTTTTTTTCTCATGCTCATATTAATTTTGGTGATTAAACCTTATATTTCATTGTTTCAGATTGTCTCAATTTTTCTTCTGTTTTTGGCACCCTGCTTAAGTCATAATTCACCATCCATAAAACAAGCACTGAGCTATGAAATCCAGGACAAATATAAAATTGCCATCAAATAATTTCCTAAGGCATTTCATCAGTGATTTAGGGATAATTTGTTTGTTAGATTTCAAGAATAAATGGTTGCTTCTTCGTTAAACCATTTAGTTCCTGCACATGCACTTCCAAAATGCCAGCACTACACCTGCCATAAAACACCCATGCATATGATGCAGCATTTCTGTCAAAAATTTAATAATACTGCAAAATTTCCGTTGAGCAACTCCATAATAAAGCTTTAAAAAAATACTTTTATTGAGTGATATTAATACAGATATAACAGAATAAATATTTAGACATAATAAATATTGTACCTATGGCTCTATTTTAGTATTTCTTATGATTTTAAGTGTTTAAAAAATCAATTAAGTACATGACACCCTGAAAACACTGGAATAGTATGTTGACTAATCCCTTTGTTCTCTGTATAGCTGTCCATTAGTTAGGAGTCTTTTAGAGTTTGATTGGTTCACTAGTTCAGTCAGATGAACCAACATTCAAATAAATATCAGGTTTTAGTAAATTTATCGAATATATAATTTAAATCAAAAATTAATTCAACATCTTGATGGCATTAATTTAAATTCAATTTAGTATTTGATGAGATTATTTTTCCCTCACAGAATCATATTTTATGCAACTATGTTGAGGGAGAGTTTAATGATTAATAAGGCATACAACCTTATAAATCAACCATGGAAACGTCAGTCACAATAGAAATTACACTAGACTACTTTATTTTTGTTTAAAAATATATGATTGCCCTGTTTTGATCATATTCTTCTTATAGGCATTTTAGTTTGTTAGTTGTCAAAAAAAACAGGTCATCTGCAGTTCTTTAACAGTTCTCATATGCATCCTGAGTCTCTACAGTCTTGAAGGCTTGAAGCATATACTCAGGTACATGAGAACTGATTAAAGGTACAGAAATGAGATTTTAATAGTACTATATGGAATCATAGAGTTGTGGTGTGTATTGTAAAAGGGAACAAAAATAGCCAGTCATAAGCAAATGTTTTTCCTGGTGTCCTCAGAGATTCTCCTCATATCTCACTGACATCATAAGCAAGCTCAAATTCATTTCAGTGGAGCAGAATGAAGCCTATTACAGTTTCAGTGGTGAAAATTACAAATAGTACTGATCCAGTAATTTTCAGCCAGTATGAATACTCAATTCCTGGGCAGGCAGGCAATCATGCATATTTAGAAAGTGGAGTAGCTTTTTCTTTTGCTTTCCAGCTCCCCAAGCATGCCACTGCAATAGGTACCTGATATTTTTCAATCATGTGGAGAAGTTGAAACATCTATGAGCTTTTGTGGAAGCCATAAGCTCTTATAAATTACTTAATAAACCTAAGACAAAAGCATTATACCAGGTTGATGGATATGTTAGAACTGATGCAGTGTTTCAAGACAGGAATATATTTTATCCCAAATAAATATGGGGCTTTAGGAGCATTTTACAGAAAGACGTATGGGAATTTTTCTTGCAGAAATACTCACTGGTAGGCAATAAAGAACACCTTTAGTATCACTCTGGAAATTCACAACATTTACAAGAAGTTCTGAAGAAACTTCTCAGATTGATTTCTACGTGGTTCAGTGTTAGAAAGAGAAAGAATGTGCTACAAGTTACAGTGGTACATAAGGTTAATAATTACAAGAAATATTGAAATCCTTGGTTTCTGCTGAAATAAAGAAGGAAGGTTTTTATATTAAGCAAACTGGCAAGATAACAACTCCATAAAACTCCACAAGCCTACTGCACCTGGCAAACCGTCCTAAAAAGTTTTATAGCCATTCATAAAAAAACATTTGATATATAGTTTATGGGGGTTTGCACTGCAAAAAATACCCTCCTAAGTGTGGTTGAAAATGTCATGGAACTGATGCTTAGTCAGTAGTAGTAGCCATTTGTAGAAATTTCCTTCTTAAAAACACATATCTTCATGCATATAGCAAAAATACAGCACTTCAATAACTTTAATACTTATTGAGATTTTATTGCAAAATAATAACTCCAGCTTTGATAGAAGCATAAGAAAAGGGAACAGCACTTACTCCTATTTAGTCTTCTACCTTGACAATATGTTTAACTTTCCCAAAACTTACTTTATCATTCACTATTGTCTAGACATTCTTCTTACAATTAGATAACAGTCTTCATGACATTTTGCTAAATTCTTGTCCTCAAAGCCATCCTGTGTCAGTAAATTCCATAGCCTAAAATCACACTCTGTGGAAAAGAGTATTTTCTTTCATATTGCCATTTTTCAGTTTCACTTGTTGATACCTTGTTCCTTTGTTGAAAAAGAACTGAAGCTCCTCTTTTATCGTCTTTTCACCAATTATCATTTTATATGCTTTTGTCATGAAACTTCTTACTTTTTACCTTTCTAAGGCAAGTAATCCCAGTCCTCTAAGCCATTCTTTCAAATAGGAAGTTTCCAAGGCTGATAATTATTGCCACTGATCCTTTTTCACAGTTTCTTTTTATTTTTCATTTGTCTGAGACAGAATGAAGGAAACTCCACAGTATCTTAGTTAAAAGCAACAATGTGTAATATATTTTCCATAAATGACTGTAGATATTTCTGTTATGCTTCCTTGGCCAAAACATTTTTCTAATAAGAGGTTTTAATTTAAATATTTTAGCCTGGAAAAAATACTGTTGCTTAGCACCCAGAAATTGTATCTTTGTATTTTTCCCTCAAATCTGCTATACAGAATATCATGTGTCATTTATTTTTGCAGGCCACTATGAAGTTCTTCATAATCTTTCTCAAAGTAAACTGTTATAGGTAATATTTGGTTCATTCAGCAAAGTACTGTCGATTTGGTAGAACCTATGTGTTTTCCATTCTTCCCTTTAGCATATTTTGACAGCTTCTTTAACTCCTGGTAAGATGTGTTATGGGGATATAGATCCGAAAAAGACTGGATGCATTTTTTTCTGAATTTATTTGGAGGAATGAGCTGAAGCAGCTAGATATCTCAGGGAATGTAACAGATGCTACATTATATAAAATATTTTAAGTAATAAGTAATAAGACAGCCTTACCTGGATTTTGTACCATCAAAAGTACAATACCTTATATGAAAAGTTAGTCAGCAATGGCTTATTCTGCCCTAGACCTGCCTCTTTTAACTTTTCAGTTTTCCAAAAATGTGTTATTTAACAAGTTGGGCTAGAAGAGATTTCTATGGCTTGATGCTTCTGCTGGCAAACAATTTACTGAAAGAGGGAAATGAAGTGTGGTTCTTAATTGAAGAAATTATTAGCTGGCATTGTCAAATGCATGCAATGTAAGTCCAATATCTTAACTATGCTATTTGTACAGCTACAGATAGCTACCTGTTGTAAAATCTTAATTTTCATTCTAACTTATTCTCACTTTGCAGTGAATATCTAGCAGAAGTATTCATACTGGAAACTTTAGTCTTTGATGGTGTGTTAGCGTTTGGGGTTTTTTTATGACTCTGCCCTGTACATTATATAATTAATGCATTTCTGCTGAAAATTTATTGTACATTTCTGCTGGGTTTGGCCTCTCTGTATGGCCCTGGGAGCATCTCCCTTTGTGACCTGGGCCTGATTCTCCATGGAGGCCTGAGGCATGGTTGCAAACAGAGCCAATTCCTTCCAGCTGTCCTTCGGCCATGCTTCTTGCCTGACATCCTGGCCTGGCACCAGAGATGTGCCCAGTGCCTGGGGCTGCCCTGCTGCCCCTGCCCCTGCCAGCCCTGTGGTTTCACCCCTTGGAGCCCCCAGCCCTTGCAGGGCTGAATGTCCTCACACAAGCTTAAGCACCAGAAGCTTGCAAATTCTTGGATTTAGTTACATAAAGGAAAGTTTTTTAAAAAATATAGGCAACTGCTGTCTTAGCATGTGCAGCAGCTCACAACCCTGGGCAACTGGAGTTTGCTGACACTTTGAAAGACACCCCGGGAAATAAATTTTGATCTTGGGAAGTGAGTGGGAGAGCTGCGAGCTGTGGCTGACATCCCAGAAGTAAACCTTCCTCGACTGGAAAAATCACGGGAAACCCCTAGCGTTTCCCTGTTGATGACTAGTGGTGATTTTGAGCCACATGATGAACCTGCAGGGTCTTAAAATCTTGATAATTAGGAGGGCAGTGTTGTCTCTCTCTGTGATCAGTACTTTCTAAAATTTCACTACAGAAATACTTGCAGCACTGGTGGTTTCAGTGAAAGATTTATAATACCAGCTGAATAGGATTACAATTTAAATTTTGTCTCATTGGGATTGACAAGATAAAACCGGGAAAAAAAGTATGACTGATATGAATCTCTGAAAGTTTCTTTTTGAATAAGACAAAAAATAATTTGTTCCTCTGATATCACCAGAGGAAGACATAAGAAATTTAATTATAAAATGGACACTTAGCACAGGACATCTGTAGTATTGAGTAGTGGCTAGCTGGGAGAATCTTATATTTATTTTTCATTTCAGTAATTCAGTTGAAGCAAATTCAACCTTTCAACGAGCTAGATCCTCTGTTTTTTTGTCCAATGGGCCCCTGTCTGACAGGGGAAGGAGGCTGGAGCAGCTCTGTATACTTTTTCTTCAGGGCTGCAAGACAGTGACCGTAGCCTAGATAGTAAATCAGAGAAATCCTAGGGGACTTTGAATTTGCAATGGCCTTCCAGGACTTCAAAACTACCCACAAACTCCCACAGGGTCTGCAGTCTGGCATGCTCAGGAAATGCAGATTAACTTCATGTAGCCTGTACACCAGAATAGTTGCCCTTGAATCACGCGTGCCTTAGCAGCTATCAGAATTTTTGCAGTAGCATTTTTACCTTAAAATAAGATACACATGAATTAATAATTCTTTGTGAAATCCTTTAAACTGAAGTCTGGGAAGAAGAGTCAACACAGTTTAGAAACACTGCATTGTATTTTCTGAGTGCATTGTGAAACTGAATCACTCTCTGACTCTGGGTTACAAGAGGATAACCTCTATATGAAGGAAGAAATGGAAAAGTGGCATCTTCTAGAGCCAGATTCTCACATTTATTATAAATGATTTCAGGTCAGCTGAGGCCCAGGTGGCAATCACATCCTGTGCTAGCTACAAGCAATTTCCTCCCTAAGTTTTAGGTCTAAAACATTTGTGCCTCCTCTGAGAGGGTTTGCTCCTTAACAAGAGCTTGCTCAATGTCAGAATCCTTAGAAAACTATAAGGTTTTGATGGTCCCAACCAGCCTCACATGGAGCTCTTTCCTACACACCAGTCCATATTTAAGATCTCTCTGAGCTTTTTATTCCTTCACTGAGTGAGGCTGCAGTTATAGTTGTCTTCCATCATGTTCTCTGGTGAGTCTAAGCTGCTGCTTGATTTTTCTAGGTTGACTTTGGGCTTTACCTTGCCTTATGAAACCTGGATATTTGGACTTTTTATTCACAGTAATCCTGCTTGGGTGCCATGGGTCTGTAAAGGCACTGCCTTTCCTACCACCTGGAGGTGGGGGTGGATTCACTAAGACAGTAGATTCACTAAGACTGCAGATTGTATCTTGGGAAGGAATGAGACCCTAGGGAGATGAATGTGCTGCCATGCTTGCCTGGAAGGGCTGTTTCCAGTCCACCCGTGGGCTGCCTTCATGGCAGTGGTCTGGAAAGGATTGATGGGAGAATCAAAATACATAATGAAAACAGTTGTTCCATGGATAGCTTTTTTAGGCTATTGATCACTGTATGAGTTTCTTCCAAATAAGTCCCAAGTTTACTAAGATGTCTTGTTGCAGTTCTGGAAGAAAGTTTAAAACAAAAGCCTACCAAATTTTAATATGCTGCTTATCAGAGTGTGTGCATTTTTGTAGAAAGAGAATAACATTCCTATGTTGAATGGTGATTTGCAAAATAACTGTTGGTCAGCTGCTATATAGTTTCAGACTGACTTAAAGAAATGGTGACCACTGCTAGTAAAACTGTTTCCTAGAAAAAGTAGTAGAGTAGAGACTTCCAAGGTATTTGCCTTTGAAAGTTTAAAACTGATGATCCAGGGAAACATCAGATAGTAATTTTGAAAAAGGGTTTTCTGCACAGATGGAAGTCTTCTTGAATAAGATAAAAATGTTTCAGCTTATCAGCATGAGATAAAGCAGTTTGAATATTAAATAAAAAAGAAACCTTCTCTGCAGTGTTATAACACAATCATGATATATGATAGGATAAAATAGTATTACAAAAAGATTTCTGACCTGTTGTGATTTAGTCAGTCTGATTCTCTTGGAAAATTCATTATGAAGGAAACAACGTAAGGGAGGAAAGAAAAAAAAGAGAAGATCTTCTACTGCAGCTAAATAAATCTACTCTAATGTTTACTATTCTCTGTGCATAGATTTTGAAGACAGCAAAATCATGCAGTGTAGTCTTTAAGTTTGCTTTCTAAGGAGGCTTGAAAATGCATTGGTTTATAACCAGCTATATGAGTTTCTAGACTATGTGGCTACTCAGTGCGTTTTACAATTTTTTGAAGTGGTTATAAAGAATATCTATGAAATTATTCTTCTGCATAAATTGAGTTTACAAGGCATTGGGAAGACTTTAAAGACTCATTTAAACTTCAGGCAGAAGTAGAGGCGCTTTCAAGGTTAGTTTTTTTCTGAGGGCAAGCAGACGGAACAATACATTATTTGGGTTTTTTGGTTGGTTTTTTTCTGGAGGTACCAGCTGGCAAAATTCTATGTGCAGTTGGCTGGTATTAAATTGCTTAAGTGGGATTTTAATGATAAATAAAAAAATATTCAACATCACATTCTTAGTCCTGTTTCTCTAAAAATTTGAATTCTAAACGTGAGATTTATCAGACACTTTATAGCTACCTCATTCTTCCTGTATAACTGCTGATCCATTAAGAAGGAAGTAAGTTTCACTTCTGACTGTCACAGTATTTTTTCTTTTCAGTATACCACTTTACAAAAATACTTCGTGTATTATTTTGGGGAGGGGGGTTGTCTGCATTTTCAAAACAAAGGATGTACTTCTTTATTGTTGATGGTTATTTGCATCTATTCACACACATAGTCTCCATAGGTGGAGCCTCTTCTTATGGTCTTTTACTTCTGTGCATGAACATAAAACCGAACTCTTCTGTTTAATGTCTTTGATGTATAAATGAAGTTGAGGGCCCTAAGGATGGGAGAGAAATTTAGCCTTTGAAAATGCCAAGCTTGTAAGTTGCCTTGAATAGTAAAAAAACCTGATCTTTATTTATAGTGGTTTGCCATGTTGTACAATCTAATGGAGTCAGTCACAGAAAATGTGGATGCTTTTTCTTTTATGGTGTAATTTAGTCCACATATCTCCCATTTCTGTTTTAGATTTTAAAGAGTAAAATAATGATATAATGATGCTAGCCATTATAGCATTGGGTTGAATCCAAAGAAGATCTGAGAATTAGTCAAGATCAGGAGCGGGTATTTGGAATGACTCCCAGGTAATAGAATCACAGATTGGTTTGTGTTGGAAGGAACCTTAGAGATCATGTAGCTCCAACATCCCTGCATGGGCAGGGACACCTCCCACTAGACCACATCGCTCCAAGCATCATCCAATATGCCCATGAACACTTCCAGAGTTGGGGCTTCCACAGACTCTCTGGGAAACACATTCCAGTGTCTCACCACCCTCACAGTAAAGAAGTTCATTCTAATGTCTAATCTGAATCTACCCTCTTCTAGTTTTAAGCCATTTCCCTTTGTCCTATCACTACACACCATTCTGAACAATCCTTCACCAGCTTTCCTGTTGCCCCTTCAGGTACTGGAAGGCTTCTATAAGGTCTCCTCAAAGCCTTCTCTTCTCCAGGCTGAACAACCCCTACTCTTTTGGCCTGTCTTCACAGGAGAGGTGCTGCAGCCCTCTGATCATCTTTGTAGCCCTCTGGATTCACTCTGAGAGTTCTACATCCTCCTTATGTTGGGGGCTTCAGGTCTCAGTCAGTGATCTCAGTGTTGTTATTCATGTTTTCATTATGATCATCTTGGCCTAATGAAAGAAGTAGCATTACTTCAGTGAGAGCCAGATGAGAAATTCTTTGGAAGCAGGAGAAGTCTTTCTCTGCCTTCCTCTTACAGAGAGATCATTTGAGCACAGATTTGAGTTGAGAATAGAATTGCATAGCATATGGTGTTTTTTCAGTAGTCAGCGTTTTGGGCACGTAGATTATCTAGGTAAAAGCAAATATCCAAGTATGTGGAGTCATCCAGAAATACAGGATCTTCAAAGAGAAGAAATAAAATCCGTAGGCTATTTTTGGGAAGAGATTTTTGTGCAAGAGCAGTTAGTTGCCTTAGTGATTCATTTAAGATAATAATGGCTGGGATTCTTTCCACCAGGGGGAGATGTATAGCATGGTATATTTATTCAATATTTGTTCCTGTGGTTTCATACATACTTACTCCTTTTAATACATACTTTAATAAATTCTGTTAGTAATTACTTATTAATTATTAACTACTTATTACCATTAACTTTTTTTGTTTCCAATGCTTACTGACTGCCATGGATAATTTAAATTTTGTGAAAATACTTAAATTTCATCATTTTCAGAAACTTAGGAAGTTGTTTTAGTATCGCCACTAAAAATGAGAAGGAAGAGCCACAAGTCTCAAGGGCTGTACAGTTCTAGTGTGAGTACTTCATACTGTGTAACTTCACTAGTAATGACAGGTGACACAAAGCTCAGCTGAAATTAGTAGTCTCCCTGTTACATTTCAAAGCAGAGTGCTAGACTTTCTAGGCCCTTTGGTTTCGTTAAAGAACACATATTTCTCTGTGGCAGATTGACTATCTGCCTTAGCAAAATTTCATCCTGACAAATGAAAATTTGCTGAAACCACAACTGATATGAATAGTTTACTTTGATAGAAGGTGTTAGACAGTCCTAACATTACCCTTTTATTTGTTCTGTCCACAATGAATTCAGCAATTCATTTGCTTTTCCAATTTAAAATTTTACACGCTATTACTATGACTGTATTTTTTCATAAAATGGCAGTATATCTTCCAGAGGAAATAGCTCATTGATTCATACGTATGTCTGTACATACAGATTGAATCTAGTCCTGCAAATACATATGTGTTTTTCTTAAACTGCAAAAACTGAGAGTGTTTTTGTATTAAATTCCTGTGGTAATAAAACACAGCAATGTACTAAAAATATTCACAAATGATGCTTCTAGTTACAAACTATTAAACAGAAGGTAATAAATATGGTATATTAGAACATGTGATTAAATGTCTGACTAGAATCTGCTTTTGCATGGATCAAAGTGCAGATGATCTGACTAGAGGTTCTTGAACACAGAAAATGCCTCAACATGAGAAAGAGACTATTCTGACTTTGGAAGGCCTCATAAAACAACGATTCCAAGACAAGCAACAGCTCTATAAATGTAAATAATAAACAGTCAGTAAAAATTTATAGTGGAATATGTGATCAGGAAACTTGTACATTTATTTTAAAGTGCAAATCTCTACTTCATTTTAAAATACAAGTCTGAATACCGAAGCAAGAAAGGATGCACTGGTATCAACACCAGGATAAAGAGGTTAAAAAAATAAACAAAAGCAAACTGGTTATTTTTCAATGGCAGAAAGGGTTTGGTGAACAACATATACAAATAATTTACAGGCCTCATTCTTACTGTATCAAGCTCAACATTGTTGTCTTTGTTTGGAAATATTCCTGCTATTCTAAACTGAAGTTCTTCTTTGCACATCTTCATACCTGAATCAGCTCAAATTTCAAAAGTTCAGACACAGGCTGGTTATTTCACTGTAAATTTTCTTCCAGTTGTAGTAATTATAATCCATGGCTTAAAAATTATAAAATGCTCATTAAATATTTGTATTGATCAAAAAACATAATGTGTTTTGAATTGTTTTGTGCCGAAATACCTTTGGTTTTGCTACTGCATAAACCCATAAAATCCTAATATTAATTTAAATGTAATATTTAATGTTAATATTTAATATTTAATGTTTCATGAGTTTGCAAAGTATACCTATCATTTTCTTGTTGAGAGCTCATTTTAAGTAGCACTTGACTGTTTTTTCTCTGTGAATAATTGCTATTCACCATTTTCAGTGGTTTCACGCTAATGAAATTGCAAATGAAACTGTATTTTTTTCTTTCTTTGTGTTCTACCTCCAAATAGTAGAATATTTGGATGTTTCAATTCACTGATATGGCATAAGTTTTAATAATTATTTTAAAGATTCATATATAGTTTAGTAGATATTTACACACCAGTTCTTACAGACTTCAGCTTAGTGACACATTCTTTTGGATCTTTTATGAAACACAAGTAGATAGGAGCCAGTTTACGGGCTTATCATAAAACAACATAATATTAACATATGTTTTGAGATTTCTCTGTCATAAATCCAAAAGTAGAAGTTCAAACATGAAATTGTTCTGCTAAAACATTCCATCACTACAGTTTACTATTTATAGTTATAACCCATAATGGATATTACTCACTTTACATCTACGTATTTGATACAGAAAAATTTATGGAAAGTGGCAAGTGGTTACATTTTGTAAGTTGTAGTTTGCTTTCCACTTTATAATCAAGATTAATTTAAATATAATGACATATTCATAAGCAAATATTGGTGTACAATCTGCATGTTATGATTAAAAGATGGATATCAGGACGAAGGTTTTATACACCAGTGGTATGAGAATTGGTACTGGATAGATAGTGAGTTACCTTTTATTGGTGAGTTTCCTGTCAGACACACTTTGAACATTAATTCACCTCACAGCAGTTCTTGCCTGAAAACACATTCATGATAAAACATATATCATTGACAGTGCAATAGGCATGAAACACCATGTGTATGATCTTGATCTGTCATTAACATATGGTGATACTAAACTTAGAATGTTCTGTAAGCAGGTCTGCTGAGATCCCTGGTACTATTTCCTCAATAAAAAAGTTAGATGAGTTAGGAAGGCTTGTACACTGTTGTCACTTGCACAGTTAATAAAACTGATCTGAATGAGTCTTTGCAAGGTGAAGGTCTTGAACTGCACACCCCTTCAGGCAGAAACCTTTTGTTATGGCCTGTATATAGAACCTAGCACAAAAGAGCTTAAGCATTAATGCTTATGCATTAGGGTGCAAATTAATATGACTAGGGAACAAATAAGGCTATTAAAATTATACATGATTGTAGAAGGATAATTTTGTTTTCAAATACCTTGCAGTGTTTTAGAACTTCCTTTGTGTGTCACATAAGTTAAACTCTATGCAGAATTAGTTCAGCAAAGGAGACAATATTGGTAGGAGCGAGTAAACCCCAGGTACAGTTTCTATTATGTCTGATTTAAACTAGGCTTTAAGCCCCCAGAAAAGGAGAATTTTTTTTTTTTTTTTTTTTTTTTTTTGTCCATATTATAAGCCATGATACAACATTATGGCTGTAACTTAAAGGGTCAATGTTATCAATGAAGGCAAAATATGTCTGCAGCAGTTAATTATATATAAACATAGCAGTCAAACATAGCGTATCCATAAATACGGATATCTCAAAATAAAAAGATAAAGATTGTTTAGAGGTTGATAAAATGTGATATCAGTAGATATTTTGTGTGACAGCTTCAACAGTATGTCGCTAGTGGCCATAATGCCTTCTTTCCAAGACTTCTTGTGAGTAGTGAACATAAAACCACTTCTTACAATCTTCATGTCTTGGAAAAGTCACAGGTCTTATAAACTGTTGAATGTGGAACAATGAACTTATTCAAGAACTCAGAAAAGTTAGATCCCAGATAAAGCAAATTGCAGTGTTACCTTCGTCAAAGATAAAGTTTAATTATCAAGGATATCAGTAAAAATGTTAAGTACTGAGACACCTTGCATTAATCCCTGTGAAATCTGAGTAGAACTTCTTGTGTTGTTCCTTACTGGGTACTACATTTGAGAATTATTTATTAGGTGATTTGCAATTTATTCAAAGGTAGTCTATCGATGTTGCATCTTTATGTATCCTTAATTGAAATGTTATACAATTTCATATATATTTTTATGTGTGTATATATTATATATATGGTTTTAAAACTTTGACCAAACATCAGAGGATAAAACCAGAATTATTTTACTGGAAGCATTTTGTTTTCTTGAAGACTTGTCAGACTGCACTCATTAATTTGCTTTATTATGAACACTGGCATATTTATTCACTGATTTGGGTTTCAATACCTTCTCCAGATTTATTTCAAAATCTTCATAACATCAGTATATATACCCTCAGCTACACTTTGATGACTCTTTGAGGCATTTTTTATTTGACCTCTTAATGTTAATCCATATGATACATTTTCTATCTATCTTCAATTGAAAATACTTAATGAGCTTGTGGGAAGAAGATGCATCATACTTAACAACAATTTACAGGAAGTATTTCCTCAACATTTTTCTCCTGTGTCCTTCTTGGCAGTTTTATTATTCTCACTGTTTTTCAACCTTGCATCATTGCCACTGTTTATCCTATACTGAAACCTCCTTATTGTCCAAACTCAGTAAGTGTTGTATTTTTTCTGTAGCATTTTTAATTTCTTTTATTAATTTTCACACTTCAGGATCATAATCATTTGATTATACAAATGAATGAAAACACAGCAGTTATCTGCTAATTTTTCATTTTCATTTGCTGTTGTTTAAATTTGGGCAAACTTCTAGGTAAAGATGCTGTTATTTTTGAGTATGGAATCATGTTTAATAGTCAGACTATGATCTTCTTTGTAAGAACTGACTACAAAGGTCAAAGCCCCAATACAACACAGACAATTAGTTTTAAAAATGAAACTAAACACAGAAAACCTACATAAATTAATTCATTACTAATTCAATACAAGCACAGAAAAATATTCTTTTCATACATTGAGTAGTGACATGCAATTACAGCCATATGAGTTATGTTGCCTGTAATTTATTCAGTGAATTTTGGTATTTTGTACCGAATTAAATTTTAACAAGTCAAGTTTGTTACTTATAAATTAGCTGAATAAATATGTAAAATATTTATCCAAATTTTTTATACCATCAGGTTTTCCTTATAAATGTTTGAGTAAGTTATATATTAGTATGTTTTACATCTTTTCAGTACTCCTTACTGAAATTTTGTCTGCATTACTAAGGATTAATATAACATAAGCATAAATTCACTTATTAGTATTTAGATTTGCTTACGTGTTTTGAATTTAAATAGAAATACTAAGTTAATTTAGGAGTGATCTCCATTTTCTGTAATACACAGATGTTATTAAAAATTAGTAACTTATTCTCTTCAGTACCAGTATAGAATTTTTTAAAACATGAAAAAACAGTAGTAGATCCCCCACAAGATAACTAGATATGCAGAACATTCCCCAGAGGGTATGGAAACAGTAATTTTGCTCCTTGATTTTAGCCAAAACTTCAAATCTCTTTTGAAGATGTTATCAAAACTGACAAATTCATATGGAAAGTAATAAAAAAATATATTTTTCTTGTATATTTTTATTGAAACAATGCTTTCCATGTAAGGTTACAGTGATTTATAAATATCAGGAGTCCCCTTTGTTGCTCGGCATTTTGGTGGCATGCAAGCATGCAGAGCTAATGAAATCCGAATGATACAGCCAAAAAGATTAAATTTCTCATTACATAAATTATCACTACTATGCTAACATTATAAAGTGCCAGTAAAAATTGGTCATTGGTCATATAGGTAGAGATGACCCCTGCTACAGCTTCTGGAGCTGTACTGCATTTTTGGAAGTTTTTCTTTCATACCGAGTGATAGAAACACTTGCTGAAATATCTCTCTCAAAAAAATTCAGACATAAAACCTAACACTCCAAACCCAGCAAACAAAAGCCAGCTTATAGCAAGAATACAGAAGATGTTTAGGGTTTTGCTCTGCCCTACTACATAGTAGTCTAGCAGATAGTTGCAACTTTCCACCTGTAGCAAAATGGCAAATTTCCAAATTATCACTATGCACACATTTGATTGTTTATGTGACCACACAAGATAATTTAGGCAATTCTTAGATCTAAATAACATCAAGTTATTAATTTAGAAAGGATTGTCCTAAAAACAAAGGCTCAGATTTTTACAGATCAAAGTGTACTGACTCATAGAACCCCCCCGTGTAAATCATGCCATAGATGACTAATAGTAAACACATCCTATCCACAGGCACTTACCAAATGTCAGCCAATCATGATCATCTGTATCATGAATATATCTATGCCCATTGCCCGCATTCTGTGAATGGTAAAGACACCCACAGCCTTCTTTGGATTCATCCCTCGTAAGATCTCATTTGTGATTAGACTGGACAGATTCCACAAAAACATAACTTGGAAAGTACTACAGGATGCTGCTGATATGCAGAGGAAATTATTTTTCAATTCCTGGAAAAGACAGATCTAGAAATATGCTTAAGCAGAAAAAAATTGTGATCCCTATTAAAAGAAATTCTGCAAACTAACATTTTATTTTACTTATGCAATAGTAAATATAGGAATCCTCAGAAGTCTTGACTATCCATACAAACGGCTTTCATTTTAGCACAGCCTTTATGGTAAAGTCCTTGGACTGAAGCCTGGAGTCTAATGCCCAATATCTGTGTGGATCCAGTTTTTCAGTTTTGCTGGCTAATTTGGTTTTGCTGGTTACTTGCAGAGCCCCTGAAGGGACACAAAACCACATTAAGTTTAGGGTTTTATAATCTTTTGGAAAAAGACTGTTTTGCTACAGGAAAGCACACGTATTCCTCTTAAAACTACATTTTAAGTCATTAAACAAAAGCCCAGTTATCTTTAGATTTCAGAATTTTAGATCAAGAATTTCAGTAAAGATCTGAAATTTGTCAGGGGGTGTCTGACTTGGTGACCAAATAGTTGTTTTTTGCCAATACAATGAAACATATAGGTCAGTAGGTTCTTATTACTGCCCTGATGTTTGGGCAGGATACCTGGAAGACGCATGGCTCTCATTGCAATTCTTTACATTAAGGCATTCAAAACACTTATTATAGAGGAAAAAAGGAAGCTAAGCATGGAAAACACAGATGTACAGAAGAAAAAAAATTGGTAGATTCTTGTGGTATTCAGTGGATAGAAAATATCAACATTGCTGCCCTTATCACATTGCCTAGTGGCTCTTATCTGAAGACTCCTAAAGGGAGAGATCCAATGCACTCTGCATCCTGTTCTGAGTCAGCACATCTCAACTACCAGTCATTTAATTTGTTCACTTTCATAAAAGTAAAGCTCAGTAACAACTAAGCCTTCTGTATACTTTTCTTTACCTTAAACATGCTACATCTAGTAGCATTTAGCATTTAGCATCTAGCTTTAGTTTTAATGCTGCTTTAGGAGTTTTAATCCTAAAGTTCTTAAAGAAACATCATGTGCTGTTTACTACTATAGAGTAGGAATTACACCCTTTCTGTAAATGTATTTTCCATAAGCTGCCCAACATCTTCCAAAAATTCATCTGCTTAAAATTTGTAGATTTTCATCCTCAACTATGGGCAAAACCCACCTATTATTTCTCTACAACTTTTAACAACCTCTAGCTATAGCAGGTTTAAAATTTTTTCCCTGTCTTACTTACGGGATCTTTAGAGCCCTGTAGGTGCAGGTTTTGGTTGGATTTATGCAGAACTGAACTTGCTATTGGGGAGCTTCTAAAGAGTGCCTCCTAGCACTTCCAGCTATGCTCAATTCCTGATCCATGGTCTGTAGTCTACATGAGTGATACAATTTTTGGAATAACTATCTGAACTGCAATCTGGCTATTTCTCAAATATACAAGCATCATATTTTGTAATCTGAAGAAATTTTTAAAGCTTTAGTCTCAGTGGAACAACTATGATTTGGTGGCAAACAAAATATATCCACAAAAAACTTGCATATGATCAAGTATGTTGTTGTCATACAGCCCCGAAATACAGTGCTGTTGCTTCTGCTATTAGGCTATAAGCTTGGTACTGAGTTTGCAAGTCCTCCAGACTGGTGCCTCTCAGACTTGCTTTTTCTGAACTTCTCTTCAGTTCTCATCTGAGTGGATGTGATATTAAGCCAGTTTCCTGATGCTCTCTGGACACTGTCTAAGATGGAGCTGATTGGTGATGGTGTTGACTGTAAACTTGGGATATCTTTCACCTCTGTAGAGTCTACTGTGTTATCATGGCTGTTTGTATCACTTATATAATAATTTAAGTCGTTTTGATCCCATTGTTAGATAAAATGTATAGTTGTAACTGTTTTAATGTGTTAAAATATGTTTTTTTTGCTTTCATAGGAGGGGCAAAAACACCCTCAGTAAGTTTGCAGGTGATGCCAAGTTGGGCAGAAGTGTTGATGGGCTGAGGCCAATTGTATTAGGTTTGACAATGGTCAGTGCTTGGTCCTGCCCTTGGCAACCCCATGCAAGGCTGCAGGCGAGGGGAAGAGTGACTGGAAAGCTGCCCTAAGGAAAAGGACCTGGGGCTATTGATTGACAGCCAGCTGAACATGAACCAGCAGCATGCCCAGGTGGCCAGAAAGGCCAAAAGCCTTCTTCATTACAGATGGAATGCATATATTTGAGACAAATCTACTCAGATCTAACACTTTTGGTCTTAATGTTATTATTGTTAGAAATAGTTTATGGGATCATCATGCTAATAAATAGAAATTTTGTTTAAAATGTTTGTGCAGCTGCAATGGAACCCAGGTAAAATGTATTTAGAGTACAGTTGATAAAAAATAAAAACAGAAAGTAAATTACATTTGGAAATAAAGCCAGGTTTAATCTTTTTATTTTTTTTTCCTACTGCTGGACAGAAAATGCAAATAAAATATTGATTATAGTACCATCTTTAAAATTCAAATATGTATTAGAAGACTGTTTTATGACATGTTCAAATGACCCCTAGTGGCCACACACTTATGTTAAATTATTAATATTTTATCTTGTAGACATTTTTGCATAAATAAATGTTTAACAAGCAGAAAGAATCAGTATAGCATTAAAGGAGCCCACCTGCTTTCTGACAGTGTTCTGATACTGTATTCAGCAGGCTGTGGTTAGTTATTTCTTTTATAAGTATCGACACTCACATAAAACATTCTGAAGTCTTTCACTTTCTTCAGTCAGATGCTCCCCAAAAAAAGCGAAAGGCTGTATTTCTGCAAAATTTTCTGTTTGACTTTTTCCTTGAAGAGCTGTATGTATGATGTTATTTCTTTGCACTACCATTTTTACTATAATTTTTATTATCATCTGTTCTATGGTAGCTTTGTGTTCAACTATTAAGAAAGGAAAACGGGTGAGAAGTGTCTATTCTTGATGTACCCAGTTGCTTCTAGTTGTTGCAGGCCAATTCTCATCAAGACTACAATTTTTCCTGCTTTGTCAGTAGCTCATGGACACAGTTCACCTTCACTCACAAGTTCTTTCTGGATCTAGGATGTCTATCCTTGAAATGATCTTTGTACTTAATTCTTCCTTCTCTCACAAAGATGTGATGGTGTGACTTTGATGTGGTTATTTTTCTTATTTGAGACTGGAAGAATTCAGTCATATTTTAGTCAGTTTTGTGTTACCTTGTCTCCTTTTAGAGTGGAGAGGCCCTTAGAGATGGATTTTCAGAAGCCTGTCGAGACAGAGACAGCAGGTACTCAGACGATGCACTTAAAACTTCACTACTATTGACTACAGTGCTTTAATGTGCTGCTTCCTGTGTTGAAACACAATTAACAGCTTGATCCATGCAGGAAAAAACTAAGGGAACCAGACCAAATAAAAGACTTGGAGAAATGAGTGTCTAACAATCAAAGTGATTTAGCGTACCTTCTTTACTACGTATACCTATTTCTAGTACCTAGTACTTTGGTATTGAAAGCATATCTCATCCAGAATTTAGCAAAAGCTGATTTTATTGATCAAGGTCAGTTTTCAAACTGTTCAATAACACTAACTGTTCAAATAATTGTATTTTGGCTAAGATAAGGCACCTATATATTTCTTTTAAGTAGCTGAGGATATAAACACAACAATTAAAAAAATCATGTTGAAGCAGTGCCATCTTGTTTCCATGTCCAGGCCATAATGTCCATATATGTTTCTTTTTTTTTTTTTTTGAAAAAATGAAGTAAGATTTTCTAACAGCCATTTGAAAATATTCATCTTTTTTTTTTTTTTTTTTTTTTTTTAGGGTCCCCAGAAGTCAAAACATCACAGTATTAAAGAAGGCATGACAGCATTAACTTTCCATAATCCTTGTCATGTAACTGCCATACTTGTAGGACAATCTGTATGTAAATGCAGGGGGTTAAAACAGAAATTTATACTGAGGTTACTGGAATAGGCTTACCTTCATAACTAATTATAAATAAAAAATACGAATATAACATTTATCACACAGGCAAGAGGTGAAAATGGAAGAACTAAGCAAAACTTCGTGTGAACACTCTGCCAAACAGTCTTTTATGAACACATTTTCCCCTGGTAATAGAATTCCTTTAGGCATGAAATATGAAGCTTTAAACATATTTTCTTCACAGGGAAGGGAAAAAACCCAAGACTTCTCAATCTTAGAATTATTCTAATTTATAATGGAAGTAATTAAGGAGTCACAAATATAAAACCTTACATTTTAGTCCCAAAGATCAAAAAGACAAGGGCATTCCAAAACTAATGGTATTTTTAATCAAAGACGTGGTCCTTCTTCAGGTATTGTGAGGGTCATTATTTTTAAACTTGACTTTGTTTCCAGGGCAGTAATATTATTTAAAGAAATATGGATAGGGGTGATCTCACTGAAAGAGTGAGCACTAAAGAGAGGTGTCCTGAGTGATCTCAGTCTGGCATCCTAGGGAGAGGCAAGAAGTCCAGGTGGGCTGTACAGTGCTCACTGCCATGTAATGGCATTGAGTAAACTGGGACCAGTCCTGGAAGCAAGGAACAGGGACTGCAAAGGAATAAAGTAATGGTTTATCTTATCACTTTGTCCAATCCTTTTCAGTAAGACCTTCATTTTTTTTTTAAATGCAGTAAAACACTATTGCAGTTCAGATCTACCTTTACCGCTTTCACATGATCCTATCACAAACTTCTTTATGTATCAAACTTTAGATATCTTAAAATTTATTACAGTTGGCAATATAAGTTTACAGGACTTGTTAATTATTTGTGTGTAGTGCACTTTCATGCCCATTTCTCCATGGAAGACATTTATTTCAAAGTATGTATTTATATGCCTGCTTGTCATGGAGTTCAATTTAGATGTGCTTTTACCCACACTGGCTAAAGAATGGTAACATTTGACTCCTCATATGTATTTTAAAATTTTAATTCCCAGATAATGCATTAGTATCCTGAAACCATTACTATTGCATCTCATTGGCAGCCATCATTACTGATCTATGTTGTATTGTTTATTAACGGGAAATACCAATTTCCTATCTTCAGCAGTGCTAACAGGGACGTTGTTTTCTGTAGTTGTCTTCTGATTATCTTGCTCTGATATATTAGATATATAATTCCTTTTTTTGTTTGTTTGTTTGTTTGTTTGTTTTTTTATAATGGGAGGGGGAAAACCTGACTTCAGAATAACTTTTCTTGTAGCAAATTCCAAGCTTTGATGAAATACTTCCTCTAGCCTCTAGCTTCTGACACCTTTAGATTAATTCTCAGTTTCTTTCTGCTTGAAATGACACAGAAATTTAGATAAACTGTACTTTTTAGAACTTAAAAGATACACTGTAAGGTGTCAACATTTAAAAGTGAAGTGTTACTTCCAGAGCAAAACTGTTAAGTGTTGAAAAGAAATAGCAAGAGCAAAAAATAAAAATAGCTGAAGATGGATCTTTTCACATTCATGAATAATAGTATGTGACAAGGTTTCTTTCAACAGGAATGGAAAAATCCACAGGATTCAGGCAGTTGCTTTCTTTCTAGGAGTGTTACTCTGGTGTTTCCTAATGATGTTACAGTCAGAAGGTTAAAGAAAAATTTCTTATTCCTTCTCCCTCCCCCTGCTGCGTTCTTTTTATACCATTTTTTGTCAGCTCACAATTGTCATGACACACAAAATATCCACAAGTTCAAGTGAAAATAGGCTTTAAAAGTTTGCTTTAAAATTTTCCTCATTTTTCATTTGTATAAATGAAAAGAAATAAAAATATTTCACCTTTTTTTGTTTAAAAAAACAAAACAAAACACACAAAACACAAACATTTATAAGCAGTCCATTACCAGACATTTGTGATCAACAATTTTTAATCACTTTAACTGGCACAATAAAAAGGAATTTTGTTACTTCTGTGATGAGCAACTAAAAACGAGTAGTTGCAGTTTTAGAGAGGTCTTCTGTTTCATCTTTTAGTGACTGAATTTAGACTTTTCAAGTTGTGTTAAAGCCACCTTCTTTGTTATATTCAACCAGATGGCAAATGACAATCAAGTGTTAACAATCCTCTTTTCCTTCTTCTGTCTTCTTTTTATTGCAGAGCATCTATTCATTTCAGTGTAAAATTGTACTATTTACATGCAAGTTCACTCAAGGGCTGTGTTTTTTCTGGAGTTTGATGTTTCTCTACAGGGGGTAGAGAGAAATGTGTCATTTGAAAGACCATTGCCTTGGCAGTGGGTCGAGCAGCAGCTCTTTTCTGTGCAGTTTTCCCATGATCCATGTCTCTTCACATATATCTTGGTGATTTCATTCAGTCACATGTCCCTGTGTGTATCTGGGTCACTCCTTTTGTGCACTGGTCCACTGTCCATGGAAGGTAGGAGATAGAAAGCTAAATCAGGATTTGAGACTTCTTTATACAAATGCCTGGATATTTGAAGAACTCATTGGACAGTGAGTGCTATGTGTAGATATAGCGAGATCCTTAATGTCCTGAGGGAATGGATGGAAATGTTTATATTTGCAAAATTATTCGACTGAGTCAGAATCTCAATGTCCTCAACAAGATGTGCTCGAGACTCTTAAATATAATTCAGGCACAGGGTGAAGTCTCCTGACAGGTGGAGTTTCAAGTTGGAAAATATGTATTAAAACACACTGGGACAGTTAATGTTAATGTACACACTGAATTCTATTTGAAGTAAGTTAGGAAACCAGTGTGATTATTAATACAATTTTTTAAATACAAATTTTAATACAAATTAATTAATACCATTATTTCTAAAAACTGGAAAAAGTACTAGACTAATAACTAAGCCAAAACTAGTCTACAATAAAAAGGTCTAATCCAGTTTGATCACTTGATATCAAAACCTGTTAGCGATGTTTGTTTTTTTTTTTTCCTTAGATCACACATTGCTTTACACCAGGCAAACAAACAGAAGGAAGTCAAAGGCTGAATTCATCACTGAGATGGCAGTGCCATACCCCATGTTTTGCAGTTTCTGTGACTAAAGTGCTGTGAAATAGGATGGAAATAGGCTCTGTAGGGAGATGAAGTGGGGGTATGTGCTGACCCAAATGCACAGATCCTTGCTGTGCAGTGGGTACAGGGCCTGATGGAAGGGTCTGCACAGGATCAGAGGGGACTGAATAGAGAATCCTCAAGGCCAACAGGTTATGGTGGTTGAACAACTGGAAGACAAAACAATTACACTGATGAGAACTTTCGAATGTATTAGGAACCAAAATTAGAAAAAAAAAACAAACCAAACCGAAAATATAGATGAGGAGGAAATACGTATTAGAAAAAGGAGTGAATCAAAACTGAGACTCTAGTTCATATTCCCAACACCTTTTTAATTGGCTATAAATGTGAATGATGGTCTTTGGGAAAGTCAATTCCAGATCTCGATTTTATACTATTAGAAATTTTCAAATCCAGTCTTATAGCTCTTCTCCATTAAAGAACACTGACGTTATTTATTTGTGTCCATCCAAACTACAGGATTGTTTTGATAAAATGTAAAATGACAGTGTATTTAACTAAAAGATGGCCCTCAAATTACATCTGGAAATCAGGAATACAGAATTTTTAGAATATCATACCTATCTATTGTTAGATTTCATCTATGAATTGGCCCAGTGGGAAACTCAAGTGAGAAATACTTCATATTCGATGCCTGCAAGGGAAATCTGAGCAGAAAAGCAGTAGCCACATTTCATTAGATTCTATTTTTATTTGGTTTTACACAGTATCAATTCTATTTTTGCTAGATTATACATGAACATACAGCTGTTATTTCTAGTAAAACATTGCTACAGTGAACAGTCAGTGATTACTTGCCTATGGAATATCTAGAGTCATTTTATTATTATTCTGTAGATAAAGAGGAATATTAATTTCCTCTGGTGCACGACATAGCCTCTGAGGAATGCATATCTATCTGTTCAAGCTGTGACTTCTGATAAATTAAAATCCAAGATATTTGGAAAATTTGGCAAAAAAAAAAGGTTTGCTTTAAATATGTTTTGCTGAGATGAAGCTTCTGTATATAAAGGTCCAAGTTCACAAATATGAACATTTCTGTTCATCAAGGACAGGAACAGAGAACAACAAAAAACTGTGAGACAATTTTTTTTACTATTCTCATTTGACATGTATGTGAACGTATTGTTAGTTAGGAGAAACATTCCTTTATTTTGCTTTCTCCTCTGTTTTATCCAGGAAGGGTCAAAATAATTTATATAATTACGTAAAACAATTTATATAGAAAATAGTTCAGTTGTGGGTTTTTTTTTTCAAAGCTGGGATTGTTTTCTTTCTATGCTGTTACGCTGTAGCATAATGATTGTCTTCACTATTTCCATTTTTCATGCAGCAGAATTATTAATTCTTTTGAGCATGCTACTTCTTGTCCAAGAAATGGTAAATGAGCAGATATAATAGGTTTAAAAGTTGTTAATATGTAACATTGTTTTGAGTTTGGTCATTATGAAGATACTCTAGTGAATAAAAGTGATTCCTGTTTTATAGTGTAGATACAATAAACTGTGTTTGGATACGAGTGACCAGGGAAATCCTGCAATGCTAAATTAGTGCATAAATTTGAAATAAATGTTTGCTGTCATCACTGTAGCATCTTACTTCTGTTTTCCTTGAATGGGCTCCTATTTTCCATATTGTTGGTGCATTATGCCACCTAGTAAATTCACAATAACATAGCTGGGACATTTCCTTTTTTCTTTCTGGCTTTTTTTTGGTTTTGTTTTTGTTTTTCGGGCTGGGGGTGTTCTTTTCTCTTTTACTTGACTTCCCTCTTTCTGTGTAGTTTCCATTCACAATCTTTCTGGCTTAGGCTAAAAGTGTTAAACCTCCATACAGCCCATACCTTACCTTACTGCATGCTATTCTTGTTTCAGCTTTGCTAATCTTCACTGGGATGTCTTATCCTTTTCATCCCAAAGCTGTCTCTTCCTGTACTTCAGCAATCTTTCAGACCAAAAAGTCTCTCATACTCAGAGAAGCACTACATCTCCATAGATTGCCAGGTATGCTTGTCTTTTTTCTTGAACGATGAGAGAGGAAACAAAGTTCAATTTACTGTTCACTTCAGTTCTTATGGCAATTAACCCATTTATGCATCTACACGACTTTTTTCTCCTCATCTACAAATGAAAACTGAGATACAGGAGACTGATTTAATGAAAAGTGGCAGAGACCTTAGAGACCTTGTTATGCTCAACACAACATGATGTTTTTCCAGGGACAGCAGACTTGCTTTGCAAGAAGCATTTTAGGTAAAAAAATCCAGTTATTTTCAAAGTGATAAAGACTAGCAAATAATCTAGTTCTGAATGTAGGTCTTCATAAAGTCATAGCAAAGAATTGTGATGTCTAACACTACGATTGGTCACATCTATTGCCACGTGACTGCTATCATGGCTCTTAGAAACATTTTGTCATAGGTGTACCATGTCTTAACAATTCTACCTGACTTGCAATCTGGATTTTGCTTTTAAGTAATAAATAAGTGATAGGCAGCCCTGATGCTTTAAAGAACAACCATTTGTCACGGTTTAACACTGGCCCGGCAATTAAACCGAGTAACAGACGCTCTCTATTAATCTCTCTCTCCTCCCTGCTAAGAAAGGAGAGAGAATAAGGGAGAGAGACTTACGGGTTGGAAACTAAACTACACAACTTTAATGAAACAGTAATGATAAATAGGAAAAAATTACTAAATATATACAAATATACAAGAAAATGGATACCACATTCCTCCCCCCTTTCCCCCAGTAACTCTCATGTCACCACCGAGGCTGCAGGGCAGCCCTGGGAAAGTCCAGGCTGGACTCCTGGAGTCGGCAGCAGTTGGGAACTGGAGGCAGGAACACACAGATATGGGCTGGCACGGATCAGGACCACAGGCAGACGAACGGACGGGATCCTTCCAGGATGCCGGGTGAAGGAAAAGGGAAGCAGGAAAGGCAGGAAGGGCAGGCAGCCGGAAGCTGGAAATCAGGAAATCTGGCTTGGCCCCCGTGATCCCTCAAATTTATACTGAGGATGACGTATATGGGATGGAATACTCTGTTTGGTCAGTTCTGGCATCTATCTTGTCTGTTCCTCCCCAAAGGAGGGATGCAGGTGGGACCTCTTTATGTTTTCTTCAGAGCTGAGCAGTGTCCTTGGCTCTGCACACCAGTCTCTAGCAGTAACTATAAACATTAAGTGTTATCAGTCCTAGAAACACACACTGTCTGAGAAACTTGCTGCTAATTTCAGCAAGTGCAACTACTTACAAGAGACTTAGCTAAAGCAAAAGTACAAGACAAGAAAATCACCTTTATCCTGGCCCAAACCAGGACACCATTGCAGTAGCTGATGTGCACCATTTGTGAAATTTTTTTTACATTGATATGTAGTATGTAAAAGACATTTGCCAGGTTAGGGTAGAGTGGAGTGTTGCAAGGCAGATACCTTTGAAATCTATCATTTCTGTACTTTACATTAAGAAAATGCTAACTGCAGAGTATTCCATGCCTCCCCTTATTTTGTCCTTGTTTCTCATGGTTTGGTCCATTAGCTGCTACTGGAATCAGAAATTTGTAATTAAATTCAGAAACTTATTCCTAGAAAATATTATTTCTTATATTTCAGGGAAGTCTTGTGTAGAAAACATTAAAAATGTGTATCTTCAGCTATTTGAAAACTGTTCTTTAGCAAATGGTGGTCAGAATTGTACAAATGGTAGGGTACACTGGATAGGACAAGTACAGAGAAGAAGCAGCATGAGCACCTGTCTTAGATTTTTATAAAAAAACATTTTTTCTCCTCACTCCTCTTTGTAAGCTGTGATGGGAGAAAAAGATCCCCTTTCCTCCCTTGCATGTTTTCTTTCTGAACAGCCCATAGTACAGTCATTTATTTTATTATTTAAAGCAAACCCAGCATTTTTCAATGTAATATCTAACATATTTCATAATTTTTAGCTTTTGTTGGGACAGAGAAAACATTGAAAAGGTCTTTCAAAGTCACCTGCTTTACTGGCCAAAGCCTCTGTGCCTTGACTGGTAGGTTGAGCTCCTGGTTTTTTCTTGTCCTATGGAACAGCAAAACCTTAAATCTTGCAACTGAGATAACAGGAAGTCTTGCTAAGTAGCTCTTAAGTAGTTTTCAAATATCATTTTCCCTGGATCTGTCACCTGTCACTGATTTTTGTAGGTGGTTATCCATTTTCAATTAATACCAGAAAATATTTAATCTCATCTGCTGTAACTGTTGCATTCTATCTCTGCTTTTGTTTTCCTGCCAATAATCTCTGTGTCAGTTCATAAAGCAGAAATTATGAATCTCTTGAACAGTCACTGTCAATTCTTGCTCTGGTACCATTAGTTATGTTGAAGCTGCTAATGGTTAAGAAAAACTGCTATAATCTAAGGCTAGGTCATGAAGGCCCCCTTATCTTGATGAGCCTTGTCTCACAAAAGTAGTGTCTTTGAGATCTTTTAGTTGCAAATTTGTTTCTCAAAGTGCTATTTGGCCTGAAGTTGAAAAATCAAGTATGATCCATGTATATAAGCAGATGCAGCTCAACACAATACAGCTGAAGTTGTTACTACTATTTATGTGGTTCTGCTGAAAACTTGGCAAAACATGATCCTCAGTTTTAATATTTCTCTGAAGCAAGGGTGACTATTAACACTAATAACCACAGCATAACATCTAAGACTGGAACATATTTCTTCATAGTTTGTCATGCAAAGTAACTAGAAAGTCTCAGATAAATTACTAGCAGATGTGTAGTATTCATAGATGAAGCGAATATGTACCAAGCAATTCCCTGTATTTTTCTGTATAAACCAGGCATGTATCCCACTTGATTATTCAACTGTCATTGCATCAGAATCTGTAATATTATACTGTGGTATTAATTGGATAATCCCTAGATGAAATTATGTTATGTAAACACAGATAAAACTTTTCAAAATACATCTTAGCTACACTTAATCACTTATTTAGGATGTATTATAATTCTATGAATGCAGCCAACGTAAACTATGCCCTGTGAAAATTATTAGGAAAGCATTGATAACATATGTTTCTAGTACAATATGCTTTAGTTTAAAGGACTGACATTTCCTATGAAAAAACTTTGTTGTCTGGAGAAGCTGATAAGGAAAATTTTGAATTCTGAACAGATGCTTGAGGCAAGGACCAGCAGTAAATACTGTTTGTTTAGAGAAATTATGAGAAACAAAAGCCTAATTACAGCTCCATCAGTTGGTGTGTTCATGTGTTGATTTCACTGAAAACAGTATTTGTTTGTTTCCCCTTTTAAGCTTAGATAAAAGTATGTTTGGGAATCATATTTAGACTTTCTATATTGGTAAGGTGCAAGTAATAACATTTTGCTATAACATAGAAGGAGAAGAAAAATATAATAAATATGAATCCAATAGGAGCAGCAGGAAATGAAAGATTCTGTGGTGTCAGTGCAAGAAAATACTTGGGTTTGTTTGGGAAGGAGGGTGACTATACAGTATGACAGCTGTTTAGTAATCTCAGGTGACTGTATCTGGCCATGAGTATAACTGTGCAACTTTCTGACTGTAGCACTTGGCTGGCACCTGGTCAACATATCTTTCTATTTGTGACTGAATGGATTGTATTTGGGCATCACTGAAAACAAGTACTCATCAAATAGTCAAAATTCATATTCCCAGTATTATTGCCTCTGAAAAACAGTCAGATACAATGGATCTCTGCTTTTACTAAAACACAGATGTCATGTCCTAATGAGTTAAAAATAGAAATTTATCATTATTATTATTATTATTATTATTATTATTATTATTATCATCATCATGGCCTTCTGAAATTTAATGCAATCCTTTATGTGAATTTTAGTAACTGGCTGTGTCTACTTTTGTGTTGTGCAATTCTAGGACTTCCAATGGGAGTTTATGACATTTTTTGTTACTTCTTTCCAGATTTTTTATTAGTTTACTGACATTTTACCTGTTGTATGTTTCAAGAAACAAATCAAAGAACAAACAGGCATGAGAAACAGTTGTGACTGAATACTAAATAACATTTTTTAAAAGGCATTACATTTTTATGGCAATTAAAATCCCAAATGCAAAAAAAGGGAACTGAAAGCTTGGTTATAAACCCTGCACAAGTCTAAAGTGCATGTCTGTGTTATAAAAAATAGTGAAAGTTAGAACCAACACCAAAATTCTTTCCTTTCTTCAAAACTCCATAGCTGTATTCAAAGCAATCTCATAAAATTTTGGAGAGCAATAAGCATTTCAACTTTTTTTTCCCCCTGTTAGTTCTTCAGAGCAAATGTCACCATTGTCAAGAAAATCATTAACCCTGGTCTGCTTGCCTCAAACTTGTCTGCTTGCTTCACACTAGTAACAAGACACTGTATGTCTTGTGTCACATTATATATGTCATTATGTAGTTACGTCATATTATATGACACTTTATGACAATAAAGTCATAAAGCCACACTGACAGAGTGCTGATAGAATGCAAAGGGCACTAATTTACAAGGAGAAATTCTGTATTTGCTTGTATATTTGGAGTTTGAAACTGTCTTTCTAAGGCTAAAATAATAAAAGGAAGGAGTGGAGCTATTGCTGACTAACATGGGGTCTGGTACTCAGTTGTTTGCCTAAGTCCCAAAAAGTAGCAGAAGCATGGAGACCTACAACTGAACTCTTTACATCTTAAATGTAAAGAATGGCCTTTGTTATAACAGAGGTGGGTATGGCTCTTTCAGGGTAGTACCAGATATTGGATCTATTCTTTTGGAAGAGTAAGTGATAGAGGTTTGATGTGTGTGCAAGTCTGGATGAGTGAAAAACATCACCAGTGTCTTAAATTAATGAAACCTCAGGCTTCCCTACTGCAGGCATTGTAGTAGAGGTGTTAAGGTAAAGTAAGTTTTCAAGTCATCTATTTAAGTCAAATTTGACATGAACATGTCCATATGCCCATTCAGACATAGAGTGCAAATGTATTTTTTGTGAACAGGAAAGCCCACAATTTACTTATATTACTTAGTAAGTCACTGATATAAAATTGGCAAAACAAGCAAGTTGCCAATGGAATTGTATGCAGAAGTAGAAAAAGGTTATGCTTATTGATTTATTTAAACAGGCAAGAAGAGTAATTTGCTGTTTTGAGGAGACTTTCAGCAGAAAGGCTCCAAAAATCTTTTATATACAATCTTGATGGCAGAATGGTGGGAGTTTAGCTTCACCTTCTGGCAGAGGAACTGAAAAAACGTAGCCAGGCTTTTGGTAGCAATGAGGATGCATTTTATTTTACTTTCTCCATTGACAGCGTAAGAGGCTTCTGAGCTTATGCACCAGCCATCAGGACTGAGAAAAAGGGAAGGAAACAAAACAATTTAAAAAAAGGAAAATAGGAAGCTCAGAAATGTTTTTTCCATGGGAAAGACCAAAAACTTCCATGCTTTTAGAAATTATGGTGCATTATCTACTGTCTAGAACTGTTACAATTTGGCATGTGAATAAACAGTGTGATAGGCATGAATAATTATGCTCAGTCCAAGGATACCAATAACTCTCCCAGCTCCCGCTTGTCACTTTTGATTTTGAGTGAAATTTTGCCTTTGGATTGTCATTTTTGTTATACTTCAGTAATCATACCAATTCCAAAAGCTGACCGCAATAAAATAACCTTCAGCTTGCTGTCAGCTTAGATCTCTGCCCATGGCAGATTGATGAAATTGAGAAGTGTTAAGAGCAGAGGACAGATATAAAGAAAGGGGGAGGTGTCTGTCCTTAATGAGGATTGCAGTATTTTAGCTCAACTGTTCTTATTCACAGTGTATTCACAGGAAGGATGAATCTGTCAGACTTCTGGTGAATTCTGCTGGTGTGTGTCCTTTTTCTATGCCTACCAGATACACACACACCAGCAGAATTGCCATCCCCAACACATAAATAAGCCTTTAGAAAAATGGAAACAAGTTTCTCCACACGTAAATAAACCCTTAGGAAAAATAAGACTTCTTTTAAATTGAAAAACAGGTCTCTTTCTGTTCAAAAAGCAGCTAACTACTAGTAGCTCTGGTTCATGATTTATTTTAGCCCAACAGACTAAAAGCAGACAACACAATCAGGAATCTGTGTGGAGACAGAAACAATATATGCAGCTTTTCTTTGTGAGATTTCAATTAATTATGGGCACATAAAAAATTATCAGTTTCAGAAGGCGTACAGTTAGAAGGGAATCTATAATTCGACAAGTGATCCAGTAGCTTAGAAAAGCTTTGAAGTTTTTTTCTGATTAATTCTCTAGTCTTAATATTGATATTTCTTTCTTCAGGAAGCTCCTTTTCTAAGAGCAGTGTGGATGACTGCCTTTATTTCAAAGCCACTAAACACTTTTACTATGAAAATTCAAAGTACAGCAATTAAAGTGAACAAGCTTGTGGTGAAAATTGCTATTCAAAACAAATAATTTTCTTCCACTGAAATCTGGAAATACAAATATGTTAGTTACTTTTAAAACAGACACATGGGAAAATCTAAATCACACCTTCCTTTGGCTGTGCCTAAGAAGTTAAAGCATTCAGAACAATTTTTTTGGTATCATTTGTGAGAAGATAAAAGGTACAAGTTCAACCAAATCTCAGAATGATTGAAGAAACACAGTACAACCTATCTGTGCATAACCTGGTAGAACAGTGATTGCGTTTTACTTTTTCCACTATCTACTTTCAGATTTTTAGATTTTAAGTAAGAAGAAATCTGTACTGAGGTGGATAATTCTAGTTCTTGAGAAATAGATAGGATGGCAGTGAGATTAAGAGTTCAATTTTGCTTCCCATTTATTTTCTAGTAAGTTTGCAAATTTTGCTCTTTTCCTTACTAAGTAATATAAAAAGTGTTCCTATTGGTCATAGTCCAATATTAACTTTTCCCTTGCAAATTTGACTATTTCTGAATGTTTTATTAGACCTATATGTTGTTTGGATTTACCATTTCAAGCTTTCTACAAATAATTTTTCTCTACCTTTTCATCTAGAATACTAAGTTTTACGTTTCAAAAGTAAAGAAATACATAAAGAATAAAAGCAACGTTTCCACATGTTTGGATGTGGAAACATCAAGGTTTTTAGCTCAAATTAGGACTGCAAATTGCAACCTCTAAAATCCTACACCAGACTACTGTGGCAATGAATGCAGTTGAAGACAGTCTGAATTATTGAGCTCTGGGGTAAACTCTGGCTTCATTTGGAAGTGCTAAGAGCTGTGGCAACAGTGTACACAGTTTCCAAAACAAGATCTAATTATCTATTAACTCTACTAAGAGGTAGTTATGGCACCATAAATGGGGATTTCAATACAAAGAAATTGGAGACGTGAGTCTGAAAGCTCTCTTATTTATTACAACACTGTTGCACACTTAATGCTTTGATAAGAATTTTATTACCATCTAAAAGCAGTTGTACAATAAATCTTCAAATCAGCTTCTGTTCTGCTTGAATAGAAGTATCTTCTACAATGGGCAACAGTTCAAAAAGGCAAGGGAGGAGAGCTTTGAAGCTTTAGATGATGCACCAAAGTATCTACAAGCTTGAGCTTTACAGTTCACAAAATTACCTTAAGAGCCCAAATGAGAATTGTGTGCAAGTGCTTAGGATTTTTCTTGCCTTTTCTTTATTGCCCTGTTATATTTTCCTGAATGCATTGCAGTGTTTTATGTACTAACTTCCTTCATGTAAGTTCGTAAGCCAAAGTTAAGTAAGTTTTGTGATAAATAGCAGTTGCCTCTCTATGTGGTATTTGTTCTTGTGAATTTTATGCCAGTGATGATGTCACATTCTGCAATCTATTCAGATCCATCTCTCTTCACCCTCAGAAAAGCCCATAGCACCTTAGTTTGGTATCTGCAGCAAATTGACTAATAGTGCATTCAACTCATGCATCCAGGTCATTGATGAGTATATCACATGAAACTGTCTCAAGAATTAAGTCCTGAGAAACACTGCTGGTGACTGGATGCCAGCCAGATGTAGCCCAATTCACTACTACAATTTGATGCCAATTGTGTCTTCAAGCTCTCATGTTATAACCAGAAGAAAAGAAAAAGCAGATCTTGGGCCACCTGTAATTATAAGGTATAGAGAATTACAGAAAGAAAGAATTTTGTAATACATGGGAAGTTTTATATAGCTGACCGAATCAAGTTGCTCCTCTATGGTTTTGGAACATTATGAACATACCCAAAATTTAGACTAGAAAGGTGTGTAACAGCACTATAATATCACAGTAGCAAATTTTCTCTCTTTTTTGGTGACTGACTTGCATTTTGATGGATGTTACACAAGCATCATAGGTGATGAACAGGACTATCAGCAAAGGAGTTATTTTTTTTCAGTCAAGGTTATCATGTCTCTAAACAGATATGTGGGCCTGTAAGAGATCCCTATATAAGAGCTTTAAGGTTTCAGAGAGGATATACAGGAAAAATCAGATAATAGTCTTAGTGTTAAAGGCTTGAGGTTTTAGTATTAGACTGAGACTGTACAGAGACTGTAAATAAAATAAGTTACAGAGACTGTAAATAAAGGATTTTAATTCTGAAGCATCTTATTAGAATAGAGGGATGTCAGAAAAAATCTTAAAAATCAAGACAGTATCACAAACTTTGAAACTGAAAATGGATTAACTTGCCTTTTTGGTCCGTAGTCATACAATCCTTTGCAAATGCTGTTTGACAGTAGTAGTAGGAATTAATGTTTAACCTGGTTAAATATGGTCTGCTGCAAGTTTAATTCCACTCCAACTGTGTGTGAGATATTTTGTACTGTCTTCTAGGTGTTGGGTTTTTTTCCTTCTTGTTTTCTTTTGTCCTCTGTAAGACCAAGCAGTAGATGATTAAAGTTACACATTTATATTGGTTGCCTCTATATCTGAGCCATGAGGACGTCCTCTCAAAATTATAGGTTTCATAAGTATATGTAAAGACTGCTCTGTAACTATAAAAATGTAAACAGAAACATAATGAACTCTTTTTCCTCATCTCAGCTCTTTATGTGTTAAACACCAGCTACTGATAACGTCATGGTGGAAGTGTGTCTGTGTTGCCATTTATGTGAATTTGCTTAACTGTTGCATTCAATAAACCTGGACCAGCTATCCCATATGAGGAAAAAGACCCAAGCCAAACTATTTCTATGTATCTAATATTTTCAATTATTTTACATACAGAAATATCCATATTCAATGTTCACTCCCTCCCCCCCTTTAAAACATGGAAGACAGATAATTTGTAAAACATATTTTGAAATAGCTATGCCCTATTTTGTGTAATTTAACAGCACATGATCACTAGAATTTAGGAGAAAAACAGGGTGGATGCACTACATAACAGCAAACACTGACATAATTTCTCAACAGTCTAGGTGATAGTTCATTGATCTTATTGTACATATGAGGCCATAGCTTAATTTCCCAGATTGCCAGTTAAGTTGAGAATTGAAACACACATGGTAATTAGCAGCCAGTTTTCTGATCTCAGTGTACTGAACAAGCAAGTTAGAATAGCTGTCTCCTGGGGAGAGGGAAAGAACAAGTGAAGGAAATTAGGGAGACATTTTTGGATTGTGTCTCAGTGAGAAACACTCCAGCAAGTCTGTGATTCGCAGTGCTCATTGCTGAATTATTACAATTTATAACACTAGGGAACACTGGTGAACTTAAAAATTCCTACACTTGAGGCCCGACAAATATGATTTTATGCAGCTGCACCTTTTATTTTTGTTACTTTATCCCATGAAGACAGATCTAAACTATTTCTCTAAGTGTTGACGATAACAGTATGCCAGGATCCCTACTGCCACATATTCATGGGAATGTTTGAAAGCTAATGCCAGATGAAGATGAAGCTCAACACAGTGATCACATCTGCTTTGTTTTTCAGAGCTTCAGAGCTTCACTGGGACTCTTGTAAACCTGGAGCTTGCATTTCCAGGTTACACTTTACTGACTGTGCAAATTAGAAGAATTATTTGTAATCATGACCTTACTGAAGCTATTGGAAGCTTTGCTACAGACACACTGGGACCAGGAGATTGTGCAGTGTTTACAGAATCATATCAGATTTTTTTTTTTTTTTTTTTTTACGTAACCCTACACAGATCTTTTAAACCCCAACTCATTACAAGGTGTGTCTTCCCATTAGGGAAACATCTTCAAGCCAGTCCTACTTTGTATGTTGCTCCTTCACTGAGTGTGTATGCTGGATCTTCTGAAAAGATGTTCTAATGAATGGGAAAGTAATAAAATAATGAAATTCTGTGCATCAGTTTAATGTTGGTTTGGGTTTCTGGGTTATTTTTTTGTTTGTTTGTTTGTTGTAGGGTTTTTTTGGTTTTTTGGGGTTTTTTTGGTTTTTTGTTTGTTTTGTGGGGTTTTGTGGTTTGTTTGTTTTGTTTTGCTTTCTACTATTCCTCAGAGTTGTATGTTGGGAAATAATTTGAATTGAACTGTGGCACCCAGGAGGAAATATGAATTTTAAAAATTCTCTAATTTGGTATACTCAGATTCTGAAATTTCCTGCACTGCCTGGTCACTCTGTCTACTTCAGAAATTCAGCATTTCCGAAAGTTTAACCAATTATATTTTGATGTATAAACACTTGCCTGATTGCTCTGCATCCTCATTTGCCTGTGTGATGGATTGAATGTATGGCAGCTGTCCCCAGAGGCCATTCTGAAAATATTACAACTCATGAATTTATCCAAGTGCATAAAACTAAAAATATCTCATATACAGAAACTGATTTTTTGTCCTTTTTTTTTTTTTTTTTTTTTTTTTCTGTTAGTAAAGAGAGATTAAGATGCAATACTGCCAGTCACATAGGTGAAACTACTTCAAATACCTGAGTCCATTATAAAAATGGACAGAAGCTGTGACATGCATTGTGTACAGATAGCAGAACGTCACCATGGACACCAACACAGAAAAGTCAAATATGATGAAGGAGTGAAAAGAGAAAGGGGAGAAGATATAGTATCCATGACAACAAGTGGAAAAGAATGACTCTAAAAAGTTTAAATCCCTGTACTTGTCTCTATCATTAAAATGAAATTTTCAAAGTTAAATACACACATACAATATTACTTCTGTGCAAGCTGGATTTTGGGCAAGTTGTCAGTGTCAAACAGGTAAAAAGGAAGCTCAAATGATGCACAGACATTTTCTACTTGTGTCTGTACATCCCTGGAGTGATTTGTGTGAAACCAAACCACAGCTGGGTGAGCAGTGAAGATCAGATCCAGTTATCTTTCTGCGTACATATATATATATATATATGTGTGTGTACATATATATATATGTACACACACACACACACACACACACACAAACATATATATAAAAACTAGTCCTTAGCCTGAATGTCTGCATTGGCTAATGATGTGAAACAGCTTATTGCAAACGTGTATGACAGCTTGTAATTTGATATGGCTCAGTATGATGTGAAGTAAAACTATGTGGTAAAGGGGAATAAATTGGATGGATTAAGAAATATTTTTTTTCATTCTGATGTGACAGGACCTCTCTTTTTGAAGGTTAAGTATGCATTTAGAAGCAACTGCAGTAGAGGAAGAGGATAGAATAAGTGGTTTTGCTATTTGATGCCTAGAGGATAATACACATTTCTGTCTCTATGAAATATTTTGGGCTACTCTACACAAATCCAAATGAAACTGCTTTGCATTCTCTACCTCGTATTTGATTTGACCTACTGGAGCTCTAGCATGTAGTTCATGTGATGGTTTAATGACTTCTCACTAGGAAATGAGCTTTTGGACTTGAATTGGTGTTGCAGTGAATATATCACTAGAGAATTTCAGTACTAAACTGTAACTTTCTATAAACATA
Source organism: Heliangelus exortis (assembly GCF_036169615.1). Lineage (NCBI taxonomy): Eukaryota > Metazoa > Chordata > Aves > Apodiformes > Trochilidae > Heliangelus > Heliangelus exortis. The sequence goes on along the minus strand of NC_092424.1, from coordinate 28,808,831 downwards.
AAACATTTTTGTACAGGTAGAAAACAAATGAGACTTTTTTTTTTTAAGTTACGCTCCATTTCATTGCAAAAGTAATTGTAATATTTTTTAATAAAAAAAGTGCCAATTTTAGAATTCAGGAATATGAAGCCAAGTTCCTAAACATGTTGGTGAATAAATGCTCTTCTCTTATTCACTGAGAGTTTGTGTTCCCAGACAGCATGGAACTTCAGACCATTTTTATTCAAACACGTTATTGTATCCTTGCATGAGCCAGATCTAATCCCCATTCAAATCAGTGGGCAAAATCTTTGGTTGACATTTGTTTAAAGCCTTAAATGTAGAGTAAAATGCACATTTGTGAAAGGGAGGTAGCTGGTGGGTGGAATCCAAAGAAACTGATTGAAAATAGTTCCAAATTAGGTTATGTTGTCTGCATGCTGTAAGTGTTGCTTGAGGTCTACCACAGATATATGTCTGACTACATTTATTTTATTTATATGTACTTGCTAACTGCATGATGAATATTTATACATATTGAGTCAGAAGAAAATTAGAGGAAGTGGAAAGAGATTTAGAGGAAATAATGCATTTCAAAAATGTGATTACAGATTTGCATTTATTCCCTAAGAGCTGTATAATGCAATGAGTCTTTTAAAGTCAGAACAAAGAGCATCTTTCTTTTAAATACTATTTAAAATAATTTCAAAATAACAGTCTCTAATCATAAACCTTAGCCCACTTGTACTACAGAGGTTTAACTGGCCTATACCAGTTTTTTACTTTCATGGAAGATCTCATAAAAAAGCCAGGAATCGCAAGAAGAGGGATTAGTAGTGCAAGAGTTACTGTGCAGGACTGTACGTGTATTCTTCACATATCATAAAGCTTTCATACACTCCTTGAACAGCCAATATAATGAGATCAGGGGAGATGTGCAAGTAAAATATTAAGGTAAATGTAGTGAGCTGAATGAAATGGGTGTTTTATAGAGAGGATATGAAAAGGAGGAAGGGTTAAAGGCAAGACTAATATCAGCAATATTGTGAAGCAGTATCAGTGGAAGTCATTCCTGGGAGAAGGAAGAAAGTAATGTTTTAGAAGTTGCAGTAATCACATGCTACTACCTGCATGAGAAGATTGGAAAGATCATAATGAAATCTTGGATATGATCGCCTTCATTGTTAGTTAAGACAATGAATGGGAGATAATTATTATTCTCATCTAATTTCCAAAACCTCATGATAAAGAGTTTGCTTTTTTGGTGAAACTGCCTCAACAGACCTTTGTATAATTGATTTAAAGAGATACACATTTTACCATTCACAGTAATGAATGCACAGTGCTCAAAGCTATGGTAATAGAATTTTTACAAATAAGCCGAGAAGAAAAACTTGAAAACTGGAATTTAAAGCTAGGCTTGATATTATGAATTTAATTGCTGTACTAAATGCAAATTTTTTGCTTCTCAAAACCATTTTGTATAGAGTTTGGATTTTTTTGTAGTAAAGGCAATGAATAGAAAGTTAGGTATTATGTATTCAAGTCCTAATCCAGACACAGCTTTACCCCTGAAGAAACCCACTTGTGTCCATGAAATCTTGGTAAGTTAAACTGCTTTTGGTACACAGCAGATTCTTGAGGCAAGGATTTCACCCACATGCAAAAAATATGCATGCTTGTATGCCTACCCAAATGTAGGATAATCCACCACTTCTAAGTGGTATGCCTTCCAGGAAATAAGCCTACAGATAACCTACACAGTTAAATAATTCCAAGGAAAATCACTGGCAGGAAGAGGCAACTAACTGAAGGGAGGAGGAAAGGATAATGTAAGAGAGCCAGGAACCCATGGAAAAATCAGGATTAAGCTTTACTCATATGTTCTTTATCCCTTCTCCCACATTTACAAATACCACCACGCTATTTCAATTTTTTTTTTACAACAACATAATGAATTATAAAAAACTGTGTGTATGTGTGTGTGTGTGTATGGTGAGGGGGTTTGCTTTAATTAAGATTTTAGTTATTTAAAACTGTGTTTGTACTTGAGTGTTTTAAAATCTTAGTTCTATCCTTCATTATAGGTACATTATTTTAATACTGATAGGACAAAATTTGGACATTTTTATTTGTTAGTAACAGCCAAAAAGATGAAAGTAATATTTTTTTCCCAAAAAATATTTTAGACAATTAGAAAAATTACATTGTAATTTGAATCAGAATGTACAATTCCAGAGTTCAAGTACAAATACAATGTAATTATATTTGAGATCTTTGCAAAATACTTCTTTTTCACTTTTTCTATTTTTAACTCAAAAGGAAACAAAAGGATTAGTGTCATCCTCCATCTTCTTCATTTAAGTCAAAGCCAGTAAAATCACCAAGTGGCAGGGAGGCTATGAACCAACCTGAAAACATGTCAGGAGGGTGCTATATGAGTTTGTATGTCAGATTACTTCACTTATGCCTTAGAGCAAGCTTTGTACAATCAATAAGGATCACAAACATCCCTTTGAACAGGTACTGTTTGCATGTTGTGAGATTTTGCCCATAGAGATTGCTTTTTGACCATACCCAGAATGACGGATATAAATGCTGCATTTCTCCTTGTTTTCTGTTTCATTAGAAGGAAAGCTCTTGTCACAAAATTAAAATTTAATTCAGAAGACTTTCAGATTCTCTATTTTCATTCTGTGATGGCGATTTAATTGAGTCCAGTTTTAAGTGTGTTTAGGTATCATTGTAAATACTCATACTAAGACATTAAAGTTTAGGGAGGGAAAAAACTCACTTCTTAAGAGATGGAGTTTGGCTAAAATACTTCTGTATAGCACCAGAGAAAAAATTCCACAACAGGTCATGATCTTTTACTAGAAGAGGTAATTCAGGTAGTTTAGTAACGTCTCATAACATGAGACCTTTATTGTAAAGGTGCCTCTGCTGAATCTTAGCGTTGCTCAATAAGATGCTTGCATCTTTTTTTGCTTCATAATGTTGCAGTTTTAGAACACTGACTGCCTATCATATGCAAACAAAGCACTATGTAGATAATGTGAATGGCATTGAACCATTTTTTAAAATCTAAATCAGATTTAAGATATGGCTTATTACAATTTTCAGATTTTTTTAAGATGTATTTTATAGTCTCTTGATTGCAATGCATTCATGATCTTGCAAAAATAATGAATTTTTGAAAGACCCTAATGAAAGACCCTTTAGAAAACTTCTCTTTATTACCAAGTGCCAGCACCTCATTTAGGGAAAGCATCTGAGTGTGATTTGAAAGGTTCTGTAAGAATAGTATCTCATGAATGCAATTTTGGATAGAGGTCTTTTTGGTACAAGAAAATGAGTATCTAGAATAAGCGAATAACCACAGCAGACAGAGAAGAACTGTGCAGGGACAATAAATAGAAAGAATCTTCTTTCCAGTAACAGATTTTTCCCTGTGTTTTGAATGCAGAAGAGATTAACACGGTTGTATTTGTGGCCATGCTCCAGCATTACTAATGAGATCAGGATGGTTCCCAGAGGACAGTGATTTTGGTTAACTGATGAGACAGACTGCAAACAGAGTATAAAGCTTTGTTCTGAAAAGTAATGGGAGAGCTAGTGATTTCTGTTTGGTTTCTGTTCCAACTTGGACCGTAAGATCTGAAATGCATGGCAACATCTCTTTGACTATGGAAGAAATGATTGATGAAACAATAGAATTCTGTGCTTAAAAATAGCTTTCTACATTTCACATTTTAATTAGTAATTTAAAAGCAGACTGGTATCTGATAAGCATGGAAGAGTAATTAATACACAAGGGGAATCAGACACAGAACACAGGAAATAATTTTAGTCATAATTTCAGTTTGGAAAGCTCTCCTGCTGTCTAGAAAAATAGTCAAGACATATATATCTCCTTTGGTTCTATAAACGGAACTTTTATCTATTCTCTCTGTATGGTGTTCAATAACTTGCTAAAAATTGTTCATACACTGGGACAAAATCTCAGTGGCTGTAAATTGTTATAACTCCAGTACAGCAAACACAGTTAACTTTACCTACTGTTACTTTGCAAATAATCCCTGTTTATATGTTTAAGGACATGTTTATAAAAAGGCAACCAGATATATGGATTGCGTGGATACAGGTGTAGTATAGCTGTATTTTATACCTTTGTGAACTCTGCAGTACCTTATACTGCAAATCCCACTTTGGACTAGAAACCTGGCAGCAAAACCACACAAGTGCATGTATAAGGATGTGGTCAGGATTCCAACTGCAGCTGAGCAGCTCTCTAAATCACTGCCTTCAGTGGTTTGTTGCTGTTTCCTTTGTACCCTCTGCCTTTGCAAGGTGGAATTTATCACCCTTTGGATCTGACAGCTTAAGTATTCATCTGCTTCTCTCTCATCCCATCTGTGGGTTGGTTGTTTGGGGTTTTTTTGGGGTTTTTTTCTTTTTTTTTTTTTTTTCTTTGACAGAACTGGAGAAGGCAAGAGACAGTGTATCTGCTGTGATATCAGCTCATCTGCAGCAGTAGTCCTCAGAAGGGAGCAACAATTAGTTGAGTCTAAGCCATAACCCCTTAACGCAATGTTTGCTCCATAAGGGTGTTTCATTTGCTCAAGTTCATAAAGGAAAGGGTGAACTGGTAAGTCCAACGTGCATTTTGCAATGTCCAAAGGTCTGACACCATTTATATTACAGAGTACAGGGTATAAGAATCAACCTCTAGACAAATAATACTGTATTCCATTATAATTCTTAATTTATATTGTTCAATTCTTAATTTATGTTATTCAAGGATAGTGTAAAATAGATCATAAGGACTCCACTGATTAAAAATAAAAAATGAAGTTTGCTGAAGGAAAATACGTATTTTTATTCACATCTTCTGGTCCACAAAGGCAGATGTGGACCTGCTTCCCCTGTAAATGCAAAACGAACCTTCAGAAGCAAGTATCCTCAGGAAGGCTATAGGATGTACTGCGTGAATTAATTTTTTCAGCTTCTTTCTATGAATTCCACAGTGAAAACCCAAGATGCTGTCCCTACTTGTGTTTGTTGGTATTTGGAAGCATGGAGAAAACTTTCAGAAGAAGCCTTCCAAAATCACAGATCTTTCTCTCCTTTTTGTTGTTGTCATAAAGGTGGTTTTCAGTCAAACTTGAATCCACAATGAAACAGAGGCTACACTTCAGATTATAAAATAGAATTTCTGTGGTTCAGCAGGTATCGGCTGCAGTGTGAAGGAGTCAGATTTAAATCCTCTATCTCAAGTAAAAATTAATTTCTAAATTAATAGGACTCCTTCTTATGTGATCTGTTCTATTTAATCTCTATGGTTAAATAATACTTTGCTCTCCACATACCTGGCCAGATGCTGTACTCAAGAGTTAATCTGTAGAAAAGCCTTTTTCATGTCATCTTTTCTAGTAAAGGAGAGGATTTGCCTGTCTCTGACTGCCATAACCTCTGGGCTGGTTGTTTCTGTATGAACACATACTTCTACCTTGTTCCCTCTACAGAGTAAGAATTATTCCCACTTCTTCCTGGATACTTTTTGGAGATTTATTTGTCTAGTATAATTATTTTAACAGTATAAGTTTTAAAATGTGCTTGTTTTCTTGTTAAGAACTTTTGTCTTTTTAGAAATTTGTGAGAATAGAAAAAAACAGGCAAATGACATTTTCGTATAAGGTTTAAAAACAAGACCCTGACCCCAAACTTGCTGAAATCACTGGAAATTTATATTTTAAAAATAATTAAATTTAAATTAATGAAATGAAAATGTACTTTCGTTTTTGCTGTTGGCTGGCTACAGAGACAGTCAAAGTTGCAGTCAGAGGCAGCTAAAAGTGTTGTATAAAACTCACACATCCAGGAAACCATGTGGAGAACACAAACCATGGGCACTGAGGGACTTATGCATGGCACTTCATGGTGCTGTTCCATGTAGTGCTGTTCCCTCTACAAAGAGACAATTTCACCCAAAGTCTATACTTCCCTCCATCATCAAAATTGTATGAGATTGCTAATAGAACTCTCTGTCACTATTCCAGCTTTGAAATGCCATGCTTTACTAAAAAATAGCTTTTTAATATAAATGATACAACAGGGTACTCAGTGAATGCAGCCAGTAGCAACTAATTATCTGAATAATGTCTTAAAAATAAGAGGTGATTAATCTAAGAATGAGCAGGATATTTTGGTTTTAGTACCTCAAAACCGTTAATTCCTCTAGAATTTCCTTTCTAATCAGAATACAGTATGGCTTCTGATGAGAATAATTTTTTAGCAATTCTTAACAGACAACACAGAGAAACCAAACTATCACAAGACAAAATGCAGTGAGATTTTTTTTTATGTGATATAGAGCATCAGTCTGTCTCCAAGACATAAACATGTTGCAGGTACATGATGCCATGCACTCCAGGGTTTTTTTTTTCACTGTCAGACATTAAAAGTAAGTCTTGTGAACTGATAGCTCTCAACAGTAGAAGATAATATCCCATATATTGACACTTGTTTGAGAATATGAATACTGCAAAATTGTGGTTTTCACAGGAAAGACTGGGATACAGTGTGGTAGATTCTGTAAAACTTAAGGATTCTCCCTGCCCTGTCCCCCCTTTAGCTGATTACAAAAAACAGTATTTCTTGTGTTACTTACATTGATTATTTTTTGTTTATATGGAAAACTTCATATGACCATCCATATTTAATTGCTCAGATTTATAAAGATAGTAAACTATAACAGCAGCTTGGCAATAAAACTACATTACCTTGCCAGATATAATGGGATTTTGGTTCATGCTTTGGTTCATGGTTTGGCTGAGAGTAAACCAAAGCCCTCTGGGTTTTATAGTACAATACCAGCTAAATCCTATTTTACAATTCCCTCTTTGGGATGAATCACAATAGGAAAAAATGTCTCTTAAAATTCAAGTAGCAATGTAATTAATCTTGATGTATTCCAATAAATTATTTAGAACATGCTAATACCAATGATACAGTTTTTTAAATGAGGAAAAATGTGAAGACTTTTAATTTTGTTTCCTTTTTCAAACACAACTATGCACACTTGTATGATGAGAAAATTATTTTAGGATTCCAGGTTAGAATCACAGAATGTACTTGATAATGTGTGCTGCATGGTACAGGTATGTAGAGGTATCACAGAATCATAAAAGATTGGAAGGGACCTTAAAAAACATCTAGTTCCAACCCCGTGGCATGGGCAGGCACACATTCCACTAGATTAGGTTGCTCAGTCTTTCCCTGAACACTTCCAGGCAGGGTACAGCCACAAGTCCCTTGGGCAACATGTTCCAGCATCTCACCACCCTCACAGGAAAAAATTTTTTCTACTGTCGAACCTATATCTCCCCTCTTTGAGTTTGAAACCATTTCCCCTTGTCCTCTTGCTACACACCCATATAAAAAGCCCTACCCCAGGTTTCCTGTAGGCCTCCTTCAGATATTGGAAAGTCGCTATAAGGTCACCTCAGAGCCTCCTCTTCACCACTATTCCTGTGGTGAATAACCACAACTTTCTCAGCCTGTTTTCACAGGCTTCTGTGTCCTTCTTATCCTGGGGACTCCAGAACTGGACACAGTACTCCAGGTGAGGTCTCACAGAAGCAGAGCAGAGGGGGGGAATCACCTCCCTCAATGGGCTGTCTGTGTTTCTTTTGATGCAGCCCAGGCCATGGTTGTCTTTCTGGGCTGCAAGCACACACTGATGGCTCATGTTGAGCTTCTGGTCCACCACCCCCCCGAAGTCCTTCTCCTCAGGGACTCAATCCTTTCTCCTCCCAGCCTCTATTCATACATGGGATTGTCTCGACCCAGATGCAGAACCTTGCACTTGGACTTGATGAATCTCATGCAGTTTGCTCAAGCCCCCTTCTCGAGCCTGTCAAGGTCCCTCTGGATGGCATCCCTTCCTTCTAGTATGTTGACTTCACCACACAGTTTGGAGTCAGCAAAACTGCTGAGGGTCCATTTGATTCCACAGTCCACATTTCTAACAAAGATGTTAAGTAGCACTGGCCCAAATACTGACCCTTGAGGAGCACTACTTGTCACATCTCCATTTTGACACTGAGCAATTGATCACAACTTTTTGGATGCGACCAGCCAGCCAGTTCCTTATCCAACAAGTGGTCTACCCATTGAATGTTCCAATTTAGAGACCAGAATGTCATGTGGGACAGTGACAAATGCTTTGCTCAGGTCCAGGTAGATGACGTCTGTTGCTTTGCCTTATTCCACAAAGGCTGTGACCTCATCATAAAAGGCCACAAAATGAATAAGGCAGGACTTGCCCTTAGTAAAGCCATGTTGGATGTCACCAATCACCCCTTTGCTATCAGCATGCTTTAGCAGAGCCTTCAGGCGGATCCATTTCATGATCTTGCCACAGAGGTGAGACTGACTGGCCTGTAGTCCACTGGGTCTTCTTTTTTTCCCTTTTAGAAAATGGGGGTTATGTTTCCCCTTTTCTAGTCAGTGGGGACTTCATCATACTGCCATGACTTTTCAGACATGATGGACAGTGGCTTTACCACTTCATTCACCCGTTCTTTCAGTAGATGTGGGTGAATCCCATCAGGTCCCATGGACCTGTTTGCTTTCAGGTTCTTTAGGTGGCCTCAAACATGCTCTTCATCTACAGTGGGGGGGAATCTTCCTTTTTCCAGTCCCTGTCTTTGGCTTCTGTAACATGGAAGGTGTGACCAGAGCCCTTGCCCATGAAGACAGAGGCGAAGTAGTCCTTCAGCATTCTCTGTGTCTTGGGTGACCAGCTCTCCTGTTTCCTTCTGGAGTGGGCCCAGATTTTCCCCACTGTTCCTCTTATAATTGACATACCTATAGAAATTTTTCTTGTTGCTCTTAACTCCCCTTGCCAGATTCAGTTCTTTCTGTGCTTTTCCTGTCCTAACCAGATCTCTTATTCCTCTGACTACTTCTCTGTGCTTTTCCCAGGGTATCTGCCCTTGCTTCTATCCTCTGTAAACTTTGTTTTACCTCTAAGTGTGTCCAGGAGCTCCTTGCTCATCCACACAGGCCTCCTGGCGCTCCTGCCTGCCTTCCTCTTAATTGGGACACATTGGTCTTGGGCATTCAGGAGGTGACCCTTGAGTATGGACCAGTTTACCTGGGCTCCCTTCTCACCCATTTTACCCTACCAAGCAGATCCTTGAATAGACCAAAGCCTGCTCTTTAAAATCAAGTGCTGTCACTTTGCACTTTGCTGCCCTATATCAATATAAACTGAGCTGCTGTGAATTACAGCGCCTTGAGAAGGAAGTTTAATCAGATGACCCAATCATCTTCCTTGAAGTCTGAATGATCCTATGGCCTTTGGTAAAACCAAAGTTCAAAACCAACCAATTGAGTTGAAAGAGGTCAAACTATCCAAAACAGGATATGTCTTTTACCAGTATCATCTAGCATATGGTTCTTGAACATTACATGAAGGTTTCAACATAGACACATCTTGTCTTTCTGAAAGTTAGGTGAGAAATTTTAACATCCTTAGCAGGGTTTCACACAAAGTAGGTGAAGTCACTCAGGTTTGCTTGACTATTTTCCTCCAGGAATACCTGTGCCTTGGTATGAACTGCCATGGTGAAAAGTACTTGTGAAAATAGCAACTCACCGATGTTTTGGGTTTTTTTTAAGATCTCACCATAGAGGAAAGATAAATAAAAGAGGGTTTTGAACATTATCAGTTATTACAAGATCTTTATGTGCAAGCATTTGCAAGAAAACTCAAAAGAGAAAACAATTTTTTTAAAAAAAGATCATTTGTGAAAAGCTCACATTCAAAGTAGTCTTAGACTTTGTACGACCAGACATTTTCTAGGACACCCCATTTATGTGACTGCTGAGGCTGTGGCTTTGGTCACATGTGGCTCTTATTTTACAAAAAACAGCATTCCCTCCCAAATTTTACAAATTAGGCCTCATCCTACTCACATGACTTTAAAAGTGAAACTGCCTTGTTCAAAACAAAGCTGAGTTCATCTGAGATTGGTATGTGGGAAAGTATGGTGTTAGCTGAGATAGCTTCTCCATCAGACCACGCAGATTTTGCCCTGTCTGTTATGAGACTTCCATGTGTGTCAGGATTTGTAATACCATTAATATTTTCTTCTCATTTAACCTTTCTGGCTACCCATGATTCTACTGAGTGTGATGATGTAGCTCCTTCCTCTTTATCTATATTAAACTATACATGCTGACTCAATTGCATCTGGAACACTCATTGCAATCAGCATTTTTGAAAGCCTTCCAATATTTTTTCCAGTTTACAGAGTGTCTCCCAGATACTGAAGTCACACAGCAGTGTCCCACTCAAGTCTGCATTATACAGCCATAGTGTGGTGGGTGTTCCTGCTTCTTGTAGAATTTGTATGTCTGTAATGAAATTTAATAGCCGTGCAAATCAACATAACTCTATAGGTATATAGCTGGAAATGACAGCACTTCCTTGCTTTATCATACGATTAAAATAAAGGCAATGTTACAAGTGATTTTCCTGCATCTTTCCTATGTAATTTCAATTGTTAGTTTTTTACACACACACATCAGCAGCTATACATCTGGAGCACTTGAATTACACTAACAAATAACCTGGATAAAATATTCATAGAATCAGAATTGGCTGGGAAATGAAATCTTTCAGGGAGTTGTAGAGAGTGATGAGGTCTCCCCTGAGCCTCCTCTTCTCCAGGCTGAACAGCCCCAGTTCCCTCAGCCTCTCCTCATAGGATCTGTGCTCGAGTCCCTGCACCAGCCTAGTTGCCCTCCTTTGGACCTGCTCCAGGACCTCGATATCCTTCCTGAACTGAGGGGCCCAGAACTGGACACAGTACTCGAGGTGCGGCCTCACCAGCGCTGAGTACAGGGGCAGAATCACTTCTTGGACCTGCTGGCCACGCTGTTCCTGATACAGGCCAGGATGCCATTGGCCTTCTTGGCTACCTGGGCACACTGCTGGCTCATGTTCAGCTTCCTGTCAATCCAAACTCCCAGGTCCCTCTCTGTCTGGCTGCTCTCCAGCCACTCTGTCCCCAGCCTGTAGCGCTGCATGGGGTTGTTGTGGCCAAAGTGCAGGACCTGGCACTTGGCCTTGTTGAACCTCATCAGCCCAACTCTCCAGTCTGTCCAGGTCCCTCTGCAGAGCCCTCCTGCCTTCCAGCTGATCCACACTTCCCCCCAGCTTAGTGTCATCTGCAAATTTGCTGATGATGGACTTACTCTCCTCATCTAAATCATCAATAGAGATATTAAACAGAACTGGGCCCAACACTGATCCCTGGGGGACACCACTGGTGAGTGGCCGCCAACTGGATGCAGCCCCGTTCAGCACCACTCTCTGGGCCCGGCCCTCCAGCCAGTTCCTAACCCAGTGCAGAGTGCCCCTGTCCAAGCTGTGGGCTGACAGCTTTTTCAGGAGGATGCTGTGGCAGACTGTGTCAAAGGCTTTGCTGAAGTCCAGGTAGACCACATCTGCAGCTTTCCCCTCATCCACCATCATCATAAAAGGATCACCTGATCATAAAAGGAGATCAGGTTGGTCAGACAGGACCTGCCCTTCCTAAACCCTTGCTGGCTGGGTCTGATCCCTTGTCCATCCTGCAGGTGCTGTGTGATTACACTGAGGATGATCTGTTCCATAACCCTGCCAGGCACTGAGGTCAGGCTGACAGGCCTGTAGTTTTCCAGGTCCTCCTTCCGGCCCTTTTTGTGGATTGGCGTGACATTCGCCAACTTCCAATCATCTGGGATGTCCCCAGTGAGCCAGGACTGTTGGTAGATGATAGAGAGAGGCTTGGCGAGCTCTTCTGCCAGCTCCCTCATCACCCTTGGGTGGATCCCATCTGGTCCCATAGACTTGTGGGGATCCAAACAGTTCAATAGGTCACTGACTGACTTCATATTGTTTTGACACTTTTTTTTTTCCTTTTTTTTTTTTTTTCCTCTCCTCCCTCCAATTATGAATGAACAAATTTTCTATGAAAATACTGCACAGATGTACCAGGAATTATTTTTTGTTGTTGAGCAGAAATGTTATCTGGTTTCACATAAAGAATATAAATGAAAACTTGTGATTGTGTTGTTTTCCAATATTTAGTCAATCAAAACTAAATGAAAGGAGAAGTTCTAGCAAATATTTCTAGTTTGTGACTACTAATTATAGAGAGCAAAATACTAATGATCTTGCATAGATAGACCAGAGTTCTTTCAGATAACAAACTGTAAGTAACCAACACAGAGATCACCAGTAGAAGACTTATCTCACTGTCTTATTCTCACTGCTTTTAATAGAAGGCATAAAAAAACAAATTATTTTTTTTTTTAAATAGCATCCCTTGCTAAATACTGCTTTCACTGGTGTATTGATTTGTCAATTGGTTCTTACAAGAATGCTATCGCAGATGCTAGCATCTGCTATCAGCTCAGGTGCTTTTCAAAGGGTCACAAGTCAGAGCAGCTCTTCATGTGATGAAACTTTTCAGGATAAGTGAATGAGAAGAGGTATATAGCTGATTTACTGGAACAGTTGAAGTCACAGAGTTGATGCCAGTTACAGAGCTCCTGCTTAGCACAGTTAACTTCACCTACTAAAAGGTTCATTTTCACACCTCATTTGGGTAATATCCCATAAACTGACATTTTTTATGTAAGATTTACTTCACAAGTTAGCATACCTATACGCTGAAAAAGGTGGAAAAATAGAATTCTGTGAGGACTGTTAGTCAGATAACCAGCTCCCCAATAAAAGGAAGTTAAGGTACTAACAGGATTGCACGATGTCTTTCGCATAGGAAAAAAAAAAAAAAGGTTGAAAATACCTAAGCAGTCAAAGAATAAAAAAAGCTTCTTGATTTTATAATCTTGTAAGCTACATAATCATCTGAAATATAAAAATATTGCTTCCTGCTCATCTGTTTCATATCCTTATGTTTCTGTAAGTTTCATTAAATCTATCCCGTGTGCTATACCTCAGGTTTGCTATATTCATTAAGGTATAGATATTCATTGGAGGTTCCAATGGATAAAAGAAGAAATTTACACTTGGATGTGTCCTAAACTTGTAAAATCAATCTATCAAGTAAATTAATAGCAACTGTTTCTAAAAGTAGGTAAAATAGTGTATGTGAGGTTTTGGGGGTTTTATGAGTTTAGGAAATCTTTGGGAATTGCAAACTCCTATGCTTCACCAGAAAAGGATTTGAGGTTTATTAAATGAATGAGAGGTTTATTTAAGTTAAGATTGCATAACAGAGGAATAGAAACAATATGAGAATATCAAGCCTACACTGCTTATGGAAAAGGTAATTATGCCTACTAAGTTGTCCTTAGAAGCTAGCAAAAAAGAAATAAAGAATATTTGACAAAACATGTTTTTCTAAAAAAAATATTTTTACTCTTTTAAAGTGGGTTTAGATAGCATTGTTGTACTGGACTCAAAAGAATTGTATCGGTTTATTCCAGATAATAGTGGGACACAAGGTATCTCAGGGAAAATGAAATTGTAAGAAATGATGTTGCCATAAACTATATACAGAATGGGGAGATATGTTATGACTAAAAACTTTTACCTAGTTTGAGACATGTAATTTCATCATGAAGAAAACCTGGAACACCTTTTAAAATGGTCTTCAGTGGTCTGGCCTTTTCTGTGCACATATCCCAGGGACTGTTGGCTGGTATGTTATTAATTACCAAAAGAAAAAATACTGTGTATATATTTGGAAAGCTAAGAAATTCTAAATTAAATACAGGTCAGAACTGTGCAAACTGATATTAGCGTAAAATGATTACAGTTTCTGTCAGACATGATGTCTCAGAATGCCTTTTGAAAGTATAGATTTTGACTAACAAGTTAGCCTGTTTATTTGCTATTACACTGAAATTCGTTGTGAGAAATATTAGTATATAGAACAAACTTTATTTTGCAAGTATACAGTATCTGAATGAGCATTTCTATTTCTTCCATGTATGTGTAATGTGTAAAACTAAATATTGTAATGTGTAAAAACTTTTCTCTATATGGGATGTGTGGATGTCTGCTTGTGACCTTTATACTTTCCCATACTGATGTACTTTTAAAAATGGATTGCTAAAAGTATTTTAAGTAGTCACTCTTCAGTCCTGTGTCTCCAGGATGTCATATGCTACTTTATATTACTGATTTTTATGTACTAGCCACCTAATCCCATTCTACTCTCATCTGTTGGGTATTCCTAGGTCAGTAGCATGGTCTGAACTAGGGGAAAAAGAAATAACCACCCAAGCAGAAAAACATAGCTTTCCTTTTTCTTTATGCAGATTCAAAGCCAGGTACCATGGAAAATTACTGTCAGAGTCTGGCAGCTAGAGAAGTGGACAGTGCATTTACTGATGTTTGCTGATGACGCGAAGTAAGTTCTTAGAATAAAAATTACAGAAAATTTGAGAATCTCTACTGGTATTTAAATGTACTGCAGAAGTCCTGGCAATCTGTAATAGACTGGCTTTCATTGTAACAGTATTAAAGTAGACAGTTCTCATGCCTTTGAAGTTTGGGCAGACCAAAAACCAGAGGACAGAATTCTTCTCTATTACCCCCCCTTCCGCCCTCCCAAGGGAAGATAAAGGGGGAGAAACAGGTTTATTAGAACACAGACGATAAGGAACAAAGACACAAATATTTACAAATATATATACAACCCGATTTCTATGGCAGCAGGGGTAGGTGCCTGAGGGCCCCTCGGGGCAGGGCCGACTCAGGAGGGGGCTCCACGGCTCTTCCCAGCACCCGATGGATGTGGATTCTGAAGAGCAGGAGGCAGCTGGGGGTAAAGGAGGACAGGGGAACAGCAGCAAAACCAGGACAGGAACAGCAGAAGGAGAGGAAAGGCTGCGGTCTGCCGGAGCTTCTTAGAGTATGTGCAGGAAATGGGAGGGGAGAGACCCCTCTGTGCTCCACCCCTCTCAGAGTCTGAATGCCCTCCTTTAGTTCCTCGTACTAAACTAATGAAAACAGGAACTTAAATTTATGAACTTCGAACTGGTACAGACTTTTAATAGGAAGGCAAGGTTCTTTTGGGAAGTTCAGTGATCTCTCATTCTATGATATGAAACTTGAGAAGCTCAGTGATGTCTCATTATACTGCAGCAAATGAAGAAGAAAAATAGTGTATTTATGGTAGATATATAAAAAAAGGATAAAAGAATTACTCTCTCCTGTTCTTGGAGGATGTGTCAATACTGGTGGTACCGGTTTACATCTTATCCCCCTGTCCTCTTCCCAGATATGAATGGAGATAAAGTCTGATTTATAATGAAAAGATGTTGTGAAAACACTCATTCTGAAGTATTTATTAAAGAAAAGAGAAATGTTAGTGGAAGTTTGCCTGAAGTGTTTGTCTTAAGGATAGTGGTGTAAATTGATTAATCACAGAATGCAAACAAGTTTAATTTAGAGCTAGGATAAAGGAACACAGCATTTGACACAGGAAAATATCAGCACTGAAATTCATTGGGACTTTTCTGAATGGCACTCCCAAATTCAATGGTTGATGGGACAAAATTGAAATAAAACCCCTCTAACACTCTAATTAATTGCTACTATAATCGCCTCTGAACTTGTTTTGCTTGAAACTTGCAAAAACAGTTACAGCTCTTGAAAAAAGCACGTAACAGTCACCAGGAGAAAGGTACCAATTATTGTAAATTTTGCAAGATTCTTAAAACTTTAATTTTTCCCCAGTGACTAGATTTTCATGAGATGATAAATACTGAGCAATTGCAAATTTTAAATGTTTCATCTGTTAAGCAGTGTATCCAGAATCAATCGAAGAATTATTTATTTGTATCTATTGATAATCTCTCTACAAACTCCGTTATTTCTATATGATCAAGATAGATTGAACTTTTTATGTAGTCAAAGTGATTTCTTTTATAGCTAATGAATATATATACATAGAGGAGCCAGTGAGCTGCACCAGTGAGAGAAAACTGATTGCTCCTGGGGTATTGGTACAGGAGTTTTAACACAGGTTACTAGCTTCCAAAAATGACAATGCAAGTAACACAGAATTTCTGCTTAGACAGCAGGTATTAAGGATCACCACTTGAGGCTCAGTTGTCTTATTACAAAATAAAGGCTTTTAAAAAGTAACTTCCTATTGCCACTGAGGAATTTGATCTTCTGTTGCTGAGAACCACCCCGCAATGTAACATGAGACTCATTTTTGTCACTAAATACAGAAAAAATAGGAACATTCATGTGCCACAAATCCCTTGGCAAATATTATTATATATTGTGAAAGTGAATTATGGTAATTTCTTATTGGTTTTAATAATGAAGAATGTGTTCAGAAAGATATAGAGAATCAGACTAGAAAAGTCTCTCTGTCTCTGTCAGCGGGGACAATATTTGTTTTATCAACCCCGTTGTTCCTTGGAGACACATAAATCACTACCTAAGTAGTAAACCAGTGGGGAATGATTAAGGGAAAGTCTATCTTAACTTTACCTATTCCTTTCTTTGACATTGGTGTTTAAATGTGACATATTGTCACACTCTGAGTATGACAGTCAGATCCTGGGATTTTGCCATGAAGGAAAAATCACTGCAGTCTGGATACACTCTTTATGAAACTCCTTTTATCTACATTTCTGAGAGAAGGATCATTAAAAATAGTGGAATAGCAGGCTACTTTTGCAAGAATTTCAGTCTGTCACAAAATCTGTGTCTAAGAGAATAACATTGCTACCAAAATCATTGTTAATCCAAGACCAGAAGAGGAAAATGCATTCCATTTTTTTCTTTCTCTGGTTTTTGCAGCATCATGGTGACACATGGAACGTTAGGAGTTGGAAGGAGACTCTGGGGATTATCTAGTCCAACTCCTCTGCCAGAACAGGTTCACCTAGAGCAGTTTGCACAGGATGGCATCCAGGCAGGTTTGAATGTCTATGGAGATGGAGACTCCACAGTTTATTGTTGGAGAACGGCTTGGTAAACAGACATGGCAAGGACACAGTGTCCTTAGCGGTTTTGTTACAGAGTTTGAAAAAGTAAGATAGCAAGTAAACAAGGTGTGGGTCTGGATGGAAACTCCCCAAGTGGGGGGAGCGTGCAAATGTAACTTTTTTGTAGTAGCCAATCAGTAACTGACTCGTAGGCATAATTAACAGAAACAGTATAAATGGAACCCTGAGCCCTCAATAAAGTTGAAGCTTGTTTATCAATCACATTGATTGGCCACTTGTCTTCCCTCGTTGCTCCTGACAGTTTATCTCAGTAGCCTACTCCAGTGCTCTGTTCCCCTTACTAAAGAAGTTTTTTCTTAAACCTTCTATGTGCCAATTTGTGCCCATTGCCCATTGTCCTGTCACTGGTCACCACTTGAAAAAAGTCTGGTCCCATCCTTCTGAGACCTGCCCTTTAGATATTTGTTAGCATTGATGAACCCCCCCCCAAGTCTCATCTTGTCCTGGCTGAGCAGACACAGCCCTCTCATCCCTACTGTCACACACCTTTCCTTGTACGGTAGATGCTTCAGTCCTAATGGCCCTGCGCTGCACTTTTCTCCAGCAGTTCCTTGTCCTTCATGAATGGGGTAACCCAGAATTGGATGCATTATTCCAGATGGGGCCTCAAAAGTGCAGAGTAAAGGGGGAAGATAACCTCCCTTGACTGGCTTGCCACATTTTCCTGATGCATCCCAGGATGCCGTTGGTCTTGGCCACAAAGCCACATTGCTTTATTATTAGCAATAATATTATTCATGGTCAGCCTGTTGTCCATCAGGACTCCCAGGTCTTTTTCCACAAAGCTGCATTCTAGCAGGTCAGCCCCTAACCTGTACTGGTTCCTGGGGTTATTCTTCCCTATGAGCATACAATTTTTCTCTGCCCAGTTCTTCAGTCTGTCCGGGTCATGCTGGATAGTAGCAGAGCCATGATCATCACACTGAAGCTGTAAAACCTCGTGGACCAAAGATGTGATCAAACATGCAGATCTTGATTTTTACAAGATTGTGTCCTTATTCCAGTGAGCAGGCTTTGAGATTTAAGAAGACAATACTGACTTTGGGAGAACCTGCATTGTGCCTTTAACTTAAGGAGTAATTGGGAGTGATTAGTGGAAGAGAAAGGAAAAATTTAAACAGAATCCAAGGAGAAACAGTGTGAGCATGAAATGCTTAGACTGCAGAATATATGCTCAAGGGAACTTGAACTAATTATCATTTGAGTATATAACTTCCAATAAAAGAAAAGGAGACTTTAAGGCACTTAAAATAACTTTTAGGACACACTTTGGATTGCCATGGCTCTTTACTCACAAGATCTGTTTGTTAGTGCAGATATCCTCTACGCAGTTAGCGCAGATATCCTATGTTCATGTTAAATTCTTCACTTACATCATTCTCTCAAGGGCATATTTGCAAATTCTTAGCATGAGGAAAAGTTGAAACAATGAACATTAGAAGGGAAACACAACCCAATTGGAAATTAATAAAATTTATGATTTTAATTTATCTTCTTCTGTTGAGACTGAATCTGATGAATGATTTATGGAAATTTATATTTGTGCAGAGTTTTTTAATGTAAACAGATGTTGGGACACAGAAAAACTCTGTAATTCCTTGACAGCTGATGCCTCAGTTGTTCAGTACCTGCAGATGGAGATCAGATTTTCACACTTTATTATCACTCATAAATTTCCACTGCACTACTTATCATCAGATACTCAACATTTCGCAAACTTTAGTGAGGTTGAAAGTATTGAGTTATACTGATTTTGCTCAACAACGAAAAAGAATATTGTGACACACCTAAAAATTAAATCTTAAGTTGTTGTGAAAAGGCTCCCCTAACTTTGCTTCTTAGTTTTTTTAATAATTAAAAAAAAAAAAAAAAATCAAAGATAAGCCAAACAAAGTACTCTAAGAATGTTTTAATTGTGAACATTATTGCAGGCCCAGTAGAACAGGGATAATTGAGCCCATGCCTTGAGAAATGATATATACATAGCTCTGTTTCTTTTAAAAATACTCTCCATATGGGGCAGATCTAATACAGCAATGCAAATACCCTTAGAAGAATAGTGATAAAAAAAAATAAATCCTCAAATCTCCTTGAATCAATAATATTGAGGATATATGTTAAATTAACAGCAGATCACTTTAATTAAGATCTCATAAACTCATGAAGTTTTTTAAAGTGTTTTTTCTCATAAATTAGAACCTTCAAATACGTGGTTCCTTTGCTTGTTGAATATGAACTTTATTAAACCCTACACAGGTAACTTCCTTCTTCATAAAGATGATTTACAGACAACTACAGTTAATATTAATCTGTATATTTTACAAATATTTTGGGGGTACACTTTGATTCTTTGTAATATAGTGGTATATAAAACATGAAGTGATTTATGCCAGTTACTTGGTTTGGACCAGATGAAAATAAAAAGAAGTGTAATGGTTGCTATGTAATGAAAGTGTCTTTAGGCTGTTCTAGCATTCAAATATAAGTGGTCCAACCCAGCTAAGCTTAGGGACCTTCTTAGGCTGTAGTCCTGGATTAGACAAGGATTTGGGAGAAGATGTAGCTGTGCAAGAAAAAACTCATCTGCTCTTCTATTTTAATAGCTAGCTTAGCAAATGTACGATGATGTTAATGCCTCTGCGTAACTGAATGCGTTATTTTTTCCTATTTGATGCTGTGTCCGGAGAACAAAATAAGTATTTCAAGCTTTTAATGGTATTTTTTATTTTTTTTAATGAACATTTGATTCTAAATGGATAAAGAATCAAGTCTACCGTTGCAAAAGCATATTGAAGGCAAAAAAGCAGGTCTTATTATGTCTTGACACCATCATTTATGAGTACAGTTATGTAGAGTGCTAGAAATTTCCCTGTCTTTGCGAAACTTTCAAGATGCTTGAGATCTATTGCTTCTTCTACATTCTGTATATGAAATGAGGGAGAGCTGTTTCCTCAGTACTCTGCCTTTTTCAGTAGTCTCCTTTAGTTCAACAGGAGAGCAGAAAAGGTTCCTCCCACAGGAGACAGTCCTCCATGAACTTCTCCATGTGTCCTTTCCATGGGGTGCAGTTCTTCAGGAACAGAATGCTTCAGCTTTGGTTTCCCATGGGGTCACAGGTCCTGCCAACAAATCTCCAGTGTGGTATCCTCTCTCCATGTGTTCTGTCAGGTGTTGGCTTACCATGGGGTCACAGCTTCCTTTGAGCACATTCACTTACTCCCGTGGCCCTCCATGGGCTGCAGGCAGAATTCTGCTCCACCATGGACCTTCATGGGTTGCAGGGGGAACAGCCTGCCATACTATGGTCTTCACCATTGGCTGCAGGGGAGTTTCTGCTCTGGTGCCTGGGGCGCGTTCTCTCTCCCTCCTTTCTCACTCACCTTGGTGTCTGCAGAGTTGTTCCTCTCACCTATTTTTCCTCCTGTCTCTGGCTGCAGCTGTGCACGTTTTCCCCCCACTGCTTTAATATGTTATCACAGAAATGCTACCACCATTGCTTGATGAGCTTGGCCTTGGCCAGCAGCAGTTCCATCTTGGAGCCAGCTGGAATTGGCTTTATCAGACAGAGAAGCTTCTAGCTGCTTCTCTCAGAAACCACCGCTGTAGCCCCATGCTACTGAAACCTTGCCAGACAAACCCAGTACATACCTAATGTTAAGAAAATAGTTTGCTAACCATTCAGTATGGAGAACAAATGGACATAAAAGCAGTGTACCAAAGGAGGAAAATACATTCATATGGATTCATTCTTCCTGTTAGGTATTTCTGCTTCATTTCTGTTCTAATAAGTTGCTTGTTTTTGCCTGGAGGCCTAGTGCTACTCCAGATCCCAATTGTCTTTGAATAGCAAAAGCACTTTCATTTCTGAGCACCACTGTGCTCTCAATTACAATGTCTTGAAGCCCCATACTGGACCCACATAGAATCTGTCACCATTAGTGCTGGACAGAAAGCTCTTGAAATTGTATTTGTCACCATTGGCTCTATGTGACAGTGACTAAGCAACTATTTTTATAAAATTTCACTGATGAACTCTCAGCTCTGTAGAAAAAAAGCTATGCTCAATGTTCCCCTCCCCCCATAAGTATGCTTTCAAAACAAAACGAGCGGTTATTTGGTGTTTTAGTAAGAAGTGAAATTCTGTTTTATATTTATTCATCTGCTTGCAAGAGAGGAGCATGCAGCTGTTGACATTATGGGCTTCAAAAGATACTTCTGTGAAACTCCATATTAAGCAAACAACCATGCAGCAGTCAGGGAGGTTTTTACTGCTGGGGTATCATACAAGTGATACACAGTTAGTATAAGTTTCTAATTTGTCAGTAGAGAGCTACAAAGTTAATTTGCACCTTTATTGCACTCAGTTCCCAAGCGAATGAAATCAGGCTCCAGGAGATCTTGTACCAATCCTATTACCAGATCCTGTTCGTTGTACAATTTACCTGGTCTGAGCTCAGTGTGTACTCCCTGTTCCTCCACTAACTAAATTATTTTAATGACCGCTCCCAAACTTTGTCTATAGGGAAGTACACAGCCACTTACACACTTGCACAGTCACACAATGTGAATGAAACAGCAAAGGGGGTTGGAATGCATTTGAACAAAATCTGATGAACTCTTCAAAAGGAGAATACATAACCAAATTGAATTTAAGTCTTGAAAAAAAAAGAAATCAAATTGCACTGCCCTGCTTTCAGAATGTTTTCGTTTTTTGAAGTGTGAATAAAATTTTTCATATTGAGTCTAAGACAACTAAGAGATGCAAGCAATCTCTCTCTAGTGCTTTGTTACTTAGCTTGAAATGCATGTCACACTTGTCTTGAAAGTGAGCTTTTAGCATGTACTTACATAAATTGCTTTATTATAAATGTATAAAGTTTTATTCAGCTCATGAAGACAACTATATACTGGTTTGCACTTTAAATTATTTGTTGTGTTTTGTTATTTTTTGTCACATTCTTAGCTTTTGGCTTGTATGTTAAATTAAATTCCCACACAAATATATTTTCAAATGCAAATAAATTTAATGTTTGTAAACCTCTTTCTGTCCAAAAGAAGTATAACTTCTATCTACATAGTTTGATTCTGCTCTGGAATGCACTGATTTAAACTCAGAGTACCTCTGAAATCAGTGGAGTAATACAGACTGTTTTGGCAGTCTTCCTATGTCTGTAAGTCAATCCTGAATGCAATAGTAGCAGTTTGCAAAAACACATAGTTCTGCAGATAGGAGTGCATAGTACATACTTGTGTGGCCATGTTCAATAATCCTTTGTTATGAAATATGCCAAATAGGTTTGAAGATTAAAAAAAATTACAGAAGAGAAACAATTGGAACACACCTCATTGAAAAAGATTTTGTATAATGTTCTTTTACAGTGACTACTTGGTTTTATTCCTGTTTTTTTTACTAGAATACTGGAAGCCTAAGTACATGTGTTTACTGAAAAGGTTGTTCCAGCTCAAACATCATCCTTGGTTAGCTTTAGTATTTCATACAAGGCAGGTTCTTTTCTTTTAAACTCTGAGTGAGCAGATTTTGTTTCATTTTTAAAACGGGAGCTTGGGCTGTTGTCCAAAATTTGGCTCTTTATCTGCTGTGAGGATTTAGCTGCTCATCTGAGGTGAAATAATTTGCTGTCTCTGTGCCTGACTGCAATTGTGAGTATAATAAGCTCAGTGATACCACACAGTCTTTATTCACTGTAGTTGTAAAAATAAGGATGGTTGAATACCTACCATGACTTTTTTTTTTTTTTGAATTTTTGAGCAGCTTTCTTTCATAAAAAAATGTTTGCAAGAGCAGCATGTTTGTTATACATAAATATATTGTCTTTATTCATCAAAACATTGAATAATAAGAAATAGGACTCATTTTCAGGTTCTTATATAAATAAGGATTTTATTATGAGAGGCCATCTTCTATGGGCTTATGACTGTTTGTATTATGAAATAGGTGGAGAAATTCCTTTGGTTCAGCTCATCCACTCTCCATGGCCCATATATGAAAAGAAAAATTATAAAGCTTTGTGAGAAGGAAACTGAGAGGGGAGATTCACAAACTGTTTCAAAGTTAGCGGAGAATCCTTTTTTGGGTTTATTCTCACTTCTTCCAGCAACTAGGAAAAAAAGCAAGCCACAAAACAGCAAAGAAACAAAAGTAAACAGAAAAAACCACAAACTCATCTCTAAACCACAAAGTTGATTTATCACCTCTTTGTAATTGTCTGAAGAGACAGCCTGCTTCCAGGCTCTTTGCTACCTAACTGAAGTCCAGGTAAAAATAGAAATGAGGTGTGTCTGAAACAGGCAGTAGTTTAGACCCATTCCTGAATAAAAACTAATGATACACCTCAATTTTTTTTTTCTACATTTCAGCTGTATTTTCCAAGGTCAAGAAGAAATTTCTCTTTGTTTATAGCGTTCATTAAAAAGATATTTATCATTTGCAGCACTTCATGCCTGCTGTAACATGCTTCCTTTTAACTTCTCAATGTTCTTCAGTCTGATTTTTGCTCCCACTAAAATCAAATCTGAGTACTCAAACAGCATAGATTTAGAAACATAAGCAAGGCAGGGTAGGAGAATTTTGCTCCCAAAGAATTTTCATTTGATTAAACTCAGCCTGAAGAGGCTTAGATGTACACTTGCATTTGGAAGTATGGATACAGGTATGGTCTGGCAGATTTCTGTCTGTGTAAATGTGGGAGGGCACACTTCACAAGTTAAAATGAGAATTAAGATATGCCTGGGCGTAATTAGCTGATTTGTAAAAGGGTCATGATGTGCATGGGTACAAGACAAGCCTGAAAAGGATGCCTCTAGTAAAATGACAGAAATGCTTATAGTGACTTGCAGAAAACAACTCTACAACTTGGAAAGTTATAGAGAGTATTAAAATTAGTCCCAAGAGGTCATTTTCATAATCTCCTCCATCCTGCACTTGTGTAATGTCTTCTGGTGGTGGTCATAGGGATGAAGTAAAAATGAAGCAAAGGTCCTTCTCTGGGTAAACTTTTCACCTTTTTTTTCTCTGGGCATTTCTTCAGTCTTCAGCCAAGCCGACGTGTTCTGTTTCTTATCTCAGTTTATTGTCAGTTTACCATATCTATTTCCCTTCTAAGGTGATGACTACCTAAATAATGTCTAAGCTTCTATTAAACAAGCATTCTGTGGTAGCTTCTATCAGGTCAATGTGACCCCTGGGCAATTACTGGCAGGCATTTTATATTAGCCCTTACATCAATAGAGAGTGGAAATTGGCTTTTATTTTGTTTGTAGAAGGTGGACAAAGCATGGTACTGAAGTTGTTAGTAAAATTAATGCAAAAACAACAAGAAAAAAAAAGTTGTCTTCTTTAATGCATAATCCTAAATGGCATCCATTTGTGGCAGTTTTTAATGGATGCTTTAAATAGTAACTAAAATAAATTAATTTATTTTGGATCATGTACCTTTGTGTTCAGTCATGTTTCTCAAAGATAGTCAGATTTGCTGTCATTTTTGCCTTCTTCTAAAAGTTTTAATACCCACCTTATTCAAGTGTTCACTTAAGTATTCTGTCCAAAATTAAAAAAAAGACACAATATCTTTTTTTCAATATGAAGCATGATTAATTGACACTCTTGTTTTCATAGTTTTTATATAGTTTTGTGCTTCTGTTGATAAAGCTGGTGACCTAACCACCTCAACAGGTCATGTATCTCATGTATCTATGTGATTATATTGGTCACATAAAAATATGAATTTGTTAGTAAATACCCACAGTCCTTGGAAAATGATAACTGTGTAAACCTGTGAAGGAATTACCTCTCTTCATCTTTCTTCTATTGTGGGGTGGAAACTGAGTTTATACATGGTTCTTGATGTATAGAGGAAAGGGGGAAGAGCATTTCCTCCTTACCAAAAAATATAAAAATGGTGACATATAATTATTTCACTAGGAATTTTTTCTTGAAAAATCTTACCTTTCATCCATCGTATTAGATTTCTACAAGCAACTTCTGTTGCAAGAGACATTGCACTCAATAAAAACCACTTTGTTAGTATCTGAGTCGTTCTTGTCTTAAAGTCAGTTTTGCATGCAGGCAAGCTGCTTTATGGGAATCAGACATCAGTGTTGTAGGTAAGACTTTTTATTTTTATTGAACATTCTTACAACAGAGAGGCTCACATTTTATATGTTGGTGCAGAAGTTCTTTTGTTTTCTGAGTGCACAAGATTAATAAAAATAGCTATCAAAAGAATAATAGTTGAAATTCTACTTTTTTTTTTTTTTTTTTTTTTTTTTTTTGGCAATGTAGCACATTAACCCTGCTTATTCTACTTACGTAATAGAAGTCAATGTCAGTTTTCTATTCAAATTATAGTACACGTTTTTCTTGAAAAACAGTAGTATCTTTTCTTATAAAGAACACCCTCTGAGTGCAGAAACATACTTCATCAGTGCTCCTTCCTCTTTACATTTAAGATACTTCAAAAAAATTCAGAGGGCTGAGAAAAAAAAAAAGTCTCTTTTTATAGTTACACCTCTTTTAGCTCTTACAATGAAGTTCTGTACACATTATTTAATCAAGTCTAGTGTTCTTGTATTTAGTCTTTATTCAATTACAGTTTTGGCTGTGAAAATTATAGGGATCTGTTGTTGCAAATGTTTGTAACTTATTTATAACAACTCACATGTTTACCAGAGCTCTTCCTCCTACTGCACATTTAGTAGCATCAACTTTCTCACTGGAATACTGTTTTGGAGATTTTTTTGTTTGTTTATTAATAAAAGGGTGAAATAAAAATGTGAAATTTTTCCAAGGGTGAGGGCTTTTCACTTCTGTGTGGTCCAACAGAAGACCCTGGAAGGAAGAGAGAAAACCTGGAGGAAGGAAGACTCTTCACTGGTCAGTGAGGACTGGGTTAGAGACAATTTGAGTAAACTGAACAGACATAAGTCCATCCCCCCCATGAGATGCACCCACAAGTTCTGGGAGAGCTAACTGATGTTGATCTACCATTTTCCATCATTTTTGAAAGATCATGGAAAATAGGAGAGGTGCCTGAGGACTGGAGGAAGGCCAGTGTCACTCAGTTCTTCAAGAAGGGCAAGAAGGATCCAGGAAACCACAGACCAGTCAGCCTCACCTCCATCCCTGGAAAGGTGATGGAGCAGCTCATTCTGGAGGTCATTTCTAAGAACATTTCAGAAAAGAAGGTTAGCAGAAGTAGCCAGCATGGACTGACCATGGGGAAATAATGTTTCACTAATTCAATCACCTTCTATGATAGTGTGACTGAATGGGTAGATGAAGGAAGAGCAGTGGATGTTGTCTACCTTGACTCTAGCAAGGCTTTTGACACCGGCTCCCATAATGTTCTCCTGGCTGGACTCAGGAAATACAGGTTAAAAGAGTGGACAGTGAGATGGATTGGGAACTGACTTACTAGCAGAGCTCAGAGGGTCATGATCAATGGTGCAGAGTCCAGCTGGAAACACCATCATTAATGGTGTTCCCCAGGCAAAAGTACTGGATCAACATCTGTTCAACATCTTCATCAGTGACCTCGATAAAGGGACAGAGTGTATCCTCAGCAAGTTTACTGATGACACAAAACTGGGAGGACTGGCTGATACACAGGAGGGCTCTGTGGCCATTCAGCATGATCCGGACATCCTGGAGACCTGGGCAAAAGGGAATCTAATCTATAATAAGATCAAGTGTAGAGTCCTGCACCTGGTGAGGAATTACACCAGGCACCGTTACAAATTAGGGGTTGACCTGATGGGAAGCAGCTCCCAGGAGAAGGGCCCTGGAGCACTGGTGGAAAATCTATGGGACAGAAATGTGCCCTCATGGCCAAGAAAGCCAAGGGTATTCTGGGTTGCATTAGGAAGAGTGTGGTTCTCCTCCTCTGCTCTGCCCTAATGAGACCGTATCTCTTGAACCCAGTTCAAGAGGGACAGGTTGATACTAGAGAGTCGAATGGAGGGTTACAAAGATGATGAGGGGACTGGAACATCTGACTGGAAAGGCTGAGAGGCCTGGGGCTATTTGGTCTGGAGGAGACTGAGAGGGGATCTTGCTAATGTTTATAAATATCTGAAGAGTGGGTGTCAAATCACTTTAGAATCATAGAATCATAGAATCATAGAATTGGCTGGGTTGGAAGGGACCTCAGAGATTATCAAGTCCAACCCTTGATCCACTACCGCTGCCGTTACTAGACCATGGCACTGAGTGCCACATCCAGTCTCTTTTTAAATATCTCCAGGGACGGAGAATCCACTACTTCCTGGGGCAGCCCATTCCATTGCCTGATCACCCTCTCGGTAAAGAAATTTTTTCTAATATCCAACCTAAACCTCCCCTGGCACAACTTGAGACCGTGCTCTTTTGTCTTGCTGAGAGTTGCCTGGGAAAAGAGACCAACCCCCACCTGGCTACACCCTCCTTTCAGGGAGTTGTAGAGAGTGATGAGGTCTCTTCTGAGCCTCCTCTTCTCCAGGCTGAACAGCCCCAGTTCCCTCAGCCTTTCCTCATAGGATCTGTGCTCGAGTCCCTTCACCAGCCTAGTTGTCCTCCTTTGGACCTGCTCCAGGACCTCAATATCCTTCCTGAACTGAGGGGCCCAGAACTGGACACAGTACTTGAGGTGTGGCCTCACCAGGGCTGAGTACAGGGGCAGAATCACTTCCTTGGACCTGCTGGCCACACTGTTCCTGATCCAGGCCAGGATGCCCTTGGCCTTCTTGGCTACCTGGGCACAGTGCTGGCTCATGTTCAGCTTCCTGTCAATCCAGACTCCCAGGTCCCTCTCTGCCTGGCTGCTCTCAGCCACTCTGTGCCCAGCCTGTAGCGCTGCATGGGGTTGTTGTGGCCAAAGTGCAGGGCCTGGCACCTGGCCTTGTTTAACCTCATCCCGTTGGAATAAGCCCAACTCTCCAGTCTGTCCAGGTCCCTCTGCAGAGCTCTCCTGCCTTCCAGCTGATCGACACTTCCCACCAGCTTAGTGTCATCTGTAAATTTGCTGTTGATGGACTCAATCCCCTCATCTAAATCATCAATAAAGATATTAAACAGAACTGGGCCCAACACTGATCCCTGGGGGACACCGCTGGTGAGCGGCCGCCAACTGGATCAGCACCGTTCAGCACCACTCTCTGAGCCTGGCCCTCCAGCCAGTTCCTAACCCAGCGCAGAGTGCCCCTGTCCAAGCTGTGGGCTGACAGCTTTTTCAGGAGAATGCTGTGGGAGACGGTGTCAAAGGCCTTGCTGAAGTCCAGGTAGACCACATCCACAGCCTTCCCCTCATCCACCATCATCATAAAAGGATCACCTGATTATAAAAGGAGATCAGGTTGGTCAGACAGGACCTGCCCTTCCTAAACCCGTGCTGGCTGGGTCTGATCCCTTGCCCATCCTGCAGGTGCTGTGTGATTACACTGAGGATGATCTGTTCCATAACCCTGCCAGGCACTGAGGTCAGGCTGAGGGGCCTGTAGTTTTCGGGGTTCTCCTTCCGGCCCTTTTTGTGGATTGGCGTGACATTCGCCAACTTCCAATCATCTGGGATGTCCCCAGTGAGCCAGGACTGTTGGTAGATGATAGAGAGAGGATTGGCGAGCTCTTCTGCCAGCTCCCTCATCACCCTTGGGTGGATCCCATCTGGTCCCAGATAGTGCCCTTTGATAGGATGAGGGGCAATGGGCATAAACTGGAGCACAGGAAGTTTTACCTCAGCATGAGGGAAAACTTTTTTACTACAAGGGTGACAGAGCACTGGAACAGCGTGCCCAGAGAGGTTGTGGAGTCTCCTTTTCTAGAGACTTTAAAGACCTATCTGAACATATTTCTGTGTGACCTGCCCTAGGTGGTACTGCTTTGGCAGAGGGGTTGGACTCAATGAACTCCAGAGGTCCCTTCTGAGCACTATCATTCTGCGATATGGATGTCTATTTAAAATCCTGTAATGTAAAACATATGTAAAATATGTCAGAAAATTCATCCTCTTCATCCACAAACTCTAAGGAAACTGCAGTAGCTGCAGGCTTTTAATTCCTAAGTTTCTTTGCTAGTGGAAGATTATTTGTAAAATTGGTCAGTAATTTTATTTTATGAGAGGTAACTGTGAAACTTCAAGGCTATGTCAGGTTCATCTCATACATCCTCCAAATCTCCCCTGTACTTCTGCCTGGCAGATGGGAAGCCAAAGATTCCAAGTTTACTTTATGGTGTTTCTGATATTTCTGAGGCAATATCTCACATTCATACATGGATTTTCAGGAATTTTGGATCCATCAACATTTAGTTTCTTAGCCAGGGACGTCCTTTAATTTGTTAATATTGTGACATATTTAACTATGGTATAAACAGAATGGAATACGCAAATAAGTTGCATCTGTATCTCTAATATATGTTGTCTGTATGTTAATTTACCTTTCAGTTGAAGAATTCACATGCAATTACACTACTCACTCTACTGCTAAATGGATTGTTAAACTGGTCTATAATTTTGTAGTTTCCAAAGGCTCCTTGGTTGCGTCTCACAGAATTGTTTATAAATGTTCTAGAAATTCACAGGAATTTCAGTTGTAGCACAAGTGTAATTTTCTCCCTTATTATGCATTCATGTGCTTGCTAGTCCAAAGGTCAAAGGCTTCAGCATTCCACTTTTACAGCCCAGCACAAAGAAGTTGAATAACCAGAACATGTAGTTGCCAGGCAAAAGCATCTACTGATTAATGCCACTCCAGCATTTGGCAAGAAGAAAGTTAAAGACAAAAATTTATCCTTGCTTTACACTATTTGCCTAAAAATGGGCCTGTTTTAGAAGAAGAAAGATGTTTCTGTAATGAATCAAAGCCATTTTTGTTTGTTTGTTTCTGAAATACAAGCAATCCATCCATACAACTTTCTATAGCTTGATTTTGCTTCGTTGAAATGAGGCCTGATGTCCAAATCAAACAATCTTTGTTTTTCCAATATGCAAAATGTTTACTTGTGAAGAGAGGTGGGGGGCAGTGGTTAATAAGGACTTGGCAAAAGTTGTGCTGTCTCTCACATTTGATAACTTACATGTTCCTATAAGGTCACAAATACAAATGATTTAAATGAAGCCAAGATGTTAGTCCAAAAGTAATCAGTCTCTAGAATGAAAAATGCTTTGGACAATACCTTAGACCCGTGTTTTTAGGGTTAATTGCTGCTTAATGATTTCCCTTTATTTTGTGTGCCCGCCTGATTTCTACCTACTAGCCCTTCAAGTTCCTCTACATGCCTCTAAAAGAAGTGCAGTATTCTGATTAATACTAAAACTCAATAAAAACATGGGATTTCTTGGAGTAGATTTGTAAGTGATTGCACTGATAAAATATGAAATGGAATATCTGCAGACTTAATTTTTCAGATTACTGAAGAATTTCCAAATCTTCCTGACAAAATTCTTTGGGTTTTGTAAACCCAAACAGAACAATAAAATTCAGAGAGGTATGTCTTTTGTTAAAGATACAATTGTGACAAGGAAAAACATATAAAAACAGATAAACAATAAAAATGGCAGACAAACAACAAAAAAAATTAGTTACAAATTAGCAAACCTTTATATTTTTCAAAAATACAAAAAATCAGGGGTCTTGAATTTATATTTTCTGTAAACTGACATAGGTCTTTTGAAGTTAGTGAAGATACGCTTATACCTCAGGGGATCCATCTCATTGAGAGAGTTATTACAGTCAAAGAAAAGTGAAAGTCCCAAGAGTCTTCACAAGAATGGTATTTCATTTTCATCTCAAGATTATTGTAGTAGTTCATCAGCTTTGACCATATGATAAAGCTTCTTGTTAGATGCTGTTCTTCTTGCACAGGGCCTAAAGCAAGCACAGCCTGCTTTTTCAGAAGTGGATATCTGGTTTGACAAGAAAATGGAATCACTCTAATAAAACTAGGAGAGAAGTGGAAAACCTATTACTTGCAGGCTGAGGATTGAAAACTACTGTGACTGTTCTTGCTGCTTTTATAAGGAAGCTTGATTACTGTTGTTTTTCCTTCAGTGTGGGGAAAAATGTACCAACTTGAAAACTTCTTAGGGAAGATTACTGTAAGAAACAAACCATTAAAGAACCTTTGTGGTTAAAATGTCCTTTTGTATTTGTTTGGTGTTAAGTATTTGGTAGAGTTTTTTTTCCCTCCATTCCCAATAACAAGGAACGTATTAAAGGTTGTGTTTTCACTCCATTTATGATTCTTCTGTAGATTCAGAGTTTCTGATTCTTCCACTGGCTTCCCATGTGGTTTCCTGAGCTAAAGTTTGTCACCACATAAAACTGAATTAATTTCTTCCATATTTTAGAGGTCTCTTGAGGATAAATCTACATATTAATGTACAGTGGCAAGATATTACTGTGACAAATACCACCTTTTAGAGAAAAATCTACAAATAAGAATGTTGCATTGTAGCTCAGCACATTTTGACATAAAATGAATTTTGTTCTTTCTTGTTACACTAACAGATCACCAATTTTCATTCTCTTGCAAATGAAAGAAAGGCTACAATTACCAAGTACTGTAATGATTCATGATCCCATCTATCTCCTAGTAATATTAACAGAACCTTTTATTTGCTATCAGAAGCCATTATTGGGTACAATCAGTCACCTTTTGCAAAAAAGTCCCAAAACATTGCCATCTAAATAATCTAGCAACATCCATGTTTCTTCTGGAAGACTGAAACATACTGCATTTATTCATGTAATATTTCAGACAAAAGTATAGTGTTATATGCCACTGGCTGCAGAATTTGGTCTCAAAAGTAGTTGCATGGCAGACTCCTTAGGTTTCCTTGGCCAGTGGAGCATGGTTCCCTGACACTACGGAGAAGGTGAGTTTCAAGATAAAGCAGGAATGAAGCTTGTGAGGAACCTGTGTGAGACTTGAAAAGGGAAAGTGGCTCTTTTGTACTTCCCAGTCATGGAAGCTAAACCATGGATAATTCCACTGCCTACGTGTTCATGACTATGAGGTTTCAGTTATTTCTTGGATCATTCCTTAGTACTATTTACATTTATAATGTAAGGTATCGATATATTACCAATAAATTCAACTCTGTAACCCTCTGAAATTATGTAAAATCAGAACGCAAATCTACTTTTAGCTTTCAGAGTAATTTGCCCCATTTTCCATAATAATAATACAACTATGTGGATGGACGTAATGTAAGTTTTATTTATAAATACTGTAATGGATTAAGCCATATTACAGCATTTAATTGAGGCATGTTGTAAATACACTCTGGTGTTTATCCCAATTGAGAAATTTCTGATAAAGTTAATTGAAATATTTTCAATTATTTAACTTTTAAGGGGAGGAAAGTGAAAAGGTTTCTAAAATATATTTCCAAAGTATATTACTATGAAGTATATTTCTAAAGTAGCCCAGAAAAATAAAAGGCTATTTATATGCAAGAAATATATTTTGGGGAAAGAAAAAAAAAAAAAAAAAAAAGTTTGGCAGAGATGTATTGTCTGAAAGATGTTATTGCTGCAATTAGATGAGTTGAAATAACAGATCAAGAAAAAGAGCTAAATGTAACAGTGGGAACTTACTGAAATAATTCAATTATAATTTAATTGCAGATGTATTGCAATTATGAAGAAAATCCAACATATGTCCATCAGTAACTATGTTGACTTCCATACAAAAAAAAAAAATAATCTAAAGTACTTAGACAAAACCTGGAGATTAGTTTGTATTCATCCATTCATCAAACTTAATTCAGAGACATGCATCATAAGAAAAGGGATAGGTCAGTCAGAAGAGAAAGACAAATATTCATGAGTTTACGTGTGTCTGCATATGCTTAGGACAGCACAAATGTCTATTTCAAATAATTTAGTAGTTATGTAACTTGAAGTTTCTATTAAATATTCTCAAGTACACACGGCAATATTTGCTGTTGAGGCTCTTAATATAACCTAGAGAGTTCTGCTTTTAAAAATTTACAACTAAATGTGCTGGTAGCTCTGATGTATTTTTCCTTTCTATTTATGGAGGAAATAATATTCTTTCACATCCTCCCAGGCATCTTTCTGGTATTCTCAAGGCTTAAACGCTAGCTGAAAGGCATGGGACACAATGTGAATATTAATGTCCTGGCTGACCTGACAAATGAGCTCTGTTTGGGCCATGGCCAGACATGAGCATTCAAATTATGGAACTAGTCCAGGAGGCTGAGAGTTTCAGAGAATCTGGGGAAAAGTCTGACAAAAGTGCTCAGCAGCTTCCTCATAAAGAGACTGCTCTAGAAATCTGCCGCCTCTGCCTGTATTCACTCACTGTTAAGATCAGCTTGCTCTGGTCTTCTATCAGGAATTAGGTTTGTTAATGCATCTTTTAGTGAGGTAATAAAAGTAGTCTGTTTTAAATATAAAAGAATGATGCCTGAGCTCTGTCAGTGTTTCAGCTCACCATGTGAAGATGCTACTTTCACAAAGCAAAGGAACACATGCTGAGGTAAAGAAACAAACCAATAAACCCTGCTCCCTCATCTTAGCAGTTCTTCCTTCTTCAACTCAGAGCTCATCTGAGATTCACCAGCTTTTCACTTATTTTTTCCCGGCAGAAGTCTACATGAAATCTCTTGGCATGACTATTTGAAGTGAGTAGCATTGCTCTGAAAAAATCACAAGGACTATGCCAGCTGAATTTTTTACTCTCCAATCTCAGAAAATTCCTCACTTCTTAATTTTGCAGTGCAGATGCTTTAGAACATTTCTATGTGCTTTGTTCTAAAACTGGCAAATGCTTGCTGCAAAGAAAGTCTTTTAGTGTAATAATAACTATTACTATAGTTTATATATATACTTTATAAAATATATATATATACTTTATAAGAAAGTATTTTAGTATAATTTTACAGGCAACAAATATTTTCTTCCACTGTTCCATGTCAGGAGACCCCCTTCACTGCATGTGTCACAGGGAACTCGGAAGGGGCAGATCCCCTGTGCTGCCATTAAAATCACAATGATTCAGCCACAGCTTTAAGCACATGTTAGGGTATGCTGGGTTTAAATATTAAGCAGCCAAATTCCTGTCAGTCTGTTATCTAGCTCAGGCCTGATACACTCAAATTTTCTTTTGGGAGCAGTAGAAGAGGAGCACATATCTGGCTGCTGGACTTTGGCAGCTCTCCATGTGGACAGCATGTACAGGCAGTAATGGAGCTGTTATCCAGGAATAATGAAGGCAGAGGCTCACATTCATAAGGTAGACAGGAGACATGGTGAAGTGTGAACCCTGGAGCTCGGGTGTGTGTGGAGGACAGCCAAGCTCCACAGTCACTGCACTGGATTTTGTGCAAGAACACTCAAAGAGCAGGTGTCCTGCAGCAAAACGTTTAAATCACTCGTGGTTGTACCTTGTACCCTCATCTTTCTTCTAGGTGTTGAGACGATAGCTTCAGTATAAAAAAATATAGGGAGTATAGATGTAATTTTTAAGGCAGATCCCTTTGGGTGACCTTCACCTTTTATGTATAGTCCAAACTTTGGTTTGGAAAGCTTGATATTCAGAATTTCCAAACTGGTCTTTAACTTGAACATTTTGGGGTATGTATTCAGAATTTGCCTTATCAGTATTCCCCTAAAAACTGGCAAAAATACAAAAGAAAACCTATGACCAGATGGGGAAAGATATATTCTCTGGGTTCAATATAGATGCACCTAGGGAGGATGTCTGCAATTGGAAGAAAGGAGCCTTGCAACAACACACTATTGAGAAAATCAGATATACTTAGTAGTGAGATTGCTAAAAAGTCCCTCAACTGACCCAAACCTCAGCATCGTAATGTATAATCTTCATTCAGTCTGGTGACAATAAAGAACCTGCAATGCATGACATTTGCCTGTTTTCTTTCCAAATATTTATTCATTTCATGGCAAAAAACTGGACACAATTATTTTCTAACGAGTCCACTGTTATTTTTACATAATATCTATGTCAAAATAGGAATACCAATAGGATACACTAAAGATGGAACAAGCAAGTGATTATTAGGTGGAAAGATTTCCAGTAAATTTTACTGAACACAGATACTGTTTTCAAAAATGAGCTTTGAATGAGACTAAAACATATTAAAAATAGTTTGAAAAGATGCTGATCCAAGCTGAGCTTTGCCAAAATGGCAGAGTAGCAGCCAGTAGATCTGGCATTACAGCCCCTTATGTAGTTGTACAGTGCAATGATGTGCACTGTCTTGCAATTATAAATTATTTGCATAGTAATTTTAAAAATCTTTTAATATGGCATGATGGAAAAGATTACTTCTGCTCTGGTTCTTATTCTAGTGTATCATTAGTGTTAAAACTTTCCCCTCAGCATTTAGCTATGACAAAGGTTATGAACATGTAAGCAGAGTTTCAGAATGTTAAGTGGAATCACTCTTCCTATGCAAAGTGCCTTGCCCCAGCATAGTGCTAGAGGGAAATTTCTTTCTTAAGTTTGAAGCTTAAGTGCATGCTCTTTTATTCATTTGGGAATATATTCTTAGATTAGATGCAGTCTTCCATGCCATGCTGTTCTTCAAAGTTTTGAAATAATGGCTTTATACCATGATTTCAAAGTAACTCTTAAGGAATGTTGTTGCTACTATTTACTCCATTGCTGACAAGGCAAATTAAGGGTCTAAATTGAATGCTGCATCAGAAGCAATATATTTTGAAACTTACATTGTTATGGTTTTTTTTTCCAGAAAGATCTTCAGATATTAATATTGCATTTCACTGAAGAAGACTAGAATTAAATCCTTGCTGTATGAGTCTGGGAAAAAACCCAAACTTGACAAGGCTTATCTCTTATCTTCAAGACAAACAAATGCCAAACTTGAAGATAACCTCAAGTATGTGTATGCATTTTCCCTTTTCAGCTTCACCTATTATTCATTACAGCATGCAACCCAGTTCTTTGAATCTTAATGGAACAGAAGACCCACTATGCTTTGATACAATTTTATGTATGTAAGGTAGAAAAGGTAGCTGTGTCTCTTGAGACATAGATGTAGTGTACATGCAGTACACTACATACTGCTTTTTATTATGTGTCACGAAAGTCACTTACATTTTCTCCACAGGTTTTCATTAGTATTTACTGGGTATCCTAAGACAGCAGATGATAACCTTTTTGTTTAAAAAAAAACCAAACAGGCTGACTAGACTTCTGAGACCAATGATAATCTCAACTGGGGCTAAGTTACTATAATGTCTTGAACTAGACTGTCCTACTCTTAGGCAGTGTCACCTTACACTCTTCGTGTAAGGTAAGTAGTAAGCCTGTAGAAATTATTTCTGTCATATCTTTTGTGTATTCTCTGTTCTATGTTTTAAGGAAAAAATCTGTACCTTGAAAAGCTCCTGTGGCAAATTACTTCTACTTGGGTTTTTATTTATATTTTACCTTATTCCATGGTTAAATGACTAAACGGTAGAAGGAATGATGCTGTTGAGCTTTCCATGTGCAACATAGCAACTAATTTATTGTGCAAATCTAATCATGATAGTCAAATTCACAACAGCATATATGAATGCATTTATGCTGAATATACATGCATTCGTATGTGAGTTCTTTTCATTCTCATTTATATGATTTTACAACCCTGTTTATTTAATACAGATCCACTGACCTAATGTGTGTAAATTTTCTTCCCTCTAATGCAATGCTTTTAGCAATGAAATCACCACCCATTCACCATACCTCCTTTCCAAGAAGAAAGGTAAACTTTCTTAGCTGTATTTCAGAAGTATTTATGTGCAGTTTTCTCAAGTGAACGAGGTGCTTCACTTTGAAACTAACAGATAAAATTCAGCTTGTAAATACATGGCAGCACTTTTTTTTGTAATAGCTGCATACAAGTGCATGCTATTGCACTTTCATATTGATAACAAAAGTGATTGTAGACACTAAAAGTTTTTGTTGACGTGAGCTCCTTTCAAAGGGTGTTGGCATGTGCCCTAATCTACTGTTTTTTTTAAATAATATTTTCTTTTTTTTAAATAATATTTTCTAATTGTTTAGCATAATACTGGTCCTGCTAAACTTAGTAAATTTCTTATTTATGTAATGATGCAGTTACCCATTGCCTTTCCCCATGTGTTTTACTCAGGGAACAAACTGTTTCTTTCCTTTTGCAACTGGACACAGCAAACTATTGCTCCAGGCTTAGAATTTAGTAACTATTAACAGTATAGAATAAATTTCCAATCCTAGACCTGTTTTTATAACATATACAAATGAATTGTGAACCTGTGCTAAGTATCAGTAGATCAGCTTTGCTAATGGGGAGAAAATCTCAGTAATTCTGATGATAGGAATTTAGGGAATTAGAGGATATATTAGATATATATCAGATATATAATATAACAGATTATATATTTTATATATATAAATATATATATATAAAAATTTTATATATATAAATGATATAATAAATTATATATAATATAATATAATAAAATCTAATAGATATATATTAGATATATTAGAAGGTATATTAGAAGATGGATGGGTTAGAATATGGTCTGGAGCAAACATTTAAGGGATAAGAAAGAAAAATAAAGAAAAAAATGTAACTACGTTATTTTAGGTACTTTAAAAAATATTTTGATATACGGGTGTACACTTTATGTCAGTCATTAGAAGGACTATATTCCACTTGAAAAAATAAACTTGTGATGTAGATGTACAGAGGTATATGGCTGCTTTCAAGAAGATAGCTCTAAAATAAAACTCCTCTTATAAGCAGAATGAGTCAGTTTTATATGGGAAAATCAACCTCCCACAGTTCACACTAATAATAGCCGTAAAAGGTGCACTACAGCTGTCTAAGCAGTGTTGGCAACAAGGTAAAAACAATCTTCTAATAATTCTCTTTTTTTTTTTCAAATTCAACATAATATATAATATTTAACATTAAAATAGTTTACAAAATGCACCTGCTATCATATGAATGGAACATGACTCCACCATGCAGTCATCAAGAAGCTAATCATAACAAGTCTTCAATACAATTTTAAGTTCATGAGTAAACTCAAGTCAACTGGATTAGTCATATGTATAGCATTAGATAAAAAAGCTTTTCTATAAAAATGGAGCTAAAATTAAAGCTGCCTCATAAATTTGGAGAAGCATTTTTTTCAAGAAAACACTGTTTTGTTAAAGCTGAAAGTTGTTCTCTCTTTTGTCTGTGTCATTGTGGGTTTTATGACTTTTCACCGTGTTTTGAAACAGCTTGCTCCATTAGTTTGTCAAGGAAACATTTCCTTCTAGCTTCTCTTTCAAGTACTAAACCTTCTAGATGATTAGAGCTCAGTATGAAGTAAACAATTTGCTTCTGTATGTGTGTAATATATACACAGTGAAATGTGATATGGATTTAAATCGATAAACAAAGCATATTCTCGCTATCCTAAGTCTGAGAAAAACTTACCTCATCTTTAACTCCACTTCAACTGAGAAAAATAACTGATACATTGCAGTGAAGCATGTTTTTCAATGAAAGTTTACAACAGCTCCTCAGTACCAGTGAAAAATTGCCTGTGTAAATGCCTCTGCATTATTTCACCTTTCTGACAAGCGTTGTCCAACTGGGATTTGTTTATTCTGAGCGATGGCCAATACCAGTTCCTAGCTGAAAGGACTTCTTTCCTTTACTCTAGAGGCCTAGGGCTCACATACATGCAGGTCTGACGTGCCAGCATAGTAGCATATGCATTCAATAAGGATATAAATCTGGAGAACTGTAAACACTGAAAAATACTTGCTTCACTCAGACCTGCCAGCTCCGCTTATATGACTAGTAAGCTGTGGCTTTTAGAGGCCAAACAACCAATCTGAGTGGTATTTTACTGCCCTACTACTTCTGGCAGTGACCTACTGCATTTGGGAATCTGGCAGCCTAAACTGTAAATATTTGGAAATACTGGACGAACGGGTGTTGTGTACTGTAGGTTTGACACCAGGAAAGTTGGACCTGTTGCTTTGGGGCCAGCCAGCTTTGGCTGTGTTGTAGATTGAATATTTCCAACATACACACATTTTAGCCTTTAAGAAGAGTGGCTGTCATCTGGAGAGCAGATGCCTAGGAATATTTGTGTAAATAAGGGAGGGTTAGTAGCACTCACACTTAGAAGACTTTGCCATATCAGAGCCAGTGAGATGATCCTGTGAGCTGGAGGACTAAGTTCAATTACTGGGTATGAAGAGGCTTCAAAAACAAGTTGAGAGAGCAGATTGTTTGTAAAGATTTCCAGAGCAACCAAAATTTGACAAGAATATACTCCTTAACTTCAGCATAATATGAAGGAATCAGTATAATTAAGTGAAAATTTATTTTTAAATTATAAAATGAATAAGTTAGTAAAAAACAACCCACTGTTAATCAATTAGCAAAAGGACTTGTTTTTTAGAAACTGGTGTATCCAGTCTTCATCAACTGCATGCTGCTTCTTTTAAATTATTATAAAAATCTTTTAGAGGAACTCAAATGTCAACCACATTACTACTCACTTAGAACAGGCCCAGAAAAAATGAGAATATCATTACATTCAGAAGAGAAACTTATAACTTAATCAAAACCTCCTGAAAGCTTTGCAGAACCTGGAACAATGGATGTTGGTTTCATGTTCCTATTATGAAACTAAAGATCAAAGTTTCAGTAGAGTTGTATCCCTTCTTATATGCTATGCTGCATTCATATTCTATTTTTTATAAGATCCATCAAATCTTGATTTACTCACGAGGTCAGTTTGCTACAGATAATTAATTACTCAACAGAGGTGAAGGTGCTGGCATGGTATGTAAGACCAAAACTCTATTCTGTAACTGCCTTCTTGAGCAGAATTGCTCATGGCATAGCAAAACTGCAAACCATATCACTGATGTTTGACAACAATTGCCTCTTAGATTTCACTGAAGAACTTTTGGTGTTGGTGTGTCAATGACAGTAGAAAAAAAGTACCGATACTCTATAATACAGATATAAAAGATATACTGATAGTCTACTCTAGATACAAGACAACGCTGAGTACCTCCCAACCAACAAAGAGTGAATGGCAGTAATCCATACTAAAATATATAACTTTGAATATCATATGGTGTTAAAAGTTCATGGATGTGTTTTGTCAGCATACCTGCTTGACCTAGGCTACTCAGAAAAGAATTATCACCAACTAGAGTGTTACAGAACTATAAAGCTGTTATCTGTTGGTTTCACCAAAACTGTAAATTAAATGGTGACAGCAGATATCCATTTAATCAAGTGTATTACTGAGTTCATATTTTTGGTAGCAGCACACAGGTGGCAGTCAATCCAATTGCAAAGTATCGAATACATTATCAAATACACTGGGGACTCTGGTATTGTTCTTGTATTTTGGAGGCCTCTGTTATGAACTTAGGAGATATGTGGGTTTGCAGATTTCTACTTTGGCAATGTCAAAACAATATCCTGGTTAATCAAGTTAAGTAGTCAGACATTAAGACCAGGTGGTGTTCAAAGACACAGCAATCTTTACTTCCATATGGTGTCCTTATATTTTGTAGCCTCTCTGCATGTTTTCTGGAAACCTTTGTGAAGGGTTTGTGTAAGTACACTTTGTAAAAGTGTACACTTAGATGCAAAACCAAATCCTACAGGGGTTCACAATGATTTTGTCCTTAATTGATCAAAATACTTTCGTGCATACTTTCCCTAAGTGTTTTCTTATATCCATGGCTATTAATTTGGCTATTAATTCTAAAACCAGTTTTTAGAATTGAAAATTTAACCTTACTATTTAAAAATGTCATGGTAGGAAAATAGTAGCTTATAGTTGGATTTGAAGAATTTTTGAAGTTGAAGTATTTCCAATTTCTATGTCTGGTTATTTTTTCTTGTGTCACTAGTCCCACAGCTTGAGCAGCTCCATTAGCTAGAGAAATTATGACCACTTATGAGCAGGCAGATTCAGATAACCTTGTGACCAAAATTGTTCAACTACAATATTTACTTTTTTGCATGTAAAGATTACCAAAATTCTCAATTATTTTTTGTGTCTCTTCCTGCATTCATACCTGAGGCTGTTATAATAACTTTGTTGCTCATCATGAATTTTTCTTGTAAGTAGTTCTTGGACAAATCAGGATCTCCTGATAGAGACATAATATTTGCAATAATGTGCTGATTTTCATGAACATTTCATAAAAATAGTTATTTCCATTCTCATAAACATCTGATGGAGAAAGAGGAAATTTTCTTACAAGTAGCTGTATCATTTGATCCCTCATCTGGAACTGGAACTTAAAAGAATTTGAACTGTCAAGTATAAACTAAGATTAGGCTTTCCATGAAGTACTGCACTATTTATCTGGAAGGTTACCAAGAACAGGCACAATGATGGTGTAGTTTTGAGGAAGAATACACAGGAGAAAAAACAGGGAGAAACAGAGGAACCTATGGAGGAAGGATTGGCTTCACTAAAGCTAAAATGGAATAACATTTCTGGCACGTCAAATTAGGAAACCTTTGAATCTAATAATTAAATAAAATCTGCTGAGTGTCAGTGTTTCATTCTCCTGGGGTACATTAATTTAAAAATTCAATATTATTCACAGCAACACAATATAGGGCAGAAATCAATATGTTTTTGTAGGAAAAATGAAACAACAACCACAACCAAATGCAAATAAAAACAAAGAACAAATGTACATATGCTTCTGTACCAACCAGAATCCAGAAATAAATGGAATGAAGTGAAAAGGCAGATTTTTGATAGGGCTAATATATTGGGCATGTACAGAAGTTGGTGAAAAGTAAATTATAACATATGGAATCACTTGATATTGGGGAGTAAAGCACTCAGAAGTACAGAACTAAACCATGACATGAAGGAGTTGTTCCAAAAGATAAAGAAATGAAGAAAGTACGGAGTGAAAAAGGACAAATACTTGAAATACATCAACAAGAGGCATGGTGTTTATACATGTCTGAAAATCCAGGGATAACTTAAAGGAGTGCAACAGCTGTAATGCAAGAGTATGTACAGTAACTGAAATCCTATTAGGATGGCAGCAATGACTATAGTGGGAAGAATTTAGAACATCAGAATCTACATTGATAGCAAGAGATTTTGACAACTGCCATGTAAATAGGCTGCATTTTAAAATATAGCTTCTCAGAGCAGCAGGCCAAAAGGAAAACACCTAAACAGCATGCAGGAAGACCAGAAGTTACTCACATTCAAAATCACTATAGGAAAGGAAATAATCTAGTGCAACATTATCTCACTTAGGAGAGGAAAGTGAAGCAACTGGTTGAAATATCTACCTGAAAGACTTGTATAGCTGCAGCAGTATAATCATTTAAAGATGCAACAGTGAATCATCAGAATAAATGCATACCCCACACAAGAAATGCAACAGGAGAGGTGGGGTAGATGAGAGGAAAGGATGTTGAGGCAAGGCTTGCATCTCTTACCAAAAAGTAAAGGCATGAGACATGAAAGATCTTACAAGAGATGTGTCCAGCTGAGACAAACAATAAAGGGTATAGCCGGAAGTTAAAACTTTAAATGCCAGTTCTTTAACAAGGTGAAGAAAGATGTA
Source organism: Heliangelus exortis (assembly GCF_036169615.1). Lineage (NCBI taxonomy): Eukaryota > Metazoa > Chordata > Aves > Apodiformes > Trochilidae > Heliangelus > Heliangelus exortis. The sequence continues at coordinate 28,766,173 of NC_092424.1, read as the reverse complement.
TTAAAAGAAAAACCAAAACAAAACCAAAACCGCTATGAATAAAACTTATTTTCTAAATACTTTGACCTTTCCAGAATCAATAGGGTTAACAAATGGTCCAGGAATGAAAGGGGTATTCTTGGAAAGCAAAGTGAAAACAAAAAAAAGAGGCAGAATTATTTGGTAGTCATGAATACACTTTAAGGAAGCTCCCATCAGTATTTTTAGTGGGAGGGAATCTGAAAAATTTAAATTTTAATCTTAAGTTTCAATGGCTAAAGTTTGAGAGTACTAATTACTTACCAGTCTAAATAATAAATGCACAAAGATAATACATTTTCTCTTTGACCTGTTAACTTTTGTGTGGATTCTGTTGCTTTCAAAGCAGCCTCAGGACCAGAAGAACCAAGAATTGTAGATGCAGTGTGACTTTTTTATTATTTTATGTTGAGGGGGAAGAGATTCTATTATAAAGCAATAATGGACTAGAAAATCTGGTTTATCTAGCAGATAAATTGGAAGAAAGATGTAATGAAAAACAGCCATAAGACATATGGATAAATATGATATAATAAATGTAAGGTCAACATCACTTTTGCAAGAAAGAAGTCACATCTGTAAAATTTTATTAGGCTTCCCTAAACTCACAGCTGGAAAATGTAATAAAGACAACCTGACTGTTCTTAGGAATTAGGATATTAAAAATATTTTTGACAGCATGCGTCCCTAAAGCTCTTGACTAAACTAAATTAACAAAAGCAATGACCAACTCATGAATTAATAATTGATTCAAAGACGGGAAAAAAACCTGTGTGGGTGGGGGCTCAAGTTACCAATGAGTCATGAAATATCAGTGGTGGATCATTTCATATTTCCTTACTATGCTATATCTTCCTTAGTAATTTAAAAAGGGTATGAATAGTGAAATTCCAACATTTGGTGAGTATAACAATTATTCTAGCTTGTAAAACCACAAAAAAAGAAAAACCAAAACAAAAACAAACTATAGACAATTGTGAAAGGTTCTCTTTAGTATTAGGTGATGGTGATGAACCTGATCTGTCACTTCAGTGTTAGCAACTATTAAACAAGCTATGCAGGGGGAAAGACATGAAAGAACATGAAAGAACAAAGACATGAAATCTGTTTCATATGGGAGCTTAACAAAGCATGGCTCAGGTCAAGGGGTAGGGGAAGGGAGTGTGTGGGAACATACCAATAATTGGGATGACAATAAGTTATATCTAGATGTGGAAAAACACCAGGAGAACAGATGGAGCTACATGATATAGAACTGCATAAACAGACTGATCTTGCAAGGAAAGGAGTGATGTGAATGGTACATGGCCTGGGAATAATCAGAGGAATTTGGCTCCTGGAGAATGGTATGAGCTTCCTACCAGGTGCAAGTCGTGGGAAAAACTAGGTAAGATTTTTATGTTAGTATATGCTATATCAAAATGTATTATTTTGACTATACTGCTGAACAAAGCATTTTTGAGAATGTAGCAAACAAAACTATAAATCAATTCTATTGGGTGACTGTACATGTGTAGTGAACCACACAATAAACAATTCTGATTCTGCTTGAGCACAGCAGCAGAGTCTGTGCCGTCATGTTCTCTGACATCTAAATGGTATGTAGAAAATAGTTATTTATTATAATAATTCTTCAGGGACTTAAGTGAAATTTATCTGAGACACTTCCTTAAAAACTGTCATGCTTGATGGCTGAGGATTGATATTACTGTTTAAATTATGTCTGAGATTGTCGGATTTAACCCAAAAGATGGAATTTTGTCATCCAGTTTAAACCAGTTTCTGCTGTAGTTAAACCTGTAAAACTGAATATGAGACATAACCTGTAATATATTTGTGCACAAGCTTTATGCTTTTTTATTAGTTCTCCATTGCTGCTTTATTTTTTAAAATATCATAATTCCCTACTCAACTATAAATTTATACTTAAATAATTTTCATACCAAAACTGTAAACCTGTTGATAACTTTTTTTCTCCTGAGAGTAGGTTTTCTGGAAGGAAAAACTTTCCTACTGGGAAGATGACAGAGCACTGGAACAAGCTGCTCTGGAAGGTTGTGGGGTCTCCTTGTTTGTAGACATTCAGAACCTGCCTGGATGTGTTCCTGTGTGACCTCCTGTAGGTGACCCTGCTCTGGCAGCCGGATTGGACTCGATAATCTTTTGAGGCCCCTTCCAACCCTTAATTTTCTGTGATTTCTGTGATTTCTATGTTTGAAATGCACCTCGTTTATTATAGATTATAAGAACAAAAAGAACCCCAACCAACCAAACAAAAAATTTTTTTTAAATGCTACAATTTGTGACCCTGTTAATCAATGAACTTGACTGCTGGTTGACAACTGATGAAACGGGCAAGATTTTTTAAGTAATAAATTTGTAGCTTGAGATCCTGAGATTTCAAGTGTAAAACCCAAGTTTTATATGAAATTAGAGCTTTGAATAGAACTTAAATCCACAAAGATGTGAATTTAATGACCTGTAATTACACATTATATATGCATGTATGCCCACTAATATATAGATTACTTGTATGAAGACTGTATAGGCTCATTACCAACTTGGAAATATCTATGCTTCTTAAATTACCAATATTATTTTTCTGGTGCCTAGATTCTTCCAGGAGGTCTTTTATTCAAAGACCTAACTTGGCTTAGCTTTTGTCTCAAAAGAATATAGCCTGGTGTGTCCTGAGTATGCAAAACAGTTATGGAAATGGTAAACCCGATTTTATTTGAAATTCAGTTCTCAAATGTATTCTGGAGTGGAGATATTCCTTGTCAAGTTTCAGCCACAGAAAGATGATACAGCTGAGCTATAAACTAGTAAAAATAGAATTTGCAAATGAAGAGCTGACACGAGTCTCAGGCATAATAGAATGAGCACTATCATATATGAATGAGTCCTTCCCTCCTTCACAGCAGCATGCCCCAGAGTATGCAAATACCTTGACTTAATGAACAGTTTTATTTTAAAAAGAGTTAATGTGCTTAAACACTCAGAGACAATTATTAATGTTTTAATTTTATGGACTGAACTAGGATGCATAAAATGAAATCCAAGAAAACTAAAAATACATAGAAGGAAGTCAACTAAATGAAAGTGATCATAGGTTAGTATGCATTAGGGTTTCATGTTTCAGAAAGGCAAAAGGAATATATCTTGCAGGGAGTAAATAATAAAAACAGTAATACAAAAATATATCTGGATACTCGTGCAATATATCAAAATAACTTTAGTTAAGCCACATATACAAAGCCACATATACAAAGCCACATATACATATACATGGCTTTAGTTAAGCCACTATAACAAATTCAAGATGATCTAATAATATCTAATATGTTAAAGTTGTAGTTATACATATATAGAAAGCTTATAGGTATACAATACCTATCAGTATTACTGCTTTTGAAAATAAGCATAACTTCAGAAAGTGTAAAATGAGGAAAATCTCAGCTGGGAATCTTTGAATAAAATAGACATACACAACAATGTTGAGAGTCTTAAGTCATTATAGAGCTACTTAAACACAAATATATATCTTAAATAGATCAATATATAAATATAAAATACACACTTATACACAAAAATATATTAAATATATCTCTATATATATATTTTAAAAAAAGTATTTGATTGTTTGATTAATTATTTAATTCTTTATTTTAACTCAGGAGCACAGCCAACACTTCTTCACCAAGACAGAGAAACCTCTTGTGATACTGACCTGGAGCCACTGAATGATGTGTTTTACCTGGCTACAGGTGTGTTAGCATGCATGGTTTTATCAGGGCTGCATTCAGGTGCCTTAGTATGATAAACTCTACTGTTCCTACCAGGAACATGGTAACAACTTCTTTATTTCTTCAGTCCAGTTCAGATCCACTCCTTGCTCAAGTACTTATTCAGCTCTGGTCCAGATCTTGGCTGCTACAGGCTCCAGCCACTGCTGTGGCTCCAACTTGATGCCAGGTCCCATCTTGGGCTGCCACAGCTCTACTGCCACTGCTCAGAATATTATGATGGCTCCATCCTCTTCTGGGGCTGCCACAATACTTCTAGAAATGCTGCTAAAAATACTACTAAAAATGGTATCTCGGCCATTCTCTGTCTCCGCTTTAGGCTCCATCTCATCTGCAGATGCTTGAACCCACTGTTCTGTGTGCCCCTCCCTGCATCCTCTTGTAGCTCTCTGCCACCACCCTCTTGACCTGCCCCTACTTTTCTCCTGGGACAGATGATGAATCACATGCATTTTCATGGCTTCCCTATGAAGAAATGTAACAGTGGAAAATCAAGGCAACTCATGCACAAAATAAATTTATCTACAGCGCTGTCACCAATCAGGCTTCTGCTGTTTTTTTTTCCTTTTCTCCTCAAATGCTTCTGTCCTTCCTATGCCCATTCTCATTTTCTTGATAGCAGCGGGCCTGGACAGGGACATGAAGAAATCAAAGCCCTTTCTGCCTTCTCCCTCCTCTCTCAGTTTGCTGGAGTTTCTTGAAGCTTTCATACAAAGCCACTGACCTAACAGTACAGATAGAGCACTACTCTACACCCCATAATGATCTTACAGGTAAGATAGCATCTATGCTGCACAATGTGGATGTTTCACTGAGCCCATTGTTGGTCTCCTCAAGCAGGTCCCTATTCCCTGGATATGTTCCAGCGTGGCTTTGTCCCCCAGCCCCTTTTCTGGCACTATCTAACCCTCTCAAACCAACAACAGAGAGCATCTGTCACCTGGTTATTTTTTAAATCTTTGACAGCTGCCTCAGAAGAAGAGTGACCAGCACTTCTGGAAGGTCTTTCTTCCCTTCTAAACTGCCCTCCCACCTGGAGTACTGTGTCTAGTTCTGGGTTCCTCAACATAAGGACATGGAGCTGTTGGAGCAAGTGCAGAGAAGGGCCAAAAGGATGATCAGAGGGCTGCACCACCTCTATGAAGACAAGCTATGAAGACAAGAGCAGGAGCTGCTCAGTGTGGAGAAGGCTCCAGTGGAGCAGCCTTCCAGTGGCTGAAGAGGGGGAGGGATGTTTTACAAGGGCATGTAGTAATACAACAGACAGCAATGGGTTTAAACTGGAAGAGGGTAGATTCACAAAAATTCCAAAATAATTCAGAATTTATATTGATTGCAGAGTTCAGGTGAATCATGTAAGCCACTAAATGTTTAAAATAAATCCTGCTTCTAGATTACTATACACATATTTTAAATTTAATGAAGGAGGGGATAAAATTAATACAATACAAAACTATGTATCCCTTTTTTTTTCCCCCTCTGTATTCTTATTTATTTTTTACATTTTACAAGCTGGTTTCCCCCAAATTGCTTCTGTCTATTTGTCTGCTATTCATCCAGCCATGTCAATTTTTATATAAACTAATGAGTTAAACTGATAGCATGTTTAAAATATTTTCTTGTTCAGCATCTAAATAGGCGATGTTAAAGAAAAATCCATGGCAAAGTATTGTCACATTATGGATATAAACGTTGTAGCTGAAAAGAAATGAAAAGTCCAGTATATTACAAGATTCTCATGCTTGGGAAAGAAAAAATGAGCATGAGAGAGAAAGACAGCTGAATGTCAGGGTTTAAGGATAATAACCAGCATTCTTTCATGTTGGGCTGCTGGCTAGATGTGAGGAACAAATGTAAGACTTGAAAGGAAGAAAGGCCAGGATGGCAGACAAGGAGATTTAGAAGGTTTTGGTCAAAAGTTTTAAGAACAACATGTCCTCCACTGTTCCTAAAATGCAACAGGACAAGCCACCAAATAAGTCTGGGACAGTGGGGAATAAATTTGTCAGCAAAAATGCAGACATACCAGTCAATAAAGAATCGTGAAAGCAAAGACAGTTGAAGAGAACAGAGCAGACAGAGTAAGTAAAAAATAAAAAAGGTTTTTCTTCCTTCTTGCTCTTTAGACCTAATGATGGAATCTTTTTTTCAAGGAAAAATGCCTTTAGACAGCAGAAACGGACAAATTGTTCAGGTACATTAGATGGGAGAAAGCAGGAAAGCTACAATGGCAAGAGGAGTCTAAAGCAAGTTTTTTATAGAACTCTGTCTATAGTCAGAGGGATGGAGCCAACGGAAGTATAAAATAAAATATAAAGGAAAGAGAAATTTACAAAAGATGTTAATATTAAAGGAAAATTTCAATCAAGTCATAAAAAGATTATATAGTCACCAACTAGATGATATAGTTTCTGATTTCTTTTACAGTTACTATGGAAGTCATATTCTAATAAGGGTGAACCCTTACATCTCAGGAAGAGAACCTTTCATTTGCTGTGCTAATGGATCCTGGGTTGTGGCTGTTTGGAATCTAATCAGAAGATCAAAACCTGAACTGGATGCTCTGCTTTTGGACACTGTTGGCTAAGTCATTACAGTTCTGATGGTGCGATTTTGTAATATTACAACTTTAAAATTACCTAATCATCTCTGAAATGATATAAAATGAAAGGTGACAGTAGGAATCCTTAGTCATATTTAATTTCAACCAAAATCACTACTGTAATTTAGAAATGTCAAGACTTTGCAGCTTTTTTTAAAAATCAGATATATCTCTTCCTAACATGAACTTACGGTGAAATATCTGTGTGCTTTTAAAAGTGAATCAATCTACCATTTTCATCTAATTAAATGTCTGATTTATCAAATATGAACATACCTCTGCTGTTAGTGAACAATGACAATTGGAATAGACTTCTTCCCCATCAAAAAGAAGCCAAATTAAATTGTGAACCTGAAATAGTCGTTGGACTTTGTATACTCCAAGCAGAATCAAGATGTAGAATTGCTAGTGAAAGGCTTTGGATTCAGAGATTGCTACACTAAAAAACTGAGGAAGCTTCTCTGAATTTAATTTCCTTGAGGTGTTTCAAAAGTACTATACCACAGACATTTAGAAAGTCAATCACCTATATACCAGTCAACACAGATGAGAATCAAAAACCTGTGAATACCCAAACCACTGCACATATGTGGAAACAGATGATTAGAGTGCTGTATCTGTCTTGCCTTTCATTTGGAAATGGTTTAATGTACAGCTGAAAACTCTCTTGAGTGAATTTCTTTTATATTCCAGGTTTTAGTGTTCCCCTGATTTTACATGATGGTGCCTTGATGCCTCTAAACTGTCTAGTTAGTTAATAAGAACAATGAGAAACTGCTTACCATTCCATCCTTTTACCTTTGTTGTTACATTTAAATGTTCCCCCTATAGGACATTCAAATGATCTTCTGTAATAATCACTATTATTAATCCATGCCTCATTATTAGATATAAATTTTTCAAATGGTTGCTTCAAAAACTGATGAGTCTTGTGCATGTAAAGAATACTATAAAGAGTACTCTGTAAGACAAACAGAGTCCATTTTCTTAGTTAAAATGGACTGGTTTGGGGAGCTGAACAGCAGAAGATAAGTTAGTTCAAAAATGGGTATGAAAAATCGTAAAGGTGGATCTTATTCAAAATTTTATTTTTTACAGCAATGTGTTCATTAGAAGATAGTAAACAATTAATATGACACAGAATAAATATTTCAAAAATATAAAATTGAAAAAAAAAATCTTCTTATAAGCAATTTATGATGGTGGCGAGGAAAAATCCAACAGTGTTTTCACTAGGAACGGTTCATAAACTCAATGTTTTTACAGGGTGGTAATTTGATTCAATAAAATGCCAGATAACATCAAGTTGTCAAGTAAAATTCAACATTTAAAATTTGAAAATCTTGTTTTCATCTGGAATAGAAAGTTTAAAAAGTGGTTTACAGTGTAGTGTTTAAACTAGAGTGCTTAATTTCTCCCCAGTTCTCAGTAATTTCACTGCAAATTTATGTTCTTACAAGAGTAGATTAATTTTCACTACTTTCCTTCTATTTATCCATCTATTTATTAACTGTATTTATGGATAGAAAGTTCTCAATAAGGAAATAAATTAGGTCTTCCTATGGCATTAAGAAAAAGAAAACAATCAAAATTCTTCCCAAAAAACAAGATAAAAGAATATTTTATTTCTGCTTGTAAGCCCATTATTTGCAGGTGCTCAGACACAGTAAATTAAGGATTTACGTATAAATCAGGTTGGTACTTTATACTAGAGGATATTAAAGCGTGTTAAAGATGTTAGCTTCAAGGTAAAATCAATGAAACATTTAGAATAACTGTGAGTGGTAAAGCTTTTTTCTAATGAAATATAAATTCTTCGAGTCTGTAAAATTATATAATAGCTGTTGTAATAACATTTTACTGTGCTGTTTTAGGGTGAAAATTATTACACATTACTTTTTTTTTCTTTATCATCATGCACATTAACTATCAAACAGTGCTATTTAAGAAAATGAAAATACTGGATTAGAACTTTACTCGTTACTTCAATGTTAAGACCAGTTCAGTTCAAGGTACTACAAAGTTATAATGCACTATGCAGTAAAGCTTGAACATGAAGACCATCTGTCCCTGTGTTGCCCAAGTGAGGTGAGTATCTTAAAAAAGCATGTCCTAAATTATTTGCTGAAGTCACTAATAATTATAGTTCTTTTAATTCATCAAATATGTTCAGTGAAAAGTATCTCAAGGGTCCATGGAAAAAACAGAGCAATAAGGGAATTTTTTAAATGATGTTTTATTTGCTGGAGTTTGATAATATTTTTATTCATTCAAGAATGAAAAGAAAACAGTATTAACTTCTTAATCTTCTTGGCAAACATTTGACCTGTTCATGAAAACATGTAAGAACACAATTAACTTTAAGTGTACAAGTAGTCCCAGGAAACTGCTTGAAAAGAATGGTAAACAAAGGATTTTAAGCAAATGTGGAGAAACAGAGTAGAGTTCCTTCCACTAACAGATGGCTTTGCAGCAGGTAACAGAAGAAGATAATGAGTAATCAAGTACAATGACTAAGCTTCCTTGGACAGGTTGTGGTTTCTGTTCTGCTTCCCACTTCATCTTTCCATCTCCCTGCCTGCAAGAACTCAACCACTAACCTACATATTGATGAAAATCTTAGACTTAATATACTCCAAAGAGAAAAGAAGTTTGCAGCAGCATTAAGTATAATCTGATAATTGTGAAGGAGAAGATTAGTAATCTGGAATGAAAATATCAACATACCATTTTGGAAAATAAGTTTTTTCTCAAGATTACAGTTTGAGATCCCCTGCCAGAATCTGTCACGGTTTAACACTGGCCCGGCAATTAAACCAAGTAACAGACGCTCTCTATTAATCTCTCTCTCCTCCCTGATAAGAAAGGAGAGAGAATAAGGGAGAGAGACTTATGGGTTGGAAACTAAACTACACAACTTTAATGAAACAGTAATGATAAATAGGAAAAATTAATAAATATATACAAATATACAAGAAAAGGGATACCACATTCCTCCCCCCTTCCCCCCAATAACTTTCACGTCACCACCGAGGCTGCAGGGCAGCCCTGGGAAAGTCCAGGCTGGACTCCTGGAGTCGGCAGCAGTTGGGAACTGGAGGCAGGAACACACAGATATGGGCTGGCACGGATCAGGACCACAGGCAGGCAAATGGACGGGATCCTTCCAGGGTGCCGGGGTGAAGGAAAAGGGAAGCCGGAAAGGCAGGAAGGGCAGGCAGCCGGAAGCTGGAAATCAGGAAATCCACCACAAGGAAAATGAAACAGATTGGTGTTTTGATAGCCAACTGCTAAGGAGAGGTAGGAGACCCTCTATCTAGCAGGGCATTTTACATTTTTATCATAGAGGTGATGAATCATTTAGAGATAGATGTATTGAAAGGACAAAACACTGAGTTACTGACATACTTATATATTTAACATATTTAGTGGCCATTAGTTGGCATGAAGGGCCAGGTGCTAGGGGAGCTTATTCAAGCATGTTACAGAAGCAAGAACTCATCAATAATTCTGTATTACAAATAAAGAAAGCTTCTATTTGACAAAATACAAAGTGTTCTACATTCATGTAATGGAAACCCTAACAGCAAGGTTGTCAGAAGTATAAAATAATTTTACAGAGCTTTATATAGGTTATCTTAACATAAATCAAATATGGAATCAGATGAAACTGAATACTTATAAAAACTCATCTCAGAAGGCAACTGAATAGGAGAAAAATATGAAGTGTAATTGCACATGTCCTTATGGTTTCACAATGAAGAGACAGATGGCAGAAAATACGAGAAGTGAACTGTTGTATCTGTGGTGCGTGTTTTTGGGGGCTACTATGTTTTCACAGGAAAATCAGCTAAGCAAGCAGGTCAGTTTATGCTTAAAGGAAAGCACAGATCTTGGTGAGAAGTCAGCTGAAGTGTACTAGAGAACACTAAATAAAAAAATCCTGTGTAAATGCAAGCTCTCAAAATTGCGAATAAAGGCAGTTTTTCATTTACTTTGTTACCAAGATTAAATGTTAAGAAAAAATAAGTAGAAATTCTTGATAGTATGAAACATTTTATACAGATGGTATTATCAATGATAATGATTGGTGTGATTCACAAGACCAGAATACTGCAAACTGTTTTACCTCTTTCAGGAATTTACAGTAACATGCAAATGTGTGTGTGAGAAACAGAACTACTCTATTAAAGAAATTGTTACCTAATTTAAAGCTGCTGGAAATTCAGAAATGCTAAATCTTGAATGCCTTGCAGATCAATGTGTTAACCATCACAGCTCAAGAAGAAATGTAGGAAGGGGTCTGTTCTATACTGGTCAAATCAAACTAGGGAATAAAATAAGTTGCCCTTTTAAGGCATTGATTTATTATGAATAGGGACTTCTGTTTACAGATGTAGTCTGAAGAATTCCTGTAATAACTGTTATAAAAGGGCTGTATTTCAAGAATTGGGATATTTCAAAGCTAAGAAAACATGTGAGAGAAAAACTGAGAGGGAAAAATCGCATGAGAAAGTGAATGAAAACATAGAATGCTTGGTAGGTCATGATTCCACAGTCCAGCACAAATGCCCTAAGTAAACTAGACTAAGAATACTTCAGTCTTGCATCTATCTTGGTACAAGTAGATGTCAAATATGTTCACACCAAGGTGAAGTCATTCCTACAAAGTACCAATTTCAGGTTAAGGTCTTGTGTTCTCTTCCCACTTACATGCACATTCTTCTTTTCTGTAGCCTTGGCTAAGCCCGCCTATTTCTTCTCTATAAAGCTCAATCCACCTGACTACACAAGTGGTGAAATTAATCCAATGGATATATATTAACAAGAATCATAAAGTCAAAAGAAAGAGGAGATAAGAAAATAACAGTTGGTAAAAATTAGAAGTTTGAAGCTGTAGAAAACTGAGAAGAGATGCTGGGGATAGAAGGAAATAATCCCTGGCTCTGAATGCAAATCAAGAAAATAGTGGGTTGAGTGTGGGGCTTTGAACTATATTTAGAGGCTAATAAATCCTACTGGTTCATAAGCCAGACACCAGATGGAGATGATAAACCTTTGAATTACAATGCAGAAGAGGCACAGGTATTCATTAGTAAGAAAACCTATTTTGTCTTTGGAAAGCTGTGAATTTATGTGGGTGTGTGTGGTAATGTGATTGACAACAGTGAAGCACTTTCTACTCCATTAGTAATAGCAGAGAGTCGATAGCATCTTCTTGGGATTCAACTTTTTTAAACACTAGGGCTAGATGACTGTGGGGTCTTGGGAATTGTGCTTTCAGGGATGACATTTCTGAAACTGGAGTGGAACTCTTTCTCCATTTAGGAGAAAGTAAATAAGATCTCTAAAAATAAACTTAAATACTGAGTTCTGAACACCACACATTTTTCCAAAAATTGTTGGCTGAAAAGGTATTTAAAGTCTTCAGTTTTCAATATACCTACTGCAACAGATGTACTGAGCCCCACAAAGACCTTGTGCCCCTGTTTGGGAAAGAGAACGTCCCACAAACTAGTTAATCTGACAGGCTTTTAGTAAAACACCAGAAATTAGTAAAATAGAAAAAAATACCAGAAAAAACATCACAAACTGATAAAAGTACCAAAGAATATTAAAAAATACTCAATACACTATATGGAAAATCTGTCTTGCGATATAAACTTATTTTTGTTATCTGAGATTGCAATTTTGATGTACAAAGGGAATTCCCTATTTAACATAGTTATATTTGAAATTTTGATAGGAAAATAGCACTGTATTTATAAAGCCCATACAAAATGAATTAAGACCTAGCTAGTTGGCAATCTCAAAAGCAGTTGTCACTGGGGATTTTCTTTAGCAAAATCTCAGAGATAATAGTTCCAGCATTATTTAGTATGCATTCAGTAATCTAAAGTAAACATAAAATCACTTAAAAGTCACTCATAAAACTTGGTAGGCAGCTAAATTACCAAGATCAAAATACCATTTAGACTGAGTGCTAAATTTAGCTTATTGAAAGAAAAAAAAATGCAAATAATAATAATTCATAGCAACAAATAATCCAGGTAACACCTGTATGAAGGGGTAGCACCAGAAAGAAGAGGCTACATGAAGTAGACTATGAAAAAGCTTGTGAACAGAGAGGGTAAATAATTCTGCATTACCTCTGTGTGTGATGCTGTGGCAAATGAGTCTGCAATGTCATCTATAGCTCTACAGCTATATAGCTCAAGGAAGCACTGACAGAACAAAAGAAAGGTATACTTTTTTCTAATATTGTGTAGGTCAGTGCTTTTCATAAAACTAAAATACTGTGTCTTTTGGGGGCTCAGGTTTTTACAAATTTGGAGAAAAATTAAATTTCAGAAAGATGAGACCTATAATTAACTAAATAATTGATGCTCCAAGGAACGCTCAAAATTATGCTCATTTAAATAAAAAGGACAAAACTTGGTGATAACAGTGAATTAATACTTTCACAGGAGGAAAATGTTACAGAAAAAAATGTGAAGAAATATTAATAACAGGAAAGAGAAGCTAGGTAAACTGGAAAAAAACATTTGAGTGGGATAATGACACTAAATATAGCAAAACTAAAAATGGAATGAGAATTTTTCTCATCTCTTGTTCTTTTGGAGACTGGATTTCTTTCATAAAAGTCTGATCCTCTTGTTTTTCTTCCTGTTTCAAAAATAGAAGTGGTTTAGGATTTTGTGGATTTTTTTCTCTCTCCTGAATTTTCAGCTTCTATGTTATGTACTGCAGTATATTTTGTCTGATTGGATCAATCACACTGTTTTCTAAAGTAAAAAATATATTGTCATGTTATGTATTATTTAATCCTGCATAGGGCCTTCATATGTGAATGCACAGGTATAAATTTGCAATTTGCTGTGGTGCCTGGGAGCTTTATAAAAATATGAAATAAGAGATGAGTGAATTCATTCTCTCTAATGTTGAAGTTACTTGAATATTGACTGACAAGTTCAAGCTGAACTCTATCATCCACTTAGGAGATATTATGATATGTTTTTAAAAGCAATATATTTTCTGCTGTCAAAATATTCACCAATATTAAAAAACAAAAAAGCAAGCACTGAAGAATATTTTATGACCCTCAGCTGGCTGCAAATCATGTAGCACTAACTAAGGGCAGGGCATGAGTCTGTGTATTATTCCTTTGATTTTTAAAATTATCAACTGTAGTGCATTTAAATCTTAATCCATATCTGGCACTCAATCATTTATTCACAGTCATATAAGCAGTAATATTTAAGCCCTCAAGTTTATGGATTTACATTAGTAATGTTAATTATAATAGTAATTAATAATAACTTTTAAGTTATTCTCTGGTAATTTTCAGTTTGAATTTAATGAATCATATTTCCAGAAAACTATTTTTGATATATTTGCTATCTCATTTACAATATAGGTCAATTTCTCTATTGAAAACATAATTATTCCTGAAATTCAATAGAATTATTATTTTTTTTAATTACATGCAAAATAGATCCAACATGTGAACTTGGAATTCTAGATTAACAGGCTGATTAACAGTACTTAATCAGTGTAGTCCCGTTAAAAGTACTCAAGGATAAAACAACAAGAGTTCCTACTGAAGAACCATAAAAATGTATTGAAATATATTCCTCAAAGTAGAATTTTAAACATTACTTCAAACCTTTGAAAATAATATTATTTGGCTTCAGCCATTATATATTAAAAAATAAATCTTTCACATCTTTATTTTACTTAAGTGACTTAATTTCATTCTTGCTATGTAAAATATCAGTTTTCTAAATTTCGATAATAGCAAAGTCAATAATGCTATTCAATAAAAGTTTCACAATTGATTCCTCTAATTTCTGAACTATTTTACATACTTTCCCACAGTGTTTTATACATTTTTGGGACTATTATGACAGTATGATGTTAAGTTTATGTGTTTAAAAATAAACCAAATATGTACTTTTATTTTATTGCAGTAATAGCACAGTAATAGCATTGCTTTTTAGTGATGTTTGAAATTTAATTTTGTCTAATTCTAATGAATTATTAAGAATAAATGAATCTGAGGGTACTACCATCTGACCATAGAGCATCTTTCCTTACTTACACTCACATGATATCTAATGTGGACAATAATTCACTTTTGTGATCATGGTTCAAGTAACATCTAGTAGAGAAGTGCCTAGGAAAGCAACATTATTGAAATAGTTAGTAACCTGAAGTCTTATGTTCAATGAGCATAAAACTTAATTTCATCTGAATTTTCACATCACTATTCAGCTGTCTTTTTTCCAGAATTTCCTACCCTTATACAGAGTAGAGCAGGAAAATTACAAGGCTAAAACATGTCTCAGCCTAAAACAATCAGATTGATGGCAGTCGATGATAGAAATGGTAATTATATTCTTGATTCTGATGCCCCTCATAAAATACAAATATTTTAGGTCAGTCATGCTTGACCAACCTGTCTTCTACAATGAGATGATTGGTTCAGTGGATGAGGAATACTGGTTATCTTGACTACACCAAGGTTTTTCCATAACATAGATTCACAGAATTTCTCAGGCTAGAAAAGACCTTCAATGTCATCAAATCCAACCCTATTACCCTATTTCTGATGACCCACCACTAAGCCATGTCCCCAAAACATCCTCATAGGCTAGCTGAGGAAGTACAGGCTGGGTAAGTGATGTGGATTGAAACTGACTGAACTGGCAAGCTCAAATGGTTGCGGGTTTTGATCTGTGGCACAAACTTGAGCTGGAGAAGAGTCACTAGCAGTGTACCCAAAAGGAGATACAGTTTAAAATTCCCATTAATGAGCTGAATTGCAAAACTGAGTGGACTGAATAATATACCACTGTATGTGGCATTTATCTACACAGTATGTACTGCCCTGCAGAGGGTCCTTGACAGTCTTGAGAAATGGGCTGGCAGGAACGTTATGAAATTCAACAAAGGGAAATGCAAAATTCTGTACCTGGAGAGGAATAACCCCATACATAAGGACAGACAGGGGACTCACGAGCTGGAAACCAGTTTAGCAGAGAAGTACTTTGGAGTCCTGGAGGACAACAAGCTGACCACAAGCAATCAGTGTGCCCTTGGAGCAAAAAAGTCCAACAGCCTCCTGAACAGCATTAAACAGAGCACTGCTAACAGGTCAAGGAAGATGATTTTTCTCTTCCACTCAGCACTACTGAGACAGGTTTGGTGTCCAGTTCTGGACTTCCTGGTACAAAAGACACATGGATCTGTTGGGCCAAGTCCAGCAAAGGGCCATAAAGACAATGAAGGAGCTGAAGCATTTCTCATATGGTGGGAGGCTGAGAGAGATTGATCCGTTCAGCCTGAATAAGAAATAGTTCAGAGGGCAACCTTACCAGTGTATATAAGTGTAGGATGGAGGCAGAAAAGAAGATGGAGCTAGACTCTTCTCAGTGGTGTCCGGTTGTCACTGAGACAATGGCACAAATCAAAACACAGCTGAAATTTCATGCAAGACTAAGGAAAAAGAAATTACCATGAGAGTCCATCTGTAAAAGATTGTCCAGTGAGGTTGCAGAATCTCCATCTGTGGTGATATTTAAAACATAACTGCTCATAGTCCTAAGCAGCCTCTTGTAGCTGACCCTGCTCTGAGCTGGGGGTATGGACTAGACAATGTCCAGAGGTGCCTTCCAGGCTCAACCACTCTGCGATTCTGCATATTTCTAAACCTAAGTTTATTTTTTTTCTTTCAGACTGAAACGGTTTTAAAAGCCAAAACCTTTGTAAGGTTAAAACAATGCTGAGCTAACTATTCTCTGAAATAGATATTTAAACAATATTTCTAGTAATTCAGATCACCCAAAATCAGGCCTTCTGCTTCAAAAGATGTTAATGATCTCATATTGTTTCTACTTTCCAGCAGTTAATGCCAAGGCCTTTGTTCTTCCAGTAAGAATATTTAACTGTAAACATTTTTCATGAACTTACGTCTTTGGGAGTCCTTTAATGGATTGTAGTGGGAGGATTACATTAGGAAAGAATGGTCCAGAGATGACACCATCAGTTTTCGGTTGGGAACTGGGATTCATTCACCAGGGGAGATCCCTCCCTTTTTGATGGTATGAATCAGCTGGCCAGGAATGCCACTGTATAAAAATATTTATTTTTATACAAATATTCTACACAAATGCAATCTCTTTTTGATATAATATAAAGATTTAAAAAGTGATAAAGATGCCTGTAGAAAAATTGGCTTACTGAAGACCAGGTATGTTTTGCTCTGTGGTCCTGCCTTATTGCAAATAACTTACTATCTCCACCAAAATAGCAAATTCTTCTCTGTGGGGTCTGAGGAGTGAGCAATCCTTCTCATCTTTACTATTTCTCTCCACAACAGGTTTTAGTCATTGTGGGAAAGCTAATTTAGCTACCTGCTATAGGCTGTGGTCAGAATATCAGAATTTTTCAAAGAAGTCCCCATCAGTTCCAGATGAGAGAACTCTGACGTAACCTAGGCATCTCTTAATATAGACTTTATTCAGCAGAGTATTTTCCTGGTGTTTTTCAGAAAGTTTATGTTTTCTAGAAAGCTGCAGGCTCTTCCTTACAAGATCTGTGGAAAGAAGGTAAATGCAGTTCAGCACTGGGCTTGCCCCAGGCCAATAAGTCCTACAGAGAGGCAGAACATAACATCTCAGACCTGGGACTGCTTGTCTGGGCTTGGCAACATAAAAACTGCATTCACTTGGCTTCCTGCTTGCTTTATGCAAGAAGAGCCTAACTCTGCTAAACTGTCAATGTTGCTAATGCCAGTGGAGTGGAATTGCACTTAAGTGTTGGCATGAAATTTCCCCAGTGTTGACAAATACTTAGTCCATGACTGCATGGGCAGGTCTATTGGCATAAACTATTGCAACAGTGCACACAAATAATTTGAAAGAAGCTGGGCAAAGGGGACAACTGAAGTGCAGGGGCTGTTTTGGTGTGATTTTACTGGTAGCCAATGGAATGACCAAAAACCTGCCAAAGACTGAGAGTGATAACAAAGGACATGCCCAGGAATTGTACCACTGCTGTTCTAAAGTTATGCTGTGTCGTAAAGAAACACCGGAGAAAGTCAAGATTCCAGCAAGAGCTTATCAGGGCAAAGGCACAGTTGGGCCAGATTTTCCTCCAAGACATTACTACCAAGAAGCTTAGAGCTGTGCTGAAGAGATAGAAAAGATTTGCCTCATTGTTGGAAACTTCAGTGGTAACCCATGGTGTTCACCACTACTGCACTGCTCCAGTAAATGGAGAATGAGAATCCTGAATTATTCATTCTTTATGTCACAGTATCCGAGTTTAAAAACTCTGTCTTATTAATGCTTCTTATTTGATAGCTGATACCTGTTTGGAAGTTTTCCATATTTACACTGCATTTTCTGGCAGTTTTTGCTAAAATAGAATTGAGATTTGTCCTGTATTTTCTTGTATTTCTGTTTCCCAAAAGGTCCCTATAATACTGCCTATGGTTAAAGGTATATTGCTAAAAATGGTTTTGCATTTCATATTCACTTATTTCTATATTTGTGTTGTTCCACTTTCTCCAGAGCTCTCCCATGAAACGTGATTTTCATTAATCCCTCAATCCCTTTGAACAACAGTTCTTTGCTTTAAGGAAATGTAACCTTTCAGACAAAGCTAATATATCCAAGGCAGTATTACTTTAAAAGATGGCAATAAATATGCTGCTAACTCCTTCAGAATACAGAAGTACAGCGTGATCATTGCACTGAGCTTTTTAGATTGTTATACATATAAAATTAAACAAATCATCAGTTCTTTTAGGAGATTAATGTTATAGTGCTTGGGAAATATACAGTGTTCTGCTTCTGTAAATGATTGTCTGGTGTATTATATTTGTCTCTGCAACTCAGATTGTATTCTTATGCTCAAGAAGTGAAGCATTGTAGATTCTCTAATTAACAAGGGAAGCTGATTAAGCTTTTTCAACAAAGAAATATAGGCACGTTTTTTTTGCCTTTGTCTGTACCTGTATAAGTACATTCTCTCAATGTTGTTTTACTATAATCACATCAAAACAAGTTTCAGTTACAGTTTTTCTAGTTCTAAAAAGCAGCAAGGCTGTTTGATCTCTTACATTTTCTCCAGTATTCTCCTTTTCTCTTATTCTCAGTTATTTATTGCTCTCCATTATTAATCATTAAGTACCTCCAGAACAAATTTGATGTTCATGTTTTCGGCCTGTAATTTCTTATCAAATTTTAATCCCTGTAATTCTATAATATGCCTTCTTTTTCATAGCAATATGATAATTAATGTTCAAAGAATTGTATCCTGCAATCCATTCCATAGTTCCTTACAAGCATTTTCTATTGATTCAATCAACTTATTTTTCATCACCTAGCAACCCTCAAATTCAGAAAACAGAAGGGAATCTCTGCAACAGATATTGTATTAATTTTCAGCTCATTGTCATGGACATTTTATAGTGTCTTCAGCTAAAATTAAAAAGTTATATTTTGACTTTGAATAATACATTTTTCAGGAAAGATTTTATTCCATTGGGGTTATGGTGCATCAAATGAAACAGTTTGCAGTGGAGCAGCCACCTGAGATATTAACTGAAAGTTTAGAACATCCATGTTTCTCATCAGATTTAGCTGATAGCATATTTGGATGCATTCAGAACAACCTGAAGAAAATAATTTTTATTGTTAAATGCTAGACATTTAAGGGAAACCTGGATTAATGATGTTGGTATTCAGAATTCAAGTTGTATATAAAGCAAAGGTGATAAAGAAAAACAAGATCTTGGAAAACAAATAAAAAATTTCTCTATTACTCAGTATCAGCTTTATGTAGGTTCTTCTGTGGAATTATATTTCAATGTGAAAGTCAAGTTTATAAAGTAGACACAGAAAGTTGTGAAGCTGTTTGCAGAATTATGACCTTCATATGGATCTTCAGAATTCCCAGTTGAATTTTATGGTAGGAAAAGAACCCTCTAGGCAAGGCCAAGGATTCCTTTGTACTTCAAAGTATTAAGTTTTGTAGATTTTGCACACTTTGGTAATTACTTATATGTCAAGTGGGTTCTGTGGGTGCTGTTTCAATACAGCAATCTTCTGTAAATCTGATCTTCTGCAGCAGAAATCACAATATTACAGCATCCTATTTCCTGTAATACACACATGAAGAGGAGTCATGAGGCTCTTAAACCAAAAGGAGGGATTTCAAAGACCAGATTCTAGAAGGAACAGATCTGAAATTACATCCCCTCTCACACATCTGAGTGTTCATGTGATTTTAACGGGCAGATTTTAACAGCTGCTGTTGTGTAGGTGACTCTATAGATCTGGGTGCTTTTTTTCAAGTTTCTTCTTGAAAAATAACTGAGTGTGATTTTAGAGCCCTTCCAGTTACTCAAAGGAAACTCTACTCTTATATTCTCACTTGCCTTGAGTGGTCCAAATATACATCTCCTATATGTCTTGGGTAGACCCTGGGTTTGATGTGCTATGTTAGAAGGAAAATGTCTTTTATTGCTTTTTGAGAAACTGACACTGGGGTGGAAATTTATTCCTAGCTTGTGCCTCAACTCAGGAATGATGAAACTTTTTCTAATTTTCTCCAACTGCATAAAACCACAAAAAAAAAAAAAAAAAAAAAAAAAAAGGAAAGAAAAAAGGACTGGGTGAAGGGGAAAGAAATAGAGAAATAAGCAGAAAATGACAATCAGGTATATATAAAAATTTATGTAATGGTAATTGTATAAAAGGTAATTTAAGGTTTTAGGTGCTTATTTCTTTTCAAATGCTGTTTTCAAGCTCCTTGTCCTTCAGTCACCCTACCTATGCTGGCTTTTGTAAGAGCAAGATCTATGGGGCTGAAATACAGACAGAGGAGAGGATGTGGTCAGATGCAAGGTTTCAGCTGAGTCAGGCTAATCATGTCCCTCAGGCTGCCCATCTTCTCTCCAGCCCACATCCCTGGCCTGGTGGCACACACATACATGGTACAGTCCCTCTGTAGCTCAGCTGTACAAAAGCAGTCTCAGTCTTAAAAAAAAAGCCAAACAAAAGGCTACTACTGACAGCATTTATTGACAATTTATTTATCGACAGTGTTTTAACCCAGAGTGTTTCAACAGGAGCAAATAAGGCAGTGACTGCATTGCAGGCTCTGTCTGTCTGAGATGGTTGTTTCACCCAGACCACAGTGATGGTTGGGGAGGTGGCCTGGGGGCAGCAGACTGACTGCACCTGACTCAGCAGCTAGCAGGACAGCCTGCCTAGCTATCAGAATTACTTTTTTTTTTCCCCCCCAGCTTTTTTAGCTCTTACAGTGCTTGCAACAATTGTGTCTCAAGCAGACATAATAGTGATTTCTGCTGTGAATCAAAAGAGCTGTTGTTGCAGCTGCCAGTTTGTGTGGTGGCTGAAAACCTGAAGAAAAGACAGCATTTTTGAAAGGTCAGTTCCACACTGAGGAAAGAATGGCAATTATAGGATGGAAGTTGGCTGACTTTGTATTTTGCTGTATGATGCTAATCAGTGCTCCAAAATTATTCTTTTTTAATTTAAAATTAAAAAATCCTCTCAGTAATGTGTCTGTTTGCCACAATTTTATTTAGTATTTGGGTGCATTAGGATTCTACCGTGATCTTCCTTTTTCACTTGTTTGACAGAATGAGAAAGCTGTAGTCACTGACAGCATCTTTATTTCATCCAGGAAATGCATTTTATGAAGGTAACAACAAATTCTAAAAAGAAATAAGCACCCATCACCAGTCAAAAAATTGAAAAAAATTGATTCTTCATCTGTTTGTATTTGTTTGTTCTTACATTCCCAGCCTGTCAGTTAGTGGTGATAGGACTGAACAGAGGCAAATCAGGAAGTCAAATTTAGCTGTGAAGCCCTGTCAGTGAACTTTTTTTTTTTTCATCAGAATAATATATGTGTTGTCATGCATCTGCAATTTCACTGTTAATTCTGAGTTTTCTGCTTGATTGAATATATTACATCATTCAAAAAGAAGACAGACGTGTCATACAGGTGAACCACCATACATGACTTATATATGGACTACAGTATATAAAGGATAAATTACAGTAAATCAGTAAATTATCTTACAAAATGTTTTAACCTTTCCAAATAAGATGACACTGTGATACTTTTGTGCACATTCAAAAATAAGGTATTTGGACAATCTGAGCCAGCATCTAGTATTTTCCAGATTTTTTAAATATTACTTACTAAAAGCCACTTATGGGAGCTCCACAATCAAGTAGGCTCTGTGGTTTTAGAGGATTGTAGAGTCTCCATCCTCAAAAATATTCAAAACCCTGATGGACATAGCCATGAGCAGCCTGCTCTAGCTGACCCTGATGTCTTGGGTCAGTTCAGGGGTGTTTAAGAAGCAGGGGGGCCACAGGGGTGGCTCCTGTGAGAAGCTGCTGGAAGCTCCCGCAGTCCTAATTCTGGCCCCGCTTCTGCCCAAGACTGAGCAGAGATGGGAAGCTGGATGTGCCTGAGTGACACATTCAAGAAAGGGAAGAAAAAAAAAAAAACCTGCAAAAGATAAATAATAAAAATTGACCTCCTGAGGAGAGGAGTGGAGGAGGTGAGAGCAATGCCAGAGCAAAGACAGTGAGGAAGGAGGGAGGGTGCCCTAGCAGAGATTTCCCCACAGCCCGTGGTGAGGTGGCAGCCGTCCCCCTGCAACCCATGGAGGAGCATGGGGGAGCAGTCCCTGAAGGATCACAGTGGGCAGACGTGCATCTGCAGCCAGGAAGTGTTACAGGCACTGCTGCAGCCTGTGCAAGGTCTGGAGAGCGGCAGATGTGGATCTGCAGCCACGGAGGACCCCGTGCCAGGGGAGGCGACTGGTCCCGACGCAGGGGAGGTGACTCCGTGTGCAGCCCGGGCTGGGGCAGCCTGTGCCTGAGGGACTGCACCTCCTGGGAGGGACTCATGTCCAAGGGGCTCCTGAAGGACTCTCCCATGAGAAGGATCCCGCAATGGAGGGGGGTGAGGCTGTGACGAGTCCTCCCCCTGAGGAGGAAGGAGCGGCAAAAACAGCGTGTGGGGAACTGACCCTAAACTCCCCCCCCTGCCCCTCCCCTATGCACTGAGGGGAGGCGGCAGTGAAGGGATCGGGGCCCTTGGAGAAGGGGGGGTGGGGTGAGCGGAAAGTATTAGGATCTGGTCGTGTTTTCTCTTTTCAGGTAAATTAAATTAGAGGGGGTTTTCGTTTCGTTTGGTTTGGTTTGGTTTCTTGCCAGGTTGAGTCTGTCTGGGTTTGTTTTGTTTGGTTTTTTTTTTCCCTGTTACTGCGATTGGGCACTGCAAACCTCCCCGTCCTCGTCTTTATTAAGGAGCCTTTAAGTAGATTTTCTACTTCCTGTCCCACAGCGGGGGTGGATGGTGAGTGAGCCGAGGCCTGGTTGTTACCGGCTGGGCTAAAGCTGTGTCACCTGCTCACGGTTTTTAGGCTGCACAGTCTACAGAGACACCTTCCAGTCTCAGTGATTCTCTTGTTCTGTGATAATTTGTATATATAAAAAAAAAAACAAAAACAAAAAAAACAAAAACAAAAAGCCACACACTGTTATAGATACCTCACGAAGTAGAAAATGCAGACTCATATCTTTTAGGTAATAATCTCTTGTGTTAAAAATAGGACTAATTTTGAACATGGCTGGAAAATTAAGTGGTATGAATTTAATCTAGCCATTAGATGGCATGTGTAATCTTCTGTCACTGTCAGATCACTTCAATAGAGTTAGCTGAATAGTTGGAGGAGCAGTATGATCTCATAAATCCCTATTGTGCCTCCTTTGTAGACCATACATCACTTATTTCCTGCTCAAAGCCCTGGGGGAAGACCATTATAGTTGTATTGTGGTAGTATAGTCTGATTTTTCTAGTTCCCCAAGCCTTGTGGTGCTGAGTTGTGAATTTCATGGGTAGCTGGGACTGAAATTGCACCAGAAATTTAGGATGGCTCTGTTGTGAGCAGCAGTCACTCTTACATGTTACAGGCTATAGTGGCTCCATAGAACTGTTTGCAAAGTCTATACTGAGTGGTTCTTGGTTCTCACAAGCTTCATCCAAGAGTTGCTTCAGCTGGCCAGTCTGGTTCTGCATCCTTTTTTGTGAATCCCCTGCTTTATATGACAAGGTTTTTAGAAAGTGGAAGGTCTGGAGAACACTGGCTCTGTGTATTCAGTAAGAACTCAAGCCTACATTTTTCCATGGTAGATGATCAGGACAGTACTCTGTGTCCCCTTCTTGGCCTCTTTCAGACAACTCTGGAGTAAAGCCATCATGTAGGGGCAGAGGATAATTTTCATGCATGTTTCCAATGCCTAGTTAGCATATCTCTGAAGGGTGATCCCAGTGATAGCAAGAACATCTTAAAGCAAACTTACTTGTCAGGGAGCCCATTCATTACAGCTTCTGAGCTGCCAGGAGGGGGGCACAGCTGTTTCCTACCTGGGCTCTGCTGGAGCTTTGCTGCCACTGGAAAGAGCTGTGGCTGCTACGAAGAAAGGCAGCAATGCCAATGGCTCTACTCTCTGAACTACAGTGCAAGGGCCTTCCATGTCCAGATCATGAAAAAGGCGGGCCACAATGTCTTGCCAGACTGAGTGTAAATATATATATATTTGTGTTGGTGCTCTATTAGCTTTTGACAGAAGTTTGTGGCATTTCGACAGTTTCTTCAACACAGATTTCCCCTCCTTCCCATGATGCTGGGGCAACTTCTCTGGTCTCTCTTAATAAAGCCTCTGTGCCTCCCCCTCTTTCTGTCAACACTTATTAATAGTCTCTTACTACAGCTATATGAATCAACCATTAAGCAAAGCACACTTTGTTTTGTCACCTATTTCTTCTTCCAAATGATTTATTTTGATTTCTGAAAGGTTTTCTTCTTATTAAGATTACGCTACGTACATGAGCATGACTCTGCCTTGTGGTGTGAAACAAAAAAGTTTTAGCAACTAATTTTTCTGTTCTGCATGTGAATCTCCAACTTGCCAATTAAAGACTAACTTGTGAGGTAGAAGACTTTAGGGAAAGAATATGCTGTGGAAATCAAGAGCAGCTGAAGGAAGGAATGAAGCACAACTCAGTTAAAATACACTTTGTTTGAGTGTCTTTGTTGTTAAGCTGAAGTTATGGTTAGTTGGACTACCAGCAAGTCAACAGGTTAGGCAGAAAAAAAGATGAGGCTACCAATGAGAGTTATTCTGGCTTGCAGCCTTTTCGAAATAAAATAGCAATAAAAAAAATCAATCAGAAAGATTAAAAAGAGTTGCTTTGGGGTTTTTTTGCTACCAGACATTCTTTTAAGGAAATTTGAATTTAATGGGCAAAATTATTCATTGTATTAAACAGAGGGACCAAAATGTTGACAAGGATTTCCATATATCCTGAAGAGGCAAAACAATTTTACCAGAAGCTTTGCCAAGCAAATAAGAGGATTTAGGCATAATAAAGTGGAAAAAAATTTCATATAAAATCTGAGCTTGTAGCTTTTAAAATACTATAGTGTTGGCTTCAAAAATTTGACAACACCCTTAAGGAAAAACAGTAAAATCAATACAGCTATTGGAAAGAACTCTTTGAGCTTACAGTAGCATAAAGCATAATTTGATTAGCTGTATTCCCTCCATTTCAATGGTATTAGGAACCCAGCTCAATAGAAAATCCCAACCTAAGCTGTCCTTAATATTTATTTCCCCTATTATTGTAATAATCAGCTCTACTCAAAACCTGGCTTTTGTGAGTCTCTCTGCTCTCACCCCAGTAAGAATCTCCATCAGTAACTTGTACCAATTAGGAGTCTAATTTTTGGTAAAATAGCTGGAGGTGATGCCAAACTACTACTGTCACTGGAACATTTTGAAAAGGATATAACTCAAAGTTGGAAGGGGATGTTCTTACACATCTTTCTTAAGCTATGCACAAAGAGCATCAGCATTATTTCAGATTTTGAACTTCAATAACATCTGGGAAGAGAAATATATTTGTAGCCCAGGTTTCTGCCTACAGTTTTGGAAGACTGATGCTTTCTGTCACTCACCTGTGTTTTCTATTAACTTTGTTGGAAGAAGTGACCTGGCCTTTAATGACTAATGTTACAAGTCCTTATGTTAGTAAAGCACTAAGTAAGCACTTTCTGTTACTTCTGTGTATGCCACAGGTATGTCTGCAGATAAAACAAAGTAGGAGTACCAATCAATTAAATGTTGTTAATTCATTTAAGAAACATTCTTACTAATATTTCAAATTAGTCACTGACCAACTCAGACCTTTCTGCAAAGAAAGCAGATAAATTTGGTGGTTCTCTATAGCTCTAGTTAACAGCTGAAGCAGAACACTTTTTGCTCCATTTAATCTTCTCAAAAATATTTTTTTCAGCTTTTTGTGTACTGCAATAAAACATGATTACTTAAGATTTTTCTAGGAACAAAATTTCACCATTTTGCAAGA
Organism: Heliangelus exortis; assembly: GCF_036169615.1. Classification (NCBI taxonomy): domain Eukaryota; kingdom Metazoa; phylum Chordata; class Aves; order Apodiformes; family Trochilidae; genus Heliangelus; species Heliangelus exortis. The sequence continues at coordinate 28,740,256 of NC_092424.1, read as the reverse complement.
AGCAGCCATATAAGAGCATATAAAATGGAAAAAAACCCCAAATGTGATCAAACGTATCAACAGCAAACATTTATGCCCACCATAGTATGTGGGAAAATCCCACTTTTTTTAGCAGTGTGGATGAATTTACTCAGATATATTCTTTTAATCTGATAACTTTGACCTCTCGTATTCTTCTTCAGTTGCATCAAGAAAAGAATGATACTGCCAGGACACTGATTGGCCTTAATGGCCCTGACCAGCCTTTCCTGGGATTAATATCCACACCACTTCCCTAAAGCTCCTTTTAAGACTTGGCACTAACTCCCTCCTCAAACTATGTCACAGGACTGCTGCTTTCTGGCCTTGCCTCTGGATAGACATCAGACCCATGCTCTAAATAGCTTCTTTCCTGTGTAGACCCTTTGGGTGTATGTAGTTGCCTTGTTTCCAGCCTCATCTCTTGCCTCATCTCATTTTCTTCTTGGCTGGACCTTGACCATAGCTCAGTTCCCAGAACTCTCAGTGCTGCCAGAACCTAGCTCTGCTACTGGGGGCTCTGCACCACCAGTGAGGTACTGCCTTAGCTGGAGTCATCTTCCCCTCAGGGAAGGCCTGTCCTTGCTGAAAAACAGCAATTACCTGGCTGGTGCATGGGGAAAAGGTTTTTTTTAATCAGAGAAAAGGTAAGAAGAGTTTTGGAGAGAATGAGCTTATCAAATAAGTTCATTCAACAGGTCTATGTCCCACTAAAACTGGAAGAGATTCTATGGATTTAACCCAAAAGGCTGGTATGGGCAGTTAACTGGCAAGTTGCACCTTTTAAAGCCATGTTGACAACTGAAGAGATTGAGACATTTAAATAATTTAAATACTGTGAATGGGATCTGATGCAAATTCTCTGTTTAATAAAACTTAAAATGCTTTTAAAATTTTTGACCAGCTGATTAACTTGCAGATATATATTTGTAGCTTGCAACAGGAACATTAGTATGACATGACTACAGGAAAATTGAACAGTCTTTTTGTATGAGATGCACCTCAGTGTAAGACCACTGTTTGCATAGATCTGGGGCAGAATATACTTATAAAGCTGTTGCAAAACATTAGCCAGCAACTACACTGACGTGTTGTTGGCTAAGTTGTAGTTGTAGTTTAAGTTCATCAGTCTACAGAGCACAAAGAACAGAACTACAACAGAAATATAAAAGCATGGAATCTCTCTCCTTTTTGACTGATTTTAGTTGGGGTTGCACTGGAAATATGAGACTTCAGTAATAACTACACAGTCTTGTAAAGACAATTTCAATGACTAATTATAGTTGTTTGGTTTTGATTAATTGAGAAAAGAGATTTGCTAGCCTTCCTTGAACAATGACATGACTCTATCTAGTCAGGTCAGAAATGGACTATTAAGAATTATTGAAAATAACAAAACTGGAAAAAGGATAAGAGATTAATAAAGTCACAAAGAAACTTCATTCCTTTTATTTAGAGACCTGAATTTACAAAGGCTTGCCTGTAAATTCGTCCTTGGCCCTGTGAATAGTCCTATTGATTTCAATGAAATGTCCCAAAACATGGAGGCTTAAGCACTTAATGTGTCCTTGCAGGATTCTGACTCAATTCAGACTGCAATCCTGCATTTTAAAGTAACACCTGGACTCTCTTTTGGAAGGTTTCAGTCATATTAAAATGTTGAGTTTCAAGAGAAAACTATCAAAAAAACCCTCATCATTTTTTAATAATTTTTTCCTTTGGTCTATTTATTCTAATGTTAAAAGACTCCAAGACTTCTGTTTAAAAAGTACATTTTGAAAATCTGTGGAGATGATCCAGGAGACCTGCTCTGAGGCCTCTACAAAAAGTTAAAATTTTAGATTTGGTTTTGTGTATTCAAGTTTTTGCTAAGATGAAGTTTTAGAAGTCTCATCTACAAAGCAGTGAATCTGCATGTCTAATATAGAAAGAAAAATGGCTAGTGGTTGTAAGATTTTGAGACAGAGAAAAACAACTGTTTCACTGAAAGAAAACAGTAAATAAAGGGCAGAACTGATGAGAAATCAGGTTGGTTGCCCAGTACAACAGGTTACACTGCAATTTGGATTGAGAATAGTTTGCATTTGCAGTTAGTACTTGCTAATTTGCTTCAAGACTTTTCATTGTTTTGAAACTGTGTGTAGAGATTTATTTATTGAGCTTCTAATTTTAGTTGATTTTATAAGTGTATTGGAGAATAAATACTTCAAAGAATACCGTAGATGCCAAACAGCACATCTCACTTAGACCTAAAAAGCCTTTTTTTGCAGTAGGATATTTCAGTAAGTAGAGAGATCGATTGAATAACCTGCTCTGGGCATCAGAAGAGGGTAATTTCATTGTTATCTTTTTCCAAGATCTCTAGGTGCATTCATGTATCCCAGAAAAAGAAGCATGTTTCCTCATGAACAGTTTTCTCTCTAACATTGTGATTCCACCAATGTCAAATGACTTGTTCTGGTTTCAGAACATACTGGAATTATACTGCTTGTAGGGGAAGTATAGGTCATTGAAAATAAAGCTGTTAATGGCCTCTTACTGCTATTTATGTAATATGTAGTACTTTTAACCATTAATTAGGAATATAGAAGGATTCTCAAAATGTCAGCTTGAGCAACGTCAAAACAAAAAAATTGCAAAAAAATGTCCACAGTAGTCTTCTTTTTATAATCCTAGGGTTCACATTAATTGATGTAAGATAAGAAGTTCACATGGTCTTTACTCACAAATATTATAAAATTAAATTACCTTGCATGATACTTTTTGGTGGAAATAACGAATATGTTTCTATCTGCCTTGCAGGCATTTAAGTGTATGAGAACCTGAATCAAAATATTCTTTGTACTCACTAGCGTTGTCTGAAGTAAATTATGCTATCAGTTGTATATCTGCTGAAAGTCTAGTTTCAACTAAAGAGAAAACCAAATTATTTTACTATCAAAATGCTGAGGTATGGTATAACACAACTTTGTTGCTCAAGAGCAATTCCTGCTAACCTTACTGATGATTAAAGCTGACAGATGGTTGGGGTTTTTTTCCCAATCCTATTAGATCTTTTTTGTCCCTTGAAAGAGGCAAATTCTCCAGGAAGCTTAGAAATGAGGTTATTTCTTACTGCACTACTATTATTTAGACTTTTTCCAAAGTTGGTATTGTGGGGTTTTTATTTGAAGCATAATCAAAGGAATACTGTCTTTTACAAAAGGTAAAGACCTGAAGTGAAATTGAGCTCTGTTCCTTAGTCCTCCATCTCCTTTTAATGATTTCTGTTCCTTTAAAAATTATGCATGAAAAATTTTGAATATTATAGCTACATCATATTGGAAAGCTTTCCCTTCCTGGTAAAACCAGTTTATTTGTAATTTGCCTCTTAATATACCCTTTTCCTCCAAAGCATCAAAGGAAAACATTCACTACAGCTCAAATGTGTTCTGACTTTCCATGGTTTGCCTCATGAGGCGTGGTGGAGAATGAGACAGTTCATTATAGCTTATGTAAAGACACACTTTTCTTAAGTAGTATTCAGGGGTATACCTTCAATATCCCTCACTCCTAGCAGTGAGGTGACAGAGAACTGTTTTATAGAAGATGGAGAATGAGTGCCTAAGCTCTACTTCTTCTACACTGTTTGAGTTCTATGAATGGCAGTGGAAATGAAAGTCTGGAGGCATGCTCATAGTGGTACAAAAAAAAAGATAGACTCTTTCTTAATGCTTTTGGATCTTTTGAGGATTACAATGTGCTGGTGAGGCCAGTGAGAAGACTCATTGTGGCTGCTTATGAGTTCCAGCCAGTAAGTCCCACCCACTTCTGGCATCATGTAATGTGTTCAAATGTGGCAATTGAGGAATCCACCAGTTTTTCTGCTTTCTTGTCTCTGCAGACCCTTGGTCTCCTCATGAACCTGGATGGCCTTTACACTTCTGTCACCAGGGGCCAAAGGAAGGGAAAAGTGAGAAACAGTGGATTTCCTTCAATGTCTAGCAAAAGTACTGGGAGAGAGAATGTCACTAACCATCTAAAGCAAGGTAGATCTTACAAAGAGGCTTCTTTGCAAAAGCCTACGATTTCTATAAAAATTGGTCACTTAGAGTGTGTTCTTAAAAACAGATGACAAATAAATATTTTACAGAGATCCAGACTCATTGGACAAGCAATTCAATAAATATTACTACATTTCAGTAATGCATATTCATACAGTTTTCAGTGTCTCCATACTTTGCCCATTTTAATTCCTTAAACACCTTAAACAGAAGTTACTTTGACTGGCTGAGGGTCATCAGCATGAGTCAATGACACAATGATCTGCCAGTATTTCTTGACACCTTATAGCAAAATTGGTACTCTCTGACTGGTGGCTAAAAGGCTGGTGGCTCTGAGTTTTCTATATGGACATGAATGGAAGTGTAAATATGAAAGTATCTTTAGACTGTAGTTCAAAGGAAAGTTCAAAAGTAAAATACATTTGGAGAGGAAGAAGCAGGTTTAGATTATGACTTGAAGGATTAATGCAAAAGACCTGACTGTACTTGCTTGGTTTTCTCATTGGGTTAACAACTGGATAAGCTGCTAATTCAGCCACCTCTTAAAAGACAGAGACTATAATTTCAGATGTTTAATTTCCGTGCTTTTCTGGCTACCTGACAAGCTAGCTGGCTGATGACTGCAGATCCATTACTCGTTGTTGGTCTTGTTTTCCTGAGGTATAACTCTATAGCAACCTACTATCTCTTCAGTTACATCTTTCTCTGGATTTGCTTTTCTTAAGAAGATAGCAGAAGAATGGCTGAGGGTAATCTTGAGTCTTATAAACATTCCTGGTCTTAATGTTCACTAAAATATTAGAAAAACATCTCAGCAGAGGTTAAGAACTTGTAGAGAAGTACAAATGAAGGCTGAAGGCACAGGCAGTCATTAAGTTATATATATTTGTCAGGCTTTCCTGATAAGTTAGTTTAAATAAATCTACCGTGTTACATCTCAAAAGACTACTCCCAAATAAATCTTGAATCAAACAGTGTTTTTGCAGGTTAATGGTCATCAGTAACTAATGGTTACTCTCTGTCTCCCCATTCCCTTGCCCCCACCCACCCCCTTTTTTTCTTTTTCTTTTTTTCTGGAAAGCAACAGTGAAATAAAGCGTTATGCTCACCAGAAATAAATACAAATGAAAATAATTTGGTATTACAATGTCAAGCATCTAGCAGGAGGGGCCAAGACAGTGACGTGAGAGGATTATTCTGCCACTTTGCAAATACTTAGATAACAAAGAACAGCCTTAAAAAAATACAAACACATAAGTGTAGATATTAATATGAATTAGAATTTATACTGACACAGGCAAGAAAAAGGAACTTTGTGTACTATACCCACCGCACTTCTTTTCAGGTTCAGATTAGGTTTTTGTGGGTGAATTGCAGATTAATGACTGAAATAATTTCAAATTATAAATATACTAGAGAAATGTGGTCTCCTTTGGGGACGTTATGCAATCAGAGAGAAAGATAGTGATTTGCTCAGTTATGCACCTTGCTCTAATATTGGCCAGTGGTGTTGTCTGTGTCAGAGGGAAGAACCTAAGTTTTTCAGTGTGTTTCCTAGCTGGATGTGTCTGCAGCATGGATACCTTGGTGCTTAACTTGATCAGAACCTCACCAAACACAATAGACTGCATGGTATTGTAGACCTAATAACTGTTTTGCTACTTGATGGTGACTCCCTTGAAATAAAGGTATGTCCCACAGACCTAGAAATAGCAGCAATAGGTTTGCTTACTAGAAAATCTCTGAAGAAAAATGTGGAAAGCACATGTGCATACTAAGTGAGACCTATGGAAACTTCATAATGCTACATTATTAAAATCATTTCGCTTCCCCTTCTTAATACCTCTCTCTGCCTTTTCTTGGGAGATCCCATGAATAGGATACTACACTTCCTAAATCTAGACCCTTTTTGAATGTGAGTTAAATTATTCCTTTTATCCCCTTCAAGGTCATTATTGGAAAACAAAGTTCTCCCAACACTTCATACAGCACATCATATCCTTGATTCATTTAGTGGCAGAGTTCAGTTGGTGAGCTCTGTCTATAGCACTATAATCAGTGATTAGGTCTCCATGGAAGCTCTAAAAAACATGCCAGCTCTAATGAGCACTTTTAAAACTCACAATAACCTAAGAAAAATTTTACAAATCTGAATGAGCTGTTCATGTCATTTTGTTTCTTCCCCGTTTTGTCCTTGTTTTGTACAAATAGATCAAAACTCTTGGCAAGAGCTCATATAGACTAATAGACATAAATAAGTATTAAGATGGTCACTATAGCGTACTAAGAGCTGGTTGACGAGCACAGGATTTACAAAATAACAGAGAGAGAAACTGAGGTGATCCTTATATTTTGCATGACCATTTTTTTTTTTTTTATTTTTTTCCACATTGAGAAAATTTTGCAAAAGATAGAAAATCCTAATAATTACTCTTAGTACAAAAAGCACAGGAAACCCTCTGGTGATGTAAGTCTATAAAATAGTTATAATTATTGCTAATAAAAATAATTTTCTAGCAATCTGCTTGTCAATTTCTATCATTCAGCAATTGATTACTTTATAAAAAAAATCCAACTGTTCTAGTTGTTGTACTTTTTCCTGTTTGTGTACCATTCTGAAATAATTATAAATTTTAAATTAAAATTGAATTAAAACAAAATGTCATTATAAATATTAAAATAAAACCACTTTGAAGATAAAAAATCAAATATATCACCAACTTGAATGGAAAATATATTTATTTAATATGAATCTCCCACCAGAAATCTGGAAGTAATGCAATGCTGCATTTTAATAAATTCTAACCCTTCTCCATGTCTTTAAAAATGTGTTTCTTATGTGCTAGCATCACAGTTTCTCTGTAAACATAATTTTTCAATGTGACTTTTTAGCTTTATTATTTTTACATTAATAAATCAAACCATAAAAGCATTCTTCTTAATGCTACCTCAAGACATGAAAAATACCTTGTAAGGTAGGAGACTAATCAAAAATAGTAATGGAAATGAGTTGTTGCTTTTTAACAAGACCAATAAAATGTGAGGTGACATTCCAAAGAAATCATAGACTTGATTTTAACCCCATAGATCTGAAGGTTCGTTGGAAACACAACATTCTCAATTCTATATGACCTATAGGTTTTATATATATATATATATAGGTAATATATATTGGGTTGGGGCAATCCCAAGCACTTGAGAACAGCCCTGAGGAAAAGGACTTGGGGTTGCTGATGGATGAAAAGTTGAACATGAACCGTCAGTGTACACTTGCAGCCCAGAAAGCCAACGGGGTCCTTGGCTGCATCAAGGGAAGTGTGGCCAGAAGGCCAAGGGAAGAAATTTTCCCCCTCTACTCTGCTCTCATGAGACCCCACCTGGAGCATCCAGTTCTGGAGCCCCTATTACAGGAAAAACATGGACGTGCTGGAGCGTGTCCAGAGAAAGGCCATGAGGATGATCAGAGGGCTGGAGCACCTCTCCTGTGAAGACAGAGTGAGAGAGTTGGGGTTCTGCAGTCTGGAGAGGAGAAGACTCTGAGGAGACCTTATTGTAACCTTCCAGTATCTGAAGGAGGCTACAAGAAAGCTGGAGAGGGACTTTCTATGATGTCAGGTAGTGATAGGACAGAGGGAATGGATTCAAAGTAGAGGAGATTCCATTCCATTTAGATTGGAAGTTAGGAAGAAGTTCTTCACCATAAGGGTGGTGAGACACTGGAACAGGTTTCCCAGAGAGGTGGTGGAAGCCCCATCCCTGGAAGTTTTTAAGGCCAGGCTGGACAGGGCTCTGAGAAACCTGATCCTAGTGGGAGGTGTCCCTGCCCATGGCAGGGGGGTTGGACCCAGATATCTTAAAGTTCCCTTCCAACCCTGAAAATTCTATGATTCTATCACTTATAGGATGCTGTAGTTCAATCTTCCATGAGTACTGATTCCTTTTGATGTTCTCGTAATGTTGAGATTTGATCCGTGGCAATTTGCTGTTGACAAATTAAATGTTAAATTGCAAGCATTCTGTATAAATCTGAACAAAAAGAACAGTAGACCAGCTCCAAGGCAGTTCAAGCCCATATTACTTAGACTTCTAATTGAATTCTCCATGATGGATTTTGATAGATTTTTGGAGGTGATCATTGATCAAAAAAATTAGGAAACACTGATTAAAGCTTCCACATCACAGCACCTGTGACAATTTGTGTTTTAATTTTGAGAGGTGTAGTGTTTAATGAAGCAAAGAAAAATGAGATGTGGTACTCTCCTCTGATATTTCAGGATAATTCAATAAATTTATTCTCTAACTTTGAATGTCTGTGTCAAAAAATTATTGTCCAAATGCAAAGAACATTGCAACAATGGCTCTGACAGGGAAACGCAAGGTATGAATATGTATACCCATATTAATTTATTGCTGTTTTCCAACATCAAGCAACTGATGTTCAAGAACTTTTTGAGCAAGAAATATTTTAAATTTAATGACTATGTAATTAAGAGTTAACATTGGTCTATGTGAATATGGAGACATACAAAAGTGTAATGTGGGATTTAAAGTCTTTCACCTTTTCTGTTTTTATCAATTATTTGAAGTCACAGCTGTATGCATCTAATAATCTCCTTTAATGGTCTAATTAGTGACAGAGAGGAGTGGGGCAATTAGAAAAATAGAATTCTAATTTGGGCAGAGTCACAGCCTTTTCTGCCAGGTCCTCTATCAAGGTTATTTTTACCCTTTTCAGTGAAACAGAATCAGTCCTCAACCCAAGAGATTATACTGAGGCAGATGCTCGCAGATTTATACCACCTGTCCCCATAAATTCTCTGAAGCAACCTCATAATGTGTAACACCTAAGGATCTCTTTTCCAACTTATATATTGCTGTTTGCCTTAATATAGTACAAAGTATTTTGCAAATTACTTCATTCTCTTTGCAAATGAAATACAGCTGTCTCTTCAGATGTAAAACAGGTTTTTTTGGCAGTAGGTAGCAGAACAAAAAGTAAGGACTGTGTTTGACCTACTATAAGAAAAATAAAATGCACACTAGAACGTAAATTTGGCCAGGGCATTTGGAGTAACATATTAGTAATAAGAAAAATGCTTTTGAATTTTTCTGTGACTCTGTTAATAGTAGCACTTGCTTACTAGTTCTTTTGAGAAGATACAAAAATCATACTTGGATCGAAGATACAAAAATCATACTTGGATCAACTTTTCTAGCTTGAGTAAAATTCTAGAAAGAGATAAAGTTCAATTCCTTTTTTATCTAGAGTTGACAAAGGCAAGTTTTTATATGTGTGAAATACATTTTAATATCATTGCTTTTGGTTAATACTGGGGTTTTGTCAAGATCTTTGATATCTCTTGATTTCAGTAAGAAAATCAGACTGGTGGACAACTTGAAAACATACTAGGAAAGAAAATGTAATGCTAGACACCTGACATCGGCTAAGGAATATTTTTAGAGCTTTTATCTGTACCACAACTGCATGAAGTTGAATTAATAATTGATTTTAAAACTTCTGTACTGATTAACAATAAAACAGTTTTTTGAGTTTTGAATTTTGATTGCATTTGGGTACTTACACTATATCTACCATGGCATTTTCCTACTCAAACCACACTTCTGCAGACTGGTGGCAGAGGCACTGCACAGCTTTTGCCTGTACTGATTTGTATGTCCAGTTTCCCTGAATATTCTTCTGTTTGCCATTGCTAAGTTTCTAAGAAGTTAAGTTTGAAAGAAAACTTATACAGATACTGAAAAATAAAAACTTTATGCATAAAAACCTTGAGAATCAATTTACATATATAGTCCCATTGAGCAATGTGTTATTACCAAATTCTCGTAAAGATACATGCTGAGCTATTTACAGGATGAACCAAAGTAATTAGCTATATCTGTTGTAATTAGGAGTCAGCCAGTATGTCATCTGAGATAATTGTATTGCAGTACAGATAATTTTTTGAAAAGCAGATACTGCATGGAATTGTGTACTAGTATGATGATACTTCTCCAGGAAAAAAATTTCAGTGATGACTACCAAATTAAGGTATTGCAATGGTTGAAAAAAAAACTTTAGGAAATCAAGTTAATTTCAACATTGTTTCTATTACTCATATGTCTACAATACTTCTATCTTCCTTTTATATTTTTCATTATTTTGATTTAGAAAAGTAGCCTCAGTGTTTAAAGAACCAAAACTTATCTCTTAGCAGAACTTCACTGAAGTCAACAGAAGTGCTGCAACCTTTTGAATTCTTTTCTTCCAGGTATGCAAGTCTAGATATACATTTTTTTTAATGCAGGACTGGGGAAAATCATTCAGGAAACAGCCATTGGAAAATGTGATTTTTTTTTTATGTATCAATAAACACATAAAAGAATTAATGGAGTTTTATTGGCCAACTTCAACTTTTGCATGTAATCTGACTTGATTACGTCTCTCTTCAATAAAACATTTATTTTATTGAGAAGTAGCTAAATGATTGTCAAAATCACAAATATTTTGTTTCAAAATTTCCAGGTTTGCACTCCAGTCCAGCTCTGTACTAAGGTTGTGATTTGGAGAATGACAAGTGCTTGAGCTGCAGTGGGAATGGGGCTGGAAGAGGCAACATGAGGAGAGTGTGGGCTGGGAAAAGGTTTGTCTCTGGGAAATTTCTCATCTGTAGAGTCTTTTGTGGTCTTCCACTCAGGTTCAGCCTACTGAAGGAGTTTATGCAAAAATAGTTCTGCTTTAATTTGTTTGGGCTGTCATGCCTCTGGCTGATGGTGGCAGTTTAATTTGGAACATGGTTTATTTTCACAGACTCTCTCCCTGGCTACTCTTAAATTAAAAATTACAGGGTTCCAAAGTTCAGTGGCTCTATGTTCCTGCCAGAACTCCCTTAGTTGAAACATCTCTGGGGCAATTTCCAACTGGTGAAGACACACCCTTGTGGCAGACTCCAATATTTGAAAATAAGACTATTGCAGCAGCAGGGTACAGCAGACCAGCTGGGTTAGATGCCAATATCTGTGGTAAAAATGAGGCATTTCTACAGGGTAATAGAAGATTGAGACTGATGAACTCATCCAGGAGTATCAGAGAAACAAGTATACTAATTAAGAAGGCTAAGTATCCAATACAAAGGTCTGAAGAAATTGCTGAGGTCTCTACTGTTCATATGCAGTGAGTCCGTGAAGCACCAAGGTAAAAATTAAGTACCCTTGTGCGCTCCTGGAGTGATGAAGTGTGCAACCAGCTGCTTAGCAAAGAAGGAGGCAGCAATTAACACATCTTGTTTCAATAACGAAGTAGTGCCCAGGGGATGGTGGTACATAATGGGAGATGCTGGTTCTGAGCTGGCCTCCTTTTAGTAAAGTGTGAGTCTTCATCCCAGACCCTATATCCCAAGCAGGTAATGTAACTATCAGGCAGTGACAGGGCACAAACAAGCAAGAATACGAGAACCAAAAGGCTAGAAGTAGACAGACAAGATAATTTATACCTCTACCTTTTCATCAGGGCTTTCAACAGGAAAGAAGATGGACTTCTGTTTGGTCTCCATTTGTCTCTATCTATTCTTACCCAGTTTCAGTATAATTTTAAATGTCCTTCCCCTATATCTTTTTCATTGTGGTATTCCAGTATAAAAGGAGATGTTTGGATCCAAAGCCATTCAAGTTTTTGGTAAAGAAGACTTTTCCATTAGGCAGTTGTGAAAAAGGTGAGAAACCTTCTAAATTTTGTTAGTCATGGTTTCTTACAGGGAATTAGTAACTAGGTGTATCTCTGCACAAAACTGAGTTGCTGCAAAGCAATCAGGGTGAGCTTTTGCTCATACTGAAACCCTAGAGTTTGCCCACTGAGTATGGAACTCAGCAGTGAGATGGGGTTGCTTTTCAGCAAGAAAGAACTTAGTAAGTATTAGTGGTCAAAAAGTGACCTAAGAACTACATTCTACACAAAGCATATCAGTATTAGAGTTTCTATAATCTCCTTTTATGGTAGACACCTGATGTCCTTTGCCAAGCTGGAGGACTAAGACCAACTATGACATAGCCTTGAGAGGAATATTATAGGAAGGTTATGTGAAGGAACAATAGATTGAACTTTTCTAAAGCTATTACATCATTTTGGTTAAGCATGATTACTTTGTCTACATCTTAAATAGTAATATCAGTTGTATAATATGATATTTGGTAAGGACATTGATGGATAAGTCAAACTTGAAAAATGCTATGCAACTTTACCAAGCTTTAATACACAATATTTATGATAGCAGTGACTGATGAACTCATCCAGGAGTATCAGAGAAACAAGTATACTAATTAAGAAGGCTAAGTATCCAATACAAAGGTAACACAGCTCTAAGTGAAAGCATTTGTAGAAAGAAAAAGCTTTAAAAAGTCTTATCTATTAGTCAAAAGGCACATTAGGTTATAAATCTCCTGTGTCTTCTAGAATGGGATTTTTGCATTGTGATGTAAAAGTACACAAAGACATGTATCCTACAGGCCTGCTTTTAGCTCATGAAAGCATTCATGTAAGAGCATGGTGAAACTAAATTATGTTTAAAGAGTATGGTAGACAATAAATCACATGTTATCCTTATAATGATTAGCTAATTGATTTTATAAATAAGCTCATAACATTTCGGTCTTTAAAAAGCTGATAGCAGGATTTTGGAAGAAAAAAAAATAAAGTGGGTAGGCCCATCACCCTAAAAGGAATGTTCTTGACATTAACCTTGACTTTTCCTCTGTCCAATAAGAATTTTACTGGAAAGTGGACTAAACTTTATCACATCCCCTGTGCCTAAATGGTCTTAGAGGCAATTTACCAATGACCTTGCCTGGATTTCTTTTGGACCCAATTTATGACAAAATGAATTCCTAGTTTTTTTAGGGATTCCTGCTAAGAACTGCACCTCATACTGTTATTGTTTTCTTTCCATTAACTTTGAACATGGTGTTGGATACTGATTAATTGCTTCTCCTTTCTGTTTGCCAGGTGCATTTTCCAGGTCTCATCTCTGATAACAGATGCCATATCTCTGTGTGTATATTTTTATGTTACTGAATTAACTGTTTGTACTCTAAGACCCTCATGGTCTAAATGATGACTCAGAATTTTACTGATTTTGTGCTGCACACAGTAAGGGCTAGAGGGAGAAATAGCCATGAAGGCTCATTAAGGTCATGTTCTTCTCATCCCACAGCTGTGGATTTAGCCTAATGAGATACAGACAAAAATGTTATGTTGATAGAGGCAGTGTAAGAGTCAAACTTATGAAAAGGTCAAACTGGTGAAATCACAGCTGCATTGGCATAATTCTAGGCCTCATATACTCACACCACAAACATTTACAGTGCATTCCTACTACTTTTGTTTCCATTTGCTTCAGTACTATGCTCAGAGCTAGAAAGCAGGTCTGAAGTGGATTCCTTCAACTTTTAGTGTTTCTGAAAAAAGGGAATATCCAAAATATTTACAAAATATTCAGTATGTATTTATATTTACTGAAAAATCCTTATTACTATGAATCTACAGAATATGCATAAAAGTTAATCTTCAAATATGTTATCAAAATGCCCCAAATCAGGTTTTTTTTCACTCTTTCTTTCTTCTTAGCACAGAAATATGACCTTGATAATAATGTACCCTTCTTAAGATAAAAAACAGTCTCTGGTTACAGATTGCAATGGACACACAGGGAAATAACATATATAGTACAGGTTCTATCTGTTGCATGTCCTGATGTGTTTTTTGCCTCTATTTTCTCATTTGCTTTTAAAACTGAATGTAGTACACTTCATTGAATACAGTCACTGTGAAAATACATTAATATTTCCTCCTTTTGTGTTTTCATTTACAATAACTCTGGGACCAATTTCTGTATTAATTTATGACTCTCAATCTGTTGACCTTGATAATGTCATTGATTGATAATTTTTTTTTCAGGTCTTTGATTTTGTGGCGCTAACAGGCTGGAGCTTAGTAAACATTTTTTTCACTTTCCTTTTGTGATGATATTATGTGGTTTAAAAAGAAAAGTACCGATCCCCAAAATAAATATGTTTCATGCATATTCTATCCTGCAAAGTGGCATTGACAGGGTGATATTTGGATTAGCTGAACTTCTGAACCTTCTTCATATACCTCCATTGCTGCTTGTTACTCCTGCACATCTCTGATAGCCCCTGAGGAATATCAAAATCCAGTGTACCTTAAACAAAGGAGACTGTCATGAAACCACATATGATGGTTTCCTCAGTATGTCATTTTAAAGTTCTAAAAAAAAAATTATAATCCATCAGTTTCTGACAAAAGATGACAGAAAAAAATTAGAAGCAATTTGTTTATTTATTTATTTAAATGAAAATTATTTTCAAATAGGTGTGGAAAGTGTTGAAAATTCTTCTCTCCAGTAGAATGTATAAATACAATAAGAACTAAAAAGCTGAGGCTGCTTTGGAGCAGAAAAAATAAAGAAGCCAAAGTAAGGAAAAAAATACATACATATACAAAGGGAAAAGAATGAAGAAACATAATCTATAGCACATTTTGAAGTACTGACATTGATAACAGACATTTCCCAGATATTATATGGCTGGGAAACTTGCATCTTGACTACTGATCATGAGAAAATAAATCAACCATCCTAAGTAAAATGCACAACCATGAATAAAGACCATATAAAACCTGCTAATATATTAATTATTATAGTGCCTCAAGCTGCGAAGCTTTACACAGAGTTAATTATCACCATGTTAATGAATGGTGTGACAATAGATACAGAGTAGGTAAGTTCACTTGCTCAGTGCATTTGAAGAGAGATATTCATTATAATGCAAAAATTAGAAGTGAATGACCTCAATTTTTCTACAATTTCTCTCATCCATTCTATTAGTGTTAGTGGTTGCACTCCACTGTGGATGCAAATAATTACAAGCTGTTCAATAACATATATTAGCTGTGCTGTCTGTTCCATTTTGTGTTAAGGTGTCTAAGAATAGTATATCAGTTCTGTGCACAGGAAGAATTTGGTTTTCTTCACCTAAATATTTGGGGAAGACAAGAAGATTGGAATCTTCATAGTTTCTTGGTCTCACTCAATCTTTAATGCTTGCAGATATCCACCAGACCTAGGAAAATAGTAACCTGAATCTAAAAATGCCTCCTTTTCAATAGTCATTTACCTGCTGCTTCAGTTATTTTTTTCAGTACCCAGGAGCTGGTTTACAGAAACAGCTTTGGCAGATTACAAGCAGTAGAACCTCAGAAATGAGAAGTAAAAGTACAGTGGCATCTCAATTTCATGGCATCCCAAGGATAAACCTGGCTTCATATTCATACACTGAGCCTTGAATATTGTGCTTGGTGTTTAGTAAAGGTTATAACTTCTAGGGTTGTTGAGACTCCCACTGGGAGTGGGCACCTAGGATGTCATAAAGGAAGGGGTATGCTGCAAAAAGATTGGTTCCTTGAAAACATCTTCATTTAAGACAGAGCTGGGGGGCCTCATTTAGGTCCAGGAAAAGTCATAGAGCCAGGAAGCCCACTGGAAGTGTAGCTATCCCTGAGCCTATGGCTCAGCCCTTGTCCAGGTTCCCCGCTCCATCTAGAGCCTCAATTTCTCAAATTATTTCGTTTCCACACTTTTTACCTTGTTTCATATCTGTTTTTTTGCACATGTGCACTGGAGACTTTTTCATAATCAAATGCCAAACTGAATGCACAGATGAACATGTTGGATAAGCTTCTCCTCAGATTTTTCAGCCCAACAGCTGCTTTCCTCCATCACAAACTTTTTTATAAATTATTTTACTATAGATTTTATAAACTCTTACACTGCCTCCACTTTTGCTTGCATAACAGTATTCAGCTCTTCATCATAACAGTATTCAGTATTCAAAAGACAGTGGAGTCTTTTGCTGAACTTCTTATGAATAATGTTGACTAATCTGTTGTGTCTGCCTTCAGGTATAAGTGTGATTTGCTTTTTTTTAGTAAGGTGTTTCCAACCCTACCTGTGTTTTGTTGCTTAACTTTGTCTCACATTTGAGACATTCTGATAGTCTTTAAAAGAGCGATAGTCTGTGTGATGGCTTTTCCCCCTTCCCAGAATGACTTATTATAATTGAATTTTTCAATCATAACCAGCACTTTATAGAGTAGATTTTTTTTTTATTATTTTATTTTATTTTATTTTAAATGATTGTATATCTGGTTATCTGCTCCAGTTAGCAGGTAGTTTGCTTTCATAGATTCAACCGTGTGGCATTTAAAACCAAAAAAAGACATTCTGGTGATGCTTATAGATGTTCTTGACAGCAACTGAAGTATTATGTATGTCTTGCCAGGACTTTATTTGCAGTATTTCACAGTTATATTAAGTATAAAGAAAAATGAAATCTAGGAATGGCAGCAGTCAGTGAGGACAAATTATTTTGTTTAAATGACCTAAATTTAATATCAGACTTCAGATAGAAAGAGGAAAATCCTATGGATAGTTTCATCCAACAAAGCTGGCAACTGTGGTAGAAAAAAATCAACAACACCACTTAAATATTCTCAACTGAAGTTTCTTATTTTCAAATTTCAGAAGTTTGATATGCCCTGCAGCTTCAAATAAGCAGAGAAAAATAGAACTAGGAGCACTGATGCTGACATTTGTTTGGTCAGGTAGCCTTTTGCTGGACAGTATCATAATCTTCATGTCCCACTTAAACCACCTTCAGGCCAGCCGTACTCTGTTTAATTGTTAAGGAACAGGTGGTAGAATTATGTGAAAAGGGGTAAATAACTCTTTCCTCTAGGATTTTTGGCAGTTACAAGAAGTAAACACACAATTGATTGAGTAAAATTAAGGATAGTGTTGCCTTGATATTTATGCAATAGTTATGAAATGAGGAGTTCATACCTGCTGAAAAATGGATTTGCAGCTTTACCTCTCTTTACATGTATTTTTAATATACATAATTTGAAGTATATCTAAAAAGTATACATCCTATAAATTTTGTCATACCTAAGTGTACATCATACCTTTTTTGAAAAAATGTTCTCTCACATTGAGACAGGAGAGCATAATGCTTAGCAGGTACTTGTACTGTTCTCATGGCACCCATCCAGCACTGTACAGTTTGCCATATTTAGTCCTTTTATGGTGGTCTGGATGAATAAAACATAACCATGTCCCAGTGGAGGACAATACTACTGAATGAATCTTATTACTGAAATAGCTTGAAAATGTTGGTAACAGTTACAGTCAGTCATTCCTATTTCTTTAATTGGTAGCATGCTGAAACTCAGACAGAGATGAAACAGTGAAAGATATGAAAAGGGAAGACATACTGAGGAAAATAAGCTCATGGATGCTCTAAGCACATAGAAACACTTCCATTTCTTTTTCAGATGCATGTACAAGGACATTAATTTCTAGAAATCACTGCAGTAGCAGAGTTCACCTGTGGGAATTGGAGAGATACTATATGTGTCTGTGTTCTACAGTGGATACTTTTCTGATGGCTTCAGATCAGAGTCCATAATATTCAAAAGTTCAGACACTGATCCAAATCATCCATCTGTATTCCTAACACTGCAAATGTAAGGTAATTTGAAATTACATCAGGTCCAAGTATTAGTATACTGTACTTTACACAAATTTAAGGCTTGATGCAGTTGGGTCTAATCAAGCCAAGCACTTTGGTGTCTATTTTCACCTCCAATTCCCAATCACTTTAGAGAAAGAAGAATTTAATACAATTCATTTAAACCTCAAAGAGGGCTTTCAGACAAGAATGAGAAATAAAGACCCATACTTTTTCTCGTAATGGAATGGAAGTATCGGACCTTTTGTTTTCTTGCAGTACAGTATCAGTTTGTGGATGACACAGAACGACTGAGAAAGAAGCTAATAGCTGAAATAGTTGTTAAACAGTGACATTACCAATGGCTCAAGGTTTTACAGTCTAGGAAGTAAGTTCAGCAGGATCAAGTGCAGAGGTGATCTAACAGAAAGATTCAAGGAGTGGAGATTATTTGGTACAAGTGCAGAGGTGATCTAACAGAAAGGTTCAAGGAGTGGAGATTATTTGGTAAGAGAAGCCCAAGAGAACCAGGCTTGGGCACCTGAGCATAGCACTGTCAGAAGAGGTAAAGTCAGCTCTCCAAGGGTGCATGAGGAGGGAGAGCAACAAAGAGGAAAAACCCAAACCTGAAACACTGCACAATGTCACCATGAAGCTAAAAGCGTGTAAAGCACCCATCAAGACTGAAAATCAGAGACTCTATTCACTAGCCAACCAATGGAGCTGGGAGTCAGATGTAGCTGTTGTTAAGTATTTCTACCATAAAGCAAGATCAGGGAATGAGCCTAATCCTTCCAGACAGTTCCTTTCTTCTATGCATATTTGCTAGCATTTAGTAACTAAAATCCTCACACACACATATTTTTAATATGTTGACATCACTGCTTTTTATTTAAATGGCATGGTGTGGGCAATTAAGTCCTCTTTGTCCAGATTTACACTGCACTCCCCATCAGACAATAGAAACACAAAGAAAATGGTTATTCTGCTGTACAATGCATTATGACAACACAGTCCTGAAAGACCCAATGAAGAACCATACTCCATTGCATATAATGACTCGTTATTTTAGTCCAGCACTAGGCTGAAGTTGCAGAAAACATGGCCAGAAGCTAGAAAATGTAGTACAAGGTAAACCACTCTCAGTACTCGCAGTAAACCACTTGAGGGGAAATGTATTGTTTCAGTATTATTCTAAAAGTTGCCCCACACTTCAAAAAAAAGTTGCAGTGGACACATCATATACATCAGACTGACCCACTGCCTAGATTACTAAAGCACTAAAAAAGATGTCTTTATTTCTTACACTGCTTGTCTCAACAGTAAATCTGTGGGATAATTTTTAATTAGAAGTAATATATTACAGATAGAGATTTGGAAAACATTTAATTTAAATTTTGGGGTTTTTTTGTCAACAATGGTCAGTCAAACAGCTTGCAGTGAGGTAGCATGGTAACAACACAGAGCTATACAAAGCATTTTGCTGCAATTAAATTTTAACACTATAAGGAAAAAGTAATGGAACTACTTACAAGAAAGAGATTTAAATCCTGGGTTGATGAGGTAGCACGAAGGGAAGAATCAAATGCTGTGGAGGCAGGACATAATGTGAAAAATGAAGTTGTATTCTGTGAAGAAAGAGTCTGTGAGCATGTGTATGTTTGTGTGCACACACCTACATCTGAATGACTGTGGGGTTCCATTCAGCAGAATTATCTTTGCCTCAAATGACAATTGGCAAGTGGAATGTTGGACATAAACTCCTGATAAACACAGTGACTGAAAAAGTCAAGTGAGGGGGCTTGCCCAGATAAAGCAACAGTGACCTGTGGCCCTGGATAACTGGCTACTGACCTCCAGATGGTAGCTCTGGTGTGCTTACAATGGGGCAGGAAAAGCAATATTCCCAAAGTTTGAATCTGCCACCGGAGAGGCAGGAAAATCTGGGGATACCTAACGAACATCGATATGTGTATTTGTCACTGCCTAGGACTGGACTGCTGGCCTGTCCAGGACTGGCCCACCAACCCAGGAAGAAGGACCATCGGGACATTCTGGGATCCCCAGGTAGCGATACTCTCCTCAATCTCTCTCTCTCTCTCTCTCTCTCTCTTTGTCTCTCTCTCAACGGACTTGCCAAATCTTTACCGGGTCACTTCGCGTTGCTTGCGCTATTGTTTGCACCTGATCCTTCATGGTGGGACTTTGTTCCTGCAGGATACAATAAATAAGTTACATCAACCATAAGGTGGATTGTAACAATGACAAAATGTTTAAACAGTCCATCTCTTTCTTGCAGAATAAACCAAATGCATTTTGGCAGATTGGATATTCCCGTGCTTAATGCTCTTAGGACAGAGGAAAATGCTATGCAGGGTGTCCTTTCTCTTTAAAAAATATATTAAATAAATCCTTTTCTCTATGATGAATAGAAATCTTATTTCTCTCTATCTATTTCCTCACTGTATTGGCCTCTTTCTCAACTACTAGGACTGTAAGATCTTTGGGTCAGGGCCTTGAATTGCTTTATTAGACTCAGCAAGCCTCTGAGCTAGGAAAGTGTCACAGCTACACAAAATATGTTTACCAGTGTGGTCTGTCTATGTTTTAGATAATTCATATCTCCATCTTCTTTAATACAATATATATTCTCATGAGTATTATTTCCTTTTCATAATCTCAGGGCAACCATGATCATTTTAGCTTAGCTCTTTATATTCTTTTTTCCCACAACTGATAACCTCACCAACCAGCATTAGCATCTTACATGGAATGAAGCCAGTAACTACGTATTTGATAAGATGAAAATTTGCTCTTCAGCTCATTGAAATAATTCAGCTTGCATATACACCAGAATTTTTCTGATCAGAATTTGTCCTGACATACTTAGTTGTCCAGGGTATTGTACATTTGGGGAGAGGCTATTACAGTGTGAAAATAACACAGCAAGCACCATTTGGTTGATTTGGCGTTCACATCAATTTTCATGCAGCAGAGGTCAGTTAAAATTGCTGATACAAAAAGTGACAATTTTCTTGGTATGAGATGAATAGGAAATTTTTAAATATAGTACTGAATTAGAGAATAATTTAGTCTCTGTTATAGAAGGAAATGCTAAAATTTAAAAAAAAAAAAGGTAGTGCAGAATTAACTTGTCAGAGCTGTAACTGCCAGTGAATCATGAAAAGGGGATATAATCAATTAATAGAAATTAATGTCATATGTCATGAGTAGCTAAAGCAACGGAGAAAATGACATTGCTGCAAAGTGTTGTGGCAAGCATCCAAAATAATTCTTTTCCCTTCCCTTCTGTTTGCTTTGCCCAGGTGTTTTGTTGCGGTTTTCTTCTCAGTTCAGCAATGCTTATCCTGAAATTGGAAATCACAATTCAAACACACCCACTGCCTGTGTTGTTTGTTGGTTTGTTCATCCAAAACTAAATTAATCAAGACCAAATTACAGATTCTTCAGGGACATGAACATTATGCACCCATCTCATTTAACAATCACCTTGTCTTACTCTGATGCTGGAGATGTACTTCACGCATAGTTCAATTCTCACTTAAACCATTCATGTCTAACCCTACACAGTCTATCCTAATTTAATTTTTTTGGTAATGCACAAGAGAGATAATTTGAGTTTCTGCCTCTCACATTGGTATTCCTGGCCCTATTTCTGTCTCCTTTTCCACTGAAGACAAAACATGGTCATGGATCTCCACCAAACACAGCTGAAGTCACTACATGCCCTATACACTCTGCACCTTCTCCTGATTGCAGGACTCTGGAAAACTCACTCATGCTCTGGGACTTGCCTTTTCACTGCCAAGAACCTGATCTTTTCTCCCTAGCACTCAAGACCCAAAGTTCTTCTCAATAACATGTCTTCCTTCCTGAAATACTGCCATACAACTGTTTTTCTTCAAACTACAGTGTAAATTTATGGGTGGAGTGTTTATAAACTTTACTGTCTTTCAAATCCTATATATGCTAAGTCACTCGTATGAATGCAGTTTATAGGGCTGCACATGCACAAGCTGCACACAGAGCTTGAAAACAAATATTTCTATACAAATAATCTGCAAATAAGAAGCCTGCAATTATTTTCTAGCTCTTTTGTGACAAGAAGGATCTTTTGTCTTCATTTTGTTCATCTCCTTGTATGTCTTTGAACTTCATTTGTTAGGTTATTTAGTTTTTCTGCTTATATAACAATTTTCACTCATGGGTTGCATTCTTGTTGGCCAGGTACCAGGCTAATAATTTAACACTCTGAATGACCCATGCGTTATATTTTGAGGAATGAAGAATGAGCAGTTTTAAGATCAAATGCACATGTATATAATTAATTTCCAGATAGAAGGATCAATGCAATAGTTGAGATCATCTGGTATGTGTTAGCAAGAAACAGCTTGGAACTCATCCAGTCAAAGAAACCCCTGATTCAGGAAATTTCAGGGTATACAGAAGGCAAAGTAGTGTGACATCAGATGAAAATGTATACTCTTCATTATTTATCACTAGTAGTTACAGCTGCTTCTGAAGTTATGTAAAAGGAACTTTTAGAAGAGTTTCCCAAATATACTTCTCAAAAAAATAATGAAAAGAAAGCATACGGGAATATTTCAGACTGCTGTGTAATGACAGAGAAAGACTACTCTGGTGATCTACTATTTAAAACTGAATTCTCCAGCTACTTTTCACAGTTCAAATAAACTTTCCGTGCCTTAGTTTTCCCATCTGGAATAACAGCACAGACCTTTTCCACTAGAGAACTGTGCACTTTAATTAATCAACAATTGTAGATTGCTATATAGAGCGGAGCAAACAATCTGGAGTGAACCATTTATTCAATGAATCTTGCTTGCTTGCAGTAAATCCTGGAGCAGATGGTGTTGTTATCAGCTGCAGAGGAAAAGAGTAAAAATCACCCCAGTCTGAATATTTCTGCTTTGTTTTATTTCACTTAGAGAATTTTCAGCCCCAGGGAAATATTTTTCGAGGATGAGGATTCTTTTCTTTACAGCAGTCTAAGAACTGTCTTCAAAACCCCAATGCCCATGAGTCTTCTGGAGCTCCCTCTGCACAGTTCCCTAGGAGGGAGATGAAGGGGTCTTCCATATGTAGTTTGACTGATTGAAGACAGTGGGGGACCATCCACACTTCAGGGAAGATTTTACCATATCCATAAAGCTTTCTTAAGCATCTTGTCTTGGCTGAAAGCTTCTGATAATTGGAAAGCCTTTATATGACATCAGGAACTGAAATGTATTTTCAAGAATAACAGAAATACAGGCAATCCAGACTGATTTTTACTTTGAAATATTAAAAAAATTCTGTCATACAATTTAACAATTATGTATCTGTTTGCCATTCTAGAAAAAAGTTATATTTTATTATCACAGGATTTATCTAATTCAGAGCAATGTGCTTCATTTTATTTTGCTTTATTTTTTCATTTGGATTCCCCTGGGGGCTAACTTAAAGTTTATGTGAATTTTCAGAAAGCTGCTTTACAAAATATAATGTGTTAGTTTCTGCATAGCAGCCAACATGTCAAAATAATGACTGCATGCCAGGTTATATGGAGATGGTATATTGAACTGTAATTAATAGCCTTGCAAGGGCCAAATCACATAATATTTGATAGCAAATGGTAAGTGTGATGATGTCAACTGTTAAAAAAAGCACTCAACCTCTGCTCTGACAGAAAAGGTAGAAAAGATAGTAGCTTACACCTAAACAATATAAAGGATTTTGCTGATGAGTTAGAACTCTAGGATTTTGTTTCTTAAGTCTGAAACTGGATTGCTTTTCCCTACCTTTCCTTTGTTTGTGTACAAGGAACCATCTTGCCCAAGAGGTACCTAAAACCCACAAAAGCCCTTATCCTTGATGTAAGAAGCCTGGGCACCTGCAGCCCTTGTGTTCAGGTTTTACCTCAGCAGCAAGGAACTCTAAATTTCTGATCCTAATCTTTTGTTAAAGTGAGTCCCGAGAGTCTCTGTGTGTCAGCTCCTGACATTAAATGTAGAAATTTCATTTACTTTCCATTAATTATTCTAGAGATTATGATGTGCTCAGAGCCTATGGAAATGCACATCAAGATTAAGAGTGAATATTCCTAATCAAGTGAGAAAGCAAATATGCTTATTTGAGTTGCAGACGGGAGAAAGAGTTAAAGACATGTCAGTGAAAAATAAGACCTGGAAATGTATTTTGATCTAAAGTATTTCTTCACAAGCCATCTGTAAAGGAAAATTAATTAGTAATAAACATAATTAGTAATTATGAATGAAGCTAAGCTATTGCTTGAAAACAAAGGCCTCATGGCAAAACACAATTGGAATGAGTATCATTGTGCTTATTTTAAGAAATCTTGATCAAGTATAATTTTCTTTTCTGGTAAATGCAACACATCTTAATGACTTATAGCTTTGTTTTATGCAAGTATAAAATACAATCTGATAAAAACCTGAAGGAGATGTGGCTTTTAATAAGTCACTTCTGAGAACAAAAAAGACAGGATAGGGGGTAATCCACTACTGTTTCACTGCTATTCCTCTAAGAACCATAAAATTTTTCACACTGTTGACACTGGTGGCAAATATACTGGACGCAGAGTTGGGAGTTGATTTTACAAGAAATCTCACACAGTACCCATTTATTATTTCCTATCCAAACAATTTTTGATTGGACCTTCCAACATGACCCATGGTAGAAGAAGCTCTTCTTTCCTGAGTGAAAAGTCACAACACTATCCCAAAGCTGGCAAGAGTCATCAATGATATTCTTCTGCAATTTACACTTTTTTTTTTCCCTTCTCACTGACTCTCTCTTTTTAACCCTATTTTTCATTATGCAAGTTGATAAGACACAACTTTTATCTTTACTCAGTCTTAGACCCTTTTGCTCGCATTTTAAAAGAGAGAGAGAAAAAAAATGTTCTATATAACAATGGAAAAAAGCTAAAAAAAGAAGCTGATGGAGACAGGCATCAGCTAATAAAATGGAAATTTTTTAAATTGCTAAATATAAAATACCAAATAGACAACAACTCTTCGTACATCTTAATTAAGATAATTATTCTCTGGATTCCAGATGTTGTTTTTTTTTAAAAGACTCCAGGCAAAATTGTTTTTGGTAACAGTGGAATAATATTAAAACTTCATCTAAATCAATTATTTAGAAATGGTTATGTAACTACCTAACTAAATTAAAGTGCAGAAACCTGACTTTCATTCTTTGACAGCATGTGTTGTGTTTGATAAGCTGGAGAGAGCTATAGGATATGTGTGTCATGACAAGTAACTGAGAAAAGTCTTAAAAGTATGTTTTTCTAATAATTTCTTCTGTTTGATTCTGGTTTAAAATGAGCCTAAGCCTTATTAAGGGAACAACTGCTGTTGATTTAGTCATAATTTAAGTTCTAGAGAAAAGAAAATATAATGAAGTTGATGAAATGCTGTTAAAACTGGCAGTAGTTGCAAGCACTGGCTAGTTCTGAAAACTAGGCTGTTTCTTCAGGGATTTCTCACCTCTGTGTGATGTCTTCTGCTTCTCATAGACAAAAGCTTAGAAGCATACCTTCTTCTGTTATTAACTTTTCCTCCTTCTCTCTCCTTAGATATTTATTTTTTAATTTGTGCCCCTCTAAATAAACACTATTTTGGAGCCCAGAAGTCCTTGGAAGCTTCTGCAATTGGATAAATAAAGCTACCTGGATTTTCTTCGGAAATATATTGAAAGTTAATATAGAAGAAAAAACAGTGAAATTGCATAAGAATCCACTTTCTTATGATTTTACTTGGTATAGCTAGTTTTTAGCAATAAGGTACATACATCTTATCCATTGTAATTTTCTGTTAGCACACATGAAATATTCTGATTTTGTCACCAGTTTGTTTTTTGGGGGCTTTGAAATAATTTAAACTGTACACAAAAAATAAGAACTCCACATGCAAAGTCCCCTGTCTTTAAACCTAGCACTAATCAAACTTATGGGACCCACCAATGTTATATTTTGTGGAAGATTTTCAGAAAGACAGCCTAAGAGGTCTGTGTTGTATATATCTGGGAGGCTGGAGACACAGCAGGAGATTAAAGCAAGTAGTAAGTAACAGATGAAAAACTCTTCTGTCCTCACAACTTATAAATTCTAGGGAAAAGTCAATTAAAAATTACAAGCTTTTTGCAGTGCATATTGCACTGTGATCCTAGACATTCCTGGTGGGGCTGCATAGTTTTACTGGTAGATTAAATTACAGGTTAGCCTATATTATGTTCATAAGATATGTTACCTATTTTGTTTTCCGTTTGTAATTTTCTAGTGCTTTCAAGGGCCAATTTGACTTATGCACCCTTGCTGTTTTATGTTGCTCAGGAGATGAAAAGCAGCTTTTAGGCAGGCACTGTACAATCAGTCTGTTTTAGTGCAAAATGTATACAAGCTGCATCTAAATGAAACCTTGTATAGGTATATTACTACATTGTGTAATCCAGTGTTAAGTTTTACCAAAATTTCGTAGAGAGTAACTTTATAGAGACCCACTGATGTCATCTGCCATGATAATTTCCTGATGTTGAAATAGTATCTCAAAGTCTGGGCTTTCAACCATCCTTACATGACTGCCAGTGTGTTAGCTTCAGTGGACTTACTGTATACTGACTGAACTGCAAATAACTGGGACCTGAGATCATAGAGATAGTACCCTCTTACCAAACAGTGGCCAGCCCTTCCTTCCACAATCTATAGGTTTTCTCATTCCATTTGAGTTTACCTAGCAGTTCCCTGTTCAACCATACTGGTGTCCTAGTTCCCTTTCTTGATTTTCTTCCTGTTGTGATGCATCGGTCCTTCAATATTAACCAACCATCCTGGGCCCCTCCTACCCTCCAGTACCCTGTTCCATAGGATTTCCCCCAGCAAATGTTTATAGAGGGCAAAGTTGGCCTTGTGATTCTACTTGGAATCCTGTTCCTCCTACATAAGATCCTGAATTCCACCATCTTGTGGTCACTGCACCCAAGGCTGCCCTGAACCTTCACTGCTTCAGCCAGGCCCTCCTTGTTAGTTAGGACAAAATCCAACAATGCTCCACTCCTAGTTGGTTCCTCCACCAATTGGATCAAGAAGTTATCATCAATGCACTGGAGGAACCTCATGGGCTGTGAATGGTTCCATTTTGACTTATGATCAGTTTTCCTAGTTCTAGTTCTCAGTGTGGCAACAGCTTAGATTCTTAAGAGAGGTAATCAGGCTCAGTTTCAGTAACATAAAATGATGGATCACTATATTTAATAGGAAGTAACAATATCCTGGCAAATGTCAATGTTCTTATCAGCAAAATCAAAAAGTATATCTATATTGATAACAGGAAACTGGCATGAGGACTGTTGATTTAATGTGTCAAGGAGTTTCTGCCTCGCACTGTTTTCTATAAGCATGTTTCTTATTTAAAGAGGTATCAGAGGAAGAGCAGCTCATTCCTGAAGGAAAGTAGAAGGATTGTATCTTCTGTCTCACCAGGGCTGCTTGAGGAAGATGCCAGCTTGCCTTCTTCCATAACTACAAAGAGGAGAAAGTCCATTACAGTTTCAAGAACTGTCTAAAACAAGTAAGTTTACACTTTTTTTAGATGTCTCTATCCTACAAGAAACGATTAACACAGTGCAAATATGTTCTTTCTTTATAAATAAAGTCTTTAAAGTACTCAGTTCAATTTAAACTTCTATTGTTTCATTTTGCTTCTGCCTCTTACAACTCTAAAGATAAATACAGCCAAGCAGTACCCAGAAAAATGTTAAGCCATACTGAAGAGTGTGTTCAGAGCCGCACTTAGAGTATCATTAAAAACTCACTACTTCACAAATTGATTCAGGTTCTCTTCTGAGAAAAAATAGCATCTGTAATAAAGAAAGTGGTATGGAAACAAAGCTTAGCAGAACTGTAATTGCATTATTATCTAATATGAATAGGCTTTCATGTTTCCCTCTGTATTTTACCCTATTGATTTTATAGTACTAGGGTTTGTATAGGGTTTGCAAATAGGCATGTGTATAAATTTTCCTCCCATTGCTAACCATGTCCATACACCCAAAATTAGTGTCTGTGGAAAGGCAGTGACTGTTTAGACTTTTGGTTGTGCTGAAAAATTGGATGAATCTACAAGTTCCCCACACTTCCCATCTGCCAAGACTTTGTAGCAAATGCATACCAAGATACTTTCAGACATTTATAAAAAGACATGTAGAAGGGCCATGTTACATTGCAAAGATCAAAGGGTGTGTTGAGCATCATGAGCATATATGAAGAATGGGAAGCACCCATGAGAAATAACAGAACCCTTTAATGTAGATAAAGGAGAAGGCAGTTACTTTTTAGTAGGGCGGGAGTGAGCATGTGTTAGAAATGTGATGTTAAAAATGGCAAAATTAACACCAAAATCATTGCATAGATGTAACATGTCCGGCACTTGCCAAGTGCTAGTCTTGTCTTACTGATTCTCCCATTTCAGTACCTTTAAACAAGCCTCACACACACCAAATAAATAAGTAGAAATATCCCTTGAGAGGTCATTTGTAGAGCTTGAGAGACAGATGTATTTATGTTTTGGTAAGCAGTAGATGAAATGAACATGTACCTGATTACTAAAACACACTGGAAAACTCAAAGGAGTGATCAGCACTCCTGAGGTGAGAAGTGAGAGACTGATGGTAGTGGAAGCTAAATTGGAAGAAGATTAAGCAGTTTGCGTATCAGTGAGCACTGAATATCTGAAATATCTGAAAGCATGCACAGTAATTAGGACAGGAGGGTAAAGTGGCATAAGGGAGTCAGCAATATGGCCAGCAAAGGCAGCTGATGGCTAAATTCTGGCCTTATCTCCAGACACATGGAGTAAACTGGTGCTGGCTTCACCTTCAGTACAAGAGGGATAGCATCTCTGTGAGGACCAGTGAGTGTGTTTATGAGTACTACATCTACTGAATCAGTTACAGAGGAGATTCTGTCCCTTACTGGCACTGGCATTTATGTGAGCCATGCAGATAAATCAGCTGAATAGCAAAGGGGTGCCGATTAACTTTTGGACCAAACCCCAGTGAAGTCAACACCACATCTATTGAAGTGAATGCCAGAATTCCTATTGATTTCAGTGCTGACAGGTGTTTCTCTTAGCAGGTGTCTCTGTGCTGCAAAGGGATTGGGGCCGGGCAGCCTGCACCAGGGAAAATGTCCTACTGTGTCCTCCATTCCCTTCACATCAAAGGGAGCAACGTGAGAGAGCTTCATCCATTCACTTGGTTAATAAATGTGTGAGATACCAGTCAGAAGAATTTTCTTTGCAGCAAAAGACAATTTAAAAGTGAATAAAGGTGTTTGTAGTGGGAGTGGCACCCACTTATCAAGGAGATAAGGA
The DNA here is from genome assembly GCF_036169615.1 of Heliangelus exortis. Lineage (NCBI taxonomy): Eukaryota > Metazoa > Chordata > Aves > Apodiformes > Trochilidae > Heliangelus > Heliangelus exortis. The sequence goes on along the minus strand of NC_092424.1, from coordinate 28,711,200 downwards.
TAGGTGGGTAAAGACCCCTTCCTTCCAGAGGGTCTGTCTTCTCAATGTGGCAACCATCTGGGAGGTGACATTCCTGAAGTCCAGTCTTCAATGACTCTGTCTGTCATGGATAACACATTAACTGATGAGCCAGGTGGAGATTCCAGGTGAGGCAGCCTTCAATGGCCCTGACTGTGGTGGGGGACACACTTTGACTGATAAGAGGTTCACTCAAATGGGCCAGTCTGAGTTGAATGGGACACTTGGCTGCAACTGATTGACTTATGCTAATGACAGCTCTCCTGTCTCCTGAGTTTCCCCTCAAAGAACAAAGAAGCTGCTCTGTGTGGGCAGGAATTTAGGGACATACAAGCAAGGCTTAGGTCCCCATTCTGTCTTGATGGGGCCCCATCCAAGATCAGAACACCATCTGGAACAAGAATGTTGCCGGTGAAGAGCTCTTCACCCTTCATTGAGCACCCTCAGCCTCAGTACCTGCCCTGCTCCCTTGCTTTTAGCCATACTATGCTACACAACATCCTCTCACTTCTTCCCTCACAGCTATTGCTGATTTTGCTTGCTAAATCTCACCATAAAAACATTGTCTTCCATTTAATTTGTGATAACTCCAAAACTCTTTGTGACATCATATGTGAATGCTGCTGTGTAGAAAAAAAAAATGCATGGTACTGGTTGGTGTCATGGAAATTGTGGAGTTATGTATTGGAGAAAACAGAAGAATGCTTGTCAAGTGTCTTAATAATGTTTGAAAGGTACACCAAGAAAACTAATAAAAATATTTTCTCACTTATGTGCAACTTTGAAATTATTTGAATTAATCAGCAGGGAAAAATATCTTGGATTATTCTTTAATAAAGTAGCAGAATATCTGTCAAAATGATGAATGAAATTTTAAACAGGAAAATTGTTTACTAAAAAAATCTCTGGTTTGAAAGTTACATAATACAATTATTTGATGAAATCAGATTACTTTTTCCTTTTTTCTTCAGACTGTAGCCTTTCCTTACACTAACTTCAAATACATTGGCTTTTGCTTATGGAAAGAAAATTTTATTTCAGAAAAAGAAGCAGATATTATTTTAGAGAGAGGTAAAGAACAGCAATAGGAAGAACAGTAAAAATCAAGAGAATGCAATGGTACTGATGTGTATAACTAATGTGAATAAAAACAAGGCATATACAATAGAAAAATCAAGACAATATGAAAATTCATTAATTACGTGTTGTCATATAGCATCAGAAAGTGATAATAGCTTTGTTTATATCACCACTGCACTAAGAAGAAAGAAAAACCAAGAGTATTCTGTAGTTACAAAATATTGAAGCTGGCCTTTCAAAGTATACCAGAAAGAGACTAGCAAAGCATCGTGTCCTCTTTTCACTAGGGATGTAGATCTTCTAAAATTTAATTCACATTTTGACTGATCTATATTCTGGAATACTTTTTATAAGATGAAGGAAGCTGGTCTACATTGTATGAGATCTGAGAAGAGGCTCTGGGTGCCCCTGGTGGATGCTCAAACTGCAGAATCATTTCTGTTTTCAGTCTGACTAAATATTTGAACAACTTGAGCAAGAATAACAGAGGGATGAACTCAGAATACTAATTGCCTTTGTGTATAAATTGCAATTGGGCAATTCCTGGAGCATTCACTTAGGAAGCATGAGAGCTGGGTGTTTAAGTCATCAGTCATTATGCAAGCTGAGAAATTAGACTCGCTTCCCCATTAGTGAACTGCAAGAGAGTAAAATTAGGTTAGATATTAGGAAGAAAGTCTTCACTATGAGGCTAGTGAGTCACTGGAATATGTTGCTCAGGGAAGCTGTGGATGCTTACCCCTAGAATTGTTCAAGGCCAAGTTGGATGGGGCTTTGAGCAACCTGGTCTAGTGGGAGGTGTCTATACCCATGGCAGAGGGGTTGAAACTAGATGATCTTTAAGGTTTCTTACTAATGAAATTGTTCTATGATTCCATGATGCATTTATACTACCCAGCATGGAAGTCAGTCTCTACCATTCTCAAGAGTTAGGAGTTAACCTGAAGAAGCTGCCTGACAATCAGTGTGTAAAGATGATGGCCCCAGGGTATCAGAAGCTGCAGGTGACAGTGGCTGCCTAAGGACCCATAGCCCTCCCTGGCCACTGTGTCTGCCCACATCTTGCCCTCACTGAGCTAATGGCACTACATTGGGGTCTAGCATGAGCTGTTTGTTAGCAAAAATGTGAGCAGGAGCTGAGTGAGCAATGACCCCTCTAGAGGTCCTGTCTGTCCTCCACTGTCCTGTGTGACTGTGCTGCAGTTTGACTCTCAGAGCACCTGAACTCAGCCCTGATGCCTGCTGGCAAGGATTCTAGGATGAAGGATGATCCCAAACTCCTCCTTGAGGATTCATCCCAGAACAAAAACTCCCCAGACAAGAAGATTGTATAGGAGACACAGTCAGAAGAGAGAAAAGATAATTTTATTGTGAACATCAACTGTGGGGTGTGGGGAGGGTAGCCCAGGAGACATAGGGTACACTGAGTAACAGGAAAGCCTGCAGGGGTAGAGTCAGAAAGCGCTGATAAAGCCACAAAGACAGAACAGAAATAACTTGGTTTCCCTTTTGGGGGGAACACCATTTATGAGGAATGGTCTCTAGGCCAGAAAAGAGAACTCTTACTGCCAACAATATTCATTTCTACATGGGAAAGACTCTCCATGGCGTGCAATGGCATAGCCTCTTGCCTTGCTATCATATGTCTTTAACAAAATTCCCCTAGGAAAGGGCTGCCCTGGCCCTCTGATCTGTGTTGGAGCCCATCCACTGTCCAGGCACTGGGCAGGTGGGCTCCAGCTGCAGCAGGGCACTCTTTGGGCAGCCCCTGCTAGCACTCTGTGGGGAGGACAGCCCACTGCCCTGACCCATCCAGGTGAGACAGGAACTGGGGGTCCCCAGCCCTCCACCTGCTCCACAGTCACTATCCCCAGGGGTGGCAGGGGTGGGGGATTGGGTTCTTCACCCCGAGCAAGGATCCAGGTCTGGAGCAGTGCTCTGGTAGCTCCTCAGCCAAGTCACTGCCATCCTGCTTCTGCTGCAGGAGCTGCTGGGTGTTCTCCATGAGCAAGGACCAATAAAGAATGGAATACGCTGAAGAACAACTGGCAGGACTGCACTGCAGGAGATGAGGGAGGCTCTGGACCCACGAAGAAGGCATCGACCTCAGCATCCAGCCTGTGCTGCTACTGGCCAGCATCTTGAAGGTGAGCACTTCTGTCCTGCAGCTGTAAGAGCTCCTGCCTGGTATGGAAAGTTCCAAGGCTCAGCTGAAGACCTTGGCATTGCAGGATTTCCTGCAAAGCTTCCCCACCAAGCTCCTCATCACCCACCTCTATGAGGACTGGATGGCAGCAGGAGGGCAGCAAGGAGGAGAAGATGACAGTGTGAAAGTGTAAGTGTGGGCTGCAGCCTGCCTGTTGAGCAGGAGCCCTGACTGCTGGCTGAGAGCAGCTGGAAAGCTGTTCAACACAGCCACTGCCTTCACCAAGCCTGGGAGAGCCTGGGGGATGGCTTTGGGCAGTGTCTGCTTTATTCATCTCATGTTCTTCTTGTTCCTTCAATGTGGCTGAGAAGTTGCCTTTGGTCAATCTTCTCCTTCTGAAGTGGCTGCTGTCCCTGCTGCAGCACATTGATTTCAACACAGCCACCAGCAGAATGACCTACAGCAACCTGGCCATCTGCATTGGGCCAAAGCTGCTGAGCACACCCAGGGAGGAGCTGCTGCCATTGGAGTCCATGCTGGAGGCCACCGAGAAGGCAGGCTGTCTTGAGCAGCCAGTTGCAGCTTTCCCAGTCTCCCAGAGCTTGGCTGCTTAGAGCTCTCTGGATGGCTCCTGCCTTGAACAAATCAAAGCTGGTGCGGTGGCTGCCTGGTTTGTTTTCAGGCAGCTGGTTTGAAATCAAGACTTTGATGTCTGCAGGTGAAGGTGCTGGTTGAGTTTTCAATTGAAAACTGTGATGACATCTTTGGGAAGGAGGCATCTGAGGAGCCATCAGTGCCTGCTGACAGATGTGGAGGTACTGAGGGTTGTCACACAGACTCAGAAGACAGATGGTGTGGGGCTTCAGATGGGTTTTGCCTTAGCTGTTGTCCTTTGTCAACAAGTCCCTTTGCTTCACATTCTTTTGCTTTTCCAGAGCTGCCTTTGGAAAAACCACATGGCCCTGCAGGTGAAGCAGCCAGGGACCACCAGGCAAAAGCCTTCCTGGATGCCCCACTCTCCCTGCTCATCCTTCAGAAATCAGCAGCAGAGGCAGATACAGTGGTGGGATCTGATGGCAGGTCCATCAATACTGGGATAACTTTTCTCCTGTAGGAGGGGAGTCCCAAAGGACTTAAGTAGCTGCTGTTCCTCTTCCTGACATTTAAACTCTTGTGACCTTTTGTGGGTTTTTTCCCCTAGAATGACACACTGTCAGTAAAACTGGAAAGGTTTTTTTCTCCTAAGTGTTAGGTATGTGTTTAATCAAGGGAAATGCCCACAAAATACCCACAGAAAGACAGACTGCAGAATCAAAGCTTCCCACTGAAGAAAGTGGTATTGCACCAAAGGGATATCTGGAAAGCTGTGTCTTGGGAAGGCAGAAGAAAACCTGGCACATTGACGTGGGCAGGCCTTTCAGACCTTTTCTTGCCTGTAGTGGGACCACAGGGTCCCTGCTGAATAGCCCCCCAAACCAACCAAGTGTCACACACCCATGTGAACACTGTGTTCCAGATGGAGGCCCTTGGCAGAAAGGGTTGCTGATGCAAACCAGCCAAAGGGATCTCCTGGGGAGAGCTAAGGTAGCAATTTGGCAGACAGATGCATAACACTCCAGGTCATCTCTTGCCAGCTGCCAACTCCAACATTTCTGTCATGGGCACCTCAAGGAGGGCCATCGCTGGGCACCAAGGATGTGGAGTCCCTGTTGATGGTGAGGATGGGAGGTGGAGGCTGGTGTTGGTGGTGCTGGTGGTGCTGGGGGTGCTGCTCTGCCAGCCCCTGTCTCCCAGCTCTGCTTGGTGCTCTGGAGGCTGCTGGATTCAACTGACCCTAATGGCTGCCCCGCCTAAGGAAAGTGGGCGGGACCTGGGGGGTCAGGGCCCTGAGGCTCTCACTCCAACATGAGTCTTACTCCCACCTCTAGCTGGGGATGGGGAACCCAGAGCAGGATACAACAGAGGGAAACCATCACCTCCCACCTTCTGCCCGTGCTGTGCCCGTGCAATCAGCTGCCTTTCCCACAGAGGCACTTTGCTGACTCAACTTGACTCTGCAGAGATACTTTTTGATAGGACATAACCCAAAATGTAAGGGGAAAATCCACATCATTTTGGGCACTATATCTATAGTGCTTCCCCTTTTTATTCCATCAGGCACCATCAATTCAAGAATAGCCACAGCTGGTAAGAGTTTTCCCTCTCTGGGACTGACGGTTTTCAGGACCAGCTCCTGGGTTCACTTGCACCAAGGTGAGCCATAGCTGGTTTTTAGGTAGGTGAGTCTGGCTTAATCCTTTGTCCAGTATTTTGTCCCGTTTTGAGCCAGAAATAGATGTTCAGGTTGTTGGGTTATCTGTTCACACAGGAAGACTCATTCACAGATCTTTTCTACTTTTTCTGCAGTGAAGATCCTGATCCTTGAGCTGAAGGGTCAGACTCACTGTCAGACTGTTGTACAGGTGCCCTGCTCATACAGTCAGGCAGACAGAGGACAGGTAAAATCTGTTGAACCAACACAGGCACAGTGGCACAAAGCAGAAGGCCAAAAATATCCTGAGCCATCTCTGTCAGAGCCTGTCTGTGCTGCGTGCCCGCTTCAGCAGGGACGTGCAGTGGGGTTTCTGCTCTCTCCAGCTGCAAGAGCAGACCCAGCTGCTTTTTCCCTATTTGTGCCACAATGTTTTGGGCTGCAGGATGGTTTCTGGACACCTCCTGCTGGGCTTTAAACTGTGGCAGGGAAGCAAAGAGGGATCAGCTGGCAGTAGGGACAGGACACATTGCTCAGGCTCAGCTGGCTCCTTCTGGTCAGACAGGCTGGGATCTGGAGGGAAAGAGGGAGCAAGGGTGGGAGTTTATTGGTCAGTGGAAGAGCTAAAAGGAGAGCCAGGCTTCTTCCAATCCAAAATACATCTTGAGGCAGCATCAGCTGATCTCATTCAGCAACAGTAGGAGAGAAGCACTGAGAGTGCTCCCCAGGCCAGGATTCGGTCTCTGCTACCTGGGCCACCAAGATACTGATTTTTTCCTTTGGAAAGACCCCCCAGGGTGTACATTGGCAGAGTCTCCTGGCTTGCTATTATATGCCTTTAACAAATTTCCCCTACCTTGAAGACTCCCCAGGTATAAAGGGAGTCTAAGCTGAAGGAGCACTAAGCTGAATCTTCTGGTTATGCCCTGCTCAGCTACTCTTCTCCTTCGCTGATCTCCCCTCATGGAATCTGCTTCCACACATCTAGAGCAAAAGCAGAAGCTCACAGGAACAAGAACTCAGTGCTGGTTCATGGGGCTCATGCTGGAGAGAGCTGGGGTCTCACAACGAGGACACAGCAGAGCAGCTCCACACAGAAAGAAATCTGGGAAGAGGAACTGCAGGCACTGAGACACACACCACCCCTCTGTGCATCCCAAGCTGCCCAAGCCCCTGGCTCCCCTTCAGTCCTTGACATAATTCTTCTTGTGAAGGTTAGACATGATGCCCTCGGTTGATCTAGCTCTGCAAGGTCAACAGGCAGCTGTCTTCTTCCTGCCTTGGGGACCTTGCAAGACTCTGAACTCCAAGTTAATGCTCTAAACAAAGTGTTGGAGGTCTGTGATTCTCTGATGGCTACAGAGCAAGCCTTGGGAGCAATGCTCTAGCCTGCTCACACAGGGCTCTGTGCAGCTGCAGCACCAGCACTCATGGCCTATGTCCCATGCCTCAGTCCCTCTGGAGTCCCATGCCCTGATGCCTTTTCAGACTGCTCTTCCCACCACATCTGCTGGGGCCTTCCCATCCCAGCAATTTCTGCAGCTCAGAGCTGCTTCTGCACCACTGCAGGTATCTGGACATTAGTAGGAGCCACTGCTTAGGAACCTATTCCCAAATTCCCATGCCAAGGTACCATTGGCACACTGAGGAAGGCACTGAAGTGCCATTATCACTTGTCATCATCAAGGGGTTGTCAGCTGGGAGGCAGCTCAGGAAGGCCCTTTTGGCTGAAGGTCTCTGTGCATTCTGCTCTCCTGGTGCTTCCTTCACTTCAGCACCAAAACATAGAAAGAGGTGCATTTGGGAGGCACATCGGGGAAATGGGTGCAACAGTTTGAGGGGACACAGACTAATTCTGTGGTATCACTATGAGGCCCTAGGGAGAGGGTGTTTTTTAGGATTCTGAGGGATCCCGGGGGCAGGACAGAGAGGGGTCCATGTTCCCTCCCATTTCCTGCCATACTCCAGAAAAGCCAGGATATGTTCCTGTACCTGTCCATCACAGGACAGAACACCTATCCTCTGCCCATCACAGCTCGATCTCTCCCATTTGTAGGACAAGACACTCTGTTAAGTCAATGGGATTTTGTGAGAAAGAAAATACAGGTAACCACAGCAAACAAGGGCTCAGTCCCCTTTCTACTCCTGTCACTCATTCACCACTCAGTTCCTGAGGGTTCTACCTGACAAATTCTCTCATTCCTACCTTGCAGCTTTGTATCTCCTGCCCGTGTACTCGTTCTGGCTGTGATGGAGTTAAATATTGTCCTAGAAGCTTCTATCAGGCTGTTATCATTTGCGCTGAGAAGATCGTTTCTAACCCATGGATGCTCTAGACTTGTTCTCTAGGTCCTTTACCATCTTCATTGGTATTGAACAATACATCCCACATATTCTCACACACAACTGCCCACACACATACACATATGAAAATGTAGACATCTGAAGGCAGCAGAAGGTAGCAGTAGATAACTTTCCTTAGTTGTGTTATTTAAGCACACACTGATTCAAAAACTTAAGGCAATATATATATAACTGTAAAGACTAGAACTATATAAAGAACTAAAAATAAAGCTGTACTGATTTCAGAGGAAGGAGTCACAAATTTTAAGGCACTCAACTATTAAAAATAATGATTTGGCATTATTCTCAACTGTCTTACATTTCTTTTACACACAAATTCATTAAATCTGTTTTGAAGATTGAAGATACAGTACAGTCTTAAGGTCTTGCAGTGGTGTTAAATATAGATGAGCTGCTCCATTCATATTTTTACCTAGCCAGATATTTTTCAGACTTTGCATAGTTTTAGTATTAATCTTTTGCATTCACAGGTTTTCTTAATGCTCCATCTGATGAAGCCATTACAAGAAAGCATGGCTTTCATAAAGCAGTAAGTTTTGTGTTTTGTGGCTTTGACAGGAAGAATTAAAAATTTGACCAATGAATGTATCAGAAAAAGAAATAAGAGAAATCTTTCTAAGAAAATAATAAATAAATAATAAATAATAATAAATAATAAGTAAGAAATAAGAAATCTTTTTGCAGCTGTTATTTTCAGTGGCTTTAGGTAATGACTTCTGAATGTAAGGCAGCGGTACCATAAAAAAGAGAAACGTTGCACAAATGTTTCATAAAAACAAGAGACAATCCAAAAAGTTATGAGATAGAACATAGAGTCCAGTGTAGGGTCACAAAGATGATTAAAGGAGTGGTACATCTCCCTTATGAGGAAAGACTGAGGTAGCTGGGTCTCTTCAGCTTGGAGAAGAGGAGACTTAGGGATGACCTTATTAATGTTTGTAAATATGTAAAGTGCAAGTGTCAGGAGGATGGAGCCAGGCTCTTCTCAGTGATGTATAATGATAGGACTAGGGGTAATAAGTGCAAATTGGAGCATATTTAAACATAAGGAAAAGCTTTTTCACAGTGAGGGTGACAGAACACTGGAACAGGCTGCCTGGTGAGGCTGTGGAGTCTCCTTCTCTGGAGACATTCAAAACCACCACATGCATTCCTGTGTGACCTACCCTAGGTGATCCTGCTCTAGCAGGGCAGTTTAATTTGATGATCTCTTGAGGTCCTTTCCAACTCCTAACTTACTGTGATTCTGTGAGGCCAAAGTCAATTCAAATTCAAATGAAACTCATAAGCTACAGCAATACTACGTGTTTAGTGTTCATCATGTGGCTATTTTTGTTGAAATATTTTTTTTTTTTCTCCTATGTCAGTCCTTCGTATCTGGGTCAGCTTGGTCACTACAATTTTTTACATCCCTAGCTCTACTAAAACAATATTTTGACATCGCACAGCTAAAGATGGAGTTTATTCAGTGCTAACAAGCTAGAAAAAAAGGTTTGAGTGCTTATTCTGGTTACACACTAATTCAGAGGTCTTCTCTGTGTTTCCCAGTTTGCAAACTTTCTGCTGATGGAGCTCTAGGCAGCTCGTGCAGGTAATTTATCATCTCAGCACTTTGAGATTTGAGCACCTGGTGGGTCCCAGTGCACAACTTAAAACTGTCTGCAGCAGCCTCCTTCTGTCAGAGGCTTCTGGCACTTCTGCCAGTGCAATCAGATTTTCTCTGCCCTCCTTCCATCAGCCACAGGTTTTCTCTGCTGGAACCTAGCACATCTCCAAGCATTAAAAGAAGATCCATGGGAGATAGTTTCATTGGCTGAGCTGATTTCAGGATTATTCATTGCACATTTTGGACTCCCAGGTAAAATATAGGCACAGGGTGGGAAAATATTAACCAAATATTAATGAGAAATGTAGCCTTGTCAATAAGAGTTTAGTATATGACCATCCCTGTTCCATTTTATATTGCTTAAAATGCATAGTTGCCCTTTAAAAATGTAGTTCTATTGAAGCTGAGGGGATTCTTATCTTACATCTTACTCATTGTGGGACAAAAATTAAAAGGGATTACACATCATTGAAATGCATTTTCTTTTGAATGTTTTTTACTGCTATCCAGATGAATGTTATGGTGTCTATTACAGTCAAATCAATGGTGCCCAACAAAAGTTTTGTTTCAAGGTAATGTTACTTTGTACTGAAGAAAACAGGGAATTAGTTGTTTAACACAGAAAACAAGAGAACTTTGGTTAGTATATTTCAAATTTACATATCAAAGTAGCTGAACAAAATAGCCAGGACGATATTTTGCTTCTTCATGTCAAATGCATCGTTCAAAAAGATGCACTGGATGGGAGGCTGGACTCAAGAGTTGTGAGACAGACAAGTGCATTTCGAGAATATTCCTTCTTATATGAGTCTTTACCCCAGTCACATCTGGGGCACTATCAGCAGAATCCTTGTGAACATCTGGCTTTGCATTAAGTCCCTTTAATTCATTTAGGCTAGTGTAGTATGACCCTCTTAAACAAAAGATAAAGATCTATATGATCATTTTGCTGATCTGTCTACCCGTTTCTCATTCAAGTTTAGAAATCTGCTAAAATCACTTGGTTACCATGGCATTTGATGTTGTAGAGATTTTTGAAAAGACAAGGATATAGATTAAATAAAACCATCTAAGCTCAAGATTTTTATACACTGGTGTAGCCTTCCTAAGTTTCACTGTGAAAGCTGGTGGTCTTACATGAATTCTCACATAGGTTTGCAATTACCAGTGACCCTGTAATACTTCTGTAAATCATGCCATCATCCTGCCTGAAGAATTTAAATCCCTTAAAGCTCACAAACCAAGGGAACAGTTGCTGTGCTATAAAACCATGGCTTCATATTTAAAATGATATTATTGTGCCATGAAAAATGCCCTAGTGGAGTGAGGTTTTTAAAAATCCTTCTACCTCTGTAATATGGGGGAAAACAGAAAAAAATTCAAAGGGTTTAAATCATAAGGAAAATAAAATTAAAGCAGATGTAACATTAGTAACTAAAATAAAAAATACTTGTACTAGAGTTTGCTCAAAGCAGGTGTTCCTTTAACATTTATATGAGATATGCATGAGTAGGAATGCAAGTAATTATTTTTTTCTTATTTTATTTCAGATTTATATTAAGTGTCTAAGAGTAACTCAGTCATCAGTCTTATAAGTGAGATATTTTTAGTATTAATTATACAAAAAATATTTAGTGCTTTGGTTTTCCAGGACTACATGAAGCACGATCAACTTGATGGGTTATTATTCTGCCAGAATACAGTTACAATGTTTACTTTTAACTTGCATGCCCACATTTTTTTTTTTTCAGGGAAGTGACAAATAAAATGATTATAAATCAAGTCATGGTGAGAGAAAATCTATTTGTTGGATCCTAACCAAAAATCTCATCACAGATATGAATTATAGGGAAAAAAATTAGTTTCAGAATTTATCTAGCAATGATCAAAGAAGTTAATGCCTTTCATATTATCTTTAGAACTTCAGGATTATGATAAAAAGTAATACTGACAGTTGCTAGAGACATCAGATAATATGGTGCAAATTACAGCGTTAGTTATAATTTAACAACTTTTAACCCAAACAGTTTATCTGCTGGTGGTACATAAACAGGATTCCCTTCAGAAAGCACCCTGCAATTCAAATCTCTAAGTTGTCACAAATATGAATTGTTGTTCATGCCTAGTGGTTTTGTGACTTCTGTTACCTTTCTCATACCAAAAGTGTGTTGGAATTCTCCAAACTCTTACTATCTGAGAGTTGTGGGTTTGTGTTTGTTATTTTGTTTGTTTGGTTTTTTTGTGTTTGGTTGGTTGGTTGGTTTGGTTTTTTTGTTGTTGCTGGGTTGTTTTGTTTTTTTGTTTTGTTTTTTTTTTTTTTTTTAAATTAGAACTGTTGACAATTTCACTCTGTTTTGTCTTTGTTGTGTAATCATCCAACAGCTCTGAGGGTTGTGGGTTTGTATTTGGCTTCTTTGTTTTACTTTAAATTAGAACAGTTGATAACTTCACTCTGATTTGTCCTCATTGTGTAATCCTCTAACAGCTCAACCACCCAAGCATCGAAAAGTGATTTAGTCTCTTTTTCTCTCTCTCCCTCTCTATCTCTCCCAATCACACATGCACACACAGACACTTTAAACTATTTTATTAAAGCTTATAACTGCCTGTGTTGACAGTTTTGGCAGAAGTACACTGCTGGCAATCAGTCTGATAAGCAATGACTTGTGATTGCAGTAGCAGTAGTGGCATGTGAAGGTAGTGACAGCTCTGAAGTCTAAAGTGTTGATTGAAAATATGCATTTAAAAGATGCACATTTCCAAAAGAAGTGACAGTTGCTATGTTGAAAGCAATTGATACAGCCCTCCACTTACCATTAGAGCTGGTTAAAGAGCAGGTTTTCCAGTTCAGTGGAATTTTATTTTTTGCTAAGTTCACCAGTAAATGACCCTTTCTTTCAGTTGATGACATGGAACGTTCGTCTGTTTCATTGCAAAGAGCATCAGTGAAATATGTTTTAAAAGTTTATTGAAGCTTGCCAAGGAGTAACACAGTGGCTTGAGAGATACAGCCTCCTTTGGACTTCAGCTGGCTGAGCCACGTTCTGCAAATAAAAACCTTGTCTGAGCCACTAAACTTTGTTTCCTGGTCCTTACCTTGCCCTCTTCTCTTCCTGACCCTTTTGTCCTTCACATTTCTCCATCAGAGTTGTGCTTAAAGTACAAATCATGTTTTATTGAAGCTATGCACTACTGAAAGTATCTAGGAACTATTTTGTCTCACTCAACTCCCACAGCTCTAGTCTTCCCATGACCCAAACTGACTCCACAGTTCTGGCACCTGGAGATAGCCAAGGTACAAAATTTCACAGGTATCAAGCTGTTTGGCTTTTCTCCAGGTCATCCTTCCCATCAGAGGGTCTGTCATGTGCACACTGTGGAGACACACCAGCAACTTCTGTGACTATTCTGACTCTAGAGACCTTAGACTGCACATTCAGCACCATCAGAGATTTTTCACATTATGCAGATGGGGCTTTTAATTGAGGCATTGTTGTGGTTTGAGACTACCTGGTAATAAAGGACCATGCGACTGCTCACTCATCCTCCCCCATTTTAAGATGGCGAGGAGGAAGTCCACCTTAAAAAAACCCCATGGGTCAAGACAAGAACTGCTAGGGTTCCACTCACCAGTTAAAGTCATGGGCAAAAAAGACTCAACTTGGGGAAAAAAATTAGTTTAATTTATCATTAACCAAATCAAAACAGGGCAAGGAGAAAACAACAACCAGAGCTTAAATACTTTACCCCACCTCTCCCTTTTTCCCCAGCTCAAATTACTTTGTTCTGATATCTCTACTTCCTTCTTCCTCGGAGGCACAGGGGGACAGGGAGCAGAGATTTCGGTCCATTTGTCACAGGTTGTTTTCCACCGCTCCTTCCTCCTCAGAGAGAAGGATACCTCACTATCTGCCCCTACTCTGATGTGGGGTTTCTCCCACGGGAGAAAGCCCCTCACGAACTCCTCCAATGTGAGTTCCTCCTGCAAGGCAAAGTCCCAGGAGCAAACTGCTCCAGTGCAGGCTGACCATGGAACCATGAACTATTTTGGGCACAGTCACCTTCATCTGGCACAGGGTCATCCATGGATGCAGGTACACAACATCTGCTTCATGATCCTCCACAGGCTGTAACAGGATCTTTCACAGACTCCTTCACAACTGCCCCAGTGTGATCCTTCAGGGACTTCTTCACCGTAGTCCTCCATGGGTTGCAGTGGGACAGCCTGACATCTCACCATGGGATGTAGCCTCTCATCTGCAGGCAGTAGCTGTAACAACTGGAATTAGCACACGTGTAGTGGTAGAAATGGAAGTTACAAGACCCACTTTATTCCATTAAAACCAAACCAAACCAAACAAAACCAAAACACAGTCAAAGTGTCACTGGCGTACTGTAGCTGGTTTCTTATGGTCTGGGGAAGGTGGTGTCACAGCTGTCATTACTGTATTGGAGAGCAAGAGGTGCTCCTGTAAGTGCCAGTTTTTCACTTTCTCTGTTGTACTTCAGTTTCCTCCAGGAGCAGCTGCATTTCTAGCACACAGGGAACCAACAGTTGCAGATGATTTAGTGTGATAACAAGAAATAGTTCGTGTAATTGGTATAAGAAGTATTCTCACACACTCTTCTGCAGACATTTCAGATAAAGTAATCGTGCAGATGGAAATGTCCCCTTATGTCCTACACACATGACAATAAAAATGAAATACTGTAGCTGAATATTTGAATATGTTAAGTGTCAATTTATCCTTAGAAAGGATAAATTTCACCATGAAGACTTTCAAAATACCAAGAAATACAAGTTATATTCCTGACATTTTACAGCCAGTTTTGGTTCCATATTTTAATTGTCTTCAATCTAAAGATTGCTTCAATATTGTCTATGCTAGCTATACTGCATATCTGAGTCAAAATGCTACTGTCTCTGTAACCAAGTTTTAAACAACAGTGCTAAGTATCAGTTCTGATGCGCATGCATTTCACATATTGACATGAATTTATTATCTCACCTTGTGCATCATTGTTATTTTACTAAATATTCATGAGAAGTCATCATATCAATTATATATGGAGGGCTAAGGAAAGGAAACATTGCCTACAGTGATGTTAATTACAAAGATTTAAGTTCTTTAGAACAAATGGTTGCACAGAAATTAACTCTGTGATGACTGACTATATTATTCCCTCAAACAAAGTCTGCATATTTCCCCAAAACATAGTTAAAGTTAAAACTTAATGGGAGAAGAGATAGGAAAGAAAACCTTAACCTTAAGTTCATGAAATTTTTCTTTTATTATGAAAATTAGATGCTGTTTCTAGTATTTAGAGCTAATACACTGTGCTTCATACGTCAAAGCCATATTCGAATATTTCAGAACTCACTGACATACTCATTTCAACCCTTCTTTTTATAAGAATTTGATAAAGGGTTTGATATTTTCTGAATGAATGGGAATTTGGAAAAGATAAAATGCAGAATAGCTCATCAAGAGGAGGAAATTATCAGTGGAAGTGCACATGGACAACGGACGTGATTGCTTTCATTCTTTTGGTACTTGCATGGTTCCAGCCATAGTTTTGGTCAGGACATCTAACATTTCCAAGATAGTAAGGAGACATAGTTCAGGAGTTAACAAGGCCAAGAATGATCCCACTTTGACAACCTGATGCCAAAAAGAGGACAGATGTTTATTAGCATAAGCTCAGGTTATGCCATGATGTCCTTTCAATCAATCCTGTATAAATTTAGTATGCTGCTGTAGATTTAACATGAGATTATGTTACCTAACACTTAAATTTTCTATATCTGAGCCAGTCATTATACAATTATGTCAAACATTTAAACCAATGAAAATAAGTTAGTGTATCTTGTTGATTGTGACACTAGTTTAAATGATACTGAGGAGTCAAAGTACTGTCAGTTATGAAGACAAGATTTAAGATTAGTTATTCTGCTTACTGGTTCAAGAATAGGGATATCTAGGGGCAAGCGCATAACTTGTGATATAGGTTATAATAAGGCACTTCTGTGCATCCAAGGCATTGCTATGGGAGTGAAAATCCACTAGTGGGAGTTTTGAATCACAAAAGTAAAATTAAGTGAAGTACTCTTGAATCAGCAGTGTGAAGAGCTCTGTGGACATGGATGCCTTCTGGATGTTTTCTTTGATTCAGTCTTTACTGTTCAGGCCAACCTTCAGGAGTCCAGACTTTGGAGGGTAACAGAAAATCTGTATCAAGGAAGACTTCCCTTGGTTGAGGAGGGTCAAGTTAGAGATCAATTAAGTAAATTGGACATCCACACATCATGGGCCCTGATGGGATACACCAGCGAGTGCTGAGGAAGCTGGCAGAAATCATTGCTGGGTCACTCTCCATCATCTTTTAAAGATCATGGAGAACAGGAGAGTTGCCTGAGGACTGCAGGAAAGCTAATGTCACTCCAGTCTTCAGAAAAGGGTAAGAAAGAAGACCCAGGAAATAAATACTTTAAAGGGTGTGTGTGAGGAGGATCAGAGCGGTCTTTTTTCAGTGTGAAGTATGAATATTAAAATAGGCTTGCCTCTTTTTCCTTAGATTATTGTTATCAGCACATATTCTTTATAAGGTAAATGTATGTGAATGGAACTTTATACTATAATCATTAAATATGGTTCAAAAATATAATCTGCAGTTAGATGCAACTGCATAAACATCCTTATGCTATGTAAATCTATAGCTGGTTCCTTGGGACTTGTAGTACAGCAAGCCATTTCCTTCATCAGTGAAAAGCACTTTGAGTTCTGTCATTTAATAGACTCTCACAGACTAAACAATACGTAGCTGTTCTCTCTACTGAAGAGGCTTTGAATTACTATATTCAGATCCCAAAAGAAAAGAGTTTGCTTTCAATCACAGAAAGGAGTCTCAGGATACACTGCAGATGTTCTTAGAAAACACTGGGTAACAGTGCAGACTGTGTCTGTAACTTCCAGGCCCAACTCCATTCCCATTTACATTCATATGTGAACTTCCAAAGAATGATAGATTAGTATTTTCACAAATTAATTTGTACATCACATTGTTTCCAAATGGATAAAATATTCAGTATTTTCTTTGAAGGCTACATATTGCCTTTGAGCAAAGGAAGAAGTCACCCTGTGGAAATACCTTGTCATAAAAAAAAATAAATAATTATTTACTAAGCAGTTCCAAGCAGCTCCAGGATGTAATGAAAACATGGTAGTAACCATACAAATAATTCCAGTTAAGATCCTCTTAGTTTTGCTTGTCTGTTTAAACACAATAGTAAAATGATAAATTCTTTCATTCTTCTCTGCCAGATTCAATGCAATGCACTGAGATCTGCAACTGACAGGCAAAAAATGAAGCTGTTGTCAAATTTTCTTCTTCAATATGTTCATAATTCCCTTTCTAGAACATCAGGGGTTATTCACAATCTCATCCTTACATGGAGACATGAAGGAGAAATAGGGCTGATACAGACAAACCGTTTTGAAGGTTTCATTTGTAGTCAAATGAAACAAGGTTTCATTTGTAAGTCAAGGTTTCATGTAGTCATGTAGTTTCATTATAGTCATCTATATCACAAGATAGTCTGAGCTATCTTGTACACCTCCCTAGCAGGCCTTGATAGACATCACTATTCATGTGCAGTCATACCTTATGAGATTTATTTGCATACACATGTGTGTGGAAAGTGCATCTCAGAGCTTCATAGGTATACCTGCTCACAAGTATGCACAAAAATACCTGCTGCTGCTAGAGATTTCAAAAAGAGTACATATATAAGACAAGTAGATGGTTTTGAGTTTCTTCAACTTGTCTGAATTCACAGATTAGTATTTCATCTTTATTTCTGGTGTTACTTAGAAATGAAATCAGAAATTAGTTCCCCTGGGTTATTGAACAAACTGAGTTCAAACTGCCTTTACTTTATGTGCTTAGCAACCAATGGACAACCGTGAAGTGCAGTGTTTATAATGGAGAGAACTAGTGGAAAGGCTTTTTTGATAAAATACTTTTCCCCTGAATATATGGATTTGGCTAACTTATATTTTACAGAAAGGTATTTCTTTTACTGGAATCCAATAGAATTGTCGAAGCTTAATTTCAATTGGGTTGAAAACACTTAATTTTAACCTCAGATATAAAAATCTGAACTGAGTTAACATAGAATTCATAGAATGGTTTGCATAGGAAAGGACCTTAAAGATCATCTAATTCCAGCCTCTGTGCATGGGGAGATTTACCTCCCACTAGACAAGGTTGCTCAAGCTCAACCTCTCAGGAGGGTTTGAGCACCTGAATCCATGAATCCTACATCCACCTCTACTACCCTAATGTTTCAAGAGAAGACAACCTTCTTACAGTGTGAGTTCTGGTTCAGGCCAGGCTCTTTGCACATGAGAGGCACATTCTACTACAGTAACCAGCCTACCCAAATGCTCTGAAGCCCACCATCATCATGAGGATATATTTTTCTGGAAGGCTGGGTTAAAAAGGAGTATTATAAGGACATTATTAATAAAGTTTTAAGAGGTATTTTTTCATTGTCATCAAAGAATGAAGTCTTTCAAATTATAACCACAAAAGTACCATATATAGAGATGCATTTAGGCATGTCTGAAAGCTGCTTAAAAACAAACAAAAAAAAAGCTGGGAGAAGGGAAGGGGAGGTTCTCAAACGTTGCAAAAGATATTTCTGAGTTACCTTTAGTTCTTAATGTTAGTTTAGGTAATACTAAATTAAAAATGATTTGAAAATCCTTGTATTCTTTTTCCTCTTGCAGTGGTGAGCTCCTAATAGAATGATAGAATGGGTTGGGTTTGAAAGGATATGGTGATGAGTAAAATTTTGCTATATATATTGTTGTGAATTCACTGGTGAGGTTTTTCATAGATATGATCATTACTAAGTGCTTACTAAAGGTGACTTCATGTTTAAGATTAGAAACGTCAAAAATGCCCTTCTTGTTATAAGCCTACACGTGCTTTACAAAATAAATACGTTTTTTATATATTGTGTGGCCAGTCTGCCAAAACTTTGCCTGTTTGGGGTTCTAGAAATGCTTTTTTTTCAAGGAAGTCACAATTATGCTCTAAACTCTTTGCCCAGAAGGGGCTTCCCAATGAAGTAAATGAAAATATTTCCACTTCATCTGGTAAAAACTGGAGTAGACTCATAAGGATCTGTAGTATGCATACAACCATATTAGTAGATGTGCCTAACTGGTTTTTAGTCTATTGTCTCCATGAAAGCTAAATGGGAGCAAGAACAAATATATTGCACAAATATGAAGTTATTTATCTGGTATATAGAGGCAACATCCTTTTCCTTTTAACAGCTATTGACAATTATACTCAACTGTACTGACATATTGAACAGAAGTCAGTCTGTGTCTGGCCTCTGTTCATCATCATTAAAGTAAATGTTCTACCTTCTATGTATTATTGGTAATGGAGACTGTAATACATGCATCAGTATTTAGGAAGTTTCTGCAATGTCGACTTTTCATCCTGATGCATTTCATAAGTGGGTTTATCTATAATAAATCTATGAAACAAATGCATGCAGAAACACACCGAATTTATTACTTCATTAAGCTAAGCTTCAGTAAGGTTGCTGAGGTAAAGCCACTATCAGAGTATGCTATATTGTACAGGCTTTCTAGACTTTTCTGAGTAATAGAAATAAATCATAGAAACATTCCTTGCTGTGTTGTGAAGGCTTATGGATAATTAGCAATGTAGCCATTCTCCCAAACTCCAGTGTTTTAGGATTACTTCTGTATTTCATTTTTCAGCACTAAAAACCTTTCAGAAGCAATAAAAATGTCAAATCCAAGGAAAACTCTAATGGCCCATAAAAAGAAATTGACGTTATCTTTTTTTTTTTTTTTTTTTTTTTTTTTTTGTTAAAGCAGCCATATTTACTTATAATTTCTCATTTTTAAATCTGCCTTTTTCATTACTAAACATTATAGAGATGGGCCCAGTCTGCAAGCTCTATGAGCTCTAGGGACCCTCTCATAGGACTGTGAATTCGAGTCCAAATATACAAAGTCATAAATCCTAAAGCCTAACATGTACTACAAGTCTACAAAAGACTGAGGCACCTCTCCATCATTGTTCTGGTCCCAAGTTCTTAAGTTTCAAAAGAAGATAGTGACTTGAGGAGAAAGGTTTCTTTGTTCAGATTTGTCAACTGTCATGTAATTTTGTGTCAATAGTCTGGATTTTCTTGTCCAGTTTTAAACAGCTGAAGTGATTTAAGAGCCTAACTGGTCTGAAGTGATCTGAAGTCCTTAAAACGATTTCTACAATCTACTCGGGCTTTTAGGAGTTTTACTGAGCATAGGCAGATCCAATTCCTCTGCCTTTGGCACCTAACTGAGGTATTGAAATCAGTATTTGTGCTTTTTCTAGGCACTACAAAGCACACAAGCCAGAATGCCATTGGCCTTCCTGGCTACCTGGGCACACTGCTGGCTTATGCTCATCCAGCTGTCAGCCAGCACCCCAGATGCTTCTCAGCCAGGCAACTTTCCAGCTACTCTTTCCTAAGCCCATGGTATTTCTTGGTGTTGTTGTGACCCAGGTACAGGACCAGACACTTGGCCTTGTTGAACCTCATACAATTGACCTTGACCCACCAATCAAGCCTGTCCAGGTCCCTCTGTAGAGCCTCCTACCCTCAGGCATGTCAGCGTTCCCTTCCAACTTGTTACAATGCACAAACCGACTGAGGGTTCACTCTTTGTTAATGAAGATAGTAAACAAGACTGGTCCCAAAACTGAGCCATAGGGAACGACACTTGTGACTGCCTGCCAGCTGGATTTAACTCCATTCACCACAACTCTCTGAGCTCGCCCACCCAGCCAGTTTTTAACCTGGAGAAGAGTAAACCTTTGTAAGCCATGACCTGCCAGCTTCTCTAAGAGAACATTGTGGAAGACAGTGCCAAAGGCTTTACTGAAGTCCAAGTCCTTTCATAGTCACTAAGCCCAGGACAGCTTCCAAACATGACATCTCCCACCAGTCCTTCTCTGTTTGTAAACAGCAGTAGTGTGGTACCTCCCCTGTAGGCTCAGTTACCATCTATGTCAGTAATTATATTCCATACATTACAGGTACCTCCTAGACTGCTTTCTTCGTGCTGTCTTGTATTTCTAGCAGACTCCTGGTAAATTGAAGTATAATTCCTGTAACTACTGGTTACTGGAATCCAGCTGGACTTCATAGCTTTGATCATAACCCTCCGAGTCTGGCAGTTCAGCTAGTTTCCAGTCCACCTCACTGACTGCCTACATATTCAGTACCTCATTAGTCTATGAGGATGCATCACAATCCATTTGGATCTTTGAAATTTGCAGGACGGTGTGCTTTGTAAATACAATTTATTTTATGAGCTTCTTAGAAAATAAAACAAACACATCAAACAAGGCCTGAATCTCCTTTGTACAGACTAGTCTAACACATGAATTCACTAATTAATAACTTTGTTAATTCATGACATTTGTAATTTACAAGTTCTCAGATTTGTAACTTACAAATCATAACTCATAATTCATAACTCATTCACACATGAATTACCTAGCCAATGCTGAGAGAGCACATCCTTCCTCTTCCATCACAGTGTAGGGATCCTCTGCATCACACAGGAAAACATGAAAGCCTCAGCAGCCCAGCTGCTGTTAGCTTCTCTTCAAACCATTTTTGGTAATCTGATGTATTTATACCTTCCAGTTTGGAAATTCAGTCTACGCCATTTCTGTAAGCCATCTTACTATGAAGAAACTGCCAGAAAAGTAGTTTGTGACTAATGGTGGCTGCAGGAGACAGAAATCTGTAGGTGATAAAGGCTGCTAATGATCTTCATCCCTTTCTGTCTATTGCATTCTGCCTTCATGTTGCTCTCACTTCTGGCAGTCTATATCAGGCCTTAGCACAAGCTTTGTGTTAGGCCAAAACCTGAACAGTCACCGGATGTGTTGAAAGCTTTGATACAGTCAAGATATGCAATATGTACAACTCTCCCCTCATCCACTGTGCCAGCCATCTCATCATAAGAACTATCCTGTTGCTGAAGCATAGTTTCCTCTTTGTGGATCCATGCTGACTATTTCCAATCACTTTCTTGTCCTTCATATGACTGGAAATGGTTCACCTGATTCTCCTCCACTGTAGGATTCTTTGCTGCTCTACACTTTCCCACTTGTCTCAGGGGCCTGGGACTCCTGAAGGTAAAAGTTACCAGTGAATACTAAAGTGAAGAAAGCATAAAGCACCTTGACCATCTCCATGTCTTACACCACTAGGTTCCTTTCCTTGTTTGGCTGAGGGCCCACATTTCTCTACTCTTTCCATCTGATGATTTACCCATAGGAGCCTTTTTTGTTGTCCTCCACAGCCCTCACCATATTTAAGTCCTGTTGGGCTTTATTTTTCATAACACGATCTCTGCATGCTCAGACAGCATCTCTGTATATTCCTCCTGTGTCATCTGACCCTGCTTAAATGTTTTGTATGCATCCTTTTAGTAACTGAGTTTTATCAGGAGTTCATTGTTCATCTGTACAGGTCTTCTGCTGCCTTTCTTGCCTTCCATAATGTTAGGATGGTCCATCATTGATCTTGATGGAGTTGATCCTTGAAAAATTACCAGCTTTCTTTGACCGTTTCTCTACAGGGCTTTATCCCCTGGGATTCTTCCAAACAGATCTCTGAGGAGGCCAAAATCTTCTCACCTGAAGTTCAGGGCTGTGATCCTACTTGCACAAAAAATAGTGGTTGTTGAAGAACTCTTTGATCAGGGGCTGGCTGTTCATTCCGATTTGCACATCCTTTTTACTGGTTTTCCTGATGTAAACCAAACACTACATCCAAGGGGTATAAAAAAGAGAGGAAGAAGGGGTGATTCTCACATTGTTGTCAGTCACCTCCCATGAGAAACCTCCATAATAACATTATTAATGTTATTAGCTGTGGGGCTGTGAGGAAAAAAACAAGAACAGTAAGATGAGGGCAATCAGGAACAAATACTCCAAAAGAGGCCCTGCAAAATCTTGCCAGAGCAGTATGGGTGAAAGGATGCAGAGCTGCAGTGAAAGGCAGGATATAGGGTTGCAATGAAGGTCCCTTAGCCATATAAGAAGCAGAGACACCTTGGCACTTAGCATCTAGCTCCAACCACTGTAAAATGCTGTTGTCTGATGCACATCGGCCACATTGGGCTGTCAGAAATTTATCCCAATATTTTCAGGGATTGAGACTGAACAGGTTGGACAGCAATTGCTTGACCATGAGGCAATTCCTAAAAAAAGCTAAAACCAGATCGGGCCAAGGCAAGACTAGTCCTGAGACCCTGTTCTGTCAGGTCAGCAGGCTGACAGCCTTTTAATGAAAAAGGCAAAATTCTCATTTCCTGGACTAAGTAAAGCAAAGTGCTCTGTGGAGTAAGCTGCCTCCTATGTGATGTTCACTCATGTACTTTGTTCTTGGTGAATCTGGGACTGAACTCTCACATATGTACCATGGACCATCAGGAGATTCTGCAGAGTGGGTATCACACCACATTACATAGGTTGATGATCACACGGTTTTATTTGTGTTGTTCTCTGGACTTCATAGGCTGATATAGACATATTTTTAAAGTCTTATTACTCTTTTTCATATAATATATGTATTTTTAAGACTGTTATAAGATTTCAATTTATGTTGTCTCACATTGTAACAATAACACAATAAACTCAAATGCAGTTTAAAATATTGTCTGGAAACATGTTTGACAGCTACTTGAAGTTTTTAAAGCTCACTGTTAGAGGTTATCTGCATTTCTAATGCTATATTTGTTTAAAGAGCAATCAATCAGTTTCTTCTGTTTGTGTGCTGCTAAACACCCATCATAATATGTAGCTGTATTTTGAAGATCAAGAGGATTAGGACTGTTCAAGGAAACCCTTATTTATCTTGCTGTCCTTGGAGACAAAGTTATCAGAAGTTATGGATGTTTGTGAATTATCAGAAGAAAAATGCCTGTAATGAAAGTTGCAAAAACATATAATGAGTAAGGAAAAGCAATTTAAATTCAAAAGACTGAAATTAGATTCCGTAATGAAAGATTCTGTCGTATTATATGACAATACTTTAAGTCATATAATGTCAATACATTCTTATTGCAACAGATCAAACTAAATTGTGTAGAAATGGAAAATATTTAAAGCAAAGAACTGTGCAAATGTGATGATTCACCATGTTTCTTTTTAGATAAAGACTTGCCTCAGAGCTTTTAGTAGGAACTGATAGTTCTCATATTTCAGTAGTGGTTTTTGATAAGCTAATTACAAATTTAACAGTTTTAAAATCTAGTCTCTTAAAAAAATTGATTTTTTTTTTTCTACAAAAGAAAAAATCTTTCTACAAAGATTTTTTTTTCCCCTACAAGCTGCTTATTAACCTGCAAGAGAGATTGCTACAGTGAGAAATATTCTCATTTTTGCTTATTTTGTATCCTGCACTATTACTTGTCTACTTTTAATGGTATACATCATTAGGAAGATGAAACACATGCATTGTTTGCACAGAATATCAGCAATGCAGCTTTTGTGAATGAATATAGTTTTGTGCATAGAATTTGCCTACGAGTCCATCTGAACTATGACTGTGTGTACTCACTGAAGCCCAAGAAGCTGCAGAAAGATGAGAGATGGAAATCAGATTGATCAGAAGTCCTGAACTTTGAGCATTTTGAAAAAGTTTTGCTCTTAGTAGGTGCAAAGGGCACAGAATTAACCCACTATTATACATGTGCTACAAATCCAACTCAGTCAAGTCTGAAACACCCGGGATCCACTGGAACCTCAGTACTCAATTTGAGCCACTCTTTACTAGAGAAAATTCACTGTCCATACAAAATTAAAGATTTGGGTGAAAGGCTGATATTAAATGTCTGATAATTCAAGCTTCTCTTGATTAAAGAGTTTTTTCTTTAAAAATTGTCCAAAGAAACATTCTATTGAAAGCAAAATCAAAGGGATTGCTTATTTTTAATCTCATAGCACCCAAAGTCTATCTGGTGCAAGCAAAGGTCTCTGGCTGTATTAATTAATTAAAATTTATTTAATACATGTAAATTGGTTTTTAAAAACAACTTTCACATTCCTCAGCAAGAACTAGATCTTTAAGGTCCCTTCCAACATAAAATTATGTTTCTATGAGAAGCACACAGAGGTACTTATTTGCATGGGGAGTGTGCAGTGCTTCAAGATGCATAAATGTTTGTTTAATATTTGTTTTGATAGCACCACTAGAAATGCAGTAATGAAATTAATTGGGTTAGAAAAGTTTGTGTATGTGCAGGCCAAGGGGAATGTTAAGACCTCATAGACTCAGTTGTGATAGAGCTCCAGATGACTCCACAACATGGTTTATGGCTGAAAGGAGGGAAAGAGAA
The DNA here is from genome assembly GCF_036169615.1 of Heliangelus exortis. NCBI lineage: Eukaryota > Metazoa > Chordata > Aves > Apodiformes > Trochilidae > Heliangelus > Heliangelus exortis. The sequence continues at coordinate 28,686,280 of NC_092424.1, read as the reverse complement.
CCTGATAAACTAAAATAAGTTGGACATTTCAATTAGTGTTTATTAAGTGCCTTGTGATTCAGTGAGAAAGCAGCTCCTTCAGAATATGATTGTGTTTGCCTGTATTTTTTTTTCCTCTTTATCCTTTGTCTTGGGGTAGTATATAAACCAGTCCTATAGCAGAATAAGAAAGGGAACAAATAGTGGAGAAGGACTTAGTTTCATCATTGTTATAATTATATTTTAAGTCTTCCTCACATTAACTTATATTCTGTATGTGTTCTAAAACATTAATAATACTGACAATAAAAATACCCATTTACTATAATGTTCCTGAGACAACTGGGTTTGCTTCAAGTATTGTGTCATGCAGGAGGTGCTCTGTCTTGAAGATCAGCACAAGCCCATAGCTTTAGAAAGCAGTATTTATATGAATAAATAACAAGCTATGAACATATGAACAACCTATTTTGATGCTAATCACCTATCTCACTGATCTGCAAATGGATATCTAAGTTTCATCACAAATGTTGCCAGTAATATTGAAGATAAGTACTGACTTGCTGAGTTTACAGAAACAATTTTAAATGTTTTTGTTTGCTGAGCAAAATAGTCAGCAAATAAATTATTTGAGCCTTCCCTCTAAATATAAGAAGACATAAAAGGCAGAGTGTCAGCTCTATTGCATGCTGTATTTTCTATTCCGATAAGGAACTAATAGTGAAATTTACATCAATCATGGATTCTTTCATTTACTGCTTTTCAATTTTAGTGAAGCATAGCGATGAGACTAAGATAAATGTTTACTAATCTGATACAGAAAAAGCATCATTATGCTGTGATGATTTGTACTAAGGTGCACATAGCTAACAATTTTAAAACAAATGATTGTGGTTGATTTCTCTTATAGTTTGAGTCTGATTCTGTACACATGAAGTGAAAGGGAATTTTACAATTAATTTTGGGGGTTTATGTTGGTAAACTGCCTTGAAGTTTTGCAGTCCAGTCTCAGTCTTTCTTCACACAAAATCTAAATTTCATCTCAGAGTTCTAAACTATATTTTATACAGTTGTATTGCGTCCTAGATTTCTTATGTGAACTGCTCAAGGTGGTAGAAATTACAATAGATAAGTTATTTGGTAGGGATATTCTCTGTATAAACTATCTTACTCTTACAAGCTGGGGATGTGTCAAGGACTCTGTAAGTACTAGTATAATCTGAGATTTTTTTAAAATTACATTTAGTCCAGAATACTCACACGTATCTAAAATAAAATAATTTAGCCTCTTTCTTCACAACATAACATACTATATATTACTATGAAAGTCTACCTATTAATCCAAAATTACTACCTAAGCAAATTTTGGACCTCCACTAAAGAATCTGGAAGGGGGTGATAGAGGATCTGGCGCCCTGTATTTTATTAAATACGTTAAAGTTTACTCCCAAATAAAATTCAACAGTCAGCTGATATAAAAAGCCATCTTGCTGCTTTAATAATTGAAAAATCTTGGTATTATTTTGTTACATCTTTCAGCATTTGTTTGCTAAGTAGAACTCAGTTCTGCATTGTTTTACAGCAGTTCATTTCATGGGAAAACATCTTAACTATCAATACAAAAAAAATTTCTAGACATTGATTTAACAAACTATGATTACAGACATAGATAATTGTGTTTTAATGTAACCTGATCTGCTGACTAAAACAATATCTTCACCTGCAAAAAGCTCACTTCACTTTGTACTTTACTGATGAATACTATGTAACTAAGGATTACACATTGAAAGGTCCAACAGTTGCTGAATATAATTTACTGAGACTAAGATGAAGAGTCTTTTAAATTTCACTTCATGATCTAAAGCTGGTGATGAGAAAGAAATATGGAAGCTCCACAATTCTTAAGAACCTATAAAACACTGTGCTGACTTTAGCATTTATCAATTTTTAACTACTGCTACAAGGCTTCAAGTAATCAATTATTTCCCAGCTTAGTGAGAGGCTCAGAGCTATACCAGATAAACCAGAAATCAATTTGACTGCCTAGTGGTTGTTTTTAAAATATGTTTCTCCTTACCACACCTAAAACCAAACAAAGCTAGATTTTTGTTGTTGTTGTTGTTGTTATTGTTGCAGACATGGCTGAATTTCCTTCATACTTCACTTGAAGTTAAAAATTCAGAAAGGGATAAATCTTTTCTTTGCTGGGATATAGATACATTGTCCTTTTATTATTGCTTCCGAAAGAAACAGAGAAACAAATCTCTTATTTTTCATTTCCTGAGTCTGGCAAACTTTGGGAACTATTTTTCAAAGTGAAGTGTCTCTTGTTTGTTTTTTGGTTGGGTTTTTCGGTTTTTTTATGTCGCACTTTTGACATTCTCTGCCATAAGGGAAGAGTTTGATCAGTGTAAAGGGTGCAATATTCTGCTAATGAACCATTGGAATTATGATGGCAATTATCAGCATGCTAATGAAGAACATAGTCTCCTCCAAAGGATGAGCAAATCCTTGCATGAAATTCAAATAAAAAGTCACGCTTTTTAAAGAGACAGCACTACGAAAATACAGATTTAAATTCTGTGCCAGTCTCTTTCCATGACTGCCTGGGTCTGACTTTGTCTGACATCAGCTGAAGTGCTGGGACCAGCACTGGACACAGCAGCCCATACCTTCACCAGGGAAGAGGCCCTTTGAGCCAAGACTTAGACAAAGCCTTCGACTGTCAAATTTATAAGGTAGCACTGAGGGGAACTGTAGTCCATGGTACATTAAATTGTGCTTTTCAGTAGGAAGAGAGATGACAGTGTTTGACCCAGAAAGTAATTCTTGTAGTGTGGCTATTAGACTTCACAAACACAGACACTTTTAAGGGTAGACTGAACAACTCTTTATTTAGGGGCAAGTTCATAGCTGAAAAGAGCTTCATTCCTCCTTAATTTGCACTGCAGCTCCATGGAGATTGTTTCAGCATGAAAAAATAAACCAAAACAAAAACCAAAACAACCAACCAACCAAAAACAACAACAAAAAACCACAAAACCCACACAAAACAGAACAAAAACCCGACCAACAAACAAAAAAAAACCAAAAACCAAAAACATCAAAAAACAACTTCTAAGGATTTTTATTTTTATGTTGAGAAAGAAACATTATTGTACATGGCTGTACTCAAGTTCTAGTGGAATATTTTCTCTTCTGAATCACAGTAAAATACAGAATGGTCAAGGTTGGTAGGAATCTCTTTTCCAACTCCCTGTAAAGCCACGTGCCCAGGACCATGCCAAGACACTTTTCAAGTATCTCTAAGTTTGGAGACTCCATGACTGCTGTGGGCATTCTTTGCAGGTTTACCCTTATAGTGAAAATGCTGTTGTTGTTCAGACAACACCTCCTGTGTTCCACTTTGTGCCCATTGTCTTTGTTCCTGTCACTGGGTACCACTGAAAAGAGCCTGGGTCCATTCTTTATATACACTCTGGTATAAGAAATGTAAATCGTTCTGTTATTTGTATACATTAATATGTTCCCCCTCTCGGTCTTCTATTCTCCAGGCTAAATGGTCCCAGCTTTCTCAGCCTTTCCTCATAAAAAAAAAGATCCTTCAGTCTCTTCATCATCTCAACAGTCCTTCACTGAACAGTGTCCAGTAGATCTATGTCTCTCTTGTACTGAGGGGCCCAGAACTAAACACAGTACTCCAGGCGTTGCCTCACCAGTGATGAGTAGAGGTTAAGTGTCACTTCTCTTAACATGACTGTCGCTTTTTTTCACCAATCACCATCCTCTGGTCCCAGCCATTCAGCCAGTTTTCAGTCCACCTCCCTGTCTGCTCATTCAGGCCATACTTCATCAGCGTCTTTTTGAGGATCTTATGGGAGAAAGCATCCAAAACATTCCTAAAAATCCAGGTAGATAATAGCCACTGCTCTCCCCTCATCCCCTCATCTAGTGTGCCAGTCCTTTCCTTATTACTGGTTACGCTAGAATAGACTGTGTGTGTCAGCATTATATAGAAACATTTTGGAACTGCTTTTTATCAATATTAGAATAAAAATTCTAAAAATTTCCCTTACTAGGTACCACTCTGAATGACATGTCTCCTTTGCCTAAATAATGTGGCTAATTTACTTTAAATTATATAAATAGCCAAATTTCATGAAGCCTGGCAAAATGATAGATAAGTTTCAAAGTCTGTGAAATGTAAATTACTTCACATATTTATTTTCCTTTCTAGTTCTAAGTAGCTCAACATGGACAATATCTCAAAGGTAGTAGTTTGACCAGTAGTAAAACCACAAAAGAGCAGCGGCAAGGAGTATGTACCACTGTTTGAAACATTTTCATAGGAAATGAGTTTCAGGTTCAAAGCAATAATGCTCTGAATACATTTCTAATATAAACTAGGGCATGCTCACCTGTTTAAGCCTGTCTTACCAGGAGATTCATTGCCACTACAGGGTCATTATCTACTACAGCAAAGGCATAAAGCATATGCTGTTTGCCTGCAAACATTCCTGCAGTACTTTACAGTGACCACAATGCTGCCTTTACCTTTTTGCAACCTGAGCCATTTGCCAATCAGCAATAATTCATTTGTACACTCTTTCTACTTGGTTTATACAAAAGCAATCCCACTTTGCTATGACTTGTAAAGATATTTTTTGAGGCTTTGCCATCATATTCCAAAATAAGTTTATTTTCCTATATAAATTTTTACCTATGAAAACTTTATTAAATAAATATAAAGTGGAGACAGAGTAAAGAACTATTCATACTTTTCTACATGCTCAAAGAAGTGGTTTAAAGTGCTTTACACTCACTGTACTGTATCATATTTCATTAAAATTTAAAGTAAACACATATATGACCTTTTGTCTTTCTCCCAGAGAAATATATCAAATATATCAAATTTCACACTGTGATAAATAAACTCTTTCAGTCCATCAAAACTCCACAATGCCAGCGGTTAAAGCTGTATTGTGCTTAGACTGCATTGCACCATGTTGTAACCATAAAGGGGCCACCAAGTATGGAAGTTTCAGTATAAGAAGAACAGACAATATACGTGACAGTATTTTGCAACCTGGTTGTTCACATGAAGTGACTGTATTCATGAATACCCTTCACAACCCAAAGAAGCATAAACAAGCTAATATATATGTGTCAGATCAATCATTTTGCACAAGCTTTGATTCTGTCCAAACAACTTTAATTCCTATTTGAAAATTAGCCGAGTTTTATTTCGCTTCTCTTTTGAGCAGTTTGCGTCGCACTTGCTGGTTGAAGACTTCATCATTAAAAGACATGACATTGGGGGAAAAAGGGAAGTTGTTATATACATAAATACTAAGGTTAGTGTAGTGTACCAAAAGGAAAGAAATATTATAGCAGGATTTTCTCACTCAACTTTCACTCCCCTGTACTTTGTGTGTACTCATTACATATGCTCAGTCCACATGGACATTCAGTTTTAATTACTTGCCTAACTGCTATTTCTTTCACAGGACTCGAAACAACGCATGAGATAGAGTATGCTCACTGAATGAGCAGATCCTCACCTCTAGCTTTTATCTCCCTTATCAAATATGTAATCCTACGCCTTCTTCACTTTACATGATTAAAATCCTGTTACAGAATTATTAATTTCCTCAAGGAATTTCTACTACCTTAGTCACTTTGACCAGTTCATAAATACACATTTATTTTGCAACACCTGCACGAAGGCTACGCACTCTCCACTTCATAGAAAAAGTGAAGCACAAAGATACTACATTAGTCTGGAGCATTCATAAGACCTGGATTTTGAAGAAAATTAAAATTTTATATTGAAGTACAAAATAGAGTTTTTATATTTTATTGGCAGAAATAAAAGTTTGATTTTCTTTCATGAATCTTTATTAGAGCTGCAGTTCAGGACCCTGGGTCCCCATAGTTTCAAATAAAATGAGCCAGATAGCTTCCATATGGCAAAATTGAGTTGCCTGAAGATAGGACAACACTGGACCACATATTCTAAATACAGTCTGATGAGTGCTGGGTAGAGCATGATAATCACTTTCACCCTAGTTATCTCCCTCCTTCATCACTCTGAAGTAAAAGTTTCCTTCTACAGGTTGGACAGTGCCTTGGCAGAGGTTCTTTTATTCCAGTTTCGGTAGATCCCAGCTCTCTTTACTGATCCTTGATACTTAAAAAGGATCCCATGATCCTAAAAGTCAAAACCCTCTCTACAACATCAGTAGTGAAGCCACATGATAACCCATGGGATTGTTTTGCTTCTCCCTAAGCCTTGTCTCTTTACCTGAAGGATCAGGGAGAAACTACCCACAGCTCACACCATCAACCCCAGAGCTGCATATTCACTCCTAATATGTTCCAGGTTGTCTTTGGAAGTAACTGGTTTATCTTCTCTTTAGGCAACTAAATCCTGCTCTTCATGATCCCATACAAAATATGTTGAATTACTTGCTCAGGATTGAATAGGAACATTGTACAAGCCAACAATCTTGGCCTTACGTATTATATGAAGATGTAGTGAGAACCACAAGTCACCAGGTGTCGCCGATAATGAACTGGGAGCTTAGGCCCAGCTGTGCCCAATAATTAGGGCCTGCCCCAGCTGGAAATGGGCGGGGCTGCAGGGCGAAATAAAAGGCATGCTCCCAGAAGCAGAGAGAAGATGCCTGGGGAGAGAGTTGGTGAGAGAGCTCCTGAGAAGAGCCGTATCCCCGAGAGAAAGGCTCGCCGTAACATGAAGACCCAGTGTGAATATCTAATATATTCACTACATGAGACTTACAGTAATGTAAAAAGTTCTTAGAAATAATACATTGCTTTGATTGAGCCCCAGAATTATTAAAGGTAAAGACCATCCTCCCCACTGAATAATACAGATAAATAATACAGATAAAGTGAAGAGGAAAAGAGTAACATAAATTCTATTAAGACTACTTTATATTATTATACTAAACTTTTAAGAGCTTTTTTGTTTAACTAACTGAGTTTTTACAGAGCTTAATTTTCCTTATATTAGTTTCCATATGGTTCAGGAGTAACCTGGGACCCTGACAACCTTTTCGCAGGCTTCTGCTTCTTTTCTGTTGGTATTAACAACAAAAATAATTATATATATATATATATATATATATATATATATATATAAATGGCCAGGAACGAGAGGTTAAATGCTTCAGTTGCTATGTGTCTTCAATTGCTATAACCCTCTAAAAAGGGAGACTGTGACTGAAAATCTTTTTAAAGCTCCCAAAGACAAGCCAGCTAGCATTGACATGAAAGAAAAGCACCTTTGTTCGGAGCAGTAGCATCCTGTAATGGTTTTAGGACTCTGAAAAAACAGAACCATCATGAGAAAGGAAGTCTGTTTTCCAAGGTGGACAAAGGCATTGGGTTAAAGCCTGAGGATAAGGGTTGCATTGTAATTTATATCTTTTATTTGGAAGCTCCACATCAGGCTACTTTTAATCAAGCAGTAAATTCTTTTACCTGACAAGGATGAAATTGTTTCTGTATTACAGCAACAGTGTCTGGCTAGTGAAAAGAAAAATGTATAAGAAACCCATTTTTCTGGTAGGAACACAGTCAACCTTACCCATCTATTGTAGAGTTCAGGATACAGAAGAGGAAAGGCAAAGAAGAATGCAGACATGAACTTTGCCTTGAGAGGTTTCCCTGGAAAAGGGACAAAGACAAGGTCAAAATACCCAACTTGAAGAACACACAACTCCAACGAGAGATCAAAGTCAGAAATATTAACTCTGCCATATGACATACCTCTCAATCAGATTAGGACACTCTTACACTTCTGCATCAAAAGATAAAGTTTTGAGCCATCTTGACCCTCTGTCCAAGATGACCCAGGAACTTGGGCAACTTCTACACGTTTTTCTTGACAGGTCAGACACACCCGACTTGATGACCTTTCCTGTATTGCAATATCATGTACAACACTGTCAGGGGAACAGCCTTCTAGCACAAGACACTGAGATCAACTTAAGATTCAATCTAAGGAGAAGATACAGAGAGAAGGAGAGAGAGTGGGCATACCAGATAATATGAGCAGATTTGGAGTTAAGTGCACCAAATTAAGGATGGGGAAAAATGTTCTGATTTTGATTAAAAGTAGACATAATTAGTTTGGTAGGAGGAAAAAAGGAGAGCACATTCTTAACCAGGTTATATTTATTCTGAATTAGTGCCAATAAGCCTACACTAGTTTACTACTGCATAGGGTGTATAAAGTCACTTGCAAAATCTATTTTAATCTTTCTGTCTACTTTTCACACTTCTGCCTCTCTACAGATCAAGGAAAAAAAACAAATGCATTTACCAAAGGACAAGTCACTTATTTTTTTTTTATTTTATTATCAGTTCCTTTTTCTTCCACCAGTCTACATTAATAAGCCTTCCACCATTAGTCCCCATGTTCTTAAATGCTAGCTGCCCAGCCCCTGTTACACAGCAGCTTTTATGACTGAGATTTTCTGATAATCACCAGTGCATGCCCTTGATTCGTAATAGTGATATGATGCTGACATGAACTAAGACTGTGCAAGAATATTGACAGCTAAAAACAACAGGGTTGATGCGGAATCCTGGTTTCTTGGTGGCTATAAGAGACCTGATTCTATCCTCCCCATGTAACTTTTATAGCAAAGCTGAGCTCCATATCTATAAGGTAAAGGAAGGGGAAAATTAATCTGGTGAATCTCCACAACTTTCACTCCTAATGCTCAGAAAATTTTGCTCATCAGAGCAGATAACTTCTACTTGTGCATTCTCTCTACAGAATAACTAACTTTTCTCACTCCTTGTCCCTGTTCAAAATGCCTGTATCCTTTCTCACATATTCCTTGAACCTGAAATTTTATCACAGTGCCACACCTGAATGTACAGACCTCCAGATGTTGTCTGTCACATAAACTATAAAGAACAAAGAAAAGCTAATTTGTACCAAAACTGAATCTGTAGACAAATCCCCTGAAAAAAGCACCACACCAATAAAAACACAGAAAATGCACGAAAGGGATCAGTCCTACAGTGCTCAGAAATAATATGTTGACAGAGTATATAACTTAAACAGGCTAATTTCATCCCAAAGATCTACTGTTTTGGTATTTCCTTCCTTCCTGACTTCCTGAGTAACTTTTCCAAACATTCACTAAATGAGCCTCACTAGATTTAGTTGAGGACCACATTAACCTTTCAAAGAACTAATAAATTAAAATTCTTAGGTGATGGAGTTACCATTCCCCCACAATACCACTCTTTCACAAGTCTCCAATAATCTGCCTGTGGGACACATGCACATGATTGTAGCACTTTTCTTCTTTTTCTTCCCTATCTACTCAATAACTTAATCCAAGCACCCTCTTCCCAAGAGGTTAGTGAATGATCCTTTAAACATTGCTACATAGATGCTCGACTGTATAAAAGATGCAAGAATAACAAAAGACAAAAGAAAAACAAACAAACAAACAAACAAACAAAACCAAAAAAAAAAAGGAAAAAAATCTTGCAGAGTGATGCTCAGTTTTGAGAGGTTTGGCATGAGCTTTGCATGGTTCAAGGAAGAACAGCAGGCTGGAGAGGCCATTTCAGAATGACACACAGCACTGGAAGAATGATACTTCGAGTTCCTTTTTTAAGTGCATTTTCATTTAAAATGCATTTTACAAAGGCTATTAATGACAAGGCATTGAGGGCCAAAAGATTTCTGGACAGAGGGAAGAGTTCTCCATATGAATTTGAATTTGTTGGCTCAAAGGCATATTCTCAGATGGCAGGTCTTACACACAGCTATAATGATGATAGAGTCTCCCAATCACAAAAGAATCAACAACTTGAAATCTTAGTTAGATAGTTTCAAAAGAGAAATTACACATGCTGCAATGAAGGTGGTTAACCACTGGAAGAAAATCCTGAAGGAAAAGAGTATCCTCCACTTGGAAACTTTCTTAATATGGATAAGATATCTTGTCTGAAGCCTAAACACCATGGATCATGAAGCCTAAACATATGGACCTGCGTGCAGTACAAGGAAATTGGACAAAAAAATCTATGTTATGCTACAAGAATGAGTTAAGACAGCCTGATTTTATAGATAGTATGCTTGGTACCCATGTCCTTTTGTTAAAGAAGGTGGAGTTAATGTCAGTGGCATAAGCGACTGCTTACCTAAGAAGTAAATTTTCATCAGTTTCAATTTTTTTATGTTTTCAGAGATCTCCAGTGAGATAGAAGAACTATAGCTAGTCAGCCAGAGTATTTTAATGCTTATCTTGGTATAAAAGTCAACATATCAATCCATTCTTTAAAATCTTCTAGCATTAAATAGTAATGCAGCTACACAAACTGCAGCATTATCACAGCCCAAGGGCACTAAACAAATGGACAAAATGTCCACACTTAATTGTATTAATCAATCAGTCTTCATTATACTTGTTTGCCTTGATTTGTTTTCATTACATCTTATCCATTCTGACTAAATTACTTGCTCAGTTTGCAAAATGTCTCCAGAGCATTTTCAAGATGTTCCATCCAAGAGCAGCTGCCCAAAGTACCACCCAGCTTCAACGGTGCAGAACAACAGGAAGACTTCTCAGAAGAGATTCAGTGCTAGGAGAGCCACGGTGCTACAGTACTGACAATGCTTCTTACAGAGCCTTATTCAGTGTCTGTGATAATCTTGGTGTCATTTTAAAGAGTTTGGTTTATGGTGGCTTATTCCTAATTTCTTTCAAAGTAAAGGGATAGACCTTAGCTAGTCCTCAAACTATGCTTATTTGAGTCCATTCTTATTCACAGTTGCTGAAAATATGCACAGTTAAAACCCATGTCAGAGAGCAAGTGGGAAGTGTTTCACGCTATTCACCCTGACATCAGCAGACACAGTTTAGACCCATCACCAAGAGTCGAGGCTGAATCCTCTTTTAAGTCTCTCATAATTTTTCTAACACAGATTTATGACAAAGAGAGAAGGTAAAACCCAAGGACAATGGGAAACCCACTAGCATTTTTGGCATGTCTGTGTTTTGGCATATCCACATCACAGTACAGTCAGGACCTCACAAAAATGAAAATAGAGGTCTCACCCCTATCAGTGCTGTGAGATGTGTGAATGATCCATGGCACTGAACATCTTCTTTCTTGTATCCAATACGCATTTGCAAAACAACAACAAAAATGCTAAAATAGTATCAAAACTAGCTCAAATTAGGTAAGCTTTTTTCTACCATGTTATTCGGTTGTCCCATCTACAGCTTAGCTCTGAGTATTTTCATCCCCCACGTTTCTCTCCTGATTGCAGCTGTGATAGGTAGGGGAGTTTTAATAACATAAAGACTTAGCAGAGAGAAGGATGGCATATTTGGGACAAATGAAAATCATACTTCTCAGTTACATTCCCAGTCACTATGAAGCAGTAAAATAGTGTTGTCTAGTGATTTCAATAATATCAGAAAACAATTTATTTTATAAGTTGGATTTTTTATAGCGACATTTAAGAAAACTCCAACAGTCATACTCACACTATGGTTCTTCCTCCATTTACAACAAAGGGCTATATTTTGGGTATAACTTAATCACCCGTGATTTTTTTAAATAAAAAAAAAAAAAAGAAAAAAAACATTTTGGTAAAACTGAGTTTTCCACAATACCTATTTGCTAAGCAAATGAAAGAAAAATCAAGTTAAAATCAATGATGCTTCTTACGCCCCAGAAAAGATAACATGCAGGCATGAAGCTACTGTGTAAAATTTTAGAGTCAACTGAACACTTTCAGTTCAGGGGCACTCTCAGTCTTTTCCAGCTATATCGCACACCTTTGGGCTTAGCAAAGCAGAACCAAGGCCCTGAAACACAACATTAAAAACCATCTTGTCCTCTGCAGATACCATCCCTGGAGATGCAGACAAGAATTAAATTTGGAATTGACATTAAACCAGTTCTACTCAAGGCTGAATCTAATCCACAACCCCCTTTTGTATATTGGAAGTTGCTGGTGAGTACTGGAAAGAAAGAGGGGGTTTTAATTGGAAATCTTAAGACAAAGAGGTGGAGGTAGAAAGCAAGCAGCACTATGTTATAAATGTGTGACACAGGTGTATGTGTATCAAATACCTATCTGACATGAGTCTGTAACTCCTAGGGATGGGCTGCTGAGAATCAGTACAGTGCTACAGAAGTCAGAGTAGCAATGACTGTCTGCATAAACTGAAAATATATCAAGTAGAAGATAAAAAGGCAGAGGTTGTAGAAGATAAAAAGGCAGAGGTTGTGGTGTGTGGAGAAGTATGATTTTCTCCTATATGTAAGAAAACAAGCCTACTTTCCTCTCTGTACTAGACAAATTCTGTGCCATTATAACAGAAAAAAGAGGTCATGTAAAGACAGAGAGCTAACTGGTGGTTGCTATAACTATTGGGTAAGTTGAACAGGAACAGGAGGTGGAAGAGCCTAACACAGACATGGTAGATAATTTCAAGTCTGTTTTGATTTGCCAAAGACAGATTCCAACTGGCTGCTCAACAATACCTATCTTTGCTCAGTAAATTGTAACTCTTATGGCTAAATGCCATTGCTGCTTTCCTTCACAGAGGAGTCCAGCAAGAGACATTACCTTTTGCTGAAGGCCTAATTTGCAGCATGAAAATGCACCTGTTCCCTTTCATGATTTGAGAGCCTGACTGATGCTTTCTTCGTCTAGCCCTACATTTCCTCCTGTTTGCAGCTAAATGTGGTGCATCAGGTGCACCTATCTTGGAAGGCTGCCCCACGTTCAGTTGAATTCTGCAGCTAAATGTGGTGCATCAGGTGCACCTGGTTTGGAGGGGTGCCTCATGTACATTTGAATCCCTTAAGCTTTTTTGCATGCACTTGGGAAAGAAATAGCAGGGCTGGAGAACTAACAGGCTGCATAAACCCTGAGCCATGTAATTCCCCGTGCTGAGATTAGTGATGTGAGAGAAAAAGCCAGAGGAAAATCCATCAAAAATGGACTTCAGAATAACTGTAACATTACAAATAAAGCAGAATTCTAAATCTTCTGCCCACTACTTTCCACTGAGCTGATCTGGGTGCAGGATGAGTTCTGCTTTTTTTTTAAATTCTGATCTGCCAAGTTAGAGTTTCATTTGTGAATTAGATATGTTAAGTGAAGATGGTATTGGGCCATAATCAGCCAACACGTACTTAGGTTTTGAATAAAAAATGAGCAGTCTGCTGGAAATTCCAGGTAAAAAGGTGCTTAGGCTATAGAAGACCTTTTGGAAAGAAAAAGTAAAGAAGCATCGTACAAGACTAGTTATTCTGATGCAAAGTTTAGAGATATAACTGTCACTGTCTTAAAAAAAAAAAAATAACCCTCAATCTGGAGCCTGAGGGAACTGTTAAACATGTACATTAGTGTGGCATCCTCCCTTTTCGCAAAACCACATTTCAAATCATTATGTAGAAATATAAAAATGCCACAGTAAAGGTCACATCACTTATTGTGAAACATATAGTAGACACTCAAAGGAAAATATCTGACCTGAGAATGAAATAACCTCGTAGCACAAGCCTCTCCTGCTGAGGTTACTTACAGGTTTTTTAGACAATAAGGTCAACCCAGCATATTTATTTTATGCAATTATGTCTTCTCCCTGAAATTGCACCAAATTGATTATTATTTCAACATCAACCATCCTGACAATTACAAATATTTGCCCCATAGGGGAGCTGATGCATCATGTCATATTTATACATAGCTTCAAGCTATTGGGAATATAAACAGTTAGCGTTCTCTCTAGGTTTCTTGTTTACGCCTCTCCATATGAAAATTTTACTAGAAGACTCCCAGATATAGTCTACATTCATCACAAGTTAAGTCTTGGAATGTGGCTACTGGTTTATGAACTTTGAAAGCACTGCAGTAATATTTCAATGACTCCAGTAAAAGTTTTCTTTTATCCTGACAAATTTAGAAATACTGTAGTGTACTATACTGCACTAAGGTATGGCAGTTTAAAAATTAAGCTGCTCAAAGAATATTAGCTCTAACCAGGACAAGTAATATTAAAATATCCACATCTCAAAAAAGTGCCCTTACCATTATAATCTGAAATTGCAAACAAAATGTATATTGCTCTAAAAAATACTGCATTCATATTACATAAGGTAAAAAGCAAGGATAACTTTGTTACATGCTTCAAAAATGCACTCCCACTAAGTTACAACATCTTTTTCTGGAGTTTTCTAATGTTTGATTTGAGAATAATGAAATTTTCCCATAATTTATTTACCTTATCCTAATGGCATTGCACTAGAGACAAGTGTTAGTTATATTTCATGGTTGCCTGTATTAAAATACTCACATTATATTTTTATATAATATTATATTTTTTATTTTTAATCTAATCTGTGAAATTTTTATTTCCAACTTCTGAAAGTTCTGATAACTGAACTCTGGTTTGTCCAAATTCACATTATTTATGAAGCAAAAGACAATGTACAAACCTCAGTATGAATGTAAGTTTCAATTGCACTGCTCAGCCATGTTCCTCTTCAGGAGCACTGCACACACAGCTAACCCAAATGTAGTGTAGAGCTGAATTTTAAGCATATTTCTTGTTTTGAAAAAAGAACTTTTCTTTTTTCACTTTCCTGTAGCAGTCGTGTATGGACTGTAATTTAAGCTTTTGTAGACATGCTATGGTCTGGTTTCTTTCTGCAGGTCCCTCCTCATGGATCTCCAGGGCTGGTATAGACAAACAAAACCAGATAATTGGTATTTAATTCTCATCTTCCAGGCTATTTGAATATTTTTTAGTACTGTGCTATACATTGGATTAAAGTTAGAGTTTTGCTGTGGCAAAGCAAAGCCTGTGTTTGTCAGCTGAGGTATTAAAAGAAAGCTAATATGCTCCATGCATCCACAGCCAAATCATATAACATAATATTCTAATATATCAATGTAACAATTTGTTGAATGTACCAAGCAAGTAAAAAGGAAATAACAGGTCATTTATGTACTTAACTGTGAATACTACACAAATATTTCTAATATATGCAATATTTTACTAGAGACACGTAATATTAAATAGCTCCACACACTATGCAAAAACAATATTCATGATAGAATTTATTTTTCTTCAAAAGGTCCCTTTGAGGCAACTTTAATGAGGCAGTGTTCTTGTTAATTCTATCATGTGGAAATATTCCCAAAATACACACAATGTACAAAATCTAAAAATAAACAGGATATTTTAAATTCTACTCAGTAGTTAAATATTTTAAAACTTATAAAAAATGTGCCTTGAGCTGCTTGTCCAACCTTTCCTTGCCTGCTTCATCACACCATTTGTTAGAAAGAAATCAAAGAGAACACCGGCCATCAGATGTCTGATGATTGCCCTAATTCTCCAGGTATGTGAACTGGTATTTCTAAAGTACAAGCCAGTCAAAAAAGAACAAACAATGACACCTGAGATAGTGTCAGGGATCTCCTATGACAATGCCAATATCACAGCATCAGTCACAGATAACCATGAACCCTACATCAGATTCAGCTCTTACACCAAGGCCAGTAAGTATACTCCTCCTCTATTTTTTTGCCTCTTCTTTCATATAAGGGCTTCATCAGAGCTGAACTAGGGATATGGGAATGTTAGCTGGATTTCTTTCAACTTACTCACACACCTGCACAAGCACAGCTACACTTAATGCATATGTATCTAGCATTTTTCTGTCTTTCAGTTCAAGGAAGATGTCACACAGAAATCCAGTTTGGACTTGAACATCAGAGTTTTCATGTTGCCCACAGGTATGACCAAACTGGATAGATTCTAAACACCTGTTAACAATTTCCAAACTTGACTGAATTCACGGGGAAGGATGAAAAAAAACATTCAACATTCTTCAGTTCAATGAATCAGTCAAATACATGAATTCATGTGAAGCTACCCTTACCAGTTACCCTAAGAATCATTGGCCAAATGGTCACCAAAAATTGACATTTGCATTACTAATTAATTAAACTTTTTTAACTTCCTGTGAGTGAAATCAGAGCCCAAGTTTAATTAAAGATTTGTTGTCACATAATGCAACTTATACCAGACAAATGAAAATCTATAATGAAGACAGAAGTAATTTGAGTATATCCACAGGTACATCGTACCTACGTCTTAGGTTCTTGTCAACAAATTGGCACCAACATTGAACTCTGCTTCAGTCCTTATTTTGTGTGTTCAGCATACAGCATTCTCCAAGCTCTTCTACACTGGCCTGGGGACAATCTGACCTTCTGGCTCTGCACTTGCTAAAATACAGGCTAAAGAAATCAAGTAAAAAAATAGGTGAGAAGCCAAGTGTGGGATTGCTGCTGTCAGACTGCCTGTTTCAGAGGCTTCTGCCTTTTGGCCTTTTAAAGACAGCATAAATATGGGTGGGTGAGAAATTTTCGTTTAGTTTTGAGCTCAGGCTTTGACTCAGAAATTCATCAGGGCTTTCTTATCCGCAGATCAGACAGAAGATTATACAAATATATTGTTCATATGAATAAAATAGTTTGATGAGAAATTTAAAATCAGCCCAAACTGCCAGAAGAGCAACAATCTGAAAAGAGTTTAAGAATGGAAAAAAAAACCAAAAACAACAGAAGTGCTAAGGAAAGGAGGCAGGGGGGAAATAAGTGCAGTTCCAGAGATACACAATAATCTGCTATTCTAATTGTTCTGCATGTCATTCTGTAAACACGCCATCAAACATTCTCCATGGTTATCAAGCATGTTTTGAATGCTCTATGTGAAACAATTAGAATCACAGTCTTTCTTTTCTACTCATAGAAAAATGCCAATATTAATGTTATTCTCACTGCCTTGCCAGAGCCCTCCTTTGGCTAGACAGTCTGCATGCAGCTGTATTGTATCCATTTTATGTATTCCTAATAAGTTTCCCTTTCCTTACGCAGGTTGTAAGATAGACACTTCTTTTAGCCTTCCTTACACACTTCTTCTGGACACCTTCTTGCCCATTACACAAATCCCCTGACCTTTGTAACTCCAGTATACCAGATATTTCTTCTGCATCTCTGGCAGCATGCATAGGATTATTGTGCCTAAGGAAGGTCTGGATCTACAGGTCCAGGACTGCTCTAACACTGAAGACAGGGAGGTCTATGCTCACCAAAACTTGACTGAGGTTTACTCTGGTAAAATCTTTCCTGAATTATTTTCCTCTTGCAGTAAGCAGGGATGGCAGCAGCACACACACCAGCACCAACTCTGACACAGCAGACCTTGGAAGTATCAGAACAGAAAGCGCCTTCTGCCTGCACAGCAGCACTCTGAGGAGAAGAACCCTGCCAGATAAAAGGCATTAGAACAGCCACTATCACAAGTTACACTTAGACATAGTGTGGTATGTGGTTAATGAAGCACGAAAAAGACTTACGGACAGAATGTAGTTTATACTTTCTTGGGTATTCTAATTACTTTTTCTGAAGATATCCACAAACTGTTAGCAGCAGGCTTTCTCAGAGAAAACCTTCCCAAGGAACGGATATAGAGGAAAATTCTAAAATCCACTTACATCATAATGATTATTAATGTGACTTCCAGCTCAATGAGTGCAGAAGGTCTTTATGCTCTAGCACTTGCTGTTCAGAAGAACTCTTGGAAAGGCAATATGGAACAAATTTTCCTTTCAATACTAATATGAGGTGGAAATATCAAGTGGTCATATACAGAAAACACACAGTCCTGAAGAGAATTTAAAACAGCTTCTCCAGACCAGTACAATCATATTATAACTACCCCAAAATTCAAACATCTCAGCCATTTTTTCCCCAAGGTTTTGAAATTTGTTGTTGCTGGTTATGAACATGGGAAGAAGACGTGTTTGTGATTTTCATAGGGAAGAAAAAGTCTGCTTCCTCCTTCTGGTATAGAAACTAATGATTTATGGAAGAAAACTTCAAATTATTAAACTTAAATTATTCTGCTTACTTTCTGTAATAGCCTTTTGCCAGTCTACTGTGCAACTACAGGAATGTCTGTTTGATAGCACAGCAACCATCCATGGTCAGCTGCACAGAAATGGTTGGCAGAAGAAAGCTATTTTGAAAAGAAGCTGCAAGGGGCCAGAAGAGGGAAAGAAAACCTTGAACAGAAAGAGGACACTGAGCAGTGTAATTTTTTTACAGCACTTAAGACTAAGCTTTTAAGAAAAATTGTTATAACTTGTATTTTTACCTTTGACATTTTTAATTTATGACCTAAACTTCAGAAATTTTTAAAATAATATAAACCAACTGTAAGATCTCTGAAGAATTAATGAAAACCTGTTTTAAAATGCTATGACTTGTCTGTGTAATATCTTTCAAAACTAGAGTCCAGGGAGGGAAATCAGTGAGCTCTAAGCTCATATTTCCTTAGTGCCTTAGTAGCTACAAAGTTCCTTTTTTTTTTTAGTGTCACATTTCCCTTTTGAGTGAAAAAAAATAGGCGGTTCCATTTTAAAAAAACACACAGAAAAAAAAACCCACCAAACCAAATAAAAAAAACCAAACCACGAAAAACCCCAAAGGATGGTAAATTAAGATCTTAGTATACAATTTTAGGTAAAAAAATAACACATTGTCCATAAGTCAGCAAATAAAAAACAGTTTCTTCCCAGCAGGAAAAAAAACAAGGAGTGGCAAAAGCATAGTCAAAAGGCAAATCTGGATTAGTACTCTGAACTTTGAGGTCCTTGCTTTTTTCACAAATTTTCTAGAAGTAATGTCTCTACTCAAAAGAAAAAAATGTACTGAATGAAAAAATATTAATATTATTTAAAGTATAAAACTTTCAGTAATAGCATGCTAGGAAGTATCTCTGAAGTACTTATTTTTAAATTAATTGGTTTCTTAAAACCAGATTGTACTGAAGGGTACAACGTTTATATTTTTGTAATTGTTGGAGGGGTTACATAATGTAGTTCATACTACTTTTATTATTATATCAAACAAGGATTGTATCAAACAAATTTAAATTATATTTTTAAAATCATATCTCTTTTAATGGTGATTTGCTTTTCCCTTTAAACCCTATACAGTAAGATGAATGACTCTTTTTTGCATATTTTGGCAAATCCTCCAGCAAAATCTATTTGATTTATAAATTAGTACAGGAAAAGAAACTTCTTGAGTAATGGTTATTACATTGGAGTAGGACATCAGCATATGTCTCAGTTTTTAAGACAACAGAACATGATTTAAAAATTAATCTCTTCCACACATGATATTGTGACAGACCAAAAAAGAACTGACACAAAGAGAACGCACAGGATAATCCGTTCGACCACAGCATGCATATCCATATAATTAGTTTATCTTATATTTATTTTTTTCCTCCTTTCTCTGGACAGGGACATAAAACTTATGACTACAACAACAGCCATGATTTGTGGAAGCTTACGCAGGCATGCACAGGGGAGCCTGGCTGATGATTTTGTTATTCAGCTCTGGCATCCTGCTCCCTCTCCCAGTCATTTGCATGCACCTCTCATTCCCAGTAGGGAGTTCTCCTCGGGGTTCTTACAGTAGGGAAAACAGTTACAGGGAAAGCAAGATAGAGTTTTGCTAACATTCATCTATATTGAATGCCCATTCCAACATTGCATGAAATAGTTTTACTGTGCATAATCCCCATAATAGCTCTTCAGTTTGCAAAGTAAATAAAACAATAACACAAAATAGATAAAAATATGTGACTTTTTGGGGAAGCATCAGCTTATTTTACAGTGAAGACAATGTCAATGTAAAGTACAAGTTTAAACCTCAGACAGAGAGAATGGAATTTAAAGAAACTCAGTGCCTTGCAAGACAACACTATATGATATTTTGGGACCAGATGGGATCCACCCAAGGGTGATGAGGGAGCTGGCAGAAGAGCTCGCCAAGCCTCTCTTTATCATCTACCAACAGTCCTGGCTCACTGGGGACATCCCAGATGATTGGAAGTTGGCGAATGTCACACCAATCCACAAAAAGGGCAGGAAGGAGAACCCGGAAAACTACAGGCCCCTCAGCCTGACCTCAGTGCCTGGCAGGGTTATGGAACAGATCATCCTGGGGGCAATCACACAGCACCTACAGGATGGACAAGGGATTAGACCCGGCCAGCACAGGTTTAGGAAGGGCAGGTCCTGTCTGACCAACCTGATCTCCTTTTATGATCAGGTGACCCGCCTGGTAGATGAGGGGAAGGCTGTGGATGTGGTCTACCTGGACTTCAGCAAGGCCTTTGACACCATCTCCCACAGCATTCTCCTGAAAAAGCTGTCAGCCCACAGCTTGGACAGGGGCACTCTGTGCTGGGTTAGGCACTGGCTGGAGGGCCGGGCCCAGAGAGTGGTGCTGAACGGGGCTGCATCCAGTTGGCGGCCACTCACCAGTGGTGTCCCCCAGGAATCAGTGTTGGGCCCAGTTGTGTTTAAAATCTTTATTGATGATTTAGATGAGGGGATTGAGTCCATCATCAGCAAGTTTGCAGATGACACTAAGCTGGGGGGAAGTGTGGATCAGCTGGAAGGCAGGAGGGCTCTGCAGAGGGACCTGGACAGACTGGAGAGTTGGGCTGATTCCAATGGGATGAGGTTCAACAAGGCAAAGTGCTGGGTCCTGCACTTTGGCCACAACAACCCCATGGGGAGCTCCAAGCTGGGCACAGAGTGGCTGAGAGCAGCCAGACAGAGAGGGACCTGGGAGTCTGGATTGACAGGAAGCTGAACATGAGCCAGCAGTGTGCCCAGGTAGCCAAGAAGGCCAATGGCATCGTGGCCTGTATCAGGAACAGCGTGGCCAGCAGGTCCAAGGAAGTGATTCTGCCCCTGGACTCAGCCCTGGTGAGGCCACACCTCGAGTACTGTGTCCAGTTCTGGGCCCCTCAGTTCAGGAAGGATATCGAGGTCCTGAAGCAGGTCCAAAGGAGGGCAACTGGGCTGGTGAAGGGACTTGAGCACAGATCCTATGAGGAGAGGCTGAGGGAGCTGGGGCTGTTCAGCCTGGAGAAGAGGAGGCTCAGGAGAGACCTCATCACTCTCTACAACTCCCTGAAAGGAGGTTGGAGCCAGGTGGGGGTTGTTCTCTTTTCCCAGGCAACCCTCAGCAAGACAAGAGGGCACGGTCTCAAGTTGTGCCAGGGGAAGTTTAGGTTGGACATTAGAAAGAATTTCTTTACTGAGAGGGTGATCAAGCATTGGAATGGGCTGCCCCGGGAAGTGGTGGATTCTCCGTCCCTGGAGATATTTAAAAAGAGACTGGATGTGGCACTCAGTGCCGTGGGCTGGTAACTGCAGTGGTAGTGGATCAAGGGTTGGACTTCATGATCTCAGAGGTCCCTTCCAACCCAGACGATTCTATGATTCTATGATGTTACAGCATAGCATATGAACTTTTCCTTTAATTCATATTATAATTTACAAAAAAAGTAAAAGCATGAAGTTTCCTGTTTTAAGAGGCAAGGTTGTTTCCCTGATACAAAGACTGAATAAACTTTAAGCATACTCTGGCACATTAGTATAATGAAATTCTTCCACTTTCTATCAGCCCAAACCCATATTAAAACATGCTTATTTCTGTGAGAAGGTCTGTTTCTCAAAAGGTCCAGAATGAGTCCTGCAATGGCAGGTCTCTTGCTCCACCTGCAAGCACTTATCTACCAAGAATTATTGTGCTACTGATATGCAAAACTCTTCTGAAAAGAAGAAAAGTTTGCACACGTTGATCTGAGTACTTTAATGGGTATTAATGTGGAGATTCTGCTTAAAAAAAAACTGTCAGAGATAGTAATTTTTTTTTTCATTTTAGTTTGTCACACTGCAATAATCAAAAAAGGACCAAGAGATCAGTTAATTAGAGCCTTATAGTGATAAAAGCACCTTAAATAATATATTATTTCCCAGTTCTGACCCCAGATCACCTTCTTAGAAAAAGAGGAAAAAGGAACAAAAGAAACAAACAAATGACCCTACAGCTGGTGGCAGTGAACTTAACGCAATCAACTTAAAATCAGCCAGCATGACCTACTCACAGAAAAACAGTGAAAAGATCATTCAGATGCAGTATAAACCATCTGCTAAGCCACGCATTTACCGCAGTATTAGCAGAAATGCTTAGCACATATTTTCTGAATCTTTTTTTGTTGTAGAGATAATAAAGCCCATGACACTGAATTATGGATATCTCAGTCATGTAGCAGAATACTGTGGAAGACAATTTGTCCAATATATCATATGAAAAACACTGCATGAAAGGTACACCTGACCTTAAGCAGAAAAACATTCAATGTAGTGCAACTACTGATTTTGTAACAGAACAGCCTTCCAAGCATGACTCCACCTTTATTTCGATATAACTACCAAATTCTTGCTGATCCATATCCATCTGCATACTGCAAACTGCCACTGAAAAAAAAGAGAAAAATATGATTAAGGCAATATTTACACAAATATAACAGAAAGAAATCACTATATGTATCACTCAACTTATTTTGCAGGCAGATGTCTGATGTAAATTCAATGCATGGCCCAAAAAATGGAGTTGCAGGTCACGATTTGGTAGTTACAATGGGGAGAAATATCCCATCAAGTTGGCTGGAAGGTTGTTTGGAATGCAGGAATTGGCATTTTTAAAAATAATCCTTGGCTAGCAGAATAATTTTATGTTTGTGGCATGTAAATAAGATCAAAATTTACCAGTGTTCATTTTCTTGTGGTGGGAGGAGGGGAAGAAGATGACTTTGAAGTAATAACTGTAAATAATAAAATATTAAAAAATAGAGCAACTGTCAAAATGTGTCATTTTTATAAATGGTTGTAACAAGACCCTCGGAGAAAACAGTGTATCCCCTTACTCTGAACTTCCACAGGAGTCCACCTGGCTAGTCTAATGGTGCAGGAAACCTGAGGAGATTATTGAAGACTCATGTATGTGTTTATATCTAAAATACTACACATTTTAAGTGCAATATTTATGTATATACTATGTACTGTTTTCAGGAGGCCATTGTGATAATGTAATTCAAGTACTTACATAAGAAGTACTTATATCCATACACATGCTTATTCCCAGAAGCTGGGTCCAGGAAGCCAGAATTATTTAAGAACATGCCTTCCTGTGCAGTCAATGACAAGTATCTCTAAAATATTCTGGAAAATCTGAGTCTTGGCCTGATAAACAAAAGCTGGATCAGTGAACTTCAGGGATCATTCTTGACATGATTCAAGTTGTGTGAACACCATTTCCACAGTGCTTGGTATTGCACCTTCATATCACAAATATAAGCTCCATGGCTACATCTGCCAAACTCTTTGTTGTGGCCATGAGGACTGTGTTACCAAAGTGCAAACAGCATGCAGTAGCACTGTATCATGGATGATACCTCAGAAAAAAAGGAAAATGTGAGACGTATTCTAATGTGACATCAAGTTAGGTCTTGTGTTAAAAGCAGAGTTTGCAAAATTAATGCAAAAGCAAGCCTAAAACAACTATATGGAGACCCTTGGAAATCAGTAGCTGAAAACCACATCTTATTTGCTGCTTCTCATGTTTCAAGAGCAGTTTATCACACATTTAGAAAACACACATTTTCATTCAAGTAATTAGCAGTCAGTGATCTGGCCTTTAAAGCTCTCATGCTCAAGGGGAACTTGGAATTGATGTCTCATCATGACTTTAAAAATGCTCCTGGAGCTTGCATATGGAAGGGAATACTCTTTTTTTTCTCGATGTGTTAGTAGGTTGTGCTCTTGACAAGCACTTAAACATGTCTGACTTAAATTTATCTTGATTTAGCAAGTCAACTAGTATAAAGTTTAAAATAACTGCTAAGTTGTCCTTCAGTTTCAAAAATTTCCAGGTTTTGGTGCCAAAGAGTAGTGGAAATTGTTAAGAAATACTAGGATAATGAACTTTTCACTAGTAATTGTGATTTTTTTATTGGTAAAGGAAACAAAATGGTTGTACTGCACATTGACTTAAATGCTAGTACATCAAAATTACATGCAGATCATGGAAAAAACTATATTTCCAGCACTTTTAACTTTAATTTCTATGTTACAATGTTTTTTTTTATTGCAAAATTCTCTAACATAATAATGTCTCAACAATCCAAACTATAAAAATCTAAAGTCAGGCACTGAAAAAATATCAGAATTTGAATCTGCAATAAACATTACACACAGTTTGTTTTTCAGCCACAAGGGGAGGTTTTCAGATGTTTTAACATAAAAATTGAAAGTCTCTCATATCCCCATGCCCTTAGAAACTAATGCTTTAACAAACACATCAAATAGCCTGATACTCATTATGACAATGTAAGTTTGTTACACAGGTCATGAAATACCAGCAAGAAGTGTGCACATAATGCTAATGTCTTACTTAGACTGGAAGTTTTTCTTCTTTAATGTATGGCCAGGTATTGTGCGTCACACAGTGAATGGAGATTAGCAGGAATTTGGTTCTGCAGGGTGTCTTCTAGTGTCTTCTCATGGAAAATTGACTTTCAAGCTTAGTATCACTGAGACAGTAGGTGCGCCTTCCAGGTAGAAGAAAAAAAATGCCATTACGCCCCTTTTGTTTAATGTGAAAACTTTAAGACTGTGTTAAGCGAAGCTTTGTTTTTTCTTAAAAAAACCCAGCTAAAAGAATTATATCAGTATACAAACTCAAAGCATGGAACGGTGAAAATGGGTAAGCATTTCTATGTAAATGAAATGCATGCAGAACATCCTAATTGCATGGCCAAGGGTGTTATCAAGGAAGTTATCTGCCTGTGGCAAAAGTTGTCAATGTGCTGTTTTTTCCATATTTATATATAACTTTACAGCTTCAAATGCATAAGTTACACTTGAAATTCAACTGGACCAAGCAGCCCTAGGATAAAGCCTATATTAATCATCAGTATAAATTATTTGGGAAATAGAGGGGGCAGTGTGCTTGCAGAAGTGCTTGATTTCTGCTGGTTTCAGTGCTGCCTTTACTACAAAAGAATGAAGAAAACATCCTTCTCTGTAGGTTCAAGAAAAATTTTCATTTGAAGCTATGACAATCTTTCAGTGGTTTTCAAAACAGGAATTAATTCAGCAAGCACTTGCATTTTCAAGGCAGGGCTTGCTGTATCTCTCACCGCAGAGAATGGAAAAGACCCAGAATTACAGCAGAACCTTTAGTGAACTATGGATTTCATTTCACTTTCTCAGGCTCATTAGTTCAGCTAACACCTTCTACTTGTTAAGAGTCTCTGTGGGTAGAGGCTGCAGCAGCAGCAGTCAGTGATGCTAAAGCAGAGGTACCTGCAGGGACCGTGGTACAGTCAATATCTTGGGCTGGAGATGACACTGTAAAAACCTGATGAGGAAATGTTATGTTTATTTTCTTTTTATTCACATTTCATTATGGTTATGTTTTCATGCTCAGCAACTTCACACTTCTCAGGCTTGCCTTTAGTACCTCTGAGGAAACTGAAGAATTATGTCATACGCTGCTTTTACTTACGTTCCTTTTACCCCTATTCAGGCAGGGTCACGTAGCTGCAAGGGGGAAAAGATGCCCTTCATGTTAGCATCCCTCTGTAGCAGATTTTTCATTTGCTTCTATATTTAGGCATTTTTAGCAGTAATAGAAACTGAAATCTCACCTCTTGGAATACAGTGGCTTAAACATTTAAAATGCTTTTGCTGGAGGGTGCTCTAGCCATGCCTGTGCTTTTTTTTTCATCTCTCAGTCCGGTTTCCATTTCCTGCTGTAGTGCATAATGAATATGGAATGTATATTTGATGGATATGCAGTCAACCAGTGAAATATCCAAGTTCATTACTTAAAGCAACAACAGATCCCTAGGTGTATTCATCCATGCATAGCCTATGCTCTTCCACTGAACACTAAATCTTATTGATTAAAGGGGAAGGCCTGAACAAAGCCCCAGTGTGGTATGACCTTAAGCTGCATGGAAAAGATTTGAGGATGTAGGAGAGACTACTACAAAATACATGGACAATAACCATGAAGAAAAGTAAACTCCAAATAAGGTCTAACAACCTGTATTCTCCAATTCATTCATTATTTCTTACATCTCCAATGATTCAGGACATTTCTGCACTCTTTTCCCATTTATTTAAAGAAATACTAGGTGAAAACATACTTCATAGAGTTAATTTCAGCTTAACTTTATTAATGTACCCACTCCCTGAGTACAATAATAAAATAAAGAGAGAGAGATTTTTTCTTACATGTACTCTGCAAATATTGCATTGTTGCTGTTAAGTAACTGGATAATATTTCTATAGCATGAATTCTAGATACTGGCAATACCTTAGCCTACATCTTTGTTTAACCATAATCCCTTTTAAAACCAGTGTTTTTTTTCACATATAAAGGTTCCATAACCACACACTGTGCCTTTACTTACTCCTTTTTGAGTGTTCAGCATATGTGGCAAACATTTTTTTCTTGAACTTACTCTCTGTTGTAGAAGGAGCAGCTTCAAGTCACCCTAAGGATACTTGAGCTGGCACCCTGCAGTGCTCTCCATGGCAGCACAAAGGCATCACAGGGCATCTCTCTCACCACCACCTACCTAAGCTCTCGGGGTGTGTTTAAAGGAAGAACAGTGCCATGACTGGCAACAAATTACTAGGACCTCAAATAACCCACATGTAGAGCTGCTTTCTGGTTCTCTCTACTTATTCTGGGAATCAAAGGAGCACAGAATTGCTCAAGGCTATATTTTAAATGGTATATGGATGCTGTAAGATTCAAGTGGGTGCTTTGTGAGGCTGATAGATATGGCCAAGTAGAAGCCCATTAGCCTCCTGTTTTTCAACTGTAAACCAACACACTTTCATAAAATTACTCTATGAAGCTATTCATGTGTGAGGGCTGAAGAGGGTGGATGTACATATAATTACTCACGTGCTGATTGTTCTGAAGCCCTGCTGTTCACTGCTCCACTGCTGCTGAAAACCCAGGTGGTTTCTGTATTTCAAACAAGTAAAATGGTGAGCAACTGTGAAAACTAAGCAATGAAATTATGTTCTATTGAACAATCAGAAAGTCAACAAGCTAGGAAACACTTGTCAATAAAAAAACTGTTTAAGCTGGTAGCTGCAATAAAAACTTCTGAATCTACTGCTGAAGGCAACCCTCTCACTGAAATGTGCACTGAAATGTGATGTCATGTATGACAGGAATGGTGTGACAGATTTGCAGAGGGAAATATTAACTTGCCGGTTTACCACCAATGGCAAATATAAGAGAGAGAAGGAAAATATTAATATTGAATATTTATAAAGCATTTGCTTACTTAAATGTTTCTTCTTTGATTGTCAGTCCAGCACTAAAGCACAGTATAAGCATGCTTTCCATGTGTCACCAAAAAAAAAAGGGAAAGTGCCGAATCTCATTGGTAAATCCCTGAACCACTCAGTCCCTTCTGAGAAGAGATTAAATAAAAGCAGTGGAAGACAAAGAACACTGAACAATATCATCTGAACTTCACATCCCAGCAGCTCTATTTTGCAATTTTAGATAAGTACACTCAGCACTTTATTGAGTTATAAATTGCTTTTCCACATTATTTAAACAATACAGGGAGCAGATCTACACTATTCCCCTATGTTCCAATCAAAGTCAACTTCAGTTCTTTCTCATTTTGTATTTATGTTCTGCACTTCTGCAAGCAATGCATGATGTATTCCTGGGTATTTGATTGTATTACATTTCACTTGTCGTACACATTTCTAGGCCAGTGAGGAACAATTTCTCAAAATGGTGCTGTAACACTTGGTGGAAACCATATGTCTTTGAGTGGTACAGTTACATTTTTGATAACATAAACTATATGCCATATACACAACAGTTGGGATTCGTCAATGCTTTGGTATTTCTCTGCCTCTAGGATTAATATTAGGATTAATACATTTCAAGAAAGCCAGAACACTACAGCAATTAATCAAGTTTCCATAATTAAAGCAACCTTGATTTAATCAAGTTATCCTTAAAACTCTTAAGAATCAATGGTTTAGATAGAACTACTAAGTCAGTACCTCTGTGGTCTGTAGATGAATTCTTAAGAGTTGATTTTAAAAAAATTTCCAAACAAGAATCTCCCGCCCAGTGCCTTTAAAATTCAAATCTCCTTATCAGTTCATACAACTGCTCTGCAGATGACAACCCTGGGGAGCCACCTTCCAGCCCATGAAGACTTTAAGTTGCAGCCGGGGTAACCTATGGCCACTGTACCATTGGGTATATAATGTGTTCAATGCAGTACTGCTTCCTCTTCCTTAAATGTTTATTGGAAAAACACCTGTTTATATGACTGATCTTGAAGTCAGGAAGATCAACTCTTTTTAAATGTGTCATTACTTTCAAAGCTAGACATTGCTGTCCAAATGGTCAAATAACAGAGGCTGATCTGTTTTCTTACCAGTGTAAGTGGCATCACTGCTCCATTTCATGTAAAAAGAGGCTCAATTTTTGTTAAGCAAGTTGTTTGTCCCAAATTCCTTATCATTCAAACCCACTGAACTCCAATGAGTGAGAAGAAAACAAACAGAACTTGAACAAGAACAGTAATATTTCAAAATTTCCCTTCCTTCCATACAGATGTTTATCAAATGAAACTAGAAGGAATATATTCTTAGGAAAAGCTGGAAGAAATAAAAAAATCCATTGAAATGAACACGTCTCTTATTGATGTCTGTGAGCACTGTTTTAGGTCCTGTGTATGGAAAGAGACATTGCCTGTGAGGAAAATCAGCAGGCCATGTATGCTAGTGGTATAGCTAATAACACTCTCCCAAGATGGAAAATATAGTAAAGAAGTTTGTACAAGGAGGTTCTGATTCCACAATGCTCCTGCTTGTGCATGACAATAAATAAAACTACAAAAGATGGGTCACCTTCCATTAAGGCATGCTGGTGTTCATTAAGTTCATGGTGAGATGAAGACTGATGTATCTGGATGAAAAATTTCACAGATAGGTGATAAATAGTCTCTGAGATCTGAGAAATATTGAAAAGCTTAAGTAAAAAAAAAAAAAAATTCCAGAAATTCAGTATCAAAATATTCAACTTTTTCTCCTGTGGTCCTAGATTCTTGCTGCATTCAAGTGCCAAAATCTATTTCTTCTCAAATCAAACTCAGCATCTGCCTGTGCAGATGCATCTGTGCAGGTTGTTCCCTCTGAACTTTCTACCAGGCAACAAAGCAGATTCAAATGGCCACAGTATTTTCCTGACATGAAGGAAAGAAAGTAAGGCTGGAAAGTAAAACAGATAAGGAACTCATAAAGAAAAGGTATTGCCTGGCATGAGTCGAAGTGGATTTCCCATCAGCTAATCAGATAGGAGTGTAAGCTGAGTGCAGCTCTTTCCAAAGAAGTTGTGGTGCTTAATACCTCCAAATGCAAGGTTTGAAATTTTCAGAGTGATACTCAAAAAGCATGAGGTATTCTATTACATGTGGCTGGCTTTAGAGCAATAAAAGATTCATATTTTTTAATCTCAGGCTTTTCTCAGCCTTGGGCAGAAGGTAGATGGTCCCTTTCTTTATATAACATACCAAGCATTCATTTTGTGTATCATCTCAAGACTGAGACACTGGAACCGGAGAATAATTAATGGTATTTTCATAACATCAAATATAAATGTGAAGCAAAACTCCCAATATTGTATTAGGACTAATTACTTACTTTTTTTTTTTTTTTTCATCTAACGAACACCAGCCTCTGTACCTTTTGGTACCTAAATTCATAATATAGTAAATATATAAATTCATGCTAGAAGAGCAAAAGCCAGATGCTTCATGAATTCATGTCTGTTAGAAATGTTTTCCACATTTCGCGTCTAATGCTGTATAAGGTGTAAAAATAATTTATATATATTTTGTCAGTAGATCATGATGTGTCTCTCAAATTACTTTCCAGGAACATCCAAATACAGCAAAACAAACTTAATCCTGAAATTGGATTCCCAAGGACAAGATCTCAAAAAGAAGCAGTAACAATCTTAGCTTTATGATCATTCACGGTCCCCACTCTTCTGATCAGTACTTTACATGAGGCAAACTAAGACACAGGAACATACCTCTACCCATAAAAAGAAACAAACAAACAAACAAAAAAAAAAAAAAAAAAAGAGAGAAAGAAAATGACTGAGATCTGGAAAAGAAGACAGCACTTATTTTTAGCTAAGCTTTGCTGAAAATGGAATATCAATAAAGAGATACCCAGGGAACTAAGGGGCTACTTTGGAGCATCTTGTAGGTGCTGCTCACTTGACCAAGCAGTGAACATGAAATTCAGGATATCAGTTTCTTCCTGGAGAAACACAAGGAAGCCATTTTAACTTAATTATGATCTGCCATAGTAATAGAGAATTTTCCAGAAGGAAGAAAATCTTAATCCCCTGTCTGTCACTTCTCCAGCAGCGTGCTATACAGCCCAGCAGTCGTGTAAGAAATTTGCTGATAGGCATATGACAGAAAAGCAGAAATGTTGAGACTTTAAGCCAAGCCATCTAGTCCTTCATCATCTACAACCTTCATAGCACAATCGATAAGTCCTGTAATACTAGAGGACTCAATATGAATCTGAATTTCTTCGTTCAGATCAGTGGACTGTTAATCTATATGCTAATCTATAACTAATGCTGTTAGCTCCACTACTGCTGAACAGAATATACAAAAAATGGGCGGTCTTACACAGGAAGCTTCAGCATCCTCTTAAGGAGTGACCTTGGTTTCCCACTGATATTTTCTTTTCAGATAAAGTGTAGCATTAACATCTACTTCTAAAGTGCAGAGTTAACATCTAGCGTTAGTGCAGAATTAACGTCTACTAGTTCGTTTCTTATGCTAAAGTGCTTGCTGTTTTGTGGTTTGCATGATGTGTCTGAGGGGTGTTCTTTTTCTCGAGGTATATAAATTTCACATTTCAGGTTTCAGATGCTCTTTGAGTGTAAATGGAATTTTTTTTTGGTTTTGCTTTGGTTATATAAATAAATCAATAAATAAAAGACCTCCCAACAAAAATTTCAGCATTTTCCATGTGCATTCTGTCTAGAAATAAAGAACACCTTTCTACATTAGTTTCTGTCACTTCTTTCTTGAATTTCAGTGACTGCTAGGGAAAATTGAGGTGAGTAAAAATAAAAAAAATTTACTTAGAATTTTCCTGATTTCCAAACAAGTTGGGTGTAACTTCTGGCCAAGCCTTCTCCTTCCCCCAGTTGAACTCATTATAGTTTTTATTCCTATTTCTGGATAATGACCTAAAATAATTTTTAATTATTTTATTAACAAGCAAATAACTGTAAAAAAATCCTGAAAAATAAATTTGTGAGAAGAGATTATATATTGAAACATAAACCGAACATGAGTAACTGTTCTAATACCTCTCGGTTCCTACCCCTGGATAATAAGTGGTCAGCAAGTAAGTTGCTTATACCAGTAAGTTTTCCCTTCCCTTCCCTTCCCTTCCCTTCCCTTCCCTTCCCTTCCCTTCCCTTCCCTTCCCTTCCCTTCCCTTCCCTTCCCTTCCCTTCCCTTCCCTTCCCTTCCCTTCCCTTCCCTTCCCTTCCCTTCCCTTCCCTTCCCTTCCCTTCCCTTCCCTTCCCTTCCCTTCCCTTCCCTTCCCTTCCCTTCCCTTCCCTTCCCTTCCCTTCCCTTCCTTTTCTTCTTTCTTTTCTCTTCTTTTCACCAGCCCATGCATGAAGCCTTCTAACACCTGCTGAACGGCAAAGTCTAGTTACAAAATAATGTCCAGCATATGTAAGCAAATCATATCCAATTGTCCTACTTTTTTCTTTAATTCATGTCAACATTATTATTCCCCCATCCATCCCTAACATTTGATTTAGAAATATAGGAATATAGAAAACATCTTAATTCAGCTCAAGATCACAGTAAAGCATGAATGTCATACTCTAGAAAAGGACTTTTAATCAGTTAACTTGCTATTGTAGATATTTTCAGAAGACACATGACTTTTGAAGAATTATTTTCATAAACTTTCAATAGTTAGAAAAAGTTTTTATAGGGGAAATAAATGTATCATTAAAAAAAAAATCAGAAATCTATCTAAATCAGAAATTAAAATGCACAGTTGGTACACAGGGTTTCTGAACTCAGTGAGGATGGTAAAAACCACAATATGAAAAAAAATCCATTGTAAATTATCAGTGTAGTGATTCTCATGTCAACTCTCTTCAGAGGAACAAAAGAACAATAAAATTCCATATCTGACCTTGCAGAAGTTTTCTCCCAATCTGTTATACTGAATCAGTAAAATCATTAATAAAAATAAATATTTAATTTCAAATCTGGTCCTCTGAAAGCAAATATAACTATGCCTTCACATTTTACATCATCTGCCTTGCATAAGGCTTCCAGAGAAGCAGCTTATGGTCCTATGTATATGTTAAAGAAATTATCAGCTGATAATTATGTTATTGCTAAACACATGTACAGGGAAAAGAAGGTGGGATTAGAAGGTCAGCAGTTCACTCCATGGAGCACTACACAGTATAGTTTAGATAATTAGGATTACAATATGCAGTGTTTTATAGGAAAGAGTGAAATCTAACTTGTAGCTAGGACAGAGGACGTTGAAGACTTCCAGTTACAGACCTCAAACTGTAGATGTCAATGGGAGGAGGAAATCAAACCCTAGTGTATGATATACAACAATGTAAAAACATCTTACTCCATTGGGATGCATGGGAGAGAGGTCAAGAAGATGAAGAAGTGGTAAGTCTTAACTGCCTAGAATCAGTTGCAATGCCTGGAAGGAGCTGAAGAAATTCTTTATCAGTCAGATCAGGCAGGAGATGTAAGAGATTAATAGGAAATTGATTTTTGTGGCAGGGGAATACAATGAAAGCATTACATAAGCAGTAAGACTGATACTTTCTTGTTAGGCATCATAACTCAGATGTGGGACAGACTGGAATAAATACAAGTGCTTGGAAATAAAAGGGCATCGTGCTAAGGTGAAGTGCTAAAAAAGTTAGATGACCTTTTCCAGGCTAGAAAAAGTGAAGACTTAGGCAATGAAGGGGAGAAGGCGGAACCGATTCTTCTCAGAGAGAAACTTGTGAATGCAAAGAGTGAAGTCATAAGTCTACGACTTTTTTATAGGAGGAAATCTTCGCTTATCTGACCAAAGCTGAAAAGTAAAATAAAATACACAGTCCAGATAGAAGCTACAGAAGCAGAAGTAAGTGGAGAAAATAACCATGTCACACCTTCCAGTAAAATTAAAAAAAGTACTAAAGAACTGTCTCCTGAGAAATTTTGCTGGTTAAGAAAAAAACAAACAAAAAGATGTTTATTGTACCCTTGACATCTTTCTTGCATGCAATTCTCCCCTTTTGCCCCCAAATTGTTTTTTGCCTTGGGCAAAACTACAAATGTAGTTTTTTAAAATTCAGTTCATCTGCTTGTGCTCACAAGAGTGTCAGGTGTTAATAAAATATCCTGAAAGGCAAGCTCATTATGCTACACAATGTAGAGAAAGTATCTGAATTTATAGCATTTGAATATGAAAGCTAAGAAAGCTCCCAAGAACTTCAAAAAAGACTGTGCTGTAAAACTGTAAGTCACAAGGAAGGGTTTATTATGCATGGTTTATTATTTTCTTTGATAATTGAAGACAAGATATTCCTGTAAGGAAAAAAAAAAAAATCTACTTCTTTATATATGACAAATTCTTATATATAAGTTTATTTTATGCATATCCTTGCACCAGGATGAACAATACTATTTTTTAAATATACTAGAATGGGAGTTATTTGAAAAATAGATAGATTAACAAAATTAGTGTGTTTTCAGAAGCCTCAGTGTTTATAATCCAGGCTTTGTTCTTCTTCAGAAAGCTACTATAACTATTTTTTTCCTTTGGTCTACAATGTTACCAATGGAACAGTAATTCTGGCACAAGACCAGAGGATTCACTGCTCTGGTCCTTTTTATAAAACAGGGAAGATTTGCTGTTAGTAATCTGTAGTTGTAAAAAGCTTTAATTAACAAAGAAAAAGTTACAGTCTTTCAGCATAGTTCTTCCTTTATTTTGTGCTACTAAACAAAATAAAAACCCCACAATTTTTCTAAATTAGATTCCATTAAATAGCAAAACAAGATAATATTTATTCTGGCCAGCCTTTGAAGATCTGAGAACTGGTTTCAGTATTCCTTGTCTCTGACATGGATGGGATCTGTATGTTTTGAAATGTTTTGCCTTGTCTTGAACAACAGACGCTTACTGAAAAAGACAGAGACTGCACTAGTAGGATAAGTAAGCTGAAATACTCAGAGCATGTGATCTCTTTTTGAGTACATTTGAATTACTTTCTTGAATACAATAGTAGCTACCAAGTTGTGAGAGTAAGTGGAATGGTGTTTGCTCACCTTCATTGTATTTTTTTTCCTGTTGTTTATACGGATTTTTATGCATTTCAGTTTGTGCTCATCACCTCTTGTTCTTAATAAATAGAGGACTTCACATTTCAAAAGCATTTTATAATTTCAAACCTAAATATACTTATAGCTACTGTTACACAATGTTATTGTATGCAAACACAGTCTCAGACTGCATAGCTTTTTCCTCACCCTGGTATTTCCCTTGACATATTTATAGTCACAATCCTTTTTCCGTTTATGCTTTGCTAAACCACACATTCATAATATTGTTTCCTTTCTCTGATCATTCTGCTTTTCTGTGCCTATGCAATGTGGATACATTGAAAATAGAAAAAATTGCTCTTGAATCAGCAAAACTCAGGCTCCGATGGCATAGTTTAATCTGTTTAAAATGTATCAAACTTATTTCCATCAACAAAATCTCATCAACAGACCTCCCTCATTTGCCAGGACTAAAAAAATAAAATGCTAAAGATACTTGATATAGCCCCTAGACGGCTCATGCAAATTGTCAGCAAACACAAGAAAATTCCAGGAAACTTGAATACAAAGGGAAGACCCACATTTGCCAGTTTGCAACCTCTGGCAATAATTGATGAAAAGAAATAGTTTTTTACTATATAAAAGTCAGAGGGAAAAGGGGAAAATCAGAAGTGAGAAAAAGCAGATTGAAGAGCAGAGCAGGACACCAAAGCCTAAAGAGAAGCGAACAGAAGCGAAGCCAGCAGCACCCCAACCAGCACCCCAACGCCACCCAGGCGACTTTCTTTGGAAGGTGAAAAGATGTTAATCGTTCTCTCTCTTTTCTTAATAGCCCTTTCCCTGGGGGATTAATTTGTTTAAAACCTGCTTTCCTTGTTTCTCTCCCACTATTGACTCCTTCCTAAAAACTCCTTTCAACCTGGTGTCATTTTTCCTGAAATAAACCTTTGTAATTTGTTCAAACCATAAACCTGGTTACTTTTGTAGTTTGTAGGAGGTGCATGCAGAGTGGCTAATATCTCCTTGCAAACAAAATATAAAATATTAATAGCTGTGGACCATAACAGCCTGCCCCAGCGTGTATTGATCATTCTTCTACCTGGACAACAAAAATTACACAGAATTGTGAATGAATGTGCAGGATAATGATAACATATTTTATAAAAGGTTCCTGACTTTTATATTTAAAACTGCTAAGTATTAGTAATCTCTATATTCTCCATCCTAAATGCCATACTGACCTTCAGCTAGATTAGATGCAAAGGAAAACTTAGAGAACAGGCTGGTTACATCTGCTTTTCTAAGAATGTGGATGGGTATTCTATCTTACATCTACCTTTGCATATTGTTTTCTTCTGTGCCTGGTGCCTGGTTCCAAAATCAAACACAATACTGGGATGAGACTAAATGAACAACCATTTGTCCAGATAACCTTTATCCCCCTTCTTTCCTGAATTGCTCTTGGCCTGTGGCAGAATCCAAAATGGAACAATGTGTAAAAGACTTGAACTTCTACTTCTGTACAGAAGGCCTGTTCATTTTCACTGAATGATTTTGACAACGCAGAATAAAGGACTTCTTTAATATTTTGTTAAATAATATAACCAGACTTATGGAACTATCTATGTAAATACCAATGAAAAGTAAACATCAAGCAGCTTGTCCTTTTTCTAACATTCTTTGGACAACTCTACAAAATGATCATATGGCTGAAGGATACCAACAGTTCTAAAGAAGAAGAATCTTCTATGTACTCCCAATCCCTCCTACCCACAGCACTTGCATCTCACCTCAGTTTCCCTGGCATGTGAATTCCAGCAGAATATTGCTGAATACCATGATTTATTTTCCACTGTGGATGGCTGCTGTGAAACATCATTTTGAATTGTGTTTAATGACCACATGCTTGACCACCACAACTGAGTTATATAGCTTTATTTCCTTATTAAGATACTATGGATCTTTTTGAGTTTTAAAAAATGTACACTTCTTTGAGGAGAATAAAGCACATTACAAAAATCACTCAAATTCCACATTTTTTTTGTGAAATATGGATTTTTACACATCCTGAGTTAGAATTTTCCTTATCTGTAAATCATGCAAAATACTAAATTACACTCTAAGATATATATAAATTGGGAGCTTTCCAATGTCTGACACAGGTCTTGAAAATAAGACACTAAAGTTTGTTCCAGAAAACAAGGCAGTTATGGTCTCAGAAAAGTACATGAGCCCTTTGTACTCTATACTATATTATATTTTTGTTTTCTCCCTCACTGATTGATCACTGATGGTCCTTAGAACAGGCTACTTATTTTATAATTTTCTGAAATCTTTCAAAACATCCATGAAATAAGTTTTTGTTTCTAATTCTACCTCCATCAGACACAGAAATTTCAGGAACAAAGTTTCTCATGTGAATGATACCAATTTGGCTGTAAATATATACATATATAATGCAATCAATACTTTAAAGTCAGTTAACCATGCTAGGGACAAATAAGACTGTTGGGGGTTTTCTTTGGTAAAACACCAAAGACAAGGACATTTTCAATGGTATAAGCAGTTTTGAATCCATTAAACTGTTTTTTAAAAATTATTCATTCAATGTGTACATGACATGTGCAAGTTACTATCATGAAATCACGGCTGTGCAAGTATTTAATTAATGGGAATATTTTATGGATAAACATTCTGAAACTGAACTGAACTGAATATAGATAGAAGAGTCAGAGATTAAAATCTTGAAGTATTTTTTTTCCTCTTGTCACTATCAGTATTGCCCTACAATGGTTTAATAATGATTTGGCACCTTAATTAAAGAGAATAGATAAATTTTAATTGTCATGTATGCACATATATGTGTATACATATAAATACGGAAACAGATTTCAAGACAGGAAATAAGCTTCCACTTAGTATAAGAGTGATTTCTTGAATGTGTGGTTTAGCATGAATATTTCAGTGAAAAAAAGCATATTATTTCACATTATCATTCAAAATCTGTATCAGTGATGCTGACAGAAGGAATGTACTAGTGGCATGTATTGATTTCACAGATATTTGGTGACAAATTTCTTCTAAAAATTTCTATTAATAATTTTGAAATAAAAGATGAAGTTAGTAACCTTTTCTGGACACATTCTGATCTCATCTAATACCTAAAACTTTTATATTAGTTAATTTTAAATTGCTGGTTTATATCTGATGTTTTTTAAATTCAACATGATGAGAAATAGGAATGCTGATGAGTTTAAAAAATCAGTTACTATTTATTTTGATTTTTCATACCACTTACTTTCAGTCAGTGAATACAGCAGTAATAAAACATTTTCACCCCAGCAAAATCAGCCTTCTTTTGTATCACAATATCAGTTGCATAACTGAAAATGGAAGAGAAATACAACTGGAACCTTGAGCCTGCAAAAATTACATATATGTTCTATTTCTAGGCATTGTAAATGGAATTGGCAAGGAATTTTTCTTAGTGATTTTTCAAACAATTTTCTAAGCCTCTTTCAAATTCCACTTGATTGCACTAAAATATTTATAAATATTTATAAATAGACATCTACCCATTTTCTGATTTGGAGGCAGTGGAGCTCTTTTCACAATTTCTGAGTAGAAAATTTTAAGCACTTAGTAAAAACAAATTCTTCACTATTTAAATCTAGCAGCTGTGGAACAGAGTTCACACCTAAACAAAACATTTCACCATTTTGTGTTTCTCTCTGCCCTCAGGAGTAGCTCTTTAGTGTGGACTGAAATTATGGGCAAAGCTCCTAGTTGACTTCCATGCTGCCCAGACAAGCCCCATTGAAAAGTCCTGAAAAAGACAAAATAAAATAATGTCACACTCTTCAACCAAAAATTGAAGAAAAGAACTTTGAAAGAGCATTCTCTGGTTTTCCCCTTTTGCAGACTTTGGCAACGCTGCTTACATTGACATTGTGAAAGCCGGTGATTTTATTGCAACTCTGCCTAGTTCATTCAGACATTCATAGTAACAAAACAGTATCCATCTTTCCACTCAGTTGTCCCAATCTGAATTTGAAACATGGAATGTGAAATTTGAAACATGAATTTGAAACATTTGAAAATGGAAACACCTAGCACAGTTAAAATGTGCTATTTCCAGTCTGTAATGATTCTAAAACACCCTTCCATATAATAAATGTTAATTGGCTTATCATGGCATCATCTACTTTCCCAAATTAAGAACAGGTTAAGAGTTAACTTTAACAGCTTTGTGGATTCCCATGTAATTATAAGAATTATGTACTTTTAAAAAAATTACAAATCCCATCATTTCAAACAAAAACAACTTTCTGCAATACTCTTTTTGTAGCTACAGTGAAGGAAGTACATTGATTTGATTAGAGAAATATTTTCCTTCCCTTCAGATTGCCTTCCTACACACCTCTTTCAGAATGATTCACAGAGCTCAGTCATTTAGAACTACAAATGTGGTGTGGGATCTCCTGTCAGTTGAAAAATGGTTGTAGTCGCATTTATAGAAAGAAAGAAAAGACAGAAATTTTACCATGAAAGAAATTAAACTTCACTCATTGTAACCACCACAATTTCAAAGATGGTTAATTCATCATTGAGATTACGCTAATTAGGGAACTTCACTGGCTCACTGGCTCTCTGAATTCATGGACATGTCATCAGAAGTGTATCTTGCTTATTCATGGTATCAGAAAGTGAAATAGGAGCCATTTTGGTTGATGAAATGCCCTGAAGTAGACGTCGTTGTTGCTTATGCTTGAAATTTTGTTGTAAAACATATGAGGTGTGCTTGAGCAGCTGACTTGGAACAGCAGTGGGGAAATACCATTGACCTGTCATGTAAACTGAACTTAATTATACGATAATCACACATCTGATACACTGAAAATGAAATGAAGCAGCATTTCCTTGTTCTTACTATAAACCAAACATGCATTATTCATTTACTTAGTTACTATACTGAAATACTATTATGGGCATTACCACTTTACTTTAAGGTACAACGGGTAATTTATTAAGTAGTGATAAAGATGTTTATAAAAATGTTATACTGACATTTTGAAATGAGCTATTGCAAAGAGCACAAGACTTACAGTCAAGTAAAAATGGTACAGCTGCGCAAAGGAAATTTTTGCACTTTTCTACAGCCCAAAGCAGAGATACTTATGAGGTGTCTGTAATTAAAAACAAAACCCAAACAAACAAAACAAAGAAAAACAGTAAAAAAACCAAAACATAAAATAGTAAAATAAACTGCAAAAAACAAACCAAAATTAAAAAATAAACCAAAACAAAGCAAAACCCAAAAAAACCCCAAGCCAAATAACAACAACAAAGTCTAAGGTCAGGAGCCACTGATTAGCCCATGGTGACCACTACTGTATGTCTCCTCTTGCCATTTCCCCATCATGGTTTACTCCAAGGCATTCAGAGTGGTTGGTAGTGATACCACTTAAGAGTGATGCTACTGCCTCTGTATAGCTGCTTCAACTATATTCTCCTAGCATATAGCCATATAGCAAATGGCACTGTGCTGACTACCTCTCTGTACATTTGATTATCTCTGAGCCATGGAATAGATGGTTCTGCATTTGTAGTGACTTCATGGAAATCACAACAGAAGTAACTACTAACAAAAACAGGAAAGAAAAATATTAAAGCAAGTAATAAAAAGC
The DNA here is from genome assembly GCF_036169615.1 of Heliangelus exortis. Lineage (NCBI taxonomy): Eukaryota > Metazoa > Chordata > Aves > Apodiformes > Trochilidae > Heliangelus > Heliangelus exortis. The sequence goes on along the minus strand of NC_092424.1, from coordinate 28,646,169 downwards.
AAAATTATTTTAAATTTTAAAGCAAAAATATACATACCTGCTAAGAAAATTTGAAATAGAACCATAGAAATCCAGAGCAAGTTCAATATGCATCTATCTATCTCAACAATAAGCCTTACATCATTCAGATGTCTTAGTTCAATCTGGTCCATCGTGAAAAAATTGCTACTGAACAGGAAAGAGACATTTAAGATAAACATATTAGTGAAAATCTACATCATGAATAGCATTAAACAATTCCCAAAACATACCTACTTTCAGCTTACAAGACTTCAGTCTGCCTGGGTGACTGAAACTGAAATGAGCAGCTGTACTCTAAGTAATGTGAAATATTCAGTTGTTTAAATTAGAGAAAACAGGCCCTGCATAAATACATATACATCTTTTTTTTAAAGGATCCCACAGGCACTGAAAGTGAAATAGAATGAAGGTTGACTGAGTGTGGAAAGAAACTGCTCTGAACAGTTTTCTGGAAAGTGAGGAATGAGCTTCTGACTAAACATGGATCATAGACCTACAGGTAAAAGATGAGTTAAATCCAACCATTGTGCAAACTGGAAACCTGTGTATGATGTTCATTGTCTCATGGATGGTGGATACTCCAGCATAAGGTTACTGATGGCAGTTCATTATTGCTATGAAAAGATCTTATTTATTCAAGTTTGAAAGTTTCCTGTCAAACTGTAATGACTGTCATATTAAGCGTGAACAGATCATAGATTCAGCACAGAATAAAAACCAAATAGGGAAAGGGTCTTGATTCTTCATCAGATCACTGGAAAATAATTTCCTTTTACACTGACAGGAAAATATCAGCAGTTTATTAGTTTGGATTTTGGAGCAAAATGCAAGAGCAAAATGTTGCTATGGACAATGCTATACAATTTAAACATTTATTATTGCAAGTACACACTCCTCCAAAATTACAAGGCCAAAAATTTGCTCTACCCTGGCCACACCATATGTATCTTTTCAGATACATACATAGCAGTATTGTTTAACATATAAAATGGAATTTGACTTATAAGAGAACATGAGAAAACATAAATTGTGTCAAAATTCAAATGGCTGAACAGTATACTTATGCAGTCAATTTTATTCAGTTAATACGTATGCCTGAAATAAAGCTTTACCTTCCATACAAGTCAGTGACACTTATACAGCACTTGAGTGATTTGATTAATCCTCTGGAAACTCCACTGATTGATAACTCCACAGTTCATCAAATCAAGCCAACACCCTTTAATAAAAATGTCTGAGTATATTACAGGTGTGTATAGTTCAGTGGAATTTACTAAGAATTCTCTGGGTTAGGCTTGGAATAGAAATAATGCATAGGAAACTCAGAATTCACACCTTATTTTTAAAACCATGACAATTATTTTCAAGATTCCTATGAATTTTTTATAAGTCATCCTGTTTGGATCATCCAGATTCATTTTAATGGCTAAAGGAAGAAACTCATTCAGCACAATAACAGGAACTTATTACAACATTTGTGCAACCAAACTAAGTGGAATAAGCAATTGAAAGTGGTCTTTTTTCATATGGCATGATACATATGTGAGGTTTCTCAGCACTCTGCATCAGCTAATGGGTGAAACATTAATTCAAGCACATAGAAGAGCTTCAGTCATTCAGCAGCAGCTCATTCAGGGGTGTCTATTTTAAAACTTTTTCTACACAGAAAGACTAGGTACAATATACTCGTATATATAACTAGATGTGTACGTAGACAAATATAGTTCCAAAAGAGAACAAGTACAGGAATGCTGAACAAGAGAAACATTTTTAGATTGTTCAAAAGCAATGAAGAATATTTAATATCAACTTCTACAGGAATTCAAAATTAAGACAATACACTTCCAGTCATCCACCTTATTAATAATTCAGCATAATGTGCATTAGCAAAGGTGTAGGACAGGGACAAGTATTCACTTATCACATTTCTTTAAAAATGCAGGAATTCCAGAAATGAAAATGTGATCATGTTCTCTTACAATTGCTAAACTTTCACAGCTGATGTATTCTTTAGTGATTTGAGTACAGTAAGCTACAGTTACTGCCACTCCCTAGTGTTCACTGCTTTCTCAAAATTCAAGGAGAGATTTACAATGAAGGAAAGTATCAGACAGCAGGGGTGTGAGCTGGGAATAGTACTATATTCAGAAATTTGCATGGTCTTGCAATTTCATGACACATTTTTTAAGATAATTTTTATTTTTCCCAGTTGTGCAGATGCTTGTATTATATAAGTATACATTCATGTAACTACTTGAGATTTGCAATTTTCATTAAAAAAATAAAAGCTTGGTTGTAACCTCAGACCAGCAGGAGTAGTTAGAGAGAGGGTCTAATGAAAGAAACTAAGAGGGTATTTAAAATTTTTGCTGCCTTTGGCCTGCCTCACAGTTCCACAGAGGGTTAGCAACCTTCTCATGGATTAATAACTTCTTGTGAACAACACACTTCAGCACTAAAAATTTCACCTTGGACAATGAAACATCAAGAAAAGGTATGACAAAAAAGAATACTGTAAACATGAAATCCCCCTATACAGACTACAACTATTGCTCTAGGTGGGGGTACAGCAATTAACATTCTGGATGAATTACTAAGTTTTTTCAAGTTATCACTTTAAATCAGATTTTGGAAAGACGGAGTAATAATGGCTTAGCTGTGTGATTTGGATATCATAAGTGCACATTTAACAAAACCCATTTTTTCTCTGGCCTACTTTAGTAGCAGGTAACTATTGCTAGAGTGTTAGAGAAATGGAGCATAAGATTAACCTCGCATGATGATGTAATATATAGAACATGTACCAGTTCCTAGAGTTATGGGTCATATCATGGTATGTAAAACGTATGGTTAATTAGTACTGATATTTTCCTGGTGACACCTCATTCCTTTCACTTGCAGATCTCAATGTGCTTTATGCATACTCTGTTTCCACTTAAACAGAAGCAAAGACTGAGGTAGATAGAATGATATAGCAAGACAAGCTCAATATACCAGTGGGATACAGTCCTCAGTTCTTCAAGTCCTACTATACTACTGAAACCATTAGATAATTGCTCTTTCTCAGACTACTTGTTAATTACAGAATCACAGAATCAGTTCTTCAAGTCCTACTATACTACTGAAACCATTAGATAATTGCTCTTTCTCAGACTACTTGTTAATTACAGAATCACAGAATCATCACAGTTGGAGAAGATCTCTAGGATCACCACATCCAACTGTTAACATCCCACTCCCAATAAATATATATATATATATCAATATCTGTATCACCCACTAGTGAATGTCCTGAAGTGTATCACCTATAAATTTTTTTAATACTTCCAGGGATGGTGATTACAACACATCCCTGGGCTGTCCATTCCAATACCTAAATACCTAACTACTCTCTCAGTAAAGAAGTTCTTCCTCCTATATAGTTTAAGCCTCCCTAGTGAAACTTCAGGCCATTTCTTCTAGTGCTATCATTGCTCACTTGAGAGAAGAGGCCAGCACCCACCTCCCTACAACCTTTTTTCAGGGTAGTTGTAGAGAGGGTCCATCTTATAAGGGATAAGAGGAGGATGAGAGGGATAAGTAATCCTCTCATCCTCCTCTTCTCCAAACTGAACATTTCAAATTCCCTCAGCCGCTCCTAACAGGTCTTGTTCTCCAGACCCTTCACTATCCTGGTTGCACTTCTCTGAACTCTCTCCAGCATCTTGATGTCTTTCTGGTAGTGAAGAGCCCAGAACTAAACACTCTACTTGAGGTGCAGGATTACCAATGCTGAGCAGAGGATATGATCACTTCCCTTCTCCTGTTGGCCCCACTATTCCTCATACAAGCCAGGATGCTGTTGGCTTTCTTAGCCACCTGGGCACACTGTTGGCTGATATTCAGCCAGATGTCACCAGCACCCTCAGAGCCTTTTCTGCCTGGCAGCTTTCCAGGCACTTTCCAGTTTCCCAGAACTCCTCATGAATGGGAAATGCAGTGTAAATTCTTCATCAAGAAAATCCCATTAATATTTAATTAAAATGTCCTTGTTTGGGCCAAATGTGACCACATGGAGTATTCCATCCCATATGCATCATACTCAATATAAATTTGAGGGATCATGAGGGTCAAGCCTTCTTCCTGCCTTCTTCCTTCTTCAGCATCCTGGGAGGATTCCATCTGTTCATCTGCTTGTGGTCCTGATCTGTACCAGCCTGAATCTGTGTGTTCCTGCCTCCAGCTCCTGACTGCTGCTGGCTCCAGGACTCCAGCCTGGGGTCTTTCCAGGACTGTCCTGCAGCCTTGGTGGTGAGGTGAGAGTTACTGGGGGAAAGCAGGGAGGAATGTAGTATCATTTTTTCTGTATTTTGTATATATTTAATAATTTTTCCTTTTTATCATTACTGTTTCATTAAAGCTGTGTAGTTTAGTTTCCAATCTGTAAGTCTCCCTTATTCTCTCTCCTTTCTTTACCAAGGATCTGTCATTTTGTCAATTGCTCTTTTCACTACATATGTGATGTAAAATCCAGGGCATTTATTACCTGTGTTAACAAAATTTGCTTTGATGTTATCTTCAATTCTAAGCATTAGGACTACAACAAATACTGCAAGCTGCTATATGTCCTTTTCCATAAGAGACTTATTCAAAGCACAGTGAAAATTACAGATTACTGTATTTTTTTGACAGTGATGGAAAATGCAAGGAAGGCACATAAAAAAGGAGCCATTTTTAAACTTCACTATAATTCTTTTTTTCCCCTTTAAAATGTAGTGCTTTGCTCACCTCAGAAGAGGCTGCATATACTGCATATAGTAGCTATGGTACCTTCTTTAAAATAGGTTTATAATTTAGAACATAAACTGAGACTACGTGCCAACTACTAAAGAACTCTCCCATCTAGGATATTTAGAAGACCAGTATTTCTTTATGCCAAAGAAAAACTTCAGAGAGACTTGTTTCACTCAATATTTGCTGGCTGAATTGCAAAAGACTTGCTTCTAAAACCTTCATCTTCAGCTGAGCTTGTGAAAAAAAAATGACCTTGGTCCTCCTTACTCAATGTATAACTCTGCCTCACAGATGTATCTTCTCACTGTTGATTCGTCACATTTGAAAGACCACATAAAAAAACAGTCTTTCAACAAAGTTCTTATTTTCTCTTGTGGTATCTTAAGCATGTCTTTATTTCTTTAATTCAAAATATTTTATCATCATTGCATGAAAAATACCACAGAAGAACATAGCAACAGGCTGATTTTATGGGTAGAGTGATCAGTCGTCCACAGCTGAAAGGAACAGTGAACTCCAAATTCATTTCAAAATCTAATTAAGTTGGCCTCTCAAATCTACTTGATGTATGTACTAATATTAGGCTTAGATTGAAATATAAGATTTCATTCTCAAGACTTGTCATGATGATTTGAATTATCATCATGTGGTGATTTGAAGGATTGTTTAGAATAGAGGAAAGGAGGCCAAAAAAGAGGAACATGGCAACACTTTCAATGTCACAAAATTTGATTAGACAAAAGACACAGATACAGCAAAGGGAGTTTGATTAAAAAATAGATCAATTTTCAGTCATAGAAATAATGAGCTACTGTCACAGATTGCCTTGGGAAGTCCTAGAGTCACTGTCTTTGTCAGTTTCTAAGAAAATTATAGACATTCATAGCATTAAGAATGGAAAATCTGCTAGGAAAATATTCTCATACAGGAGTATGTGACCTTATGAAGTTTCTTGTCTCTTCCATGCCTCTGTGATCCTGGCCACTTATACAGCACATATTACACTGTCAATCTAGTCACATATTTCTGACAACAGAAACAACTGCTGGTCTAACATAAAGAAAAAAGATTGGCTTGGCCTTATAATGGTATTTGAAAGAAAAACTCTGCTTAGTCCACTTCCCAAAAAATAATGCATTTTAGGTGCTGTTTTTTACAAAACTTAAGTCTGTGGTAATTGGCTGTGGCAGGAGCACAAGCTTATTTTTCTTTCTAGTGTTAATGTTGAGGACTCCGGCTTTTACACTTCATGAAATAGAAGTTGGTATTTGAGTGGGTATTTGTCACAAACCTTTGCTAATGTCTTTTTCCATTTTCTGTTTTGAATATTCTTTGGCTTATTTCTGATGTCAGAACTGAGTAAGGAGACAATATAGTGCTACTGTGAAAGCTCTATGGTAGCTAGAAATGAAAGCATGTTCTCTGGAGATCGTTTCTATCCCTTATTGTAGGCATAGCTACAGCTGCATGTTCAAAATGATTTAAAGATAATTATTTTAAAGAAATGGTTACTGCTGGTGCCTTTGCTATCTGTTAAGATTTTATGGGTTGAAAAAGTATTACATCATTTAGCAAATACAGCAACTAAAGTGAAAAGCAGATGGTCATGTTAAGAAAACAAACCAACACAAAAAGCAGTAATAATTTCAGCTTGGAAAAAAAAAAGTAATTGAAGACAATGAATAAGCCTGTCATTTTAAGCAGACTATTCAATTGTCTGCTAAAGCTAATTATTAGAACATTCCAGCATACACCTTTGCCACTTTTATGGCCATATGGTGCCCTTACATGCACTCTGAGCACATATGAGATGTCTAATTTAAATTACCTCAAGCTCTTACATAATGTTTTGTTTTTTCATCAATCTGTAAGATTCTTGGCTGGATAAACTCTGGTCTTTTCAACACTATCACTGGAGAGAGCATCAGGAGCCAGCCTGAACCTCTCTTCTAGCAAATTATACTTAGTCCTTGCAGTGACAGAAGGTGCAGGTGCAAAAGCTCCTTTCCCAACTGCTGCTGTGATGCAGACTCTGTAAGTAGTTTAACAACAGATATTTCTCCTTACTTACCAGGAGTCTAATTTTTGATTCTCTGTTCTCTGAACACTCTGTTCATAAATCCATCTAGTGGATTGTATGAGACAGTGTATTTCTGCCTAAACATATAGTACACGTATGTGTATCTCTCTTTTTTACTCCTATTCATAACAGTTTTCAGACTTTTTAACAATACGACAGTTTGGCATTATTTTGAATAATTTTATAGACACTAAACCCCAGAAAAATCACTAAAATACTTGGATATATATCTTGTCTAGAACCGGGATTAGAAGCTAAATAAAATCCCCTTCCTTCCAAAGGGCAGGGAAGTTCTGGAGATTATGTGCACTGCAGAAAACAAATGATTCCCTTTGTGAATGATTCTGAATTCCCCCAAAGGATTTTAGGGAGTCTGGGATTCTTCAGAGCCTTGTGCAATCTTCCATACACTACCCCTGAAGCCTGCCTTAGAGGTCAGAACATTCCATATTCAGGGCTACAACTGGTCACTAGAATCCAGGGGCAAATGTCAGTGTTGAGTGAAGAGTATGAATTCACTGGATTCTCCCTGTCTTAGCCTTCAAACAAGCCCTCTGCCCCTATTTTTCTCCTCCAGCTTAATCCTTGCACACTTAGGCCCATAGAAACTTCTTTTATGTTTGCCTTTATACAGTATTGGACAGTGAGTACCTTGGGGGATAGCTACAGAGCAGAGGCAGAGTCTGCACTGGCTCCATGGGACATACAGAGTTTACAAGTGCACCTCCCAAAAATCTGCTGGTGCACAAGTAGAGGATGACTATTTAAATATTCTGTTTTGCAATATGTAGGATCAAATGGGGCCCTCAAAACATTTAATGTAAGTGAGGAAAGGGTACATTAACCTTTAAGACTTTTTTTCCAAATTACTACAGCAAGCAGCTAATGCTGCATAAAACTGAAATTTCCTGCAAATACTTCTGACCACTCCAGTTTTTGAACTATACCACAATTTTGCTCTTAATATAACATGATGTCCATCAAACATTGCAAACCAGCTGCTAGATAATTATAAACATGGTGCTAAAATATTTGCAGTCTATGTGAATTTGGTGCAAACAGCTGTAAACTTTCAAAAGATTAAAAAAACCAATGAGCCAACACCCCATACCCAAACCAGTTCACTTATTACTTGACTGTTGGAGAAAAGTTCGATTTTTCTCCCTTTGAGTAGCAAAATTCTTTTGTTAACATCCAGTAATTTTTCTATGAATGCATTTTGGGTTTTTTTCAGGCTATTTGTTTCCACTGCTTTTCTGATCCCATGTGTTTTTCTTACAGGAGACAAAAGTCTAGTTACACTGGATGCAAAATACATTTTAGTCATTCATGGCGTGGGAAAGTGGACTAAAAGCACCACCAAATGAATAAGGCACATTGCATCTTTTATATACCTTATTGATCCTTGGGTGAGTGCTCCAAGGAGATGATCATCATGTGTTTAGCAGTTTCCCTCCCAAAACCACAAACATTCATACTACCAATAATTTTTGAAAGAAATGGCAGTGTTCTGGGGAAAACTGAAGCAGAATGAAGCTGATCCTTCTCCTCTCCTATTACAGCACTCTCTCCTAACTGCAAACATTTCCCACAGCATCCCTACAAAACTATCTAGCTGGGGAATAGAATTGTGACAGGGGGGAAGATTAAGCATTAAATCTAGAATGTTACTGAAGGACAGCAATAGTTCTATCTCTGCAGATAGACCCAATAGCCAAACCTAATGCATGTCACAGTTCAGGTACGGATTTGCATCCAGATTCATAGACATACCATGAGGTGGAAGTAAGACTTAACTGTAGCCAAACTTCTGTAAGACCATTAAGCCTGGGTAAAACTGAAAGCCCTTTATGATATAGCAGTGTCCTCAGACACTGATTTTTGAAGAAAAACTTGGACTTTTATTTTGCTTCTGTTGAAAATAAACTGTGAATGAAATCTAACTGCTTCTACCATTGCAATGGGGGAGAGGCATCAGAGGCCTCTAGTAGAGGGAACACAAGTATTTGCTGTTTAAAATTACATTCTACGTGTGATGGGTGTCCCATCTGGCTTCCACCAGCTCCTACAGAAGTACATCTTACGAGACATCCACTGCTTTACCGGCCAGACAAGTTTCTCATATACTCAAGGACACGTAAGGGTGGCACTAGATAGCTACATTTCAGAATCTGGATCAGTTCCCAGATAACCTGCTGGGCTTGCTGAAGATAAAAGTATGAGTGTCAATATCTAAGATCATCATTATTCTTTACTGCTGGTAGAAGCCATTTCAAAATACATTCACTGCCTAAAAAACAGCCTCAACTTTGTATCTTCATATCAGCAAAAGCAGGTTACACCAACTGGCCCCATATTACTGTAAAAAACCCAACAAACTTCCATTTCTGCTTTCTCATGTTCCCCATTCTCACTTTAGTGCTGAGTTCACTTCATTTCAAATCCTGCCAAAATTGCCTCAATTTAATAAAATTAGTTTCTTACCCAAAGTACTTCACTGACACGGTTAATCATACTTAATATTACCCTTACTGTTTCTCCTTGCTGGTCTTAAACATAAGCTCATCCCTAATATGTAATATTTGCAATATGTAATATTTGCAGTATTGAAAAGTAGTGTAGATGACAGATGAATGACAATTTTCAATAGCTGGTGAAAGAATCTCCTTTTTAATACAGTTAGTACAATCTTCTTGTCTTGTAAGACAGAAAGTAAAGTAACACCTCATGTCAGAGACTAATCAGACTAAACCATTGTTTATTTTTGTTTAACTTGACTTAAAACCTCTAATTTTTGAAATCATGATGAATTGTTCATGAACTTTTATTCCATCTTGACTTTTGGTGTGTGATTTCTATTTCCACGGCTAATTAGAAATTCTGAATTAGAATTCTGTCACCTTCCTTTTATTTTATTTCCAACACACTTAGTTTTTACTGACATTTGAAAACATTGCAAGAAGAATTGTTTCAGGCTTCTTTCATTCACTTCCTCAGTGCTGTGACTAGAAATTACCAAGCAAAGCTAGACAAAGTCAGAAGCATTGAATGGAGAAAGAAAGAGAGACAAATGGGGTAAAGTGGCCAGACTTCTGATCCTTGAAATAGTTCCTTCATGCCTTTGTCCCTCTAATTTCTGGAGTACCTTGCATACAGTACTTGCTGAGAACTATTGCCAAGTAGCTGACTTCTCATGTATAAGATTCTTTCAACAATAATCTCCAGGAGCTACACATCACTGGAAAACTCTGGAGTGGTACACTTGAACACTCCTCTCTGTATGGAAGAAGATGTTACAACCAATAGTATAAATCTTCCGCTCTTATGGGTCTGATTTTATATATAGAAAAAAGTTTTGCAGTGTCATAGATACAAGTTATACCCTTTGATATCAATAAAATAATGGAATCTCTTGGGAAAACAATATGGTCTTACAGGTGACAAAATAAAATGAGAATAAGATAACAAGTGGTATGAATATACTATGAAACCATTATACAGCTCCTGCTTATTGAAATCTTCAATTATATTCACATTACTAATATCACATACAATGAGTGAAGTATGACAAAATTTAGGTAATCCAAATTTTGCTTTACAGCCATATGGGTTTGTAAAATTTTAGTCTTGAACTATGGAAAACCTTGAGCCGTAGAAAACCTTTTGCTATTGAATTCAGTGAAGAATTTAGGCAAAAAGTCAGGTATCCATTTTTTCCCCACACATTAGGCAACCATGAAATTTCATAGCTACTTGTGAATACAAATATTTATATTTATTCAAGGATGATATTTACAAGAAAAAAGAAAAAAAGGAGAAAAACCAGGATGTGATAGGAAGCATTTTCTACTTCACAAGTGGTCTGCTTGTTCTACAGAAGCTTAGGAAGTAGAAATTAACTGCACTGAACAAGAACTGAGCTAAAGCATGACCTGACCCAGCAAAATAATTCTACTGATTTTTAATAAATATGCTTATCAGCTGAAATTACATATAAACATTTTTTTTTCTGAATAACTTTCATTACAGTTTTCTTATGGTCTCAAATAACTGGAGCTGAAAATTGCTTTTATCACTTTCTAGCACATGTAATGCATATAAAAGAAAGAAAACATAATCTTCATTTAACTTCCAGTTTCTCCAGCATAGCTTGTCTCATATGCATTGATATTTTTATTTTGTGCTTTAAATAAAACAAAGTAATCAACAAACACTGGTGTACTGAGGCACAGACTCAATAGCCTTTCCTTGCTGAGACAAAAGTTTATTGAACTGAGGGTCCATATTTATACTCTAGCCCTTTCCCAGGGTCCTCACATGCCGAACTCTTTTGGTGTTTTTCCACAGTTTTCCAATGATTTTCCATTCTCTCTGTTAAGCAAAGTGACTTTTAAACAATTCTTTCTTATCACTCACATTATCTTCCTTTGCCACTTCCCATAAAAACAACTGGATATATGTATTACACTTGTAAAAGCTTTAAGTTTTCCTGAAAAATATAGGAATTTCTATATAGGAATTTCTTTATTTTGCTCATCAAGAAGAAAGTAATTGTCAGATATCTTATACATTATAGTTCAAACAGACGGACATTTTATTTATTATTCAAGAAAATTTATCAAATTTAGGCTATTGGACTATGTGTGTATGTGAGGTTGAGTAAAACAATAAGAAACCAGCAAACTCATAGCTGTGTGGATGATTTATCAGCCAACCAGTAGAGTTCTTCTGCCACGGGCAATTTAGCTGGAAATGACTATTTCATTTAGTCTGAATGTGTATTCTTTTCTCCAGAAAAGAAACAGGCATTGACATGGTCTTATTGCTAGATACAGTAAAATAAAGATGGGAAAAAAGGGATTTTCTTCCTGTTGTCTATATTTCACACAATTTGAAAAAGCATGTTGCTGACATCTATGAATATAGAGAAGTACCTGAACTATTCTTTATTCTTAGGGGTACTCACTCATTTAAACAGACTCTCTATGCAATTTTATTCTCATTTATTTGCACGTTTTTGCACACATTTCTGCATTTGGAACTTTTTGTAGAAGTTAATTGTTTCGATATTATTTCAGTATTAGGTCCAAGGGCTACTACTGAAAAACCTCATGTAGTTGTTTCAAATGTAATCAGAAAGAAATAGAAAGAGGAAAATCATGTTCATAGTTGGGCCAACATTTTTTTTAAATTACCTATTCTTTAAAGAGCTAATTAGGAAATCTCTTAATTTTAAAGTTAGCAAAGCAGTGCTAACTTTCCGTATAGGAAAAAAGTTTTGAAGTAATATGATTCTTTGGGAAACAGAACAAGGAAAATGGAAATAAGTTTTAGATACCTAGCTACAACAATGTGTTCCTACCTTGTTAAAATTGTAAGACAAATGACAAAATATTATATGAAAAATATATGTTCTGATATATTCTCATGTACAGACATCCTTCTGTTCCTTTAACTTTATAAATTATACTTCATTAGGAATAGACTTTGTTCATGCAAAGATATCTTGCTTTAAAGACAAAATCAGATGGGATACAGATACATGGGATGATAACAACACAGTCAACTTGTTAGGCACTAAGAGCCTTTTAAAGTACTTTAACAATCAATACAAAACTCATCACCACTTCACAGATTGCACAAGGCACATTGAGGTAATTATTATCCCTCTTTTACACTGTACTGTACTTCACATTCTTGAACTTAAATCACAAGTTTTCCTGTTCCCTCCACTCTCCTCCATCTAAGACTATATCAAACCAGAAGATATATGATTCATGAGATTTTCAATTTTTGAAAACTGACCTGTGGAGCATGTGAATAGGATGCTAGGGGAAAATAGGGAATAAATTAAATCACATACATACATACATACACTATAATTTCAGGCCACGCATCTCAGCTTTACTTACTGTGGCAAGTAATTGCCACAGCTACCAACACTACTACAGCTTTATCAGTGCTGGCAGCTCTAGTGTAGCTGGCACCCCAGCAGCTATCTGTAGCATCATGTCTATTAAACCAGCTCAGTGCCAATATAATTAACACAGTGCTGAAACATCTGCTAGTGCTGGAGAGCTGTGAACATTGCAGCTCCTCATATCACTAATGTCAGTGGAGCTGTGATAGTGGGAATGCTCTCTAAATGTTCCCTAGTGCAGAACAAGCCTACATTGGCAATGACCTGGATTTCTGTCCTTGTTGGACATAATACCTAAAGGAAAGTGTCAAACTTAATTCCCTACTAAAAATCTAATTAAAGACTTGCCATTCTATGTTTCCTTACAAATTTTGAAGTCCTGCATTTCTGATGACAAACTCCTTCAGGCATTTGACTTACATTACTGTATATTACTTATATTACTCACACTGTGTATTACCAGCTTGTTATAAAGAAAGCTGTACAGACAGTGCAATCTGTGCAATTGTTGCTCAGCACTGAAGAAAACTTTGTGGAAAAACCAAATCTATTCTGGTAACAAGTCCCACATGGGCACTATCTGGTTTGTTATTTCTTAATAAAAAAAGGACAAATCACTATTTTTAGATTATTACAATGAAGTATAATTTTATATGCCTCAATAGAGAAAACAGACATTCTTCAATGCTTGATGTCTCCCCTGTCCCTTCACTTGGATTAATGAATATGCTACCATATCTTCATAGCAGTGCTCATGAATTTTTTGAGGAAATCATTATAGTCACCTTTGTATTTTTAAAATGGCAATTATGGAAAAATGCCTCAGGATAAGAAAACCAGATGAAATACCAAACTAAGTATAATGAACCAGACAAGAGTGGAAAAAAAACCAGATTGATGCAAATGTGCCTCTTCCCTTGGAGTGTGACCTCCAACGATGTGCAACAGAAAAGACAGGGCAAATAGCTCATTGAAAGATGCAGAAAAACCTTTCAACTGATGTAAAGTCATGTTCTCCTTTAACAGAAGAGATTTGGGAAGACAACCACATCTCTGTTTCTGGGGTAATATTCCCAAACACAGGGAAATAATAAAGACACAAGTGAACTTTTAGGACAAAACCAGGAGGATGTGAAAGACAAGAGTCCAGAAAGCACTTAGAAGAGTCCATATTTCAGAGAATGAAATTAAAGATAAGAAAGCTCTGCCTGATCTTTCTAAATTAATCAAAATAATTTTTTCACTTGGCATACTGCAGAGATGTAGCTTAGGTTTAAGTATGATTTTTTTTTTTCAGTGAAAACATTCAAGACAAGCATTGCCTTTTCCATATTTGCATAGCAGAATGGGGCTCTCTTGAGTGCTGCCTTACATAAACTCCTGGTGACCCTTTACTGTGGCTGAAAGCTTCATATTTTCTTCAGTGAACTTCATAAATTAAGTGACCCACTTTAACATTACTACGATATTTTTCCTCAAATTTCTCATTTATTTGGCAGGGTTTACATGAAATGCTAGTAGAACCTTCATGTCCTTTTTAAAGGTTAGCTCGATGTGTCCTATATCCACTACCACAATACAGGACTAAATGGCTATTTCTCACTCAACAACAGAACTAGGGTCTGTGAGATCTACATCCCTACCCCAAAATATGATAGCTGGTATTTCTGGACTTAGAATGAAATCTCCATTTCAATACATTAGGAATTATGACAGTCTGTCCCCAAATGCAGAAGTCAGTGAACATGGTTTTCTAAAGCTCCTGCTACACAGAGTAGCTGCAGATTGCTCAAAGAGAGATAGAACTGGGGAGCAACAAAGAAAACAAAGATAAAAGTTACATCCACCTTTGTTCCATGTGCAAAAGGAAGTCTATTATGTGTCTCTTTGCTTCCTCTGTTCCAGGAAGCAAGAGATTTTAAAGGAGAGAAGTTTAAACACAGATGTATTAAAAAGGTAAACATTTTTCTTCTCCTGGCTCCACAGAAACCAGAAGCTGCCATTCCATTGAGATTCTTTAAAGATAAATTTTAATTTGAGGCTCTGATGGCCATACTACTTCACAGATGTGAATACCCATGAAATTTGAACTTTCATTTCTATTTTAATCCCTTAGCAGACTCATTTTTTCTGAGAAAATAACAGGTTCTTCAAGCTCTTCTCTCTGGGAATATTTGTCTGAGTTCTTTTCTTTATATACTTAGAAAATATGTGCCCTTTTCTGCTAGCTGTGTATTTTAATCACAGCTATGTCTGTATATGAATGTATGGATATATATACAGAAATTTATTTTGCCCATTTATTCCCATGCTCACTGAAACTCCTGTTATTATACTCTCAAAAACAACAGGGTTTACAGTGCTTTTTGCCTGTGTGACCTGCAATACTCCCATCAAACTTCACAGCAGACTCTGTTTCCATTCTCCTTGTGTAATGATGAGGGACCAGAACATAGTGGGAATCCAGGTACCACAATAACAGAAATATATATGTTCCAACAACAGAGTTTTTTCCTCCTGATGCTCAAATCAGGATCGATAAAGTATCATATTCCAAGAACTTGCACACCGTTCCTCTAAGACAGATATTCTCCATGCCAAGATGCTTTGAAAGTCAAAGGAAATTATCATGTGACAAAAATGTATCTTGCTACTCCAAAACACTGCCCTGGTTTTAAATCAAAGCTAATTGGTTTTGTTTTGCTACACTGGCATATTTAAAAAGCAGTAATAGCCAGACAGAACCAGTCAACTGACACAACATACCAGAAGATTTTTTTTTTTAAAAAAACAACTTCTAAGTTGTGTCAATTATTGCTTAAAATAAATACTGCCTTAGACAAGAGCACAGTAGCTATTTAACAGCCTACCTTAATAATAAATAAGACAGGAATTATAATACATCTTAAACTGTATCTGTGTGCAACACACTGTACCATGGGTAAGCAGGAGAGTATTGCATCTGTAATCCAGCTTTCATGAATTAAGTATATCCACATGGCTACTCTAACCAAAGAAAACTACTCTTTAATAAAAGGAAATGTATATAGAATAATTTGTGAAATCCTACATATCAGGAACATAGACATGAACAGTCCTTATTTCTGTAGCAGTCTCATTACTTATCCAACCCTTTCAGTTTCACATTGATGTCATTTAACCAGTTAATAATTTTTGCTGTTACTTACAATTTAATCCAGCTTTATTTTTAAATACAGTTTAAATCTATGTGATAGAAATATTATTATTCATTTTATGTTCAAAAATATAACTGCATTTGCTGCTTGTGTGATATTAATTACATTTAATAGATTAAATATTAAATAGATTTACTTATTAAATAATTAATAGAAATTAATTAATATTCTTTTTATATTTGCATGATAGTTAGTTTTTAGACAACACAGAAATGTCAATGTAACGAACAGTCTAAAGCTAGGTTTTGGCTTTTGTATTGGCAGACTAAAACCCAGAAGTGCCCAGAATCTATTTAATACTAATCTGCCAGTTTATCTTTACAAAAAATGAGTCAAAATATGGTAAAAGAGATTTATCTTAATATAATCTTTTCTTGTTGTCAGCTTGCATTTTCAACTAATATCCTGAATGGAAATGTCATGGTTCACCAAGAGAGGAAAAAAGGAGAAAGACACAATGAATGGCTTTTACTTTTTTTGGCAGAGGGAGGCATATGCATCCGTACATCTGGCAAAATTTTTTTCTTTGACTATAGTATCCAGGAGTACTCTTGATCATTAAGTATTTTTATTATTTACTTGCTGTTTCTCCTAATGATCTCCTTTTATTTGGAATGAATGTTTCTGAAAAATATTAAGTGAGAAGGAAACTGAAAATAAGTATGTAGTAATAAAAGGGAAATCTAGCACCTCTTGACTGGGCTTGTTACAGGCTTTGAAAGCAACATTCAAAGCCACCCTAAAGAAACCAGCAGGTGACTGTGCTGCAGTTGGTGTGACAGAGCTGAAGTGCAGATGAAGTGAACCACAGATGGATGACTCAGTGACAACAAACATGCACTCTGACATACAGTAAGCAATCCTGGGAGTTTATGGAAGGGCTTATACACTATCATGTTAGAATACTTCACCTATTTATTTGTCCAGGTATTATGGAGACATAGTCAAGTTCACAGTAAAGTGTAAAGTCAGTTCACATTCCCTGTAACTGGAGACCAGAGGAAACAGCAGTGAAAGATGGGAATCACTGACATAGGAGCCACTTCTTTGTGGTCCTATCCAGACATTAACCACATCTACACATGGACAAACGCCACACAGTTCTCTGAGAGGTTACCTGTGCTCACTCAGCTTCATCAAGTGAGCGTTCAGCTATGCAATCCATGTTGATATGAATGCAATTATTTTTAAAAGGATATCATGCCATTTCCCCAATGGAGCATCTAAGCAAGAGAACATAGAAATTAAGTGAACAAGAAGAAATCAGAACCTACCTAAGAAACTGATATTCATCAACTGAACCTTTTCCCCAACCTGATTTCAGCAGGCCTAGCTGATATTGTGCCCAATCTTATTGCTTCATAGTAGGATTTTTGTTTATGTACATACATTTTTTTTTTCTTGAATGGAACAATCACTTCTGGGGTATCTTTTTGTCCTCCATCAGGAAAGGGTTATGGAAGTTCCCTTTAAGACGCTTTGAGATAATAGACTTATCTTGCCATTAATTACCTGGTATCTTTAAAATTTCCAATTTAAAGGAGTCCTTGTTTCAGCGCTTTTCTCGTGCTTCAAAAATGTGACAGAACGAAAAGAATACTTTCTGTCAAAATTAGCTGAATGTTGTTCAAGGGAACTGATCTAACTTTGGGAGTTTATTATGCAGCTGGCACTAATAAAATATTGATGAAAGGATTTTGTACCCATTAATCCATATTTTATAGTACATAAAAGTACTGTTTTTTATGAAATACTAAAAGGACACTCAGTGAAAGGTTTCTATTTCTGAAGTTGTCCTCTCCAGACTTGTACAAGCTAGGTCTGCCTTTTCTAACCCAAGAAAAATACAGAAACTTGGTGGGGTGGATGAGGGCCAAGGTGCCTGGACATGAGTTACTTAAGACATGAAAGTTGCTCACATTCTTGCCAGGACTTAGTTGATCACAAGAAGTCCTTTTACATGTTTTCTAGGGACCCGAACTGATCTATATGCACAGCATGGGCACTTTGTGCTAGTCTTTTCAGCAAAGAAGTTCTGTAAACATACCCCTAGGAGCAGTAACAGAGAAAGGTATAGATAAATCAGATGGCTGTGGTTAAACACACAGAGCTGAGACCAGTGGACATGTACATGGACATTCAAACACCTTGACTTTCACTAAGCACAAGAAATACTAAATTGCCTCTTGGATCATTAAAATCTGAACTAAACCATGAAAAACAATTAATGGACTCTTTTGGAAATATTCTGTCTTGGAAAATGAGTGATGGTGCAACCTGTAAGTTTTTAGAAGAAAGAAGTGCTGATTATAAAGAACAGATTAGATTACCCACAAAGAACCACTTGAATTAAAATCCTACTTGTGACTATAACCTGAACCTTTTTCACCCAAACATAACAATCACCAAAGGTGAAATGAAATTAATCACTAGGAAAAAGGTGGCCATGGGTATAGGGAGAATGTCGCATAGCTTTGAAACTGAGAGGCTTGGTTTTATGCGAAGTACAGACATAGCACACTCATCAGAGAAAGAAAAAAACAAACTGATATATTTATCACACTCTATCCTGTTAAAGGGAGCCTATATATGCTACACTTTTTTCAGTGTTGCAGTCCAAATAATTGATTTTACATTTCTCTTTCTGTGGTCTTGAACATTGAAGTTAGACTATCAATTTCTGTTGGCCTTGCTGAAATTAAGGCAGCCAGTCAGATGTAGATGAGTCAAAGAAATGGGTCCTTTCTTTTACTAAAACATCTGCATCTTTAAGGACACACAAAGAAGAAATGACAGAGACATCTTTAAATCCTCATCTCATCCTAAGGTAGTCAAATTGGTACAGGTCAGATCACACCCTTCTTATAAGGTGTTATCATCAAAGCTACATGGCTACAGCAGTGTGTATGGACTCCAGGGGAAATCTATTTAATGGAGTATAGGCAAAGTACTGAATTTTGAAAGTGATACATTTGAACTTGTAAATTATTTCATTTCAAGCTACACTTCTGAATCACATGTAAATGTGAGATTTGTGCTAGAAGTCTAAACTCATCTGGCTGTAAAAAAAATGGTACACCTAAATCAAGAAGGTTTCACTGATAGAAAAAGAAACCTATACATTAAACCCTTTTACACACAGTTTAAAAGCCAAACTGTAACCTAAGTTCTCCTATCTCCTATTTCACTGTCACTACTACTTCCTCTCAGAAGTGTATCACTTATGAAGTGAATGTTAAAGTACTAAAGTTCACATTCTGGCTACTTCTATACTTTAAAGCAAAACCAGTGAAATATTGCTACAGCATTCCTAAAGAGATGATGATGGGATGAATCATGTTAGGCCTTGATTTGCTATGCACACACACACACATTCTCACAAATAAGCAAGCAGAGGAACCAAGGAAGGGGTGGAAAAGACTTACACTAACAGAGGAGAAGGTATGCTGCACTTGATATAAAGTTCAAGTAAATTACCTCCCCTTGGGGAAATGGGGTAACAGGAATTGAGTTACAACAGCTGCAGCATAGCTGCGTGTTGCTTCTTCTGGAGAGATGAACATTTAGACACAGCCTGGCATTACCATAGCAAACTGAAGAGAAAGAGACAAATAATTCCTTCAATATTGGCCCTCAGCTTAAATACCTTCTATCTTGTAGCTCATTAGGTGGCATCATTTTGTCATAGAATTCCTTAATGTCTCTGAACATTGCTCCCCAAAGTGGAGAAGGTTGCAATAACAAGCATGGGGGTCAATGCTTCAGATGATTAAAATAACCTGTCAGTCTAAAAGAACAGATATATGTCCATAAACTTTCTCTTCTGTGATTTTACCTTTTCATTAGAATTCAGAGCTTCGTTCCAGGCTTGTAGTAGAGAGCTGGGAAAATAAGACTTCAGCAAAATGCTGAACATTCAAAAGCACAGAAATAGCAGTGTGCTATTCTCTGGTGCTTTGTGGAAGCAAAATAATGTGAAATGTATTCTAAAAGACTGGAAAAGATGGTTGTACATTACATCTTCACAGACAGAATGATACTTAGAGAGGAACTCAGAAAAAAACCTGTACATAAAAAACAAGAGACAATAAAGCTTGGGAAAAAAAAACCCAATTGGCTCTTCAACCATTCAACCAATGACTTTTTTTCAATTTTAACTCTCTATATAAAACAAGAATTCACAAGAGGTAACTTCTTTTATCTTACTTAGTTTCAAACTGCTGATGCATCCAGGAAGATTTGGGTTTAACGTAGAATCAGGGGGAATTATTTGTGTCTAAATGCAGAAGTCCTAACTTGCTTGGTGTCCTGGTTTGGGCCAGGATAAAGGTGATTTTCTGTCTTGTACTTTTGCTTTTAGCTAAGTCTCTTGTAAGTAGTTGCACTTGCTGAAATTAAGAGCAAGTTTCTCAGACAGTGTGTGTTTCTAAGACTGATAACACTTGATGTTTATAGTTACTGCTAGAGACTGGTATGCAGAGCCAAGGACACTGCTCAGCTCTGAAGAAAACATAAAGAGGTCCCACCTGCATCCCTCCTTTGGGGAGGAACAGACAAGATAGATGCCAGAATTGACCAAACAGAGTATTCCATCCCATATACGTCATCCTCAGTATAAATTTGAGGGATCACGAGGGCCAAGCCTGATTTCCTGCTTCCAGCTTCCGGCTGCCTGCCCTTCCTGCTTCTTTTCCTTCACCCCGGCATCCTGGAAGGATCCCGTCCGTTTGCCTGCCTGTGGTCCTGATCCGTGCCAGCCCTTATCTGTGTGTTCCTGCCTCCAGTTCCCGACTGCTGCCGACTCCAGGAGTCCAGCCTGGACTTTCCCAGAGCTGCCCTGCAGCCTCGGTGGTGACGTGAGAGCTATTGGGGGAAAGGGGGGAGGAATGTGGTATCCATTTTCTTGTATATTTGTATATATTTATTAATTTTTCCTATTTATCATTACTGTTTCATTAAAGTTGTGTAGTTTAGTTTCCAACCCATAAGTCTCTCTCCCTTATTCTCTCTCCTTTCTTATCCGGGAGGAGAGAGAGATTAATAGAGAGCGTCTGTTACTCGGTTTAATTGCCGGGCCAGTGTTAAACCGTGACAGATTTATTGGCGCCCAACGTGGGGCCCGAGCTAATTGGCTCGAGTCCAGTTCAAATTTTGACTAATTTGCCTGAATAGTTTCAATTCCAACTCCAGTCGAAGAATGGCTTTGTTGAGTGGGAATCAGACCTTTTCCTTTGGAAATTTCACAGGGTTGGAGATTAAACCAATCATGCCATACATTTGGTACTTAGGGTATGCAATCTGTTTATTTGCAGCTGGAATTGCTGTTAATATGTGGTTTTTCTTTCGTAAGAGCTGCTTTAGAACCATCGTTGCAATATGGTCCTCAATATTGATGTATATCATGGTGCATGGTACAGTGGTGTTTCATACAAGGATTAAGAACTTTGTTAGTAATTACATTTTCCGCCCTCTTTTGAGGAAATATACTTCTCTTGGGCTGAGTTCAGTGGATTCTTGTCAAAATGGCATTATGCTTATTATAGTTTTGAACCTCCTGATTCTTGTAGGCATTGTTTTCCTGGTGTCTGTGTGTATTTTTATGTGTTATCATATGTTGGTGAGGAATAAGACAACTACAACTAGGGGAACGAGCACACCTCATAAAGAGAGCACCCCCACTCCTGTCGCTTCTCGCCCCCCCTCACACAAGGGCACAACTCAGATAAGGCCGGCCAGCATCGCCAGTGTTTCTGCTACAGCTGCAGCTGCTGTCTCTACCCCCACAGACACTGCTGCTGCTCAGAAAACGAGCCCTGCTGCGGCTACTGCTGCAGATACCACAGCTTCTCCCCCTCAGCCCACACAGTTACTGGTTGACCCTGTAACTAAGAGAAAAGGAAAACAATGGAAATCAGAAATGAGCCTTAACCCTTCCAAGTCTGAACAAGACGACCAGGTGATAGAGGAAATAGAGGATACTGGCTCTCCTCGTAGAGCAGCTAGAAGAGACTCTAAAGCAGAGTCAGCTGAGGACTCAGACTCAGAATCTGTTCAGTCCTATTCCATGAGAGACTTGCGTACTCTGAGAAAAGACTACAGCCGATTTCCAGGTGAACCACTTCTCTCTTGGTTACTCCGATGCTGGACGGACGGGGCTGCTACCATAACATTAACTCAGAGGGAAGCCAGACAGTTGGGATCCCTGGCCAGAGAGGCAGGTATTGATCGAGCATTTGGGGAAAAGGCTGGAACCACCAGCCTATGGAAGCGACTCTTGGCAGCTGTAAGGGAGAGATATCCCTATAAAGAGGAAATAGACTGCCCACAGGTCAAAGCACCCACGCTTGGAAAAGCTCTCAAGTATCTGGAGGAATTGGCTGTACGAGACGTGATCTATAATGCTGATGGCATTGAAGATCCTTATCACGTACCGTGCCCTAGACCTATGCTGCAAAGGTTTGTGCATGCTGCACCACTACCTTTTAACCATACACTATCAGTAATGCTATGGGTTCCTGCAGATGTGGATGCAACTGTGGGTGATGTGATTAAAACAGTACGAGAGTGTGAAGATGCTGTCACAGCTCCTCGTCGGGCTTGGGTCTCAGCTATAAAGAGACAATCTGAGAAACTGCATTCACCCCTTTCCCCTCAGACAGACGGAGGACCCCGCATTGCAGCCATTAAGAAGAGACGCCCTCCTATGAGACAGAATCGAGAGAAACAGAATTCAGTAAGAGGAATCTTATGGTCACTCCTGAGTGAGCATGGAGAGGACATGAAAAAGTGGGATCAGAAACCTACTGCTGTCCTAGAGGAGCAAGTACGTAAGTTGCTGACTAAGACGAAGGCAAAAGGAGGTCCTTCTAAAAAGATGGCTGCTCAAGTCTCCAGTGTGGAGTTACCCAATTCAAATATGCTGGTGACTCAAGATCCCTCTACATCAGGTGTGAGCACTGGGAATGCAAACTCCAGTAACGCACATACTGACAATGTTGTATGTGCTCAAGCTTAGAGGTGCCCTGCCTCCAGCCAGGTGGAGGAGAGGGACAACCGAATTTATTGGATTGTGTGGATTCGATGGCCTGGCACATTAGAGCCACAAAAGTATAAAGCCTTGGTGGACACTGGTGCACAGTGCACACTAATGCCATCGAATCAAAAAGGGACAGAATCTGTCACTATTTCTGGAGTGACAGGGGGATCCAAAGAACTGACTATTGTGAAGGCTGATGTGAGCCTCACTGGAATAAAATGGCATAAGCACCCGATAGTGACTGGTCCAGATGCTCCGTGCATCCTTGGCATAGACTACCTCATGGGAGGTGATTTTGAGGACCCGAAAGGGTACCGGTGGTCCTTTGGTACTGCAGCTATTAAGACTGAGAATGGAGAATGGCTGCATGCTTTGTTTGGCCTTTCAGACAAATCCTTTGTAGTGGGTTTGCTGAGAACTATAAACCAGCGGGTGCCGAATGCTATTTCAGTAGTGCATCGAAGACAATATCGTGTCAACAGAGATGCTGTGATCCCCATTCACAAGCTGATCCGGCAACTAGAGAGCCAAGGAGTGATCAGCAAGACTCACTCACCCTTCAACAGTCCTGTATGGCCAGTGAGAAAGCCTAATGGAGAGTGGAGGCTGACAGTGGACTACCGTGCCCTGAATGAGGTTACTCCACCACTAAGTGCTGCTGTGCCAGACATGCTAGAACTTCAGTATGAGCTGGAGTCAAAGGCAGCCAGGTGGTATGCTACTATTGACATTGCTAATGCATTTTTTGCTATCCCTATAGCACCAGAATGCAGGGCACAGTTTGCTTTCACCTGGAGAGGTATCCAGTACACTTGGAATCGACTGCCCCAGGGGTGGAAACACAGTCCTACCATCTGCCATGGACTGATCCATGATACCTTGGAAAAGGGTGGAGCTCCAGAACACCTACAGTACATCGATGACATCATTGTGTGGGGTGACACAGCAAAGGAAGTCTACGAGAAAGGTAAGAAGATAATTGAAATCCTTTTAGAGGCTGGTTTTGCCATTAAAAGGAGCAAGGTCAAGGGACCTGCACAAGAGATACAGTTTCTGGGAGTTAAGTGGCAAGATGGACGTCGCCACATCCCAATGGACGTGATTAACAAAATAACAGCTATGGCCCCACCAACTACCAAAAAAGAAACTCAGTCCTTCTTAGGAACTGTTGGTTTCTGGAGGATGCATATTCCTCTTTATAATCAGATTGTGAAACCTCTCTATGAGGTTACTCGGAAGAAGAAAGACTTTAAATGGGGCTCAGAACAACAAGCTGCTTTTGAGAGTATTAAACAGGAGATTGTGCAGGCAATGGCCCTTGGACCAATTCGAACAGGGCCAGACATCAAAAATGTTCTTTACACCGGAGATGGAGGTGATGGTCCTACATGGAGCCTCTGGCAGAAAGCTCCAGGAGAGACTCGAGGCCGACCTCTTGGATTTTGGGGTCGAAACTACAAAGGCTCCGAAGCCAACTACACAGCCGCTGAAAAAGAGATATTGGCCGCATACGAAGGAGTTAGAGCTGCTTCCGAAGTGATTGGTACTGAAGCACAGCTCCTCCTGGTGCCACGATTACCTGTACTGGGTTTTATGTACACAGGTAGAGAATCTTCCCATCATGCTACCGATGCTACCTGGAGTAAATGGATTGCTTTACTTTCACAGAGAGCTAGGATAGGCAGACTTGATCGTCCAGGAATTGTAGAAGCAATAACACATTGGCCAGAAGGCAAACACTTTGGAATGCCACCAGAAAAAGTGGTAAAACGGGCTGAAGAAGCCCCACCATACGACCAATTACCAGAGGATGAAAAACAATATGCTCTTTTCACTGATGGATCCTGTCGTCTGGTAGGAGGCCATCGAAGGTGGAAAGCTGCTGTATGGAATCCTACACGACTAGTTGCAAAAACAGATGAAGGAGATGGTGAATCAAGTCAATTTGCAGAGGTAAAAGCCATCCAATTGGCTTTGGACATTGCTGAACAAGAAAAGTGGCCGAGACTTTATCTCTATACTGACTCATGGATGGTAGCAAATGCCTTATGGGGTTGGTTAAAGCAGTGGAAACAAAACAACTGGCAACGTAGAGATAAACCTATCTGGGCTGCTGAACTGTGGAAAGACATTGCTGCTAGGTTAGAGAAACTTGATGTAAAAGTGCGTCATGTAGATGCCCACGTACCTTCATATCGAGCTATTGAGGAACATCGAAACAACCAACGAGCAGATGAAGCTGCTCAAGTGTTCCAGATAGATCTGGACTGGGACCATAAAGGTGAACTGTTTTTAGCCAAATGGGCCCATAATGCTTCAGGTCATCAAGGCAGGGATGGAACATATCGATGGGCTCGTGACCGAGGGGTGGATTTATCTTTGGACGCTATTGCGCAGGTTATCCACGACTGTGACATATGTGCTGCAATTAAGCAAGCTAAAAGGTTGAAACCTCTGTGGTATGAAGGGAGATGGTCAAAATATAGATATGGGGAGGCCTGGCAAGTCGATTACATCACACTGCCTCAAACCCGCCAGGGTAAGCGCTATGTGCTTACAATGGTGGAGGCAAGTACAGGATGGCTGGAAACATATCCTGTGCCTCATGCCACAGCCCGAAACACTATTCTGGGCCTAGAGAAACAAGTCTTGTGGAGACATGGTACACCAGAAAGAATTGAGTCAGATAATGGAACTCATTTCAAAAATAGTCTTATAAATAACTGGGCCAAAGAACATGGTATTGAGTGGATATACCATATCCCCTATCATGCACCAGCCTCAGGTAAAATTGAAAGGTACAATGGACTGTTAAAAACTACCTTAAAGGCATTGGGTGGTGGAACTTTTAAAAACTGGGACAAACACTTGGCAAAAGCTACCTGGTTAGTTAATACCAGGGGTTCCATCAATCGAGCTGGTCCTGCTCAGTCAGATCTTCTACACACAGTAGATGGGGACAAAGTGCCTGTGGTGCATGAAAAGAATTTGCTAGGGAAAACAGTTTGGGTTTATCCTGCCTCGGGCAAAGGCAAACCCATTCGTGGGGTTGCTTTCGCTCAAGGGCCTGGACACACTTGGTGGGTGATGATGAAAGGTGGAGAAGTACAATGTGTACCACAAGGGAATCTAACACTAGGTGAGAATTCCTAATTTCTGCTTGTTTAGCTTAATCAGTAATGCATGGACTTTTGGGAGTCATGAACTTGTATCCCACCTTAATTACTGTTATGTGAGTTGTTGCACAAACTAACAGTGTTCTGTGAGCGTTTTTCAGGATGATTTTGTGATGGTGAAATCAGAACTAGATCCATTGGCTGGCACCCAGTAACTTCCTTGAAGTTAACATCTGCAACCTGCAACTTGTGGACCATGAACATGAACTGTGAAAATTGTTCCTTCTTTTGAGAATCTGCTACAATAGATGAGCATCTGCAATCATAGACTCATTACTTAGTGAATTTTAGCACAGAGAGGTAGTAATAATTTGTGTATAGATATGTTTAGGGATAAGAGATAGTAATGATTGGAGCATGACGCAAATGGTATGGAATAAGGGGTGGAATGTCCTGGTTTGGGCCAGGATAAAGGTGATTTTCTGTCTTGTACTTTTGCTTTTAGCTAAGTCTCTTGTAAGTAGTTGCACTTGCTGAAATTAAGAGCAAGTTTCTCAGACAGTGTGTGTTTCTAAGACTGATAACACTTGATGTTTATAGTTACTGCTAGAGACTGGTATGCAGAGCCAAGGACACTGCTCAGCTCTGAAGAAAACATAAAGAGGTCCCACCTGCATCCCTCCTTTGGGGAGGAACAGACAAGATAGATGCCAGAATTGACCAAACAGAGTATTCCATCCCATATACGTCATCCTCAGTATAAATTTGAGGGATCACGAGGGCCAAGCCTGATTTCCTGCTTCCAGCTTCCGGCTGCCTGCCCTTCCTGCTTCTTTTCCTTCACCCCGGCATCCTGGAAGGATCCCGTCCGTTTGCCTGCCTGTGGTCCTGATCCGTGCCAGCCCTTATCTGTGTGTTCCTGCCTCCAGTTCCCGACTGCTGCCGACTCCAGGAGTCCAGCCTGGACTTTCCCAGAGCTGCCCTGCAGCCTCGGTGGTGACGTGAGAGCTATTGGGGGAAAGGGGGGAGGAATGTGGTATCCATTTTCTTGTATATTTGTATATATTTATTAATTTTTCCTATTTATCATTACTGTTTCATTAAAGTTGTGTAGTTTAGTTTCCAACCCATAAGTCTCTCTCCCTTATTCTCTCTCCTTTCTTATCCGGGAGGAGAGAGAGATTAATAGAGAGCGTCTGTTACTCGGTTTAATTGCCGGGCCAGTGTTAAACCGTGACACTTGGTGTGGCATGGAAAACTCATAATGAATGACAGCTACAAGTTATCATCTAATAAAAAAACTTCATGCACTGCTGGTACAACCACTCCATGAAAGTGTAGAGTTCGTGGCTACATCCACATTAAAGCTGTCATGTATAGGTAACTTGATCAGCTCTGCAGGAACAAAAGAAATCTGGAGTGTTGATTGAGTTATAAACAAGTAAAAATCCCAAAGAATTTTTCAGTGTAATGGCTGTTTATCAGGATGTTTATCAGTCTTGCAAAGACACAAGCAAAGATGCATGTTAAATAAGCTATAGAGGCTTCCAGTTCAGCTAAAAGGGGGAATTTTACTTTCACCCCTGCTTCAAGCTAAAAACTATAATGAAATAAAAAATAGTAAGATTGAAAATAAGTGGCCTGCATGTAATTTAGCAAGAACGTGGAACTGGAAGAATTACTTGTAAAGTGTAAAAACCACAAAAAAGGACCAATACAATTTATATTATCCCTAACATTATTAAAAAAGAAAAGAAAACAAACCAAAAAAGCAAACCACAACACTAAAATCAACAAACTGTTTTGATTTTAATGGCTTCTGTCCACTCTAATTGGCATTCCTTTGGTCACAAATTAGTAAAACTTCTTTTTGTACATACGGTGTTTTCTTCCTTTGAAAAAGGAAAACTGTGTTCCCTGAGTTTATTACTGTTGTCATATCTGCTATATCTTCAAAATTTCTTCAAAAGCCTTGCATACTATTAAGGTCAGACTAACAGGGCTACAGCTCTCTGTAAATTCTATGCCCCTCCCCCCTGCTTTAAAAGGGGTATTTGCTACATTTGCCATCCTTCAGTCATACAGAAACTGGAGTTGTAATTTTATTTTTTTTTATATTTTAAAATATTACTGTTAAAATAAAAAGTGTTATTATAAAATGTATAGTTATTCACACAGTTCCAGTTTGGACAAAAGAATATTTTTGTCCTTTGCCTAAGTCTAGATGATGGCATTACCTCTGAGCTATCTTTAGTAAAAGCTAAGGCAAAATTGGACTTTAGTATGCAACAAGTTTAGACCTTTAAAAGGCTATGGCTGCAGTGTGTACTATTTTGCCACTAATTAAACAATATATTCAGGTAAATTTTGTTGATAAGAAAACAGCTGATGGTAGGTATATAGAAATGGATTCTGTATAGCCCATTCTATCTAAGTCACAAATGATCATCCTCTCTCTTTTTTTTTTTTCTTCCTTAAATCAAATGGCATAAGACATCAGCTCTAATATTGCAAACATCCATAATTCATGTAATACAAATGTTGGGATGAATAAAAACAAACAAACAAAAAGGAGCTGTATAGCTGTTTAAGTTCAAGCCAAGATCAAAACACACCAGTATTTACTCTTCTACCACAAAGCCATCATAGTATATAGCGTACATGTCTACTGATTGCTCTGTTGAAGTGTTATGCCTAACTTGATCAAAATACTTGAGCTTAATAATTGTCATGTTATTCAATATAACCCCCTCTCTCACTTGCTGCACTAAAAATAATCTGTGTATTGAGTTTCACTGTGTCTTGTAGTGGTGCATGACCTCATCCAGATAGCAAGCAGTAACATTTACTAGCCCACAAACTGAACCTGTTTTGACATACTTAAAACAGGACTACAACCCTTATTTTAATTGAAATATAGATGTGGTATGATAATATAGCATAGCTTTAAAATACCTTGAATACTTTTTTTAATGCAGCATACCCTATATTACAGACATAAGAAGATTCAAAACTAAAACTTGAGGAGTTCTTGTTTCTAAATTATCCTTACTTAGAAACATACTGCTTGTTTACTACCTGAAATGTGCTGTGCAGGACCTAGTGCACCCAAAGTGAATATTGATTGTTTGGCTAGGGCACTGGCCTAGAACATAAGGGTTCTCTCTCTGCACTGATGTCCTTGCTTTAATCATTTCATGAGTCTTAGTGCAAGAAAGAGCTGAGATTAATTTTCCCTAAGACAGTTTTTTATTCCTGAATGAAAAGGAGTAGTATATAAGAACTTAACATCATAGTGAACAGTACTAAAATGGAACATACTGGAGGAAAATAATTATTTTATGGGTAGACTTTTAAAATTATTTCCCAGTTATTCTCTCTTCCTGAAAAAAAATGCTGTGAAGTTTTTTAAAGTGTGTTCCTAAAAAGATTTAATCAAGTTACCAAAACCTGGTTTGTCTGCAAAACCTAACATAAAGTTGATTAGTTTTGGCACTATGGAGAACACAGACTAACTTCTTTTCTCTCTCTTAAGACATTCTTCTCAAGTAGAATAAGACTCCAGTGTCTGTGCTATAAGTATACCTTGTCAATACTATTCTGTGAATATATTACTCTGTAAAGTCTGCCTTTTTTCACTGAATATAATCCAATTCCTATTTTTTGCAGCATCCATACTCAAATGAATTATTCATATAATAATGGCAATATTTATAAAATAATTAATCCTTTCTGCTCTTTAACCAATCCTAACTTCAGAAAAAGTATGCAGAATGTTCCAAATCAGACCCATAGCTCCAATCCCCCATGTAATGAGGTGAGACTTTACAGTAGAAGATATATTTTCAGTCTGTATCTCAAGATAAGATGGTAGATCTTTCACAGACTTTCAACAATACAAAAAAATCACCCCAAAAGCAGACACGAAATCATTCTACCAAAGACACAAGATCCAAGATAAAATTCACAATTTTGCTGGGTAATATCAACACCCTTATTTTTATTTTTTTCTTGAAAGAATTCCATTCTCCCAGAAATATTACTATTTTGCCATGGGAGAAAACTATTCTAGATGCTTCTCTTATTAAAAGGATCTAGTGAACAACACTAGCTTTAAAGATTATTACCCTATTATCTTTTTCTCCTTTAAAACTGAGATTACTGACTTTTGTAAGCCTCTGGATTTAACTCTGCTGCTGGAGAACAACAAAAAACTTCTTGCTTATAAATTTTTAAAAGGTGAGATACAAGTGCAAGATTAATAAAATTTTGAACACACACTTACTCTTTATTACACAGTGACCAATTACTGAGAATATGTAGAGAACATATTCAAATACTGATTGCTATGCCTGTCTCACAAAGCTCTTTTCCCCTCCTGATGTATTCCACAGTCCAATGCATCCTTCTTTTCATTATAGTTTTCTTTCTTCAGAAAGCATGGAAAAAAAACTACATGTGATTTTTGCTTATCCACCATTAACATATTTATATGCTTCTGGGCTTTTTTAATTATTTTTCCCTGATTTATCTTTAAGTGCATATCCATTTACAAACTAAAAAAAAGTATTGCATCAAATACTGTTAACTGGATATCTGGTTTTATGACATTTTGACCTATGAAGCAAAACCAGCCACCTGAAAACTCCACAATGTATGTTCCATGTCTAATTGTCTGAGTTAAACTATTACTTCACTTTATTTGCTTCAGGAATGATACGTTAGGATCTACCTATTAATGAAAATTACAATTAAGGTAGTTTACTCTCGCATTTCTTTATGAAACATTAGCATTCTCTGTTTTTCATCTTCCACAAATAATGCCTTATTTACATAGAACATATCTGAAATTTATTTTGACTGTGAAAAATGTATCCCTCACATGTAACAATACCAACTATATAAAGAAGTATTTGCTTAGTTCTAAGATCTTTATAGTTTTAAAATCACCTTCTAAAAAGTCAGGTTGTTTTTATGAACAACAAACTAATTTTTTTTGCCTATAGACACAAGACTTAGCTGTATTTTTTCCTTCAAAAGAAAGCAACAGACCTGCCTTCCCATGTCTTGGTAATTGCAGTCAGTATTTGAAGAATCTTAATAGAAAAGAACAACTAATTCCAAATCTACCTGTGTGACTATATGGTATCGTTTTGTTCAAAACTAAAAATAAACAAAACAAGCAGACACAGCATCCACTTCACCTCTAGACTTTTAATTGAAAAGATGTATGTGACCTGGGATGCACAAAACTATATATTGGCAATAGGGACTGATAAGCAAGCTTTTTCATGTTTGACTTAAAAAAGTAAGGCTTATATTCCTATTTGTTTGACAGAAACCAATTGAAATTATTCCAATTTTAACATTACTTCTGCAGAACAAAACTCCAGGTAGTTGGGTGTTCGTATAGCAGTCCTCACTCCAGATGAACATTTTTCTCTTTATTGAGGAGCAAGTGCCAAGAGAGAAAGCAAAATGTGCTTCCTTGTTTAGAACTACAATATAACCCTTACCAATATTAAAACTGATGTACCTTCCCAAATAAACTTATTCATGTGGGTAACTTCAAATTTGTCTGCATAATGATTATGCAAGCAATTTCATGGGATTAATTTCACAAATAAGTGCTCACTGGAGTGACAGAGGTCTTTTTGGTTAAACTTTGTTTTTCTTTCCCTTTAATGTAAGGTTCCTGCAACATGTAACACAACACCATTGCAAGCAGAAATCAAGAAAAATAACAAGTATGGACTGACTTAACAGGGCATGCAGCAAGTAGAATTTCTTATTGAGCATCAGACTGGCAAGATGGCCATTTTGTAGGTTAAGTTGGTATGAACTGTCCAGTGAGTGTGTGCAGCATGCACTATTGCTATACTAGCAGGAGGTCTGCTGAACACAGTTAATTTTTCCTGCTGACAATGTCAGTTCTATGTCAAACATGGTGTTTGGATTTTATTTAACTCACATCCCACATTACTCATGCAGTTGTTGGAACTTACTGATATTTACTGACAAAAGACTACTGAAAAGTGGTAAGTTACCTGGAACACTGTATAACATTGCTTCTACTTCTGAACACAAAGTCAAATCAAAAGACAGGAATGCCCTTAACAACAGAGAGAAAAATAGAGTTGCCACAGTGACTCTGTTGCTTCTGGTGCTCTATATATTAACAGCAACGTCTCTCAGCATTAGCAAAGAGCAATGTGGACCTGAACTTATCATTAAGAAATCATAGTTTTGTCTGATAAATCAGCAGTAGCAGCTGGTTTTACATCTGGGAGATTTCCTCTAATTGTGGGGCCATCCACAGTAACTTCTTACCTTGGAAACTCCAGATTATCTTGAACATCAGACTGAATGAATAACAGAAAGGAATGTTGAAATTGCACCTTTTTTTTTAATGGTAAATGACAGTATTATTTTCATTATTCTTGGTCTTCTTCCATGTGCTGTTGAATTTTTGTGTGTGGGTGCTGCACTCTGAGAACATCTTCAAAGCACCTCGATAAAGGACATGCATTTCTCTTAGATCCTGTGCTTGACTGCTTCCTCTGTGTTCCTTACCAGGTTTTTTCTCAAGGTTCTGC
This sequence comes from Heliangelus exortis, assembly GCF_036169615.1. Classification (NCBI taxonomy): domain Eukaryota; kingdom Metazoa; phylum Chordata; class Aves; order Apodiformes; family Trochilidae; genus Heliangelus; species Heliangelus exortis. The sequence continues at coordinate 28,613,430 of NC_092424.1, read as the reverse complement.
CCAAACTTCACTCTCCCAGAATACTACCACCATAAATTGAGATAACTTCTCTTTGTATGACAAGAGCAGGCAGTCCCATGCTTGCTCCACAGGTTTTCTTGATGTGTTTCAAACTGCAGCACCATAAGCATTTGGAAAGCCTCTGGTCTGCTTTGCCAGCTCTTAACAAGTGACTTCAAAAACTTCAGGCCTCTTGTCTGCTCACATGCTAACAGACTGAATAACCACATAGAATCATAGAATCATAGAATCATAGAATCCTAGGGGTTGGAAGGGACCTCAAAAGATCATCTAGTCCAACTCCCCCTGCCAGAGCAGGGCCCCCTAGAGTACATCGCCTAGGAACGTGTCCAGGCGGGTTTTGAATGTCTCCAGTGAAGGAGACTCCACAACCCCCCTGGGCAGCCTGTTCCAGGGCTCCGTCACCCTTACAGTAAAAAAATTTTTTCTGATATTCAACTTGAACCTCCTATGCTCCAATTTACACCCATTACCCCTCGTCCTATCACTGGTCACCACTGAGAAAAGCCTAACTCCATCTCCCTGACACTCACCCCTTACATATTTGAAAACATTGATGAGGTCACCCCTCAGTCTCCTTTTCTCCAAACTAAAGAGACCCAGCTCCCTCAGCCTTTCCTCATAAGGGAGATGTTCCACTCCCTTAATCATCTTAGTAGCTCTGCGCTGGACTCTTTCAAGCACTTCCCTGTCCTTCTTGAACTGAGGGGCCCAGAACTGGACACAACACTCCAGGTGCGGCCTCACCAATGCAGAATAGAGGGGGAGGAGAACCTCTCTTGACCTACTAACCACACCCTTTCTAGTGCACCCCAGGATGCCATTGGCCTTCTTGGCCACAAGGGCACATTGCTGGCTCATGGTCATCTTCTTGTCTACCAGGACCCCCAGGTCTCTTTCACCTACACTGCTCTCCAGCAGGTCAGCCCCCAACCTATACTGGGACATCGTGTTGTTCTTCCCCAAATGCAAAACTCTACACTTCCCCTTGTTGAATTTCATCATGTTTCTCCCTGCCCAACTCTCCAGCCTGTCTAAGTCTCTCTGAATGGCAGCACAGCCTTCTGGTGTGTCAGCCACTCCTCCCAGCTTAGTGTCATCAGCCTGTAATGCAACCACAAAACAGAGGATTGAGAGGGCTGCGAAAGTGGTACCAGCTATAGGTGAAATGATTTATGCAAGGGATTTTTCTGTTTGGAGAAGATTATAAACAGTAATATTTTAGGCTATCAATAAAATTACACCTGTGGGATAAAATAGGAAGTTTCAGACTCCCTTCTGCCTTTCAAAAAAGACCAGCAACCTCTAGACAGGAACAAAAAATGGTCTTGACCAGAGTCTGCATTGCATCACATGGACCTGGTCTAAAAAAAGCTCTAAAATAAGTCCAGCCTTGGAGAAGAAAGCAGAAGATAAATTCTGTGATTGTATAGAGACTGAACTTATAAACTCTCTCTTTGGTGAAGTGACTATTAAGACTATGTCTTTGATATCTGTCCTGGGGCCTTTTCAAGATGGTTAGGTTATTGTTTTAGAAGTGTAAGGTTTGTTCAGGTAGAGATCTATTCAATAACAGAGCCTGTATTTTAACTGGTCAAGAAAATACATGGAACAAGGTTGTTTATATCTATCACTGTGTGAACCAATGTCTACTGAAGTCCATGAACAGCTTCACCTAGACTGCATTCCTCATGAGGCTATGCACAGAACCACAGAAGCAGCAGGTTGGAAAGGATCTCTGACATCATCAAACCCAGTGATGCTGAGTACCAAAATGCAAGACCATGGAAGGAAACACAAATGGTTGTGATGGCCAGTTCCCCACTTCCACAAGAACTCATCATACGGTCACACCTCAGGACTGATTTTGCCTGGTCTCGAAACTCTCTGGGCCTATGTGACACTACCCCAGTACTCGGCACTGGTCTAGGCTCTGCCAGCCTCCTGGGGCATGACAGTCTGAGCACAACTAACCTTCAGATATTCCAGGCCCTGGAGACCTAGGGGAGAGACCAGAGCGAAGTTGAGGTCCCCTTAATCAACTGGTGACAGGCAGCTCTCAAGCAGAGCTGCTTGGCAAGAGAAGAGGGGGGTTGGGGCTCAGCCATCTCTTTCACTGTTTCTTCCCAGTGCACAGGACACCAGAAGGAGCCTGAGTAACCCATCCATCACACTGGAGGAGTTGAGCTACCACCATCCTGTAAGTCTCTATCTGCTCTGGGCTCTGTCCCCAAGCACTGATACTCCAGCTCAGCAGCAGAACCAACCCTGCTCATCGTCTTCCACTATTTCCCACTTGCCCAGAGGACATTCAGTGCTCAGAGCATGGAGAAGCTGATTGAGGTCCAGACAGAGGTGGGTGTGACTGCCTTTCAGTCACCTCAGACTGTGTCAGGGTTGAGTGGGGTGGGCTTGTGTGGGAGGGTCTTGCAAAGTGCCTCTCAGGGAGCCAAGGAGAGCAGAGGGTCCCAGCTCTGACACATTCAGGCTGCTGGTGTCAGGGAGCAGCTTGCTGGTGGCCCTTTCTGCTCATAAAGTGCAGCCTGATTCTTGCAGACTGATCACAATCAAGAACCTGCTGTCCATCTTACAAAAGTCTGAAAACTGAACAAAGTATTTGAACTATTCCTATGATGCACAAAGATCATACCAGTAGAAAACATGCACCTGCCTCTCGGGAAATAAAAACAACAAACCATAGTCAGAAGAAAAATGCTGTGCCAAATTTTGCATCTTTGTTTTGCAATTATTGGAGTTTTGTTTGCTCAAGGGTAAGCAGGCACCCTGGCAAGGTCACAGGAGTCACAATTAGCTATGTAACCTCCCACCTAAATAAATAGGCAACCTAATTTGCACATTTTTGTTCATGTCAATTGACAATCCTCACACTGCCTTGCAGTCTGAATCCCAAATATGCAGCAAAGTTTTGTTCCAAGTCACTTTAGACACTTAGATATCGACCCTTTTGAAAAAGGCCACATTTCACCTGAGGTCATTTAGAGGCAGGGGGGTGGGGGGATTTAAAAAGAGAAAACAAAAACATCTGGTCCCAATATAGAATGGTTCTAGTCTGGTGCCTTCATATTTTTTTCCATACATGGCCCGTTAGAGAGCAAAGCAGTCTGGGGTGGCTCAGTGCGAACTGGTAAAGCCACACAGATGAGCATGGTGATGTGCAGAAAGAGTGACTTAAGTCCTGGAAGTAAGGTAATACCAGCCAGCTACATTACTCTTCTTGAAGGAACAGGTTTAGCCTACAAACTTTGTGATGGAAAGCAAAGAAGAATACTGCACTATGTTTGCAACATGCTACTATTTCACTACTTTATGGTAATAAATATATGACATCCCATTTTCCAGGAAAGTAAGCTTATTTGTATTAGTAAGAAAACGAAGAAATTAATTATATTTTCTCCCAGGTACATCCTCTAACTTTCCTACATCTTTCCAATTAACTGCATACCAATAGGCTATACAGGAAAATCACTGATGGGTACTTTCCCATCTCAAAGCAGAGTGGGCTGGGTTTTTTTTTCTGCTGACAACATCTCAGCACCATCAGGAGACAAAGGACTGGATCATATAAGTTTGAACGAAACTTGAAATATCAGTCTTGTGATCCAAATGGAAACACAGTGACATATTTTTGACTGGTTTTAATTTACAAGAGGCTAACAAGTTCTTCACACAAAAGCTGTCAAATAAAGAATGCACAACACAATCATAGGACTGCAAAACCGAGTCCTAGTCCTGTTCCTTCAAACATTTCACAACAATGAAACTGGATGGAGGATTTTCAGTTTCTCATTTATTCTTTCCTTCACATTAATAGTGGTATAATCCTCAAGATCTTTAACCTTTTGTTCTTCAAGATATATATATATACGGTCTTTTGATTGCTTATGTGTTTAAGGACAGGCTGAAGCTCTGCTAACTCCCATCAGGCTTGCATACACAATTAAAATACATGCTGAACTCCATTTCGAGTAGCACAACTAATGTCCCAGTTTCAGATGGGACACATTGCTGAAATATCAGAGTTAAAACTGTGTGACTATATGGGGTCTATTATTACTAAGAAAGAAATTTAAAAGGCTATTGTTCATGTCTTTCATGTTTATCAGCCTAATCTTTTTTTTTTTTTTTTTTTTTTTTTTTTTTTTGACATGCAAAATCTCTGCTGCTATCACACAGAGAACTCCAAAAGCAGCTTCTAGCTAAAACCTCAGCTGTTTGCAACAATCTTTATTTTTAACATTTCCAAAAACTACACAGAGCTGTGAGCAAGAGACATACGGTGCCTTCTATAAGGAGAAAGCAATTGCCTGCCAACAGAGTTGTTGTGATTAATTGCCAGTTCAACAGAAGGTAGGAAGTTCTGAAGCAAAGGAGAAGGAAAAAAATGGTCTGGGAAAATTTAAGAGTGTCAAGCAATTTAACTGGCTTGAAAATTATTTGGCAACCAATTACAGCAAAAGAGAGCATGATAAAGATGGGTAAATTCATAACCCTTGGTGGATAAGTACAAGTAACTGGCATACATTTGAGTTAATAAAAGGTTTCTTAAATTTATTCTCTCTGCAGGTATGAAGATCAGGTAATATGAGGCTAATCTAAAAGTATTAAGCATTATAAATATTCCTTTATAAAATAAATTTTAAATTTTTTAAAAATAAATTAGGTTGTAAGGGACCTCAGGAAGTCATCTAGTGCAAAGCCCTGCTAGAAGGAGGTCTAAATAAATTAAGTAATTCAGGGTTATGCTCATGCAAGTCTTGAACATCTTCAGTGATGGAGATTCCACAGCATCCCAGGGTAACAGGAGTTGCAGTCAATTAATAAGGTCTAGCTGAAGTATTTTCTTCTTAAGGTTGAGCCAACCCAGTTTACTTGACCTCTTACTCATCATGTTTCAGGCTCCTGACTATTATGTTGTCCTATTGGACTCCCTCCAGTATGTCAATATTGTTCTTACACAGGGAGAACCAAAACCAAACACAGCATTTCACGTACAGTCTCAAGTGCCAAATATAGGGGATGGGTGACTTTCCTGGACCAGACCAATGAATGTAATGAATGTAAGCAGTTAGCTATCCTCAGAACTATCAGCAGTACCACTGATGGCTCACAGAGAAGAGCAGAAAGTACTAATAGTTCAAAGGCTAGACAAGATCCTATCCGTGGCAAAGACCAGCTGTTCCAAGACATCAGATAAGCATTGGTGTCTTTGTCCTGTTCATCTGGGTGTCTTGTATAGCTAACACCAACCTTTTCACCTATGAATTACAGGGACACTCAGGATGGGCATAGCTGGCTCTGATTCATCCTCAGGTGGATCTTTTTCGTTCTCACGAGGCAGTTTTATCCATTGGTCTACATATGCAGCAGGAACCTTCTTCCTATTGCTGGAAGTCAGAAGCATCCCGCCCTCCCTATTCTCATAGAATCATAGAATTAGCCGGGTTGGAAGGGACCTCAGAGATCATCTAGTCCAACCCTTGACCCACTGGAGCAGTTGCTAGACCATGGCACTGAGTGCCACATCCAGTCTTTTTTTAAATGTCTCCAGGGACGGAGAATCTACCACCTCACCGGGCAGTCCATTCCATAGCCTAATCACCCTCTCCGTGAAGAAATTCTTTCTAATATCTAATCTAAACCTCCCCTGGCGCAACTTAAGATTGTGTCCTCTTGTCTTGTTGGAGGTCATCTGTGAAAAGAGTCCAGCTCCCACCTCGCTACATCCTCCTTTCAGGTAGTTGTAGACAGCAATGAGGTCTCCCCTGAGCCTCCTCTTCTTCAGGCTGAACAGCCCCAGCTCTCTCAGCCTCTCCCCATAGGGCCTGTGCTCGAGTCCCTTCACCAGCCTGGTTGCCCTCCTTTGGACTTGTTCCAGGGCCTCTACATCCTTCTTAAATTGAGGGGCCCAGAACTGGACACAGTACTCGAGGTGTGGCCTCACCAGCGCTGAGTACAGGGGAAGAATCACCTCCCTGGACCTGTTGGTGACGCTGTTTCTGATACAGGCCAGGATGCCATTGGCCTTCTTGGCCACCTGGGCACACTGCTGGCTCATGTTCAGTTTCTTGTTAATGCAGACTCCCAGGTCCCTTTCTGCCTGGCTGCTCTCCAGCCACTCTGTCCCCAGCCTGTAGCGCTGCATGGGGTTGTTGTGGCCAAAGTGCAGGACCCGGCACTTGGCCTTGTTGAACCTCATCCCGTTGGAATCGGCCCAGCTCTCCAGTCTGTCCAGGTCCCTCTGCAGAGCCCTCCTGCCTTCGAGTTGGTCTACACTTCCCCCCAGCTTGGTGTCATCTGCGAACTTGCTGATGATGGACTCAATCCCTTCGTCCAAGTCATCGATAAAGATATTAAAAAGAACTGGGCCCAACACTGATCCTTGGGGGACACCACTGGTGACCGGCCGCCAACTCGATGCAGCCCCGTTCACCACCACCCTCTGGGCCCGGCCCTCCAGCCAGTTCCTAACCCAGCACAGGGTGCTCCTGTCCAAGCTGTGGGCTGACAGCTTTTTCAGGAGAATGCTGTGGGGGACGGTGTCAAAGGCTTTGCTGAAGTCCAGGTAGACCACATCCACCGCCTTCCCCTCATCCATCAGACGGGTCACCTGATCATAAAAGGAGATCAGGTTGGTCAGACAGGACCTGCCCTTCCTAAACCCGTGCTGGCTGGGTCTGATCCCTGGCCCATCCTGCAGGTGCTGTGTGATTGCACTGAGGATGATCTGCTCCATAACCCTGCCAGGCACTGAGGTCAGGCTGACGGGCCTGTAGTTTCCCGGGTCCTCCTTCCGGCCCTTTTTGTGGATTGGCGTGACATTCGCCAACTTCCAATCATCTGGGATGTCCCCAGTGAGCCAGGACTGTTGGTAGATGATAGAGAGAGGCTTGGCAAGCTCTTCTGCCAGCTCCCTCATCACTCTTGGGTGGATCCCATCCGGTCCCATAGACTTGTGGGGGTCCAAGCAGCTCAAGAGGTCACTGACTGTGTCCTTCAATATTACAGGGGGGCTGTTTAGATTTTTATCATCCTCTATAGGCTCCAGAAGCCTGCTGTCAACAGGATAACCTGTCTTTCTGTTGAAAACTGAGGTAAAGAAGGTGTTAAATACCTCAGCCTTTTCCTCATCTTTGATAACTATATTCCCACCCATGTCCAGTACAGAATGAATGTTTTCCTTGCCCCTTCTTTTGCTATTGATGTATCTGTAGAAGGATTTCTTATTGTCCTTCACAGAGGTAGCAAGATTCAGTTCATGTAGTGCTTTTGCTTCTCTGATTCTCTTTCTACATGACCTGACTATATTCCTAAATTCCTCCTGAGAAGTTAGCCCTTTTTTCCATAATTGATAGGCCCTCTTCTTAACCCTAATTTCTTTCAGAGTCTCCCGGTTCAGCCAGACTGGTTGCCTTCCCCGCCGGCTCGCCTTCCGGGACTCTGGGACAGCCTGTTCCTGTGCTTTCAGAATATGCTCTTTGAAGTATGTCCATCTCATAGCCATCCTTCACTGTTTGACCAGCCTCATGCTGAGCCACCAGTCTTGCCCAGGCTACTCCATCTGACCATGTTCCACACAGGTCCTATCTCCCTTCATCCTCCCTAAGGGTGTGCACCCTGCTTGCATCCTCCTGCAAGCCACCCACCCAGTGCTCTGGCAAGGTGCTGGGTCACATATCCCACAGGGGAACTCCACACTGCTGCCCCAGCCCCAAGAAAGACCCAGAAATTCTCTTGAGCCCCAGATCAGGACACTGTCACACATTGCTAACACAGCATCTTGTGACAATGTGTAGAGGAGGTAATATAAAAGTGTAGCAATGTTTAGAGCTTTAGATTGGCTATTAGGAAAAAAGTCAGGCAATAGAACAGGCTGCCCAGGGAGGTGGTGGAGTTGCCATCCCTGGAAGTATTTAAGAGAAGTGTAGATGTGTTCAGGCACGTGGCTTAGTGGGGGAATTGACAACACTAGGTTAACAGTTGGACTCAGTGACCTTAAAGGTCTATTCCAACCAAAATGATTCTGTGATTCCATATACATCCTCACAGGCAACTGAAGGCTGAGGAATTGGCATAAGCCTTCAACATGAACTAGCAAATTGTTATTAAACACTGGCCCTCTTCCACACTCATCCTTGAACTGTCACTGTTCTGATCTGCTTACATTTAACATTCACTTTATGAAATCTGTGCTTCTTTGGAGGTTTTTCAGTGTCCTTGACTCCTACAGCCACCTCCCCCTCAGTCTGACACGGGGCTGAGTCCTTTCTCAGCAGTGCTAATACATTTCATTTTAAGGACCATTTAGGACTTACATGCCAGAGAATAGTCCTGCTGCTAAATGGCACATTTTCCTTGGATAATCTACATTTGCACACAATATCAATCAGTTGCCAAAATATAGTACAAAATCCTGGTTCAATTGAGCTTTATAGGAGAGAGTTTTGTCAAAAAGTTGTCATTAGACTTTCCCATAAGAGGTTTGCCTTCAGAAGATGGAGATTATACTGTACATGGAGAGAACTGGAGTTTGCCTCAGCTCTCTGAATCCAAAGGTAAAATTTGAAAGAGGAATGTGCTCTTCATTGACAAATTAGCTGTTAGAAAAGATGAAACTGATTATCCTGTCATTAAACTGTGACATACCCATAATTTAGACATCTCTTGCACATTTAGCAGTTGAGGATGAGACAAAACTTTCTCTCCAATTCACTGATGACATTTCCAATTTCTAAAGGCCTTCTCCCCTGTTTAAAAATAGTATTGAAGATTCTAAAGAAATATAATAACAAGGCAAAGCAAACCAGCTGAGGTGGAGCATGAAATTACATTTCTCAGGTATCATTAAGACTGGGTTAATTTTGTACCGACGGCCATTCTTGACTTTAGTCACAAGAGTAGATTCATTTGCTAGCTTCTTGGTCAGTGGGTTAAATTTGGTCATGATGACTTTAATCATTACTCTATAATGAAAGGTTGTTACTAGTCAAAGGTGATGGGAGCAGCAAGGACAAATAGCTTGTTACTAATTTATGTCAGTTATGTATGAACTCAGTGCTTTCCTTCTTTTTCATCCATGTGAACTCAAATTGCTTTCAGTAGGCATGCCCCTATTTGCCATTTAGCATGGCAATTACTCTCTTTTTTCTGCCTTTTTGGCAACTGTGCTTTTCTTTGCAGCTATCTTTTTTGCTTCTTCTCTGCTGTGTGACACCAGAGATGTGTCTATTTTACAGATGAGAAGGCAGGTCTTTGCCAGAAATTCATAATCCTCTCTTTTTGTCAATACTTATCATCCATTTCAAACATCTCTAGCAACCTTCTAGCCTTCTACATTTGCCTTGCTGATGCCTATATATAGTTTAAAAAAATTTTTTTTAAAATATTAAAAAAAACAACCCAAAAAACCCTACAACTTACTCCACTATGTAAGTGACACAATTTGGAAGCAGATTCTTTAGAGCTGAACAAAAATGTTATTAGCTTGTCTGCTGTATGTCAGGGAAAGGACAGTTATGTTTTCATGGAATGTCCTGTCTCTGACCACTTTTCAAGGACATAATACTGTTAGTAAAGGCAGCACTTTATCACTGGAAGGTTTTATCAGGTTAAGTGGAGGACTTTTCATGACTTGGAAAATGTCCTTTTGTTCAATGACTAGTTAGTTGAGGAAGTAACTAGTTTACATCACCAATCCTTTTATTTGCAGAAGGCCATATTCGCTATTAATATTCAACATTTCTGGGCAGAAAATAACCACTTGAAAATTAATAAGAGGAACGTATATAGATAATATAAAGCAGAGAAACAGATAATCTTTCCATTATTATATCTAGGTTAGATTTATGAGTGGTGAGAAGAGTTACTGAAATTTTTTCAATTTGTTAGAAAGAAATAATGGTTTAAAACTTTCTCAAGGGAATCAACATTTTGAAAGAAAAGTGTATTTCTTTTATTTTTTTTGTAGTGAAAGAAATGATCATCTGGTACACGAGGGATACTACTTTCTTAGTCAATGTATAGCAAGTGGTAAAAATCTTTGAACTCCAGACCTCTTGTGTCAGAGAGCTAAGACAGATTCTCACAGTGCTCTGTTTTAAGTTGTTCAGTATCAACAGAATTGAACGCTGAATATTTCAATGAATATAATTTTGATTAGGAAGGAAAGAAGGATGTAGACACTACTCATCAGCCAGATAAGACTGAATTCAAAACTATTTTTAGATATGGCAAATATTCTCTATTTCTGATTTTGACTGGGATTGGGTCCAGAAGCACAAGCACAGTAAAAAACCAACCAACCAACCAACCAACTTTCCTTCTCAACTTTTTCCTCTGACACTGAAACTGTGGAGCACTACGATTCCAAGAGGCCTAAGACCATTTAATCAGTCTGTTTTTTCCAGTTCTGTTTAAAGACTTTAAAAAAAAAAATAGTTAATTTCTGTTTCATGTTAATATCATATTAAATTGCCTTATTGCTTTGTGATGTACAGAAACTTTGACATTAGCTTCTCTTTTATAGGGAATAATTCTTTTTTCAAAAATTTTTTTTCTGTAAGCTTGAAAAAAAGGATCTTCCACTTCAATATGTTAATTGCAGGCAGTTTCAGAAATTGAATCCCTAGGTATTTGTCTTTATTCTGGGAGGGTTTTTTTAACTTTTAATGGATTTTTAAATGCTGAAACAGTTTCATTTAAAATTGTTGCCACAAAACATGTTAGAATTGTGGTTGCAGGTTTTTTTTCCCCAAAGCTGTTTTAAAAGCTGAGGTTTCAGACGGTATTATTACAATAAGAAATACTGTAAAACATTCTGAGAAATGGGAAAGACTTGCAAAAGATAGAACTGTTAAGATTAGCATGCTGTCGATCTGCATCACACTGCTCACCAGTACTAAAATTTTTGCATTTGAAAATATTACTAATAACTGGAGTGTATTTTCAGTGGATAGAAAAATCTTCTGTGACCAAAATGCATAGGCTCTGTAAAGACCTAGCTACAAGGAAGTTAAGAAGTGATAGGACCAGAGGAAATGGATGCAAGCTGTGCCAGGGGAGGTTTAGGCTAGATATTAGGAAGCATTTTTTAACTGAGGGTTGTCAGGCATTGGAATGGCCTGCCCAGGATAGTGCTGGAGTCACCATCCCTGGAGACATTTAAAAGGTGTTTGGACCTGGTCCTTAAGGACACAGTTTAGTACTTATATTATGGTGTTGGTCAAAGGTGGATGATCTTGGAGGTTTCTTCCAACCTAAATATTCTGTGATTCTTTGAAGTGAGTGGCTGTACAGCTTCTCAGGAGTCCTGTCATCAGAGCAGCTTTCCTAAACCCACCATTTATTAAAGAGGAAAAACAAACTTTCTTGCTGTAGTTGCACTCCCTGTAAAACCAGTCTGATTTCGCCCTCCACTATCCACTGGTGTGGAGTCAGCAGGATGCAGACATCATCCTTCTGTGCTGTGAATCAAAGTCTAATGGGCAAGTGGTCTGCAGAGGGGCAGGAAATGCACCAGGGATGACAACCCCTTGCATGCCCAGGACATGTTCTGTCCAAGGAGAGGTGGGCCCAATTAGCCACCATTTGGGAACAAAAAGATGCTGGTGAGGGCTCTGCTCCATTGTCTGTGGAGGTAAGAGGTTTGATGACTGGATCAAGAGTGCTTTATAAATTTGTAAACTGAAAAAGTACCATTTAAATGTATTTTCAGGGGGCAAAGAGCAGCAATTTACTCCATGTTCCTAAGCAACCAAGATAATGTAGGTTAACAGGATATTACCTGTCAGCTGAGCTATGGTGACAACAGGAACGTTCGGACCAGCCTGAGTTGCAGAGGAATTTGGCTAGATAAGAATCTTCTGACAAATCTTTTTAAGGATGAGTCAAATCTTTAATGACTGTTTCTTGTAACTAATTGACACAGATTTTTTTTCACTTGCTTTGACAAAATGTTGAAGTGTTTCTAAGATATAGAACAAATGACTGGAACATAAGATCACAGATAGTCCAGATCCAGGTAGGTAAAGATCTGAACTACCTCAGGTAACATAAAACTGGTTTTGGCTTCATTGTGCTCATTCAGATACAGTGTCTGGAAGATGAATAAGCCAGACTGATAATTAAAATGATTCTTAGTCATTCTGAGACAGTTTAGCATAATACTTTATGCCAGAATCTTTTGGAAATACCAGCTTTTGTACAGTCATAAGGTTTTTAACAAAGAACTCATAAAATACTTTTTAACATTTTAAGATTTGAATCACTAAAAAGGAGACCTGAAAAATTAAGTCAGTATGACTTTACATTAGTGGTCATGACAGCATGCATTTATTTATGACATTTACTGTTATTCCTATGAAACCCCTAAATATTTCAGACAACTAGCTGGTTGATCAAATACTGTATAGCTTAGCTTCTTCTATAATTTTTTTTTTTACGCGAGGCTTGGAAATATAAAAAACTTTTTGAACATTTCATATTTATTACTTTGCAATCTTCAAGATGAAAATCATGCACCCCGCCCTGTTTCTGCTCCATCCAGTGAACAGTTCTTCAAAGAGAAATAATTCTTATTGTGGCTAATCAGTTCTATAATATTACAGATTACTGAGGGATATCTTTTTCTAATTCCTATTTATGTCTTTGTCCATATAATTTCCTTTACTCTATTTTGGGATCTATCATGTAGTAATACAATGCCATTACAGACATGTTGCCTCTGCAGCAGTGAACCTCACATATTACCTATACATGTCAAATATATGTCCCAATAATTCTAAAACATGCCTCTTCTTTCCTCTTCTGCATTCACATTGTTCAACACCACACCAAAAGGACCTCTAAACCTTATTTTTCCTGCTAACATTGTGTGTAGTGTGTGTCTTAAAATCACTGAAAAGACATTTAGCAATGCATGTCAAATGCAACAATAGCATTGATGAATACAAATATGTCATACGTTTGATTTTCCTCCACTCACTGAAAAATGGTATCTGTATTGTTAACTTCTAAGGGAGGCTGGGCAGAAATTGATATTTCTGCTCTCTCCTATGGAAAGGTTTTTCCTTCTCAGAGTGCAGTAATTATCCAGGATCATTTTAGGCTACTCTGTGTTTGCTTACTTCAAGTTAAATTTAATCCTTGCTGCTTCTTTTTTCCTCTGAAATGTTTCTCATGATTTCCTCTGTAATTTTCACAGTCTCTGTTGAAGTAGTCTTCCCTGGATGTATTGCTGACTCTCTGCTTCCACCCATGAAGTGTCTGGGATTGCTTAGTTTTATATTAGAAGTTTAATTTGTATCTAATGCAGATTTTGGTAATTATATCAAGTACTGTGCCATAGTCATGTGGCTTTTGTGAGAAATCCTATCTCACAAACCTGTGGTTACTGTAAAGACTTGTCAAGCCTGTTGATAGGGTCTTGACTACTGATTTTCCTCCTCTTAGGGCAAATAAAAGCAGTATAGGAAGGAAGACAGTTTTATGGATAAATAATTGGGTAGTAGATAGGGAACAGACAGCAAGAGCAAATGATCAATAAGTGGTCAGAAGGCTGTTCATCACCCTCATAAGCAGCTCAGGAAAGAATCAATGAAAGATGACCTATCAGAATTTACAAATAATATTGTTATTCAGGATGGAGCAACTGTCAATAACTGCAGATGGTTCTTACAGAACTGAGTAACTGTTTTAATGTATTTTGCACCCAGACATTGCATTTCTAGTTCTATTTGCCTCATCTCAAAAGGACAAAAACTAAAGAGTTTCAGAGGAGAACAGGAAAGATCACAAATATGGAATATCTTTCAATGAAGGTTGACTATGAAGACCAGAACTCTTCAACCCGGAAAAGATCAAATACGTGACAGAGCCAAATGAAACCATAAATAACCCAAGAATGTTTCTGTTTATTTTCTCTCTCAGTGGAAGAACTAGGGTTTATCAAATTAAGCTAGCAGGAAGCAAGTTCACACTGAGAAAAAAGGTGACTCTTTGTACAATATCTAGTTAAGCTGGTAGAAACTTTGGTTGTAGGATGCTATGAATGCTAGCCATTCATATAATCTCAAGAGGAATATATAAAATAATGCAGAAATACTCCAGTCAAGCTATTTAATACAAACATTTACCTTAAAATCTCTCTGGAGAAGTTAATAAGAAGCAAATTCTTGGCAAGAGTGCATACCAGGAGCTGTCATTGGAGTCTCGCATCCCCAGGAACCTGCTGGTGACCACCACTGGGAGAAGGACTCAGGATTACACACAGTGCAACTATATTTTGTGTTCTATTTCTTTCATTAGTGGAGCTGATATGCTGCTTGCTTTCGGTCCCCAAGACACTTAAAGCAGCTTTCCTCGTTAAGGGGCTGTTACGGTTCAAGGTAACATTAAATTTATTTTTGGTTTGGATCCGCGAAACAAAGTCCAACCATAGAAAGGTCGGGTGCAAGCAGATTTTAATTGACAATTGACACAGGTGAAAATATAGAGCCAGGCAAAAGAGGAAGAGAGAGGAAAAGAAGATATAAGAGAAAGAGAGAAAAGTGGTAAGAAAGTCGAAAGAAAGAATGAAAGAAAAAAGTGGAGAAAAAGGGTAAGAAAGTGGGAAGAATGAGAGAAAGTCACCACCCGGGGGCCCAGCTCTTCAGCGAGTTTCTTCAGGATGGTGCTGATCCTGGACAGGGTCTGATGCAAAAATGGGGGCGGGTCAAGAGACAACCCCAGCCACAGCATGAACAGCCATATAGATATACCCCTGAGCCCCTTTTGTTCCGAGGGGGCAGCTGTCATTCAGCCAGGTTTGTTAGAAGACAGGCTGCCTGGAGGGCAGTTTCTGCAGAAGAGAGTAGTCTCCCACCCAGTCATCAGTTCTTATCTTCTTCCAGGTGCTACTCCCCGCTCTATTCCAGCCCCCTTAGCCAGGTACTCAGGAAGTACAGTCAAGATGACTCAGTTGTGCCTGGAGGGACCACCCAGCACTGAAGGCTGGGTCTCAGAAAAGGGGAGCAGTCTCCACCCCATAGGTCTTATCACCTCCTGCTCAGCTCTGGACAGCCAGGTCTTCCACCATCGCCAGGGCTATTCACTTTCAGATTGTTCTTTTGTGGCAATTGCAAATCAGTGAGGTCAGACTCTCACAAGGTGTTGTGTCTCACGGATGATACACTAGTCAGCAAAGTTAAAAAAGACAGTAAATGAATATTGAAGTCAAGAAAGTTCAGACTAAGACACAATTTTTGAACACAGAAAGTCATTTACGTTTGGAAACACTTAGGACCACCATAGCACACTCCTGCTCGTAGACAGCTTTCAAAGAAACACATATTTTATCAAAGCCCAGACTTGCATGCAGAAACCACAGGGAAGTTCTGCAAACAGTTTGTGGGTTGGAAATGCAAGTCCTGACAAGAGAGATTTTCTTTCTAGCCTAGGGGCTGAGCACAACTGCAGTGTGAGTCCTTGTCCTAACGTGATTGATGAAGGACAGCTTACAGAATTGCCATCTTCATGAACTGGATACAAAGAAGCATTTCCAGTTGGAGTCAGGTCTGCATCTTTAAGATGTAAGTGTAACTTCACAGATTTGTGTGCTGAAAAAGATCATCTAGTTCCTCATAGACTGTTATCTAGCAAATGATGTTCTGTATCTTAAATTTCTAAGAGCTAACTTTTCCATAGCAGTGAGTAAACCAGAGTATTTATTTTTTTTAATTTTCATATGCTAGGCATTTTGCAAGTTGCATTTATTAGACTCCTCTCCTTAATGAATATGAATACATAGCATTCCAAACAGAGATTTCTAGGTCTTATTCTGAGTAAAATCAAGAGTATTGTTAGTAGAGCAGCTACAAGGTCGTATAAGTAAGCAGGGTAGAAATGTTCCATGAGTATGCTCTTTCTTCTTCTAGAAATTTCTTACTTCTGAAAATAAGCAGGTTCAGATTTTGAAGGGTTCCGAACTGAATTTTTAAATAAAAACATGAAAATTAAGAACTGCTTTTTAGCCAAGTCATATAATTTTCAATGCCATCAATATAACAGAAATTTTACATTCAGAAAGATCAGTCAGCTCTAACTTTGCAGAAACAAAATTGTTAGGACACGGCTTCTCGGTATATTTTTGTGCTTGGAGTATCCTTTAATATCTTCAGTGTCTTATTTTTTGCTTTCACAAAGATACTAAGCTAGTGAACATACTTTCTTCCATTGAAAAAAAATATTTAAAAGTTTTTCTGTTACCCATTGGGATCTTTGAAATGATACATTCCTAATGAGTTTCATAATCTTAGCATGTCATTGTAATTATAGAATTAATTTATATTAATCTTAGTAAAATGCAGATCACAGCCAAACTACTTCTTAGTTCCTGTTTCACAGTATACTGCATTGGCAAAGTTGTGAGCTCAGCAAGCTAATAGAATCTGCTTTGAAATATAGGCCTTGATTTTATGTGTAGATACCCAGCATTGTAATCTTACAAAATCAAATTCAGTCTATATTTGTCTCCTTGTCTGTAGCAAGAGGATAATAATTCTCTTTACAGGAGGGGTAAAAGGATGGGACTGATCATGTCAGCTCCTATATCTATATCTTGTTCTGTAATCACAGGAGTTGAATACCTAGAGGAATGCATGGATGGGCCCAGTATTAGCAAAAGACTTTGGAGATGAAAGCATAAATTGCTATTTTTAAAATACACACTATTCAGCCTTCAACTGTGAAATCCCTGCTGCTATGTAGAGAAAACATTAATTTTCCTTTAAAAGAACAGCTTGTAGGTTAAACAATTCTGATGGCAAGACTATGCACAAGTACTGTTTCATGTATAGTGAAAAAAAATTGTACTATATGGTTGAGCTAAATGCTCACAATGAACTTTGAAGTTAATATCCACATGTGTACCTTGACATCTGAGTCCTAGTGCAGCCAGTGGGAATTACACACCTAAATACCTCACAGGAGCTGAACCTCATGTTTTGTGGTTGGTGCTTAGCTTGAATATAGATTTAAATGACAAAAATTGCCTTCTGCAGAAACTATACAACTGTTGTCTGACTCTGGGAGTGCCTCAGCTCACCAGTGAGATCAGTTTTTAATAGTGGAGTTCCAAGGAGACCTCTAGGCATGTGAAGAAATTTCTCCTTCTTACTGCCACTAGGTAACGAAATATTCTTCCCTCACAAGTTCCAGCCAAGTCCAGAAATTAAACGTCCCATCGCTTTTCCTCATCTGGCAATAAAGCAACGGCAAAAGAATAACCTCAATAGTGTCTAAGACAAAGCCAAGGGTAGAAAGAGGGTGTTGTCCTCCATCCCATCTGTTGAAACAGCAGCTTCAGTTTTAAAGCTTTTATACAAGAAGATGAGAGATCAGATTTTCTGTTGTGTGAGGTCAAGTCTATCTCCTCTGATTTCAGTTATCAGCTGGAATATTATGTGCAGTGAATCACACGTATTCTCAATATATATCATATGTTTCCATGTAAGAGTTTTTTATTAGCACAGAATATGTTGTTAATTCAGACATTGTCTGCCTGGCCTTCTGAATGAATACTAAATTTGTGCACTTGGAGGAAGAGGTCCTGGGTGCCTGTTTAATTTCCAAGGACAATCTCTATATTTTGCTTGAATGTTGTAAGATCACAGAACCATAGAAGTCTCATGGCTGGAAAAAACCTCTAAGATCACCACATCCAACCATCAATATCCTCCTCTAATTTAAAAAAGAAAAAAAAATTAAAATTATATGTACCAGCATGCTCACTACACCATATCTTAAGTGCCTCATCAACATATTTTTAAAAACCTCCAGGCATGGGGGTTTCGCCACCTTCCTGTGCAACCTGTTTCAGCACCTGATTACTCTACCAGTAAAGAAATTCTTCCTCATATCTAGTCTGAACCTCCCCTAGTGCAACTTCAGCTCATTTCCTCTAGTTCTATCAATATTTACTTGAGAGAAGAGGCCAACATTCACCTCCTTCCAGGTACTTGTAGAGAGCTACAAGGAGCAAACAGTCCTGAGATCTATGACATGCACAAAAGATTCCTTCTTTCTGGAGAAAACAATAACTGAGCACTATGTTTCCATGCTTTGAAAGTACAGAGCATATGAGAGTACATAGGTAACTATCCGTAAAAAAATCCTGAATAAGAGCAATTTCTAGACAACATTTTGCAAATGTTCAGACTCCTGCTTGGCTTAACCTGAGGATTTAAAATTAAAAAAACCTTTCCCTTCTTTTCTTTTAGCAAATTAGGTGTTTTTCTCAAAGCTTTGCTAGTTTTCGGGTATTCTTTCCAGGGCTGCACAGGGAATCCTAAGAACTTAGTCTGCTCCTCTTGACTTCACTTTAGCAGAGTGGTCAGGGAGTACACACATATACAAATGAGATATTGAAGCATTTAGATATATTTTGATACCACTAACCAGAAAAATCTCTTGAACTCTCTCAATAAAGATCCTGGAAATTCCCAGAGACACCGAGACTCCACCTTTAGAAAACCACTTTGTTCATTAAATGGTGGTCTCAATTCTTATTTCAGGGCAGGCTGCTTTCCTTTCCTTTCCTCCTCTGATAATTCAATGAATACCTGCCCCCCTAAGCCTTCACCCTGCATTTACTCTAAACACTGAAGACCACCTCCCATTATCAAATCTAATTCTGTCATTGTTTCCCCCCCTACAGACATGAGATACAATGAACCATGGGTCAGAGTAAAGTCCACGTACTTTACTGTGTCCACATACTGTGGCTCAGGAAGAACGATAAAATTGTTGCTAATTTTCATCTGTTATCAGGTTGATTAACTTTTTTCCAGCCACAATGATATCACTGACCTTAGAGGAAAGGACAAAAATAGAAATGTAAAATCACACTTACATTTCATGAATAAAGTAATGCATAATCATTGGGCATGAATATGCTGCAGAGAAGCAATAGCCATTTTCAGTAGAGAGAAAGAATACTTCGGGCTACCAACATACACATTGCTGTCTGCCAGGGCTAGCCCATTCAAACTACTTCACAAAGTAATCCTGTCCCTTGCCTCCACATGACATTTTTCAGCCCATAAAGGGTTAAGATTTTTTTCAAATATAGATATAGAAAAGCAAAAGGAAATAAAATTTTTAATTGGCTCATTTTGTTCTTTCAGTATTTTGTTCTGTATGTCCATGTTATACTTGAACTAGAAGTGGCCTGTCACTTTTAATGCTGGAATCAATTGAAAAATCAATGAGAGAGAGACATTAATTCTTCTCTCTCCAGCTGTCTTGCTCCCATTTAGGTGCAAAAGCACTGCTGGTATTAAGTACTAGAAGTCTTGTCTACTGGTATATTAATGACTGTGAGATCTCTGGTGAAATCGAGTGTTTTCTCTGTATCAGTATTTGATTATTGTGCTCTAATTTCTGCATAGGTGTCACAGATCTGACAGCATGCATTCAAATTACATTTCTCTTTCTTTTGAATGGAAAAAAGTCCTGAATCACACATAAAATATTGATGTTGCAATCTCTGGAAAAGTACTTGTGTCCTTAAAGTTCAGATATCACCTCACCCCTGGGGGTTGTTTATTCCAGTTTAGATGGTATGCACTGTTTTCAGACACCACTATGGATCAAACACAACTGCTGGTTTGATTTCTAAGGACTGCCACTGTGTGCCATCTGATTATATATAGGCAAGGTAAATTGTCTGAATACAGATGATCTCATTACATGAAGGGTTTTTTTTTGTTTTTTTTTTTTTTTTTTTTGTTTTGTTTTGGTTTGGTTTTTTTGTTTGTTTGTTTTTTTGTTTTTGTTTGTTTGTTTTGTTTGTTTATTGTTTTTTTTTTTTTTCAGTCAGGTCTGTTATGGACCAAGTATGCACCTGACTATTTAGGGGGGTTTATGTGTGAAGATGAGCTCTAATGGTCTTCTCTATCTAAACTGTGTGAAGGGCTCAGCTTCACTTTTAGGGACCACAGCTAGATCAGAGCACTTGGGTATGGTAGGCAGGGTTACCATCACCTGCATGAACCAACAGAGGACAACTCACACTATACTCAGTGCTGCCATCATCTCCATTTGTCAGTCTGTCATCAATACAGAGGCTGCTAAACCTCTCAACGTTGGCAGATTTGCCTAAATGCAAAAATGTTTTTACTACTACGGGAAAGGTAAAACCTCTCCAGTATTTTCTTGGAGCAGCCTGGGACAGTTTGCCCTCTTTCCTCTAACCATCATCCCTATGTTTCATTGTGTCTCATTACTTGGTGATGCTCTGGTTAGTTTTTAAATTCTGTCCTTGCAGCCATTCACTTCACCGATGCAAATAATCCTCTGTGGCCTGCCCCCAAATTTTAGGCTCAAGTGCATAAACACTGCAATTCACTGAACTACACTTTTCTCTTGGATAGCATCCACAAATTTGAAGAGCAAGTATCCTATAGCTTTGTTTAGAACATTAAAATAAGTATTAAAAAGTACTGACACAATTAGAGCCCAGTGAGGTTTTGCTCTTTACCAAATCCTATGAATAACACATATCTTTAATTCATTTCTCTGGTTTCTAATCAATTCCTTATCCATCTTAATAATGTATTACCTTACTCAGATTTAGAGAACTTTTACAATAATCTATCAAGGGAAACTTTCTGTCAAATAGCTTTCTACAAATCCAGACATGTTAGAACTATTAATTTAATTTAATAGCTGCTCCACATTGTAAAAGCAACCATTTCCTTCTTCTGTAATGGTAAGAAAAAAAAATAACACTTCAAGTCATTACATTAGCCTCATTCCACTCAGATTATATGATGTGCCTGCTTCAAAGAATTTTTTGTAATAAAAAATGCCAATTGGCACTTGAAGAAATATTGCCTTGCTGGTAAGTGTCCTCACCTCCTACAGTGCACACTCCCATTGAAGCTACAAGTCCATCACCTTAAATAGCTCCATAACACCAAAAGAAAAAAACAAAACCAAAAAAACACTCTCTCCAACTTCCTGTGTGACAGACAGATAAACTGAGGGAACTCATAAAGTACAGCTCCAGCAGAAAAGATCTCATATTTTATTACAAAAAAGTGTATTCCAAACCACTGCAGCTACAGAGGTATGCTTTAGTATGTTATGCATATGTTTTCAAAACTCAGAATATGAATAAATTGAACTCTAAATAAATGTTTTTTCTTAAAACCCTGCCTCAAATTTAATCAGCTGAGCAATGGTATTTTTCATCAGACAGAAACAGTAGTTGAGATGGTTTGTTTCAATAAGATAACCAACCTCTCCTTGGGGAACAGTATTTGCTTTAGCTGCATATTTGGTTGGTGTTGATTAAAAGGATAGTATCTTGCATTTTTATATATAAAGCTATTTATCTTGTGAATCTGGAGTTAGCAGAGTCAATATTGTGAGCAACTGAGAACTGAAAATAAATATCAAGCTTTGTAATACTTTTAAGAAGGCTTGATACATATCATGTTGAAAAATATCTTAATTCTTGTTTTCTGTTTAAAGTGAAAAGACTTAAGGAGAAGCTCATCTTTCATCTTAAAAGCCTGCCGGACACTTTTTGTATCACATATTTGGAACTGTTGACTCCTGTTAATCCAGATTTTAAAGGGGAGTTTTTGCCCTGAAGAAGCTGGTACGGTGATTCAAATTTCAAAGAGATCAGAGCACATACTGCTTTCTTCTTCAGTTAACATTACATAAAATGTTAAGATGTGGCAGTCTAATTTCTGATAAATGATAGCAGCTAAAGTTTGAAAATCTACTGTGGAAATGGCTGTCTGGCTGTTCACATCCAGGGTGAGAATCAGCTATCAAGCTTGAAGACTTTTTAATGACATTAATATTTTAATGTTGACTGTTAAATGAAAGTGATGTTTTGATTTTTAATGTGGAATATGGAACTGCTCCTAGTGGTTTGGCTAGGACTTCTTGTTATGTCTCATAAATTCATACCATCAGATTAAGCTATGAAAAAAAGAACTATTTGACCTTAGTCATTTTTGATGTAGTAAGCCCCCCTGGTGAGTGGAATAAAATAAGGTATAACTTTGTGATGCAGCCACTATATTTATAGCTAAATCTAGGCTTAGATACAGGGTTTCTTCTGTTAGCTGTTCTTTTTATTTTGACAAAGAATTATGGATAGGGCTTCATATTTCTAAAAAAAATATAAATTACTGTTATAATAAATTAATGTGTGATCTTTTTCTATTATGTATATTGACTGAACTCTTATAAAACATTCACAGCTGTTTATGATAGTGAATAATTATTTAAAACTGTATTGATGTGTTTTGTTAGGAGCCCACACACTACAGAAGATTTATCCTTCTGTTTCAAGGAAGAGTAGTTTCTAGAATTAAAAGGATCATTGTTGGCCGATTTTTTTCCCTTAAAACTTGAAGACCTTTTAAACAACAACTTCACAAATTAATAACTTTTTATGGTTTTGTACCATCATTCCTTGCCTTCCAACTGGTGGAATGGTGTTTGTATATACTTATTGCTAAACTACTGAATACATTACTGAAAGTTTAACCAAGCCCCATATGAGCAGACTTTCACCATGAGTCTATACTACTTTTTCTTAAGTCACAAATAGAAACAAGAGAAGAAGCTCACATGACAAAAAAAGAACCAGCCTTTGAAAGATGAATTGTGTTGCATTCATGGTCTGTGACTCTTGAAAGCTGTTACTTTTCCTATCAACTATTTGTTTTACTCTGGGAAATCACTGGGAAAGTCTTCATGCTATAGTTTTCCCTCCTACAAAACAGCTTCCTTCAACTGCCTCTCTCTATCACATTCTTGTTAGAGTGTTAATTCTTAGTATGCATCTCAGACTTTATGGCCAGAGGAAGGTAAAAATCTTGATCTTAATCAGAGGCTCTAACTGGTAGGTGAAAGGCAAATAATGAATGCTAATTAAAAGCTAAAATCCTTGGATATTTAGTTCCAGTTATGTCTGAAAAATATTTAGCACTGTAGTCTTTAATGTTTCTCACAGGGGCTTTGTAGGATTATTGTAAATCTGAGTATTGTAATTAAAACAAGGATAATTTTATTGAAGCATGAAGAAAATATCTGAATATCATGTTATCCTACAGCCATTTCACAACTTATAATTTCTGGTCACTTAGGTTTTAAAAGTGCATACAAATCTCCATTATAAATCATAGAATCATAGAATTTTCAGGGTTGGAAGGGATCTTTTTTATCTAGTACCAACCCACCTGCCATGGACAGACACCTCTCACTAGATAAGGTTGCTCAGAGCCCTGTCCATCCTGGCCTTAGAAACTTCTTAGAAACCTGTTCCAGTGTCTCACCACCCTCATGGTGAAAAACTTCTCCCTAGCTTCCAATCTAAATCTACCCTCCCCTAATTTGAAACCATTTCTCCTAGTCCTATCACTATCTGACATCCTAAAAAGTTCCCCTCCAGGTTTCCAGGTATCCTTCAGATACTGGAAGGTTACAATAAGGTGTCCTCAGAGCCTTCTCCTCTCCAGACTGAATAACCCCAACTCTCTGGCTCTGTCTTCACAGGAGAGGTGCTCCAGCCCTCTGATCATCCTTGTGGCCCTTCTCTGGGCATTCTCCAGCATGTCCACATCTCTCCTTTAAAAAGGGGCTCCAGAACTGGATGCAGTACTCCAGGTGGGGTCTCACAAGAGCAGAGTAGAGGGGGAAAATTTCTTCCCTTGGACTTCTGGCCATGCTCCTGATGCAGCCAAGGACCAAGCTGGCTTTCTGAGCTGCAAGTGTATGCTGACAGCTCATGTTCAACTTCTCACCTGCCAGCACCACTGAGTCCTTTTCCTCAGGGCTGCTCTCAAGCCAGTCACTGCTCTGCCTATATCAGTGCTTGGGATTGCCCTGACCCAGATGCAGGACCTTGCGCTTTGTCTTGTTGAACTTGATGAGTTTGGCATGAGCTAGCTCACCTCTCCATCTTGTCAAAGGTCCCTCTGAATGTCATCCCTTCCCTCCAGTGAGTTGACTGCACCACAGAGCTTGGTGTCATCAGTGATCTTGGCAAGAATGCACTCAATCCCACTGTCCTTGTCACTGACAAAGACGTTAAATAGGACCGGTCCCAACACTGGTCTTTGAGGGAATTCATTTGTCAGTGGCCTGCACTTGAACATCAACCCATTGACAGCCACTATTTGGGTGAGGCCATCAAGACAGTTCTTAATCCATCAAGTGGACCATCTCTCAAATCCATGTTTTACTAGCATGGAGACCAGGATGTTGTACAGGACTATGTCGAAGGCTTTGCTCAGGTTCAGGTAAATGATGTTGGTTGTTCTTCCCTTGTCTATTGATGTTGTGACCTTTTCATAGAAGGCCACAAGATTTGTCAGGCATGATTTGCCCTTGACGAAGCCATGTGGATTATACCCAGTCACCTCTTCATTATAGTGCCTTCAGGAGGACCTGCTCCATGATCTTACAAGGCACAGAAGTGAGACTGACCAGCCGGTAGTTCCCTGAATATTCCTTCTTTCTCTTTTTGAAAATAGGGGTTATGGACTTCACCAGACTGCCATCACGTTTGGAATATAATAGACAGTGGTTTAGCAACCACATCCACCAGTTCTCTGAGTACCTGTGGGTGTATCCCATTGGTTCCCATGGACTTGAACACTTTGAGGTTCTTCAAATGATCACAAACCTCATCTTCACTTACAATTAGCAGTTCTTCCTTCCAGCTCTTGCCATTGTCATGAAAGAAATTGAAGTGTCTGCCTCGTGATTAAACATTACTATAAATGTCATCTGTTTTTAAGAACAAATTTCTCAGGCCACAAGTACAAGTGGTTACATATCAGAAAAGGTGAGGGGTTTTCTAACAGCTACCCTTGACAACTAAATTACGATACTGGTGTTTGTGTTTAATTGATGGAGTCCTGATGAGATTTATTCAGACCATCTAAGTTAAATCCTGCTCTCAATCACTTCCTGCAGAAGACGCAGTTTAGTCACTAAGTAAACAGGAAACCTATGATGAACAGCTTGCTAAAATGCATAAATAAATTAGGCGTCCACTAAAATAACCTTTTCTGTAATGTGTTTGCCCTAAGCATAAACTAGTGTTGCCTAAAATTGGATCCTCAGAGGAAAGAACGAGTGCTCTCAGACATCAGTGCTGCATTAAAGTATAAGCTAGCTAAAGAAAATATAATTGCTTCTTTGAAAAATGCATGTATGAGAAATCATTTTTTAGAGAAAATAGAAAACAACTTAAATGACAAATGGACAGGAGCCATAACAGAGCTAAATGTGTATTACATTTCAGCCCAAAGCAGAGCAGTCAGTTACAAATTTTAGAGATTATTTCCACTTAAGTCTTCCTCTAAAACAAAATAGCCCCACTTTTTGAAAGACCAAAAAAGCTTATTTTAGCCTTAAAATCCAAAGATTCCAGGAAAAACTGTGCTCGTTTATCTCTGCGGGTCAGCGGTTCCACTAGTCATATCTTTTATAGTAGGCAGTGCATGATGCTTCAGAGGATGGGAAAAGTAAATTACTTGCCCAGAGAATTTTTTTTCTTAGTAGCCAGAATATGGGTTTCACTTTTACAGCCTATAGAAATAGTTTATGTTTTGCTTCATTCTGTTATAGCCCTGTACTTCTAGAACCAAAATCAATACGTAGTATGAGAGCCTGCAAATAGGCTGGATGGATAAAGTTGAAGTACTAATAAATTAAGCAAAAATTCTTCAAATTTCCAGATTAATTCATTAACAGGAAAGCACTGGAGGAGCACAAGCTGACTGACATTTTTATCTCCAAAACAAAAGTCTGCATTCTTCTTATCACCTCTGCTCTATTCTGTATCACCAACATGAGAGAAAAGAGCATACCAACAGCTCTTCTCTATCCATTTGCAGCAGCGGAATCATATTCTTCTCAAGTGATTTAAAAGCTGTATTTGTAGAAGACACTCTTTCCTTTTAGATTAATTCTGTTAGTTGTATATTAAGGTTTCCATGGCAGCAAAAGAGCTATTTTATGAAACATCAGAAATATACCAACAGCAGTTTTGGCATCAGAGGAAGGGGAGAGCCCTGTGACTGATCGTGAAAGTTGGGGATTGTTTTGACAGAGCAAGGTGAAAAGTTAAAGAAAAACCCTGTTTGTTTTTATTTCTGCTCTTCCTCTTTTTCTTGTCTTAATGCTCTTAGAGTTAACTGACATCTTTAATTTTTTTTCTGTATTTTTTTCCTACCTAATAAAAGCTAATAAATTAAGGTCATGAAAATACTTTTTTGGGTAGATTTCTAGAGGTGTGAAGACAGAACCAAATTATCCATCAAATAATAATTTTTAACATGTGCCTACTAATTCAAGTCAACAGGCACATTTGCTGAACTATTCATGTGCAGAACTCACTCCCAGCAACATCCACCAGCTTGCACAGATATGCACATGCACACACACGTGTGTGTACACATGTAAGCACATGAAGAGCTTAAGGTGGAATACAAGTCCCTGAAGAGGATGGTACTAGGAGTTGGCATCACATAAAAATTCATCTCTTATGAAGAGGTAGTCCTGCTAATCAGTTGTCCTCCGTTTGCACTGATGAGATTGTGACAGTTAAGCCTTATCATCCATCCATCCATCCATCCATCCATCCATCCATCCATCCATCCATCTACCATCTATCCATCCGTGTTTCACACCTTTTGATGTAAGATTTGACATGTGCCCTACTGATGTCTTTGGCTTCTGTACTAATAAACCTACAGAATGCTCTCCCACATTACCCCATAAATCCTTTGCCACTACAAAAAAGTACATAAGAAACCTGCAAATAATTTCAGGTAACATGCAAAAATGGTACAAAAGAAGCTTAAGAATGAATTGCCACAATTCAGAATGTGGAAAACTGGTTCTGCCCCTGACTACTTAGCCACCTTGTCTACCAAATCTAAAAGGAAAAAACACAGAGAAAAGAGACCTCAAACTGTTGCAGTGTAAGTCTGCGGTTTGGGAATAAAAAAAAAAATCCCAAAACATTAACTCCCTTCCTGGAGCTCATATATTTTCTGTAAATATACAAATATTTTGCACTATATGAAAATAAAAAAATACAAATTAAATTACAGTTCCCCATGAGCCAGGGCCACTTGTATAAAAACACTGGTATTAAAAAGATGAAATTTCTACTTCACTCCAACAGGAATTTAAACCTAAGGAAAGCATTTTTGACATAAGAGCACTGTCAAACAAATGGTCTGACCTTGCATGACAGAAGATGTGTGAAGAAAAATCATTTTAAGCTCCATGACTAAGCCAATCAATTTGCTATTCTGCTCCTTCTGTGTTTTTTGGAGATGAATTTCCTTCTAAAAATGTAGAGCCAGACAAAAAGAAAAACATTATTCACAACAGAATGGTAACCTATCTGGCACAGACACAGAAATCCACTTGACATCCTACCAAGTACAGAAGAAACATAACTTCTTTTTGTTTAGTCTGTGGTGTTCTAGAACAAGATTTTGGGGGAATTCAGCACTTAAACTTTGCAAAAAGTGCTATTCACATTTCTCATTTATTCAAGTCCTTCTCTGATGTGCCTTTGAGAAGGGAACAAACATATTTGTTGCTAAGGAAGGTCATAAAAATATTTGAAGTTCTGTTTGGATTACGATTTTGCGACACGAATGTAAAATGAAGTCGCTTCTTTCTCCGTCAGCAACCAAGTGCAGAAAAATATCAGTGAGTGAGAAGCAGCTAATGTAGAAATTTGCACTGTAGCACTTAATTGAGAAGGAAAAGAAAGATACCAGGACACCCAAAATTCATTCTTCACTGATTTTGGTGCCACAGATTTCTTCACTGACACAGCAAGAAAGCTTGCTCTTGCTTTCAGGTTGCTTAATAGGAAATTATCAATTAGTTTACAGTTCCAGTCAAGATCTCACCTCTAATTGAAGTCCATTTGTGCTAAGCATTGTAATATAGTATGGGCTTCCTATTCTAAATACATGCTACAACAGGGTACTGAGGTAATAAGTGAATCACTGCAAATCATATATAGCACAGCTGATTCAGGCTCTGGTTTTTGGAATCAGAGTTCAGTGTCTCATCCCGTGGACAATTCAGCTTGTGTAAAATTTTGGTATTATTGAGGTTTTTAGTTCCTTTAGTGTCTTAGGAATTTTCCAAAGGCTGAGATTGTGCTTAATAAAAGTTTAAAAGAAAGGTGTTCATGTGAGCTGGTTGGTCAGTGTAGCAGTGCAGATTCATTCCTATGTGAGAATTTTACCCGTTGAGATCAAATTATCTATGTAATGGCTATTAGACAGCTACTAAGTTTAGATGTATGAGTGTGTGGTATTGTAATAAACCCCTCTGTAATTTTCTTTTCATCACCTTCAGCAACACGTGGCCATTGCTGCAGCCTATAAATATTGAGGTAGTGCTAGTTAGCAATAAATTTGCTCTTGTAATTTCTAGATTTAAAAAATACCACAACCAAAACCCAAACCAACAACAAAAAAAAAACCCTAACAAATTCTGCATCCATAGGGAAATTACTTTTTAACACTGTATGTCCCCTACTAAAGAAGAAAATTATCTGATATGATGGAGGGAAGCAAATTTTAAGTTTATGCATTTAGATCAAAAGTTATGAGTCAACATAAAATTGAAATCAATAAGTAATTTAGTGTATTCCCACACCGTCATTTCAGT
Organism: Heliangelus exortis; assembly: GCF_036169615.1. Lineage (NCBI taxonomy): Eukaryota > Metazoa > Chordata > Aves > Apodiformes > Trochilidae > Heliangelus > Heliangelus exortis. The sequence goes on along the minus strand of NC_092424.1, from coordinate 28,584,669 downwards.
CAGTTCCTTTGGTCCCTTGCCCACATTTGTCACCTGACTGTTCAGTCTCTGCTCCCATTGGGAGTGAATCAGCTGCCTGGCACTGAGGTGAAGCACAGACACAGAGCTCACCAAGGGCTTCTCCCTGTTCCAGGCAGTATGGCTGCAGACCTTCTGCTTCCATACTTACCTTGAATGGTACAGATGCAAGCTAGTCCCTGGTAACTGGCTTTAGTATCAGTGCTTTGATTTGATGTAGCTAACTAATATGGCATAAGTAACCATAAACATGCAGAAACTTAACTAAAGGAGAGTGAATATGTCTCTCTGAATAATGGTTTCAGGATAATAAATCCCTTAAAGCGTCAAGAAAAATATGGTTTTTAATAGAGAAAAATCTATGAGAAAGCTATCTGTGAAAAGGAAAATGCCATGGAAATAGATAAGGAGTTGATAGAACATGTTCTGTACTGCTAAGGCCATATCCTTGTCTGATACGAACAGCTTTATGCTGAAGAGACTCTGGCAACACTTAACTCCAATAAAGGATTGCACTGTTGTAACTTGAGCACAAACTTTAGGGGCATTTTCTTCTGATTTACCTTCATCCCCAAGGTAGTTCTCAAAGCTTCTTTTTTAACACGAGGATAATGAAATGCAATTTACAAGATACACCGGGCAGGGGAAAGGAGAAGATCAAATATGGTCATTGGTAATGACAGTGTAGTGGTCTAAAGCCCACATTGATTGTGAGAGCCCACATTGCATGAGAGCCAGATTCCAAAAAAGGCATAGATGTTTGTGGTAGAAAGAGTATAAATGTCTAAGAACAAATGAGATTGAATGGGGTAGAGCAGTAGAGAGATCAAGTCTCTGAAGAGCCACAGGCATCATGTTTTCCTCCAATTAAGTAACATAGAAGTCAAATTTCTAGCTCTGATCAGACTCAGTGATGTTTTTTTGGTTGTGCTATGGTCAGTTTTCCTTCTCTACCTTAGAAATCTGCAGGTCACATACCAGGCATTTACATACCTGAAACCCTCTAGGGATAGCCCATTGGGTAGGAAAAGACATAAAACACAATATAAGTTCAACATTCTTTACAGAAAAAAAATCAGCACATCTCCTAACAAAGGAAAACCTTCCACAGATTCTTACCCTATTCACAAACCCCTTTGGTTCAGCAGGTATAAGATGAATGACAGATAGCACTGAGCTAATTTCAAGAAAACAGAATCAAAACAAAACCTTCAAATGGCCTATTATTCCTGAAACCACTGAATTTACACATTCATTTGTCATTACATATAGGGTTATGTCCTATTATATGGTTGAGACAGTTATTTTACTGATTAAAATTACAGCAATAAAGCCATCTAATATATCACTATCAAAGCTTAACATGCATGTTAAAATACTGGCATTAATACATTCTAAATTGATTAATATTTTTATTAGGACAGTGGTTTATAAATTATTTCACAGGCAATTTCAACTTCATTTTTTGTTTTTCTTTCCTTTATTGCCCCAGTAATAAAATGGGCCCCCCCTTCCAAGCCCACAGTGAACCATTGCACTACCACCTTATACTTATTATCCATATAAGAAATGTTGATTTAATGATTTTTTACAACTTGATTGCTTTCTGCTTACATATGTAGAAGCTTAATGTTGGCAAAAAAGCACAGTTGGATAGTTAAGGTAGAGGGTTTAAGTGACAGCAGTATGTCAGTCTCATTTGCAAAAGTTGAGAGAATCTCAGACCATAAAATTTCCTCATAACAGCTTATAGCCAACTATTACAATCATCACTCATGTCCTCTGATAACTTTCTCTTCTTCATTTAAATATTTCTTGCAGACTGCAGAAACTACTTATTGTATTTCTTGTAGTATCATAGAGAAAGGTTTCACTATAACTTCTGATTTTGTTTTCTTACAGAATAACTTTTTAATTCCATTTAGTAGAAGTAAAGCTGATGCTGATATGTTGATTTCACTGAGGTACATATAGATTGTTGGATGACTGCTCACAACCACATGTTACACATGAACCTCGCCTGTACAAATTACTGAGACTGAATTCAGGAAGAACAACAGTACCATGAAGACAGGATGCCAAGGGAAGTTATCACTTTTCACTGCATAGAGGGGAACTAAAGTTAATGTAGCAAGGAGTCGTGAAGTAAAGCAGATGGAAGAAACATTCTGAGTGTGAGGGAGGAAGCCAGAGCAGTAAGTAGCAAAAGGAAATCATTTGTTTGCATGAGCAGTCAACATTCTGGTTAGATTTTAGGGTCAGATTTCATAAATATCAATTTTCCAATCCTATATATCTTTTCAATGTTAAGACAAAAACATTGTTATGGTCTCAGAGGGATTAATTATGAGAATGAGTGTTTGTAACTTGTCTGGTTAAACCAAAACTTGAACTTATTAAAAAAACCCTATTTTTTTAAGCTTTTCCACAAGCAAGACAACAAAGTCTAATAATTCTATATTAGAGACAGCTGTGACTTCACCTACATGGTCTCAGTGCTACATGGGCTGGCAGTGCTACTGCACCTTGGAATTTTTCAGGCACTAGGGCTACAGCATCTTAGAGAGAAGCACACTGAAGCAGGATGAGGAACTGCCACTGAGCTCCTTCACTCTGCTGCAACACTACTAAATAGTCACATCAAGTCCTCCATGTGGGACTGCTAAATGCTTCAGCAGGTAGCAATCAGAAACCCCAACTACTTACTCCAGTGTACAAGCAAAGACAACATGTTCCCTACTTGTGTTACTCATACCCACCGTAATGAATTACAGGGTGAATGCTTGTGGACTTGAAAGAGTCTTAATCTGATTTTCCAAAATGCAAAAAAATATAAGTCATGCTATCCTATTTCAAAGTCTGTTAAAAGATAGCAGTGATGTATAGTTCAACCTAGCACCTTTCACTGTGACTAATATGCAGCTTTCCTGGTGTTCACTAGGATGACTAGTGATAATGATAATGATGAATATCCATGCAAAATAGCTGCCATTTTTGGAAAATGGTTCCCTTTGACTCATTAAGTACATAGGCTTCACCAGCAAGATATTGTGTCAAAATCTATTGCTGAAGAACACAAGCTACTACTTTGTTTAAACAACCCAGGATAATTTTAAAATGACTGAATGTGTCTGGGGGCTGAAAATGTAAAGCGAAAATAATTTTTTCCTCTTTTGAGACTTGTCTTTACATCACCAAAAGCTGTTAAGATTAATCTCACTGCATTCATATCTCAATTTTATATTCATAGAATTTTGTGATTGTAATAAACATTTTTAAAAAGTAGTCTCCCCAATACAAGAACTTCAGCTGACGTGCTAACTGCATACGGAGAGAACCACGGCAGTTTACTTGTAACATTTAACCTGGAAATGTAAGAAATAAAATAAGCCATTCACTTTGTAATCCTGACACCCGCCAAAATAGATACAAAATAATAATACACAATCAAATCCAATACTACATGAGGCAGCAAGCAAATGTGACTTTCTCTAAACTAAGATAATGCATACACTGTTTCCCACGCTGAATTAAATCAGATGGCAGATAGTTAACTTCAGGCACGATGTGTCTCACATCACATATTCCAGCTTGAAATATAATAAAATGAGTAACTGGCATTTACCCAAGAAGTGCCTGTATTAAAGGGATGCTCAGAAGAAGCAAGCAGTATAAAGCAGACATAAAAGCTAGCAATGTCTAAGTTATGCTTTATTCCACTAGTGAACTTTAAGAAGTTTAGGCAACAAATAAAGAAGCAGAATAAAATACAGAAGAACTAGTGTAGCCAGTCTCAAGTATCATGGCAAACAGGGGGAAAGGAAGAAGAAAAAAAAGCAAATAAAATATAAATAAAGTTAAATACTACATGAATAATTGTATAATATAATACTTGATATAAAAAAGAATTTACTGTATCTAGCCATCCTTCTTTTAACACTGTCAGCATATACTTCTGATTCTGTCTTAGAATAGCTTCTTTAATATTTAGGAAGGGCCGTGGTCGTTTTCCCTCTCTGCTGTTCTCGTTGCATGCTTTATGACTGACTGCTTGCTCCTAATGCCAATGTCCTCAGGGAGAGGAATCATCTTCCCCTTCAGTTCCAGTGTGGGACTGACATATGTGAAGAGAGATGGCAGTCTGAGGGAGTCTGCAGCATGGAAACATATTCAGCATGGAAAGAAAAGGACTGTTCACTAAAAAGCATTTTTGTTTTTTTTTCTGTCAATCAGTTAGGGAGGTGCACTAGTGCTTGCTAAAGCACTCCTTAATTACTCGTAAGTGGGAAAATAAAGAACTATCACATGTCATTTTAATAGTTTCAAACAGAAAAATAATACCCCAGAATTCTGTGATTTTCTTGGAATTAAAAATATTGTTTTAATAGTGCATATTGAATTAAGCCTGTCTTCCTTTGCAGTATTGTACTATGAAAGAAAATTTATTCAAACTTCATCTGCCTTTCTCCATCAGTTAAAAATGCATTAATAAAAACAGGCTTACCAAATAATCTGACAAGGGTTAATGATAGTAACAAAATGTATTCTAACTTTACAATTATATGAACATGTCTGCATAGCCCTTCTTGTCATCTGCATCCTTGAAAAGACTTCCCCAGGTTTGCAGCCTGCCAGTTAAACTATGGCAATCCAGAGAAACATAACTCTTACAAGGAAAATCTGCATTTCCTGCATATGTCCCTGGTAGTAAATATAAGGGGTCTGCACATACAGCAACAAAGCCCTCATTTGCTATCCTGCTTGCAAGCCACATCTAAGTATGTTTACCAGGTCACCAAAAGCAACTTGCTATTCCTGGGTAACAGTTTTATCTTGTTATATTTAAGACTGCTTCGAGACTGCTTCAATGGCACTAAAAGTACAGACCTCACAACCACATCCTAGGCTTACAGAATAAAGTCCCCTCTATATTACGGCTCAAATTTCACAAGATACATGACGTCAAAGCTAGAAAATAATTTTGTTTCTTAAAGTGGGTGGAAGATGAGATTTAAACTGCCTGTGTTGGAATCCTCTAATCAGTCAACCAAAATACATTTTATTATTTAAGACTTATTCAGAGGCAGACAAGCAAAAAGCCTATTTTTGTACAATCAAAAAATTTACAGGGTCTCATAAACATTTAAATTACTTCTTCATACATGTTCTGCACACTGATTTCTTTTGTTTAATATGTAATATTTCCTGTTGTTCTTCATGACCGTGCTGATCAGATTGTATTGGAAAACACCCCCCAATAGGGTTTTCTTAATCATTAACAGCACCAAGCTGAAACTATTCTCCACACATACCCTGTGATGAAAATGTTACTTTGGTTCACAGTTCAAATTAACATAGAATATTATCATAGAATAACAGAATGGTATAGATTGGAAGGGACCTTAAAGATCACCTAGTTCCAGCCACCCTGCATGGGCAGGGACACCTTTCTCTAGATCAGGTTGCTCAAAGCCCCATCCAATCTCCCCTTGAACACTTTTAGAGATGAGGAATCTACAGCCTCCCTGGGCAACCTGTTCCAGTCTCTCACAACCCTCACAGCAAAGAATTTCTTCCTAATGTCTAACCTAAATCTACTCTCTTCCAGCTTGAAAACATTGCACCTAAAATTATTAAAGATTACAGCTAAACTCTCCAACAGCACCCGACTTCATGTAGATAAATGCTTGCTGTTGCAAATGTTTCCTTTATTTTACTGTTCTTTTGTGACAACAAGGGAATACCTTCAGAAGGAAACAGTTCAGGAGATCACACCTCCCTCCTCACAACGTAAGACTTATGGGTAGTTCCCAAAACAGGCTTATGTTTATGAACTACCAGCTGCTCTGTGCTTACAACACTAGGTTGTAACACAACCTGCATGTGGTTATCCAAGATTATGACATACAGATGCCCTGATATTTCCCCCATGCAAACTGTGCATGCTCTGCTGCAAACTGTGGCCTATGGACACAGCAGAAAGTTCACTTCTGTATCAGGCAACCATAAAGTTCACTTCTCTGTCACCTATTTTCCTCATGTAGAGGGGAAGTCCTAAGGGTCACATCACAGCATCTCAGGAAACAGCTCTGGAGCCAGAGCAGATACATGAGACTTTATATTTAACTGGATCTTTCTGAGAAGCTCTGCTACAAATATCTCTTCATACCTGGCACCCTAGAGCAGAAGAAAATAACTCAGTGACATGAACCTTCCAATAAACTTTCGATAGACCTTACGTGTGTTAAGTTTTCCAACTTCTGGAAAATAAAGATATTTCAAGAAATTATTTTTTTATTTAATCATTTCTACTTGAAGTGAACAGCCTGATTTACTGAATTCAGTAAAAAACAAGAACGGAAAAGAACTACTGAACCTGAGTTATTGGTCAAGGGCATTTTCAGAGACACAGGAAAACCTAGGTATTTTTATCTCCTTTCATGCCCTTATGGGTTAGAAAAATGAGCCAAGTCTTTCAGAGTGCCGTATTGCACTTAAATTGGCTTTTGCCTCAAAATGCAAGTCGTTCCTGCCAACACTACAGATTGTAAAATTTGCCAATTGGATGACAAGCAGGAAGAAAAAGATTGCAAACGATGCTGCGAAGATAGGAGATAAAATAGACAGCCTGGTATGAGATAAATGTATAAAGATTACTGCCATGTATATTTACTCCTGTGTAATCTGGAAATTACTGGAATAATGACATTATTACTTATACAGCTTTTTACATATTTAAACACTTTTTTCTTGTTACTTTAAAGGATTACAGGCAAACACAAATAAGTGCTTTTCCATTCTACCCTACTAAAGTAAAAAAAAAAAAAAAAAAAAAGTAAAAATGTGAATACCCTAATCCTGAAAACAGCCTTAGCTGTATCTCTGGACAGATCCAGAGATAAGTTAAAGTCTCAGATATCCCTACTCTGTTACTCACAGATTGGCTTGTCTCCCAGTTGGAGTCACTGATTTGCCCTAAGATTAACCCAACTCTACTGAATTTAAAAAGTTTTTTTTTTATTTTTACACTTATTTCATGGGTTGTAAGAAGTTAGTGATGTTGCTTTCACTAGTTTCTGGTATTAGGAAAGAAAAGGAATTTTTTCTCTCTCAGGGAATATGTAAAGCACTAGAGAAGTTCACTGCGGGGTTCAGGAAATGGATTTTGTATTATTTTTTTTTTCTTAGAAAGAAATTCTGGGGCTCACAAAGTGAATTTCTTATCTGATAAGATATATTCTGTAAATTTATTAAATATTTATGCCAAGTAAGAATCACCATTTCTCTGTGCTTATAAAAAATAGTTGTCCCTAGAATGTGACATACAATTATTCTTTTTTTTCCCTTTAAGATTGATTTAAATACTTTTAAAGATTACATCAGCATTGAAGCTTTTCATAGAAACAGTGACATATAGGTCAGGAACATGTCAAAGTGACATTTAAATGTCAGACCAGCACTTACTTTATTGAGATATGAAGTAATGTCTGCTATTCACTGAAGAAGTATTTAAGTCTATTTCAAGTGATAAAAGACAGTTCTCTAGAAATGATGGCTTTGAGTGGCTCCAAGAAGATGTAGAATAGAAAATGCAATTGGTGGGGAGAAATAGTGAAGAATAAAATTAGAAATTATCTACTGCTCTGACATGAAGTCAACATGACCACATTATGTCTGTAGCTACACAAAGTATTAATTAAAGTGAAGAAAAATCAAATAAAGAACCTACTTTTGTGAAGCACTGTAGCTCAAAAATAATAGAAAAAAATCAACTGTCATGAAGCTGGGGACAGGTAAAACTTCTATAACATAGCTAAGCCAACATTGCATCCACCCATTTGTAAAGAAAAGTAAACCCAGAAGGGGAGTGAAGGATTTCTATGCTGAGAATCTACAGTCAGAAATGACAGAGAACAGGGAAAGAAAATCTATTCTATTCAAACGCCAGGACAGAAAACTGAGTCTAAGGACTGTTAGCTGAAACATTATGGACCACAGTCTGATTTTATACATCCAAATACTGCCTTCCATCCATTTAAACTGCCTTACTTACCGCTTATGTCTCTAAGTACCAGCCTGAGTGATGACTTCTCCTCTTACAGAAGGAGGCTTTCTCAACAGGGAAAATGCAAAAAGGCTTCAGCTCCCTCAAGCATTGCTCCAACCACAGGACAGGTCAGGGTAGCAGTGAGCCTCATGAATTACAGATGAGATGCAAGTGTCTGTCTGCCTGGAAAAAAATGACCCAAATTCATTAGATAATTTCTCCTACGCAGGTCACAGGACATGGAGGTGACTGTTCCCAAAGCAGTCTGTTTGCTCCTGAGGAACTGTGCCTTAGAGTTGGGACCCACATTGGAGAGGCTTGTGAAGGACTTTGTCCCATGGGAGGGAGCCCATGTTGGAGTAGGGGCAGACTGTAAGGAATCTTTCTCCTTGACAGGAAAAGAACGGCAGAAAACAATCTGTGACATCTGTACTGTAAAGCTCACTCTCTGGTCCCCCCCCTTGCCATTGGTAGGGAGGACATCTAGATATACAGAACAAGGTGATTCAGGCTTGGGAAGAAAGGAGGGATGGGAGGAAAGTGTTTAATGTCTGTTTTGTGTTTTCTCTTTGCCCTGTTTTGATTTGAATAATTGAATTTTTTTCCCAAGCTGAGCCTGTTTTGCCAGTGACTGTAGCTGGTGAAGAACACTTTCAGAGTACTTGTCTTAACCATCAAGGTTTTAGGTGGATTTCCTCCTTGCCATCCAAAAGTGGGGGAAGGGGAGTGAGCGGCCATGTGGTCCTTTGTTACCGTCAGACTCAAAGCACACCTCACATTGACATACCTATCCCTACATACCTGTCTGTAAGTCCATCACCTTCCTATTGATTTTTAAATAACTCCAGTATAACCTATCTGGAATGGCTTGGGGACTATAGAAAGAAGAAATAAAACATCCTCTCCATACCTCTATATTCTAAGTGTGTTTATCCCATGCAAAGACTTTCTTATACTAGCACACATATGAGATTTTCCCACATTGCCAAGAGCAATGCCACAAGGAAGCACTCTCCCAGAGACAAAAGCAACATAGAAATATGTATATAGACACATATGACACTGGAACCCACACACATTTGTAAGAATTGTTACTTGCCAACACTAACTAACATAAACTCTGTTTTGGGCAGACATAGCTATGTTGCTCTTGAAGACACTCAGAACAGTCTGGAGAGCTCTACAAGAACTCTGTTGGTCAATTCAGACATGACCACAGACATGCAGTATAAGGCCCATCAAAATCTTACAGTCAGGATGTAGTCAAAAGCCCAGAGGAAGGGTGAAGGGTGAGTATGTGTCCAACATGGAATGCAGGTCTGATTTTTCAAATTCAATTTTCTGGCCTTGACCCAGCACTAGGATTTTGAATGTCAGTGATAGAAATCTGTTTTAGCCCATTTTACTTCTGGGCTAAAGTACTGTGTTGACTGCTGCTTTAAGAATTACCACCAAAGAAATCAAGAAAAGGTAATTTTTAATATAGATTTATTAAAGTGTGACTTAGAATTCAATGGCAAGGTTCGGTCTATTACTTGTGTGGAGGGGACATGTAGCAAGTGGAAATTCAGTGACCTACACAGGAGTCAAAGGAAATTATTTATACAGGGATAGAGAAGACTGAGCTGAGAATGGGCTGGAGTGATTTGGATAGGGATCAGGAAAAATCATGTGGAAGGCCCTTCCATTGAGTCACAAGATTCAGAGTGGACACCCTTGCTTTCTAAACTTCTCAGAGAGGAGTCTGATTGTGTCTAAATCCACTCCCTACTCCCAGACTTGGTCAGCGATTTACAGCTAAGTAGAGATTTCACTGTAGTGCTTAACACATAATTTTCTCTCTGGTGTGATTTGAAAATATCAGTAAATTATGATTGATTAACTCTACTATAATGTGTCACAAAATTAAATTATGTAATTTCCTAATAACATAATCAAGAAGCTGTTAAAATCAAGGCAGAAGTTCAAGTAAAAAACTAACAAACTTTCTGAACTAAATTGTGCAAAACCACAATACGCATTGATACAGAGGCTAATCTATTAAGATGTTAAATTTTGGTACCTAATTTCACAAAAGGTGTGTAATCCCTTTCTGTAGCCCTTTCTATTTCACCACCACTACCCACTTTTTAAAATACAAGTTAACAGGTAAGGAACTGAAGCACAGAGAGTGAATGATTTGTCCCCCATTTAGGAGCAGAAATGACAAAGGTGAGAAGGAAGTTAGGTCTCCAGCGTACCTGCTGGCCATGAAACTTCACCACCCTGTCCAAAATTTAAGTCAGGCCTAATTTCACAGTCTTAAAGCCTCTTGATTTCCCTCTAATCTCTTCATTGTGGAGTCAGGGGTTTTGTCCAAATTACCATTTTGATTCTGGAGTGCTGAAATATCTGTCCTGTGGATGTGGATGACAAGTAGCTGAAATAGCTTGATATACAAGTGCATACTGAAACCAAAAATTGTGACATTTCACTGGTGATTAAAATGTCTTTGTTGCTTTATTTGGTGGGACCTGCTGGCCCCTGGGGAGACTAAAGCTCCTTGCATGATTCTCTTCTATGAGAGATAGTGAGATATGAAAAAATAGTAATAATGACATGGAAGTGGAATTTGAATCCAGCCAGACATAATAAAATGAAAGACACACTTTATCAGTACTATAATATATTTATAAAGAAAGTATCAGGCTCTTTAGCTCTGGGTTTCCTCAAGACAGCTTTCCTGGAAAATCTGCCACTGTGAAACATGTTCTTGGTCCTCAGTAGGAGGACCTTGACAAAATCCCACTATCTGCACTATTTTGTACGTCACCCCAGACCTCCTGTTCCTACTAGTAAGGAATGCCTTTTTTAAAGGGAGATTAAAGTGCTGTGCCTGGTGGAGTATCTTCCAACCCACCCTTTCTGCCAGGCAGCTCTGCTGATCGTGGGTACAAACACAGTGCTGCAGGACAGTCAGGTTGCATGGCTATGAGTGCTGTCTCACTCTGATGTGGCTCTGCACCAAAGCGAAGGTGCAAGAGGGCAGCAGCAATGCTGTAAGACCCAGAAGGAACACTCCAGAGAGGTGGGAAGGAGCAGGAAAAGCTGGGTGGGTTATCAAGTCATACTCTGTGTCTTGACCTCTCTTCCAGCCCAAAGTGGACTGCACTAGACATCTGAGAGAACAGAAACGCAGATTTGAGTCAGGATAGAGACAAGGAAGCATCTTGCTGAAACCATAGGGGCTGAAAGGACAGTGGCCTGGGATAGATAGAGTGAGAGGCAGGTGAGGCACTGGGTTGGGGGGAAAGGTCAAAGACCCTGAGTCTCAGGTAGCATAGAATGGGAACTGCTGTGCTCAGTGCTGTGCTTACTCTGGATTTGCAGATAAGCTCCCACCAGATCAGCATGCACCATGAAGAACACCTGCAGTTTGCCTGGGACTCTGCCTTGCTGTTTCCAGTGGATTAGCCACAACCAGCAGCCAGATGCCCACCCAACCACTCTCTCAGTCCCTTGTCAACAGGATAAGGAGAGAAAATAGGATGAAAGAGATCATGGGTAAAGTGTCACACTTTAAAAGTATGTATAATATTGTCCACAGGACTGCAGACTCACAGACACAAAGTTCTGTCTCCATGATTTCAGCAGTCTGGACAGGTGCTCAAAACCAATGCTAGCCAGGTGTCATCTTGAGCCATATCATAACTGTTTGCTCTCCTCTCCTGAAGAGGTTCATGGTATCCAACTCCATTTCTGCATCAGCATAGGCACTAAACTTGACTTGAGTAAAGTTAATGAAGATTTACATCAGCACTAGCAGTGTTTGAATCAAGTAGTATTTGCAGAACAAGGGCGAAAGCAATATTCAGAGGAACTGATAAGTTCCTCCTAGAAAGTGATAAAGTTACTTTGAAATTCTGTTCTTTTGACAGATTTCTCACACCTAATATTTTATTACCATATATTATTTCTTTTTCCATTTTATAGGAACTTTAATACTTGAATTCTGGCTATAAGTTTCAAACAGAATATTTTGAGCTTGTAGGCTCCTAGAAGCTGAAGACTGACATCAGTGTTGAAAGATGGTAAATATTGCATAAATGAAATACTACAGAAAGGTTTCACAAAAATTAATGTATCTCTCAATCAACTTTCAGTGGGAGAGAATAAAATAGAGTGTAAAATCTTTTAACAAAAATTAATTTGCAGGGATTTTTTTGTCTGGAAATACATGGTGAAAATCAATTATCTCTGCAGAAAAATACAAGATTCACGTTTTTATCTATCAAGTAATATCTTATTACAGCAAAGAAACAATTAAAAATAGGGCAGCAGCTATAAAACAGTATTTTATTAGTTTTGTAGAAAAGAAATGCAATGAACAGCAGTAATGCAGAACATCTCAGTCTTTACCCAGTCTGTTTTCCTGTCACAGAGTAGAGAGATTCAATTCCTAGTGGAGGATATAACTATTTACCTGCTTAGTCCTACTCTTTTTTTTGGATAAATGTCCACTGGCACCACTCTATCTGCGAAAGGTGGAATTTGTAACAAATGGCTATAAAATGTTTTGCAGATTAAAGAAAAAAAACAACAACAAAACACTTTCTTAACAGAAGTGTATTATTAAACTGTTTATCTAGGTTACACTATCGATTTTATGGGTGAGACTGGGAATGGTCATTCATAACCTATACATGGGATAAGGAAGTATAAGAGCTCTTTTTTTGGGCCATTCAGACTTTAACTGTCAGTGACATGGCAATCAATGAAACCTTTTGCAAATCATCTCTGAGGGATAGATAGCCTTCCTGAGAGAAAACCAAAAGAACAAATAATTCAAGTTACAATTTGAAATATTCCAGCTCCCAATAATTTGGCAAACTTCCACTGGTATTTCTGTTGGAAACTGGTAAACTACTGGAGATAGGTGGTTGAGCCAATATTTTGGACTTTTTTTTCCTCTTTAAGAAAACACACACTCACTCAGAGTTTAGTTTCAGTCCAGATATTTCAGTATCTCCTTGTCTTGCTTGTCTTATTTTCAAGGGTTGGCATCCAGGGGCTGTCATGGTGATTCTCAATAAATTTGACAGGTGGTCAGGTCATTTTTCAGAATTAAATGACATTCAACTTTCACATTTTTCCTTTTCATCATAGATAAACTAATGCTGAAGCTTTCCTTTCATATATGGTAAAAGAATTTTCATGTCAAGCTCACCACTCTTCCCTTTTAAGTGAATTGCAATGTGACTGGGACATACCACAATATGCAGCATTACCCATGCCAGAAAAAAATACTTGGGCTGTCAAGAATGTTATGTATACACTATTTAAAAAAAAAAAAAAAAAAATCAGATGTTTTCTGCATGAACTTTGGATCAAACATCCAGCCTATGTGCATAGAGGGGTGCTTGCTGAAGTTACGAACTTGGTCTTTTTCTAACATACCCATGCAGACATTTATAAGCAGATTGATGAACTGCTTTGTTAGGCCAAAAATCATCCAAATGAATGGCTGTTAGTCACATATGCAAACAGAACCACTAGGCCTTTTTAAACTAGGTCTGCTACTGATGATCAAGACTGCTTATAGACTTGAACCATACCATAAAGCTTGATGCGCTAGTAGCAGCATTATAAGTATTCAGTTTAGGCTGACGTGGTCACATTTCCATACTAATACAACACTTTCCAAGAAACAATGAGCAATACATTTATTTATCATCTTAAGAAGTTACAAAAAGTAACTTGGATAAGTATTTACTGCAACTCACATAGCATATTTGTACAGGGAATACTTGGGAACCCTCCAAATGCTACCTTGAAAACCAGTTATGATCCTTGCCGTGTGGTCTGCCATTTATAATGAGAAAACATGTGTTATGTGTTGTGTAATTAGCACGCATTTGTAATGCTGTAATGCTGTACTTTTATTTTTGTGTAATTTTTATGCTAATGCTGAAGGCAGAGAGAACAAACTCCTTGCTGCTCACTTTCTCCCCATGACTGAAGTCTTTACTCCAGTGCAGCAGGGAAGGGGGACAGCAACAAGGGAGGGGGGTTTCTGGGTCTTCTTCTGCATGAAGGAGAGATGTCCACTGGGCATAGCGGAGCCTTGACCTTCTAAGACACAACCACATTGCTGCTTGACAGTCAGGGCAGTACAGAGACACTGGGCATCTTGACAAGACATTTATAAATAAATCAGTTCATTGCACTTGGGGGGGTGGTGGTTTGAGTCATTTCAAAGAAGGAAGAATATTTCTGGTTTTCAACCTTCATCTATTTCTAAAACAAGAACATAACATATTACAAGACTATGCAAATGCCACTTTTTTTTTTGAATGGTAATTATAATGTCTGTAATTCATACCATTATTTGCACTGTGTGACATTATGTTAAATTCTTTTTCAATTAATTTATTGTTTGCTACTGGTCTCTAGTACCCTTCAGACACTCTTGAAAAAAATTAACTGGAGCTCTATTAAATTTTTTAAACTAATAAAACCCCTGAAATATAAGCAGATGACCAGCTGCATTATTTTTAACAGGAACAAGCTTGGAGCTTTAGGGGTGGTTTATTTTTAACATTACTAGAAGAAACTGAAACAAAACTATCGGTTAACAAGCTTTTTAAAACTCTCAAAAGAAATAAATATATTATTTTATACACAGACATGGTTTTGAAAGACTTTTGTCTGATTACTGTGTTAAATTATGGAAAACTAATAGAATCACAGAAATGTGCTGGTTAATCTTTCTGCTGATGTTTTTTAAAATCTTTAACACCTCAAGTCTTACATCATCAAGTTCCTGAAGAGAGCTGTATTAATGGGGATAAGTTGGAGTATGAGATGGGAACAAACTGACTGTTCCTGTTGGAATATCCATCAAGGAAGGAGGGCGGAAGTAAAAAATAAAAGATTGTCCTATTTTGGATTAAATTGATAGAATCATTTTGAAATGAAATGTTTTAAAATTGAAATTACAGTACCCAGATTCCTTGTTAATATGCATTTCTCAAAAATCAGTAATCAGAAATGGTTTCTTATAGTAGCAAACCTTTGCAAACAGCTCTGTGAAAATTCAGTTATTGAAATGAAAAGTCAGAAATTCCAAATAATTAATAATGCAGCAGCTAGCTTTTTCCTGGCATTTTTTCTTCATCTGTGTTCAGCTGCTGCTGTAAACCATTCTGCTCTGAATGGCAGAAGTTCAAAGATATTATCAACATATATTAAATTACAACATTTCTGTTGCACAGTATGTTAGCTGTACTCATTCAGTCACCTCTGCCCTCTGCTCCCATTTTAGGTTGTATCTGTAAAACATACAGCTTGAAAATAATATTTAATAACAGATTTAGTAACAGTTAAATTTCAAAAGTAAGATTTTAATGCAAATCTGAATATTTTAGATCAGCATATTAAAGAGGATGTGAACACTTTTCACTATGGTAGAATAGTAAAAAAATAGTAAATAGTAAAAAAAAATAGTAAAAAAAAATAGTGAAAGAAGTAAAATAATTCTAAAGACCATGATGGATTTGCCCTTATTTTCCTGAAAGAAAATGAAACTATGCTTTATGTAACTAAAATATCCATATGAATGTTTATGTATACTCATAAAGCCAACACCTTCCTTGTTTACTGTTTACATACAATGTTAACTATATATATGTAAAAGACAAAGTCAGTAGTTAAATGTTGTATTTACTTTTGCTTTACAAGAAAACCTGGAAGAAACTGGCATAATCTTAACGGAGCATATCAACAGTGCCAAACATCATCGGATTGTGACTAATGCTCCATTTTACATCTAAAATATCACCATCTTTATTTGTTTTGGGCTATACGAGGTTAGGTTTCTGAGTGGGCGTTTTGGAGCCAGTCTGCTTCACAGCAGTTTGAGAGCTCTCTTTTCTCCACAAATCGTCTCCTGCTGCCTCCTTCCCATCTTCTCAGCACCTTCACCTCTCATGAATGAGACTCCATGAGTCATTTAGCATCCTTCTTCAAGAAGGCTCCGACGCTATAGCCCTACACGTGTGATACGAGATACCTCCTCCAGACACTCTCTACATAAACAGTCTCATGAGCTCATCTCCCACTTCTGAGAATCTGAGAAAATTACTCATATCTTTTTTTACCTCTCATTTTTATCTCACTGTCCCCTCATGTGCTTCTTCCTCTTCCTGCTCTTTTTACTGACAGTGAAATCAGCGGGTGACGCTCAGGAGTCAAATTCTGTCCAAGGCTGCAAAATACACACTCCAGGCTTGACGGGTTCGTCTGGACAATAAATCCATTTCTGCAAAAGTGGTAGGAGACCATACATCACAACAACTCCATTGCAGTGGCAGGCACGCAATGAAAATGCAATAATATCAATAAAATATGCACGGAGACTATGATGTTCACTAGTTTTGGGCTGCATCATTGATAAGATGTCAGTGACAAACCACTAGGAGTTGTCACAAAGCTGTGACACATTGAATTTTCTGAAATTGGGTCTCTGGCTTTATTGCTATTAAAAAAAAGAAAACAAACATTTTTCCTCTGCACTGGAGAGCTGTTGGCTAAGGAGTCAAGTAACGCAGAATTTGTGCTGTTTAATTTTAGCACTGCAAACTACCTAAAGCTCCTATAAAATAAGAGCTCACTAGGGGCAAAATTGACAGTGAAGGCATTTTCTGCAGCTAATCTTCCAAGACAAAGTGCTTGTATCTAAAAAGATGAGGGTGAGATGGCAGGAGAAAGTATGCTAATAATATATGAACAAGTTTTCTGTATTGACAAGGGGTTTCTTAATAGAAAACTCTGCAGCAAAAGCTTAATCTGTTTCTGATGTGCAGCATCACCTAAAATTTTAAGGTGTAAGATTTTAAGATGCAACCTTACTTTCTTTCCAAAAGATTTCCAGAATCACCAAAAAGGAACCAGTATGCCTAGGTGATGCAAGATTACTATAAGATTCAAAGTTTATATTTATAACTAACTAGTGAACTCAACGTTCTAGTTGTGAATGGAAAGCAAGCAATTAGCATGTGAAAATTAAAAAGGGAATACAGAAGTGTGTGAAATTTACAACTTTGTGCTCTGCGGTTTTGGCAGAGTTGATTCTTGACTACATTTCAGTGATATTCTGTTTGAAAATATCCTGTTTCTTTATATCCCTGTCTGTAGCATAAGGTTCACTCAGCTCTTAAAAAGTGTAGAGACACGCTGCCATATAGACATCCTTGGGCTATGCCACACAAGCAGAAGAGGACTTAGCAACTCAGGGTATCTCCCTGTTCCTTTATAGGCTTCATTTTATCCAAATATATATATAGGGATTTATTTTTTTTTTAGTGCAGAAGCCTCCAGAAAGTAGTTGAGAATGACTATGTAACTGAGAAAGAAGCTGCCTGAGTTGGGTGGGGCAACTGTTAGACTGGCTCTCATGCATACCAAGGGAGTAAAAAAAATGCCCTAACTTTTACTCTTTTGAGAGAACCGAGGTGGAGGAGACTTAATAATTTGCCCCTGTCAAAAACTGGGGATGAGCCTTCCTCAGTGGGAAGTTCAACCTCTATATCCTGAGTCCAGTCTACTAATATGCACTCAAGTCAGTTTTGCACTGTTGATCCTTTTTAGTAAAATTTTCAAGGGTCAGAATATTATTCCAAGACCAGTGAAGTCTTTACTTGCTGAGCATAAATACATACTCATTAGTCTATTGTTGGAAACACGTCTGCCACCAGATCTGAAACTCTGGAGAGGCAGAAAGAACCAACCATACTCCCAACTAACTAACAGTGTAAGATCAGTACCAGGGTCAAGACAGAAAAGCAGACATCTCTTTTAGAGAAAAAAAAAAAAAGACTAGGCATTAAACTGGTCCTTGGTTTTCAACACAGTCCTTTTTCTGCTAAGTTCTCTATGCCCTATTAATGAGACACACTGGGTAAGCTTGAAAGAATTAGAGGAATACTGACAGCAGTATTCTCAAATAAATTTTTTTCAAAGGAAGCTCATAAAATATGTGGCCCAGCTGTTCTTTACTTTCTAATCAGGCTTTCTCATATAATGAAAGTTCATCCAGAATGACATTTCCTCATTCATGTAATGGTTCTGGCAAGAAAATAGAAAAGACAAATAATAGGAAAAGAAGATCAGCTTAATCCATTTCAGATTAACTGTGCAGGTGAACTCAGGAGGAAATAATATTGAACGGAAATCTGTGAAATATTTGTCGCTTCAAAAAAAAGCTTTTAAAAAGTAAATATTTGTTGGATGTATCCCTGTATTATTGATGCTGCTAATTAGCTAATGAAATACTTTGATTGCACAGAGTATTTTATTAGCTACAGCTGGCCCTTCTCTGCTTAAAATATAAATAACTGTACCACTGTCCCATTCACAACAGGGATTACATCTCGCGTGCCCTATGTTATATATTTCATAACACTGCAGCACTTTCCTCTGCAAGCATCTGAAGAGGCCTGCCAGCTTGCTGACCAGACTGGTTGTCTCAGTACAAATGGGTTTGCAGAGCTTGCCAAATTTAGTCATTTGTACAAGCATCACCTCGCTGATAGCTACAGTGATATTGAGGGCAATTAGAACGATGTTGTTAATGGTAATCAAGGACTGACATCACCTCCTGCTCAGCCCATGTTATTCAGTATAAAAAGAAACTCAATTAGTTCTGCTTCCAGAGTTTGGATTCACATTAAGTTGTGGAAGGTGCAGTTAATTGGGACTTCTCATTTTGGTAGGTTATTTAAAAAGAGGCATTTGAGTAGTTGTTTTCACTGTTAATAAGAGCACATTTTACTCTCAAGGTCAGAAGCGTGACATATGTTCTCTTTCATGTTACAAAAATAACGATGTCTTGGGTCATCTGAGATAAACAGGGATGAGGGGAGAAAAAAGAAGGAAGACAGAGAGACAGCTACACACCTGCTCTTGACATATGATTGTCTTTTTCCGTGCAGCCATGACTAAGATGCCAGGCTGCTAAATACCTTGAAAAATAAAAACACATACTAAAAAGAAATATTTATTGTTTTGGATTGTGAAACAAAAGCCTTGTAGATCAAGCATTTAAAGTAACTGTTTTGATATTCAGGCAGTACCAGGCAATGAGACAGCTTGTCAGTGTTTCCTTTCTAAAAACTCATTTATTTTAAAAACATCAAATTTCTCAGTCAGTGCTTCCTTTATAAACACTCGTTTCTTAAAAAGCCTTCACATTTCTTGTCAGTTAAAAGGGAAAGTGTTTAAATCAGATTGTCTATTTTTGAAATGACGATCAGCAAAAATCAAAACAAAACAAGATGTCTCAGCTATTTCCAAGTTTTATTTATACTTCTAAGAAAGAAATCATTTTAACTTCTAAAGGGAAATCCAGGAAAGCCCATATCATGAATCATTTCATTTGAAGTCTGATACTGCTAATGAGGCTATTTTGTTGGCTGACAGAATGGACAATGAAGATGCATTAATTTTAAGAGTTAGGAAGACATCAGCAGTGTCATTTCCCATTGCTTTCTGGTTAGCACATTGAGGAACACGGCCTCAAGTAATTTTTTTCTTCCTTCATGGAGCACTCAGTTTGCAGTGGTATTTGCACACCCACAGAGAAAGTACTCTGTAGAGTGGTGTCTGATTGTACCATGCTTAAGGATGGTAACTATGCTGATGAGGAATCCACATGATTGCTGCTGTACTGCAACCCAGCGCCCTCTGAGCAAATTGTTTGAGTGCCCAACCTATATCAAAATGTTTTCAGCAATGACTCACATGTCCATTTAGAAATACAATATCTGCTCTTTCATTCATTGACACTGTGTTTCAGAGCAACACTGATGTAGGCAGTAGGGTTACTCAACTATGAGAAGGAAATGAGGCCAGTGGTGTTTCAGAATGGAAGCAGAGTCAGACACAAAAGGCTGCTCAAGAAAATTTTTTTAGAAGGTTGCGTATATACTGGCTATCAAGTGACTCCCTCCGTTGAGGCACCAGTTGAGCTGCCTGTTTTACCATAGGTCAGATCTGTCTCTAAAGGCCAGTTCTGACAAGCTGGCTGCTAATGCCAAGTCAAGAAATGGAAATCAGTGGGGCTTTCTCTACTTCTTGTTGAATGGTGACCTTTCTGAAGCCTAGTACGACATACAGTGTATTGATGCTTGGGTATGGCTTGCTATGACTGTATGCTGCCTGTTAGTAAAAACTTTGTAAACTAACTGGTTTGCTTGCATGAAATAGTGGAATCCATTAAAGCAACAACAACAAAAAAAACCCCACTAGACAAACAAACAGGAACAGCGTGGCCAGCAGGTCCAAGGAAGTGATTCTGCCCCTGTACTCAGTGCTGGTGAGGCCGCACCTCGAGTCCTGTGTCCAGTTCTGGGCCCCTCAGTTCAGGAAGGATATCGAGGTCCTGGAACAGGTCCAAAGGAGGGCAACTAGGCTGGTGAAGGGACTCGAGCACAGATCCTATGAGGAGAGGCTGAGGGAGCTGGGGTTGTTCAGCCCGGAGAAGAGGAGGCTCAGAGGAGACCTCATCACTCTCTACAACTCCCTGAAAGGAGGTTGTAGCCAGGTGGGGGTTGGTCTCTTTTCCCAGGCAACTCTCAGCAAGACAAGAGGGCACAAGAGGTCTCAAATTGTGCCGGGGGAGGTTTAGATTGGACATTAGAAAGAATTTCTTTACTGAGAGGGTGATCAAGCATTGGAATTGGCTGCCCTGGGAAGTAGTGGATTCTCTATCCCTGGAGATATTTAAAAAGAGACTGGATGTGGCACTCAGTGCCATGGTCTGGTAACTGCAGCGGTAGTGGATCAAGGGTTGGACTTGATGATCTCTGAGGTCCCTTCCAACCCAGCCAATTCTATGATTCTAAACAGAAAAAAACCCAACAAAAAAACCCCAACCCACCAATATAGGTGCTGGCAGACAAAAAAGAAAGGATAAAACTAGATTGTGTTTCAATTTTATCATAATCTTCCAATTAAATGTTTGATAAACAACAAGATGCTTCAGGTGTATGCTTTTACGAAAACCATCACTCCCGTAGCTTCCATCAGTCCTGTTTGCCTATGGTAAACTAAGAACTGTGACTCCTAGAGTATGAGCTAGAAAAAAAAGAAAATAAAACTTGCAACATGCAAGCCAAAAAAGCACTTCTAAGCAACCAAAACAAAAAAGCCCAGACATCTAAAATTCAAAAGAGGACTTACAGCATATTTTCAGGTGAACTAAAGAACTGAATTTGAGACTATGGCACTTTGATAAATATTTCCTAAAATCTGACTTCAGTCATTTAGCAACCAGGTCTTGTTAATTCCTTCAGGTGATGCCCTCAGCACCACCCAGAACTGGAAAATGAGTTAACATTTTTTATCCTGTTAATTCTTCACCAAATCATGATGAAGTGATTTTTATTTTTTTCCTTTGAAATATCTGCATTCTGGTCCTTATTCTGAGTCCCAGGAATTAATGTGATGCAGTGGCTCCTGGAGCATCCCTGCGGACTTACAGTTACTGTAGGAGTCCCAGGAGAGTTAGTAAAATGAGTTTCATGCTGTCTAATTCCCCACTTAAACTGAATTTTATCCACCATACATTAATCTATATATTTAAAGCCACAAAAACCAAGAAGAATCTAAGGGAATGGCCTAACAGCATGGATCTAAAAGTGGGTCAAGGAAAGTCTCTAGACTAGTAGGTAAAGATGAGGCACTTCAATCATTATTTATTGTTCTCTAAGCCTTATTTCAGCCTCCTATTATTAAAGCATTTCATAGATGACATTTTAATAAATACAGTGGTATTATAATTACATATAGCCTAAATCTGTGAAATATTAGAATTTCTAGTTTGAGCTACTCTGAGTTATTGAGAAATTAATTGGAAGGAAGGGAAGGAGATACGTAATTTTTTCTAATAATCTGTATCCTTTTATATTCTGTCACGTGGCAATATTGTGCTGAGCAAACATTTGAAAATAGTTTGGCTATCTACAAGTGGAAGTGCATTTATGTGCAAGTTGTAAACCTCATCAGCCCAAAGGCAATTAAATCAAGAGTACTGCTGGGAAACAGGGCAATATTACATCCTGAACGGGACTGGCTTGTACACAGACACACTGCAGGTACCTGCAGGGTGATCCCACTCTTTCTGATTTTGGACTATTTTCAGTGTCATACACTGTGGTGTCCAAAGTCTTATTTCTTCCTGTTCATGTATTTTGAAAAGAAAAATAGTATCATTTTATGGTGAGACAGCAGCACAGCTAGTGGCAGAGGAAGGAGGCACTGCAAAGAGCAAACCAACAAGAAAAAACGGAACCCCTTCAGTGCTGTTTCCTGAAGCTTCACTGGTGTTACCTATTTCTGCCAAGCAGAACTTTTAACTCCAGAGAAAACCCCACACAACTGCCACTGTATTTCTTCCATCACTGGTACAGGTGCTTGACCTTGTTCAGTGATGGGACAGCACAAAACAGAACTCAGCAAAGGTCTTTCCATCTGAGGATTCACATCTACTGCTAACCAGATATCCACTGGGTCTCACAGAGCTATAATTCCAATATCCTCATGTCCTGCATTAGCATTGTTGTGGTTCAGTCAAATCCTAAAACAGGATGACTCCTCCTAGGAAGGATGCCAAAGACAGGGGTTCATTGTAGCTTATACAAAGGTTTGTACCACCAATGGATGAAAAGTTGTGTACATCATTCCCAAAATAAAACATTAGTTTTAGAACTGGTTTTGTTGACCTATAGACATAAAGAAATTTCAAATAGAAATTAAACAGGTATTTTCTTAAGGAATATTTTTACACCAGGTATCACAATCAAATCTGGGAGAAAACATATACATTGCAATTCTGAAATATCCACCAGACAGAAAATCTTCATTAAGCACCAAATCACTGTAAAATTAACATATAGTGAGGAAATATTTTCGTATCTGCAGCAAGCAGTCTTTACAGTTGTGGAATTCAGAATTTTTCCCTGATTTACACAAAAATACAACTTACTGAGTTTAACTTTTAAAAGAAAACACAGAAAATAAATACCTGTGATTTTTTTTCCATTTTTTTTCTTGTTTTTTCCTAAGAAATTATAAAGTCAAAGAATAATTAAAGCACAGACCAGAACAAAAATAACCTCATAGTAAACAAGTGTGCTTGAGTAATATAAATGATAATTTATTTTACAAGCTGACATTAAAAGAGCTTGGCTTGTTCAGCTTCTGAAAACAATAGTTAAGAAGGGATATGACTGTTCCCTATAAATATATCTGCATATGTAAACATGAAGGCAGAGAAAAATTACTTAAGCAAGCAGTAAAATATTGGCACAAGAACAAATGAGTATAAACGAGCCATGAATTAATTATAGTTAGAAATTAGGATAAGTACCTGGAAGTAGAAGAACTTTCTTCCAGCTTTCAGGCTGATTTGTAAAAATCAGAGCTGCCCAGTTCCTCTGTATTCAGCCTGAAAAGGAATATGCTGGTCTTATACCTCTTACCAAAGTGCACGTGTGGGAATGCACAAATATGTGTACATCCAATGTGTATCCCATCAGTTATACATCATAACATGTCCTATAACATTTACTATAGAGTTCTAAAGATTTACTTCATTCTGCACGTGAAAAGAAAAAAAAAAAAAAAAAAAAAAAAGTGAATATCCTTATGTCATCTCTTTTTATATAATTTATTTTAGATTCTCCATAGGAATAATTTTTGATTCTCTGAAGCCAGACTTTTATTAAACTTCCCAAAGTGGAAGAGGATGAACAAGGAGCCTGCCCCTGAACTCCCACAGCATAAAGATATAACTCTGTCCACACAGTTCCCCAGAAGTGAGAGCACTCCTTTCCCCGAGGAGGAAAACATGCTCCAACTCAAAAAATAAAACAGTAAAACTTTTATCATGGCACACCCAAGAACTTTTCAAAACATTGTGCTTCCCTACAGTGTTGCAAGCCCTCCTTTCCCCTACCATGAAGAATATTTGAGCTTTCTTTAACGGATAGAGAAATTGGAGTATTTTTAAACAAATATTTCTTAAACTTGAACCTTTATTCCCTACCAATTTGTTATATGTCTGTAAATACATTTTTTACATGAATGGGTTAATTGTATATTTCAAATTATTCACAAACATGTCCAATAAATAATTTTACTTCTGCAGACGGTTTTTAAAATGGATATTTATCTAGAATTGAAAATTCATGCTATGCACCTAATTAGCCCCCACAGAGAGAGCTTAACAGGCCTGAAGGGTGCCCAGGGCCTGTGCTAGCTCTCAGCACAGGGGTGCATTTCCCCTAACTGAATTAACATTTCTAAATTTCTTGGACCATTTTATCTGGAAATCAAATAATTCCCCCCCTCTTCCACTCCTGGCTTCCTACTTGGATCTCAGTACAATATTTGTTTGTTTTGATGAAGTCTCTCCTTGAATAATGAAACACTCATGCTCCCTCACTAATTTACAGAATACTTAAAACTGTATCTTGAATTCACTTCAGAACAAAGTTAGCCAGCAGAAAAGATGATAAAAAAAAAAAAAAAAGTCTTCCTCTCAGATTTCTTTTTAGGTTTCTTTTCCAATGTTCATCTTTGAATTTCCTTCAGTGAATTTTCTCCATATTTACTACTTAGTTTTTTACAAACTTGATTTCTGCAAGCACTGTATGCTCTTTTTAACTGTACAACATACAGACCTTTTCAAATGCAAGAAGATTCGGCCAGCATTTAATATTGCTATTCTAACAACAGTTCTGCTTATGAATAATAAAATGAGATTACACTGAAAATATAGGATATCTAATTTATAAAGCATGAAGTAAATTTGTTCAATTCCATAACCCCATAACAACTGGCCCAAAACCTTCAGATAAATATTCTCTTTTTTGTCTGCTAGGGGATAATATACATCATATGACAACGATTTTTGACATATCTCTCACTCATAATTTTTATAAATATTACAAAATTCATTTGTCTACATCTTTTTCTTTTCAAGAAAATCTAAAATTTTCAAAGCCCTGCTAAAACAATTTTGAAGAGTCCTGGATGATTTTTGAGTGGAAAGCTCTGAGAGCTGTCAGATCTTCTGAATGTGTTTTATTTCCAGTGTGCTAGTACTGTGAATATTTGGATGACAGTACTGGACAGATCTCCACTGCACTGGACTTCAGACAAGCCTTGAAACTACTGACTGATATTTAGAAGTATTTGTTCTCAGTTGTGCTTACAAAGATGAACTGCTAGTGTTCAGAAAAAACACAAGTTCTGTTAAACTAATAGTCATGGGTGCATCTAACTAATCTAACAAAAGCTATTAAAATGATATTTAAAAGTATCAAAACACATTTCTATCAAATCCAAATTCTGCCTTAGTAAGAGGGATAGGGACACAGAGAAGCTGTAGGTCTACCTAGATTTAGGAACATCTTTTCAGCAAAGCATATTTATTGATATTCCTAGAAGTGCTGGGCTGCTTGTGGAAACATTATTTTCAATGACAGAATTGCTGACTAGGAAATCTCATGTATTCCTGCCTAGCATTAAATATCCACTTTTCAGTGGTGGCACTTCAAAGAATGAGTTGCAACTTAGAAGCTTAGATCCTCAGAATGATGTAATTAAAGAGAAAGGGCACGGCAGGGTAGAAATCATCAAGTTTTTGCCTCGTTATATTTCTGAAGCTGATGAAAACTGAAATTTGTTACTTAGTTAAACCTGGCAGATTAATGACCTATCAAATTAGAGATGCTGTGTACTGCATCAAAGTCAAACCAACTTATTCAGATTCCTTAGCTATTACATCTAATCTTTAACTGAGCAAACCACTTCACTGGTAAAAAGCATTCCCCAGTCAACCACACTGAGATGCTAACAAATATTATCATCCCAGCCGTGGACTTCATTGAGCTGAAGTCATGCAGGACAGTTATGAGAGCCTTATGGGTGGATGAGTTGTTTCAGTGTAAATATGTTCTCTCTATAAACATGTTCCATAAATATACACCATTCTCAGTCTAATCTCCTAAAACAAACTGAAATTTCCATCAATAGCTACTCAGAACACAAGAATATGGACCATTAACCCCCAGGAATACCTTGGTTTAAAATGCAGTTCCAGAATACAGCATCATGAAGTATCAGAGAAAGCTGTAAAACACAGTTCTACAGGTGAAGCTCTCTTCTGCTTAGTACAAGTGTCCTGGGTTTAATGTAGAAAGATTTTAAACCAGCTTGGTGTGGTTTGATCTGTATTTGATCTGAATTCAAGTGTCTACGTTATAAAAACCAAACCAAACCGTGATGTTCTGTTGTTCTAAGACTGACATA
Organism: Heliangelus exortis; assembly: GCF_036169615.1. NCBI lineage: Eukaryota > Metazoa > Chordata > Aves > Apodiformes > Trochilidae > Heliangelus > Heliangelus exortis. Next base: position 28,558,250 of record NC_092424.1, on the reverse strand, counting down.
ATATGTTGGCAAAAACTGAGCAAGTAAATAACTTGGTACACTTATTCAAAATACATTGTTACCTTTCCTAGTTCAGTGTTTTAAAAGATGCATGAGAAAGATTTAAAATAACATTAGATCTTACTAAACTGTTGTAGGTTATTTGTAGATGTAACTGAAAAAGAAATGTTACTATTTAACATATGTATTTATGTAAACAAATACATTTATATTTGGATACTAAGAGCTCTCTATTGGAACATAAAAGACCTTTGAAGCAGACATTTCACTGGTTCCAAATGTATTTGATTTTATATTGATTTGATTTTCTAGGCAATGCGTTTGATTCACTGGTTTTTGCATTTGATTTAGCAGATGGTAATTTTGATTCTGTATATGAGGCACATGGCATAGTAGGTGAAATGGCTTATAAATAGGGAACCCAATGAAAGAGTAAATATATTTATCTCACAGTTGACTTTCTATTTAAAAATTCTTGTTCAAGGGGGAAAAAAAGGGCTTTAACATGACCTGTTATTTTTACCACTTAGCTGAAAGCAAAATTACAAGACAGAAAATGAGCTCAATCCTGGCCCAAACCAGAACATAGACCAAGTCATGAGAAGCCAGTTTCTCCAAGACAACACAGTGGGAAACTGTCAAATGCTGTACTAATGTCTATATAGACAAGACCTGCAGCTTTTCTCTCATCCATTATGCAGGCCATCTTGTCGTAGAAGGAGATTAGGCTATTCAAGCAGGGCCTGCCTTTTATAAACCAAATCTGACTTGGTCTGACTGCTTTGTTGTTCTGCATGTGCTATGTGATGGCACTCAGGAGATCATCTCCACATAATCTTCCCCGGCGTTGAGGTCAGACTAACAGGCCTGCAGTTGCCTGGATTTTCTTTCCAGCCCTTCTTGAAGATGCACATCACATTTGCTAATCTCCTCTCTACTGGGACCTACCTGGTTAGCTAAGACTGCTGGTAAATGATGGAAAGTGGCTTGTTGAGTACTTCTGCCAAATTCTGCAGTAGATACCATCTGACCTCACAGACTTGTGTGTCTAAGTGACGGAGGAGGTCACTAACCATTTCTCTTTGGATTATGGATTCTGCTACCTGTCTTCCATCTCAGGGGGCTGGATACCTGGAAAACAACTGGTCTTTATACTAAAGACTAAGCCAAAGAAAGCATTAAGTACCATAGCCTTTTCCTCATCCTTTGTCACTATGTTTTCCACTGTATCCAATAAAGGCTGAGCATTACGAGTCTTTTATGGCAGTTGCCAGGTTAAGTTCTAGATGGGCTTTGGCTCTTTTCTAATTCCTGCATAGTCTAATGACATCTTAGTTGTCCCCCTGAGTTGCTTGACCCTTCTTCCAAAGCCATAAACTCTCTTTTTTTGTTCCTGAATTCCAGCCATCATCTCTGAGCTCCTCTGTTGGTGTGCAGAAGATATTTTATTACACAACCTAAGAAATATTTTAAATTGATCTATATGTAATGTGAAATGCAGTTATGTTTGACAACACAGATGCAAAGATCCAGTAAAGAATGCTGTACAGGTATATGTCACTTCTTGGTTTTTAACTCCATTAATATCCTAAAAAGTGACTTATCTAAACTGCAACAAATATAAACAGATACTACTTATGCTTACAGATGCTACTTATGCTTACACACACATACTATTTTTGTATCACTGGAAGGCTTTATTGTTGTGTTAGTCTGACATTCACAACAATGGCACTATGCTGTGGATAAATATTTGTGGAATAAATATTTGGGATCACTGCTCTAAGCACACATGGCAGTCAGGTTGACAAGTTTTCATCTTAAACAACGCTCTTCCAAATTTCTGATTAATAAATTTCACATTAGTGTTTGCTCTATCAACTACCCAAAATTTAAACCTGCTATCAAATCAATAGTACCCCCTTCCAGTGTTCATTATTCAACTCTCAAATGCTTTTCCTTCCCCATGTATATTAAGCATTTTGCAGAAGTTCTGTAAAGACCCTTGCATAAAGCAAAGTTTATGCTCCAAGTTTATGTTTGAACTAACTTTCTTTAGAACACAAAGTTCAATTCCTTGGAGTTGCAAGTGACCAATTAACAGTATGGCATGAAAGCAAACAACTTGAGTTCAACTTGGATCACTCGTTACATACAGATTGTATAATCACCTGCACACCTTCGTAAGTAAGTGGTTCCCATCACATACTCCTGTCTACTTTTGTCTATAGGTTGTCACTAGGCTTCATCCCTACTTTAGCTTAAAGAGGACATAATAATTTGACCCTTGTAGAAAAGATTTAATCTAAAATAGATTACATTGTAGTGAAATTAAAGTTGCATATATAAAGGTATATATAACTATATATATATATTTATGTGTTCATAGACAGGTGAAGTACACATACATGTGTGTATATGTATGTGTGTGTGTACATATATATATGAAATCCTAAACCCATGAGCAAAGAGGTTATACCACATCTTTCTGATGATTAATGTCTGTGGCAAATTTGAGGTTGGCACAACAAAATTGTGTGAATATCTTCAGTAAAGAAGCATACTATATTTAGCCTCATTTAACTTAATTAGCTTAAGCAATTTCACCATTATAATAAAGGCTATGAAATCAAATTTAGATGTTTATTTTAGAGAAAATATTTTCCATTTATCATAATTTCTACTTTGCACTTGACCTTTAAATCAAGATGTGTACAATCATTCCTTTTCATACCATGCTTATTCACTGATTGCTTTTGCTCATGGTTTACATGTTGCCCAAGTGCTTAGTAACCAGCATCCAGAGGAATGACTCACTCACACTACACACAGTTTTTATGCTGTTGTAGGAGATTGCTGGATAAAAAAAAAAGTCCAGAAATATTAAAACTTTCTTTAGGAAAAAGAAAATAACACAAAACTCGTTATCGAATTCAGGACAAGTTTTCTGTTGTGCAGCTATCATTAAAATGAATATGTTAAAAAAAATCCCACCAAGAGTACAGAATAAATCTTATATAAACTGTACTTGAGTACAGAGTGTAAAGTAATAAAAAGTTCCAATAAACATTTTGCAAAAGGAAGTAACTAACTGCTTGATATAGCTGATCAGTATTAAATTAGTATCTCCTTACTAGATCAAACCTGAAAAAACAGACTTCTTCTTAAGCAAAGATTTTTTTCCAACTGCCTGAATAAAAGGAAAAAATCATCTTGATGAGGTTGTTTAAAAGTTTGCCCAAAGGAGCCTTTCAAAGACTGGATTGGAAAGAAACATGGTCCACTATAAACAAGGATAGTTACAAAAGAACTGCAAGCAATCCAGTGTTGCTCTTACTTGATATACATGGAGAATATTGATAATAGAAATCCATTATGAGCATCAAAGTGCTGAAAATTAATCTAAATAAAACGAAGACCATTGATCACTGTCAACAACCCTGAAAAGCCATAAAAATAAAAATAAACAAAAAACAACCCAACCAAAAACGCCAGCTTAGCATATCCAGGGAAAAAAATAGAAAAGCATAAAAATAAATCTGCTTGAATTGCCATTTGGGTCAAATAGAACTCAGATAATAGAAGTCAAGTAGAAAAGAACCAGTCTAACCACAAATAGATTTTCAAATAAGAAAGTTAACATGAGAGTTTCCTTCCCCAGACTTATGAATAATGGGGCCTACATTCAGAATATCCATCAGGTAACATATTGTTCAGAAAAGGGATGCAGAATTTGAAGAAGCCATAGTTAATACTGTGTAATAAAGCAGAATTTGAAAATAAGAAGTCTAGAAACAAAGCAATGAAATTTAAAAAATTTTACAAGGGAAAATTGTACAATTTTCCTCTAGAGTAAAATAGAGTATATCAGTTTCCAGCTTCTGGATAGTACAGTTCAGTCATACTGCTTGAAGCTCATAAGTGGAAAATTAATCTATCAGGCACCACAGAGATGCTGAACAGAAGTGGTCATATACAACTTGTATTGATATTGAATTGAGAGAAAGAGGAGAACAGAGAATGTCACCTGAAACTCCAGCTAAAAGGAAGTTATCTGCACTTCAATTTCACTAGAATGGGAAAGCTAATGTGTATTTTGTGTCCTCAGTCTAAGAAAAAAAAAAAGATACATTATTTGGCTAAGATGAAGGAAAATATCTCAGCTAGCTCTCATCATTATTCCTGCTGACTTTTTATTCTTATTTGCACAAAGCTGCATTCATCAAACTTATTAGCCTAAATTACTTATAAAGAGAAATGATGAATCATAAAGTTGTGATAACAGATCTTTAAATTAATGTGAAGCAGATTCATAACATGCCATCTTAAAGGTATCACTTTTTGGTATATTTTTAAAGCTATTCCTATCAAAGACCAGATTTTCCTCACATTTAAAAACTATGAATATATTGGAATAAAATGGTCAATAGAGCCTTAAGAGGTAAGAATATGCCTCCCAGGCTTACACAAGTTATTACTTAAAATGTTGCTTAAAATCTACAGTTTTTAACTTTTCTTCTCCACATTCTGAAAAAGAATTACTGATTTATACGCTAGTAATTTTAAAGATAAGATTAGTATTAAATTGACTTTATTACAGTAATTGGACCTTATCCTTTAGCTTACCAATTCTGTATGATGCACAGATTTGACTTTGCATATCAAGAGATACAATTGATAATACAAATATTTGCTAAAATGCACCAGAGACCTGGCTTTTCTTCCATTCCTCTGCAAAACATGTTGAACAGGTTTCTTAATTATCGCCTCAGGAAAATCTCATTCACTCTTCCTCTTTATTTATTTAGTTAGTTAGTTACTTAGTTCCATACCTTAGAAGAACTGGCTTTTAACTGTTCTCTATTCCATTAGAGTTCCACAAGAAAGTCAAAAACATGTTCTAATTGCAGCAGGGAACTGAGAGCAGCCAAAGGAGTGCCTGTTGATGAGAAGCTCAATACGAGCCAGCAATGAGTTGGCCAAAAATCCAACTGTATTCTGGTCTTCATCAAAAGTAGTGTGGCCAGCAGGTCAAGGGAGATGATTCTTTCCTTCTATTCTGCTCTCATGAGTGACCACTTGGAGTACTATGTCCAGGCCTGAAGTTCCCATCACAGGAAGGGCATGGAGCTGTTGGAGCAAGTCCAGAGGAGGGCCATGAAGATGATCAGAAGGCTGGAGCACCTCTCCTGTGAGGACAGGCTAAGAGATCTGGGCTTGTTCAGCCTGGGAAAGAGAAGGCTCTGAAGAGACCTTATATCAGCTTTACAGTACTTGAAATGGCCTACAGGAAAGCTGGAGAAGGAATTTCTGCAAGTGCATGTAGTGATAGAAAAACGGCTAAGGTTTTCAAATGGAATGAAGGTAGATTTAGATTAGACATTAGGAAGAAATTCTTTACTGTGTGGGTGGTGAGACGCTGGAACAGGTTGTCCAGGGAAGCTGTGGATGCTTGATCCCCAGAAGTGTTCAAGGCCTCATTAGATGGGGCTTTGAGCCACCTGATCTAGTGGAAGGTGTCCCTGCTTACTGCAGGGAGGTTTGGAACTAGACAATCTTTAAGATCCATTCCTACCCATACCATTCTATGTTTTTGATCTGGCACATTTCAGTTCATTTTTTTGACATTTCTCACTCCCAAATTGTTAAAAAATATTCTCCTGAAACACTATTGAAACTAATAACTAATATTCATATGCTTCTGGTAATTACGAAATTATGGGAACTACAGACAGAAATTTTCTAATTTTTGACACTCCCCAAAATGACATTTTTTAAATAAATAATACATAATCCTTATAGCATATGCATCAGCTTGAATGTTGTTAAACGAGAGTGTGGAGTGCAACCGTCTGGTCCCAGTCAGTCTTTTCACCTGGATGGAGCGTGTGCATTGGCCATGAGACTTCATGAACTTCGATTTAGTTATTTTCAAATCCTGATACTCTCTCTATGGCAGATTAAAGAGAAATATACACACTAGACTTGAAAAAGGAAAACCCACCCAAACTGCTGTTTGCTTGTTTGTGATGGGCATTTTTCATACGAACAAATCATTCAAACAAGATCTCATAAATACAGCATCTCACAAGTGACAATGGATGGCTGGAGAATTCCACTTGTTGAATTCTTATTTCATGGCTGCTATGTGAGCTTGCAGCAGGGAAAGTTGATAAGCAGCCAGTTCACAAATCTCTAACATATTTGCCACTCATTTTATGGAACTTGTTGCACCCAAAATACAGTCAGTAAAGACAAATGCAAAAATATATTTACCAGCTCTCCCACAGCTCCACCTAGGCTGTGCCATGGAGGCTACACAGAATTAGCTACTACAGAATTAGCCTTTTCTCCTTGTTGCAATAACAGAATTTTCCAAATCCATGATGACAAAGAACTTGATCACCCTCTGTCATACTTATTCTGAAACCTTCATGAACAGGATCATAGTTTACAGTGTTGATAAGATTGCAAATTGAATGTTCATTTTGACATTGGAAAGTGGTTTTGACTTTTCCATTGAGTTCTATATCTTCCCTTCTCCTTTTTGTGAAGCTTGCTTACTTCTAACTCTGTCACTATTCAGCAAAATCCTTGTATAGAAGGCTAACCTTGATTATTCACTGATTTTGTATAACTATCAGCTGAAAAGCCAGGTCTTGATTCCAGCCTCACTTCTACTTGTTTTATAGCATTACAATGAAATTCTCTTTATTATTTCCATGCTGTGCCAATGAGATCAGAAGAAAGCTCAGAATGCATCATCCTGCACCAGAGTCAATTTATTCCTCTAAACTACTAGGAAACTTACTTTGTCATGAGCCCACATCTATGATATACATGGATGTTTATTTTTCCAAGAACTGGAACCCTGCTCAGCTGTACTAGATGTTTTTTTCTAACACTTGCAGACTCAGTTTTTCTGTACTTGGAGTTTATTACAGATAAAATAACCCCATTTGACCAAATGTTCACTTTCATTGTTATTTCAGGCAGAAATTAAAATTACACTGTTCACATTGGGATGGCTAATGTTTCATCAGTATTTTCATTATAAACTGTTCCAAAAATTCATTCCAAATTGAAACATGATTGGCTTATCACTTCAATAATTGAAAGTGTTTTCTAAAGAAGTTGAAAACTTTTTTTAAACTGGAAAAAGATGAAAAATGAAAGAAAAAAACCAGGAAAAACAAGTAAATTCTCATTGTTGTCTATACATACAGCATAAAGTATTTTCCCTCTTTGAAGTGGGCAGTCATTTCACTGAGAGTGTTCACTCAGTTCACTTTAAGTTTTTACATAGGTGGAATGAGAGGTATCAGAGAAAGCAAATTTGCAAATTAGGAAGAGTACACAGGTGTCATTGCAAAGTAAGGCGAAAGGTGAAATATTTCTCCTTCCCTTTAAGAGCTTGTATGTGACAGAAATTATATTTCAGTCTTACTTTTGAGTTTTTTGGGTGGTGAATCTCTTCCTTGACATGCATCCAGTGTTTGCATTTCAGACAAACATTTTGAGTGATACAGAATATATTAATGCCATCAGCATTTCAGGTTGACTTGATTAGCATGCAATCCAGACAGAAGTGACCTGGTAGACTGTGACCATCATAGCAGGACTTCTGATTTCAGTATTGCTTTCAGGATGCAGACAACTTAAAACTGTTCACCCAGAAGTCTTGGCAGACTCTCAGTTTCATTCAGCCAGGCTTACTGAGGAATTTTCTAGATCAATATAATTGAAGAAAATGTGCACAGAAGGCTCCCTTCTAATTCCAGTCTGCAAGAAAACCACAGTTACTGGCATTTGTTTAAAACATGTTTTAAGATACATTTCTTTGTTGTTGACAAAAGATCAAACCGTCCCACTTAAAGAACAGCTTAAGAAAGCAGCTTATTTATGCTTTTGATAGTAGCCTTTGCCCAAGCAAAGTGGCAGGACTATCTTTCTCTGGCAGGAAACTGAGTGACAGATGCTATATTCCCAGAGCAAGGCAAACTCTTGACATGGTTGGCTGAATCTTGTTCCTCTTTGGCACTTGCCACATAAAAAATACTGTAAAATAAAAAATCACTATACTGTTTATCATAGATGCATAGAAAACCTTTCATGTCAGAAGGAGCACTTCCAGCTTGGGCAAACAGCATGTTCTCTGCAACCAAGGCACCCAAGCTGTTGGCAGAGAACACACTTGTAAAAAGCTTCCTGAGGCTTGTTGGTTTAGAGGCTGCAAATGTAATGTGGTTTTAAAACTGCACAAAATTACCAGGCTTTACAATGCACTGAGGCAGCAGCTTTCCACCCAACAAATGGTCTGCTGGTGTGTGAGAAAGAATTCATAGTTATTGAGCTCACTAGGATCTGTTCTTTGGTTACTCCTGCTTGGCCCTTGGAGCATTTTCTGCTGCAGGAAGTGTTTTAATACCTTAAATATCAGCTTTTTTCTTCTTGCTTCTAGCAATGTGTTAGGGATGCCTTTTTTTCTTGATCTGTCATCTATTCTTTCTACATTATTGCCAGCAGCAGGGGTATGCAATGGCCCTAGTGAATTTTGCAGATTCATTTTAAAAAGAGCCAACTCTTTTAGCTACTTCTTCGCAATACAAGTTGCATCAATTAGCTCACAGACAGGTGAGCACATTGTTGTAAAATCTGACCTTGAAACTCTTTGCAGGATAGTTTAGTAGTGAGGGAAACAAAACCAAAATCTTGTTTTTCCAGGTTTTAAACTAAAAGTAAATTATCCATACAGAAATCTCATTAAGCAATAGGAAAAACTACCAGGAAAATGGATAGTCATGCTGCAAATGTGCAGTCAGACCTCCAGTGGTAAGAAAGAACTGAAGAAATTCATCCTCAGAACCCTAAATAAAGGTCAGGGGAACACTCTTGGTGCTGCTCTGTATCAACACAAGAATGCTCTGCCTGCAACTCCAGAAAGCAGCCTGGTATGGATCTCAGTATAACAAACAATTTTTGAATGAAATAAAAATTTAACTTGAAGTTTATCAATACCTATGCCACTCTCTAAAGTTTGATATGGTAACAAAAGCTATGTTTTGGAATACATTTATTATACAAAGATTTGTGAAAAAATGCCACTGTATTTCTCAAAGATCCTGCCTGCCCCAACCACTGACTGATCTCTGTGGAGTGGCTCCACCCATGGAAGGAGTTTGCAGAAGATGAGGAGAATAACTAATTCTTTGTGTTTTTTCTTAATAGAAAGTGGCCCATGTGAGCATTAGAATGAAAATTGTCTTCTTTATGTTCCTAATGCTAGTTTCTCAGCTAGTACAGAGGAGAATAAGTGAAAAGCTTACTACGCTCAAGTGAGAAGGCGTGGAAGAACTGCCAGCAGAGAAAGAAGTAAGGAGAGAATAACAAGCAAGCATTGGTGGAGATTGCCAGCAAGCAGGGCAGAAGGGAGCAATTGGAATGGAAACCTCTGCCAGAAGCAGGAATTGAAATGCTCTCAGGCAACAGCTTGGCAATTTAGCAGCATAAGTACATTCCTCATCCCTTTCTACTGCCAGATCTGTAGAAAGGATAACTTCATGACACAGGTTTCCCTGATAACTCAAGTGGTTTACATCTGTGCTACTGACCAGAGAAGGTTCATTGCAAGGTATTCCACTTAAATGTTGAGCATTGCCAGAATGCCTGTTCTCCCTTGCATAATCCAATACCAAAGATTACAATTGATCTCTGAATTTCATTACCCTGGTATCCCAGAATCCTAATGAGACCAACACTTTGGTACAGGTCTACTGGACCAGGTCTACTGAAGTAATGTGCATTTGATTGTCAGCGCTTACCTTAAACTGTCCAAAAAGGTGATAGGGAAGGGTTACAAACAGGTATAAATTTAGCTGTTTAGCTGTAAATGCCTACCTGCAATTTGAGAGACAGTCAGATTAATAGATTTAGGCAAAAGAATGAAAACCAAAGATTGGTAGAGTCCAAGGCTCTAATAAACATTTCACAATCGGTACACACTACATAGCCATCTACAGAGAAGAACCACGGTGACTCAAATGATCAAATAAAATTTAAAAAACCAAACCAAACAACAAAAAACCCCAAATCAAATAAACAAAAAAACCCAAAACAAATTAAAAAAAAACCCTGAAGTAATTTTGCAACCATTTTTGCTAAAACGCCAAAATAGCACTCAAAAGAGCAACCAGAGCCTTCCACTAACACTCATTTCACATTTATTTTTTTTAATTTTGTATGCAATATGTAATTCACTGCAATTTTATTGTACAACCTTAAAGAATTTCACATGCACTAACTCCTGACACGGGTCCCCTATGGTAGATGGGGTTGTATAATTTACATTTTATAAGTGGGGCATCTGAGGCATAAGAACATACTCGTGTTTCACCCTGCTGTAAATCCACTGAAAAATAAATCTCTATTAACTAAAAGAACCCAGGCTCAGACTAAATCAGTAGCAAAGTTCAGAACTGGACATTTTGTTCTTTTCACTGGTATCAGTGCTCAGTCTAAAATATCACAGTAACTTCCTTTTGTGCCTGCATTAAAGATTTCATTTAGGGTCCCTCCCTTTCCTGAGCAGTAGTTTGATACCTTTCATGATAGTAAGACGTTATGGTAACCAGGGCTTTGGTGTTGATGTTCTAAGATGGGAAACACTTTTCAAATAGGTACGGTCAAACATCTCCACCAGAACCACTGGTAGGAAGCAGGCAGTGGAGAGCTAGGGGTCCTTCTAGGCTGTCAACAAGAAACTGGGATGACCCAACTTCCCACCAGGTAGGCAGAGGTTTCCCTAACTCTCAGCCCTCTCCCCACCAGCTCCTCAGTTAGCAAGCTGATGGGCTCCACAGATTGCTGAAGAAGATATTTTTGTCTGCACTGCTCTCCAGGCAAAGTCCTCTAACAGCAATAGAGTATATAATGTAATATATATAATATACGAAGTATTAGGAACTGAAAAAAAAAAAAGAAAAAGAAAAAAAATTGTCTCATCCCAATTCAGGATTTTATTTGGTTTTCATGGTAAAGGTTTTTTGGGTTTTGTTTTGACCTTAGAGCAAAGGGAAATGGCTGTTTTCAACTATCAACTGTATTTCAGATTCCTAACACTTCAAAGAAATAACTTTCTTAGTTTATGGTTGCCAAACTTAGGATCAGTTCAATTATTAATGCTGAAAAATGAGAGCTGAGAATACAAAGGAACAAGGGAAAAAAGAAAAATATCTCTTATTTCATAAGGCTAAATGTCAATTTTATTTCTCTAACAACAATCAACTGTCTGTATCCTGCTACGCATATACTCGCTCTCTCACATCTACACTAACCCAGCTGAACTTGATAAGGGTTTTCTGGGCAGAATTTTCCTACTTGGTCTTATAACTAAAGAGACTTCTGCCACACTAAAGCCCTTACATTTCTGTTCTTCGAAACTGTTATTAAAAAGAAAGAAACTTCTAAACATTATTCTAAAATATACTTGACTGGAAAATAAAGCATGAGCTTAATGAGGAGCTGGTAGGGGCAGGCAGGGAAGAAAGGTCAAACAAATGTAACTCCACCCACTATTCCGCTATTTAATAGCTGAAAAATAACTGTGGATTTTTAACTTAATCTATATACATTAACAACACATAAAATAGACACCTTTCCTTGCAAGCCATATGTCTCTGCAACAGGGATTGTTCACATTCCAGGCAGGCAGCTGGGTAGCAGCAATGACTGCAACACTATGCTGTCATCTCTTGGGGGCCCAGAAGTAGTATGATGGGGAGGATGTTAATCTTTTTTTTTTTTTTCTTTTAGCTTTCTTGAGAGGTGCCATGTTTTAGGTAAATGAAATCTCCCGTGGTAAATACTTTCAACAAAAGAAAGGTACGTGGAAAATCATCACTATGTCACTTTTTCGACTTGTATTTTGTAAAGCATGGAATGAAGGGTTTATTTATTTGTGATTCACCCCTCTGGAGTCCAAATGCAAGTCAAGTGCTGTCTAAAATCTTTTCAGAAATGCAAAGATACAACAAGGTAAACAAATTTTTTAAATATTATAGAGAATAAAACTACATGACGCATGCAACATCACCTCTCATCTACTGTGGCATTCCTGCAATTTAATACAATGCATGAAGAAACAACATACTCTACAGCATATGGCATAAAGATCCACTTTTAGCTACTCTTAGGCCTATTACTGTGCCCTGAGATATTTATGGAAGACTATCTTCCACTGTAATCCTGGGTAAGAGGTGATGCATAGCTCTAGGATATGCAGCACCATAAAAACAGCTCTGCAGGCTGACTAAATTCTGTGAAAAAGACCCACTGGAATAAACATTTTATATGTTAAAAAAAGTGATAGATGTCAGTGAAAGCTGCAAGAAATCTACTGTCTGCATACATAATTCGCTGTAGTTAAATCTGTCACATCCATTGGCACATAAGATGCCTATACTCTGGGGGAAAAGCAAAGTCTTTCAGAACAGCTAGACAGAAGGATGAAACACAACTTCAAAGTTCTTGAGTAAAATGGGAGCAAAGAAAGCTCTATATGGTTGACTGATAATGGATGGAGTAACAGATGCGTTGTGAAAGAATTCACAGCCTTTACTGCAAAGCAGTGCATATCTCTGAGACCCTTGTATCCAGCCTATAAGGAATCTAGCCCACAAAACTATGTCTGCATGTCTTTTTTTTTATTTGAAAATAATTATAAGACAAATGTTACATATATTGGGATGACAAAAGAGGTCATATGAATGTGATATTTGTGGCCTGTTGGAAAATAGGGGTAGAAGAATGAAGAAAGAAAAAAATCTTGAGGAAAAAATAAAAATTACTGGAATTTGAGGGTTTTTTCCTAAGTTGATAAATAATATCTAACAAAATTCCTAGGTGTGGTATTGCTTAGATTTATTTTGCTTAATGAAATTGCATTGGCTATCCAGATGAGCAGAACTCAGGGTTATAGAATAACATGAGAACAGACCCATATTAAAGGTACCATGGCTTAAATTCTTATGCTACTTCAAACTCTCTCAAGATCTCTTCATTTGGTCCAGTTTTAAGCTATTAAAATGCTCCAACTCATGATTGGAGCTGAACTTGACCAACATGCAAAGAACAGTAAGGACTTCTAGAGATATGTCGACCAGGAGAGGAAGGTCAAAGAATGTCTGCCCCCATCATGAGCTGGGGGTTATAAACTGGTTATAATAGACTAGGAGAAGGCTGGGATACTCAACAATTTTTTTGCCTCAGTCTTCAGTCCACTGATGACCTTTCTCCCCACACCTCTCAAGTGGTTGGGCCACAGGGGCTAGAGGAGCAAAGTCCCTCCCACTGTAAGAGAAGATCTCATTCATGACCAGCTGAGGGACATGAACTTATTCTGTGGGCCATGACGATATGCATCACTCTGTCCTGAGGGAACTGGCTGATATAGTTGCCAAGCTGCTCTGCATGGTATATGAAAATTCATGGCAGTCAGGTGAAGTCCCTGGTGACTGGAAGAAAGGAAACTCCATGCCCATTTTAAAAAAAGGGTAGAAAGGAGGACCCTGGGAACTACTGACCTCTCAGCCTCAACTCTGTGCATGGTACATGTGCTAAGGCACATGGAGAACAGGGAGGTGATTCAAGACAGACAGCATGTCTTTACTAGGAGCAAATCCTACCTGACCAACCTCGTGGCTTTCTACAATGGAGTGACTACATCATTCAACAAGAGAAAAGCTGTAGGTGTCATCTATCTGGATATCTGCAAGCCCCTTGACACAGTCCCCCACAATATCCTACTCACCAAGTTTGAGAGATACAGATTTGATGGCTGGACTGTTCAGTGGACAAGGAATCAGCTGGATGGTAGCATGCATTGAGTCCATAGCCCAGTGTACAGTTGGAGACAGTGACAAGTGGTGTCCCACAGGGGTCCATACGGGGACCAGTGCTCTGACACCAAGCTGAGCAGTGCAGGTGACATACCTGAGGAACAGGGTGCCATTTAGAGGGACAAGAACAATCTTGATAAGTGGACCCATGTGAACCTCAGGAGAGTCAACAAGGCCAAGTGAAAGGTCAGAGCAAGCCCATGTGTCAGTACAGGCTGAGTGATAACAGGAGTGAGAGCAGCCTTGTGGAGAATGACTTCGGAGTACCAGTGGATGAAAACCTAGACATGAGCCTGCAACGTGTGCTTGCAGCCTTCTGTATGTATCCTGGGCTGCATCAGAAGGATTGTTACCAGGAGAGGTGATACTGACCCTCTACTCATGAGTCTCTCATGAGACCTCATCTGGTGTACTTACTACATTCAGCTGTGGAGTCCATAGTACAAGAAGGAAATGGACCTCTTGGAACAAGTCCAGAGGAAGGTCACAAAAATTATGAGAAGGATGGAATCCATCTCCATCCATCTCTCCATAAAACACTGAGACAGCTGGGGTTGCTCAACCTGGACAACATAAGGCTCCAGGGAGACCTTATTGAGGGCTTTTAAGACTTATTGGGGGCTTACAAGAAACAGGTCCTGATTTTTATCAGGGTCTGTAGTGATAAATATAGATATATTTAGTGATAAATATATAGATGTACTTCAGTTATTTAAAATAAAATAGTGTAGATACAGACTAGATATAAGGAAGAATTTTTTTAAATGAGAGCAAATTGTCCAGAGAGGTGGTACATGCCCCATCCCTGGAAATATTCAACATCAGGCTGATGACAGGGCTCTGAGGAAAATGATATAGCTGGAGATGTCCCTGCTCATTGTAGTGGAGTTAGACTGGATGACCTTTAAGGCCCCTTCCAACCAAAATTATGATTCTAGAGTACACTAAACTGAGGCTTGTGAGTGAACTTCATTCATGCTCCATTTCATCCTATCCATGTCTCCAAGTGAAGATAGGCCAGGGCCCATGGGAAAACTGAGGCATCTTCCGAAGGATTACTCAGCCTAAGATAGACTGGAACCCCAGGCCACCATTCATATTCTGGAAACTAGAAGGATAACATCATCACATTTTTAAAAATGGTATTAATGTTAATGTTATTATTGTTTATTACCCCATTATTTGTAATAAGGCAGCTTATACAAAATCTCTGCTGGAAAGGAACACAACATTGTGCTTGCTACATTTATGAAATCATATACACAAAAATTAGAAGGAAAAGTATGATAGAAAATTACTTGCTCCATTCAGGCCTCTTGGATGTTATTATACTTATAGTACCCAAATAGATGTAGACAGCTTCATACTTTGCTCTGATCTTATTTCCCAGATACATACTCAGTACTAATGACTACCTGCATGACAGAATGAAACTCATAATTGCTTTTCATTAACAAAAATCGGCAAATGTTAATGACAACTTTCACGCATTTCTCCTGTCTCAATGTACTGCTCTGGGACTCTTAATTTCTCTGTAAGCCTGTTTACAACAATCAGCAAAACCCAAAGACTGTCAAGAATTAGATATTTCCAGTGACCCCTAATTGTACAACTTCAAACAAAGCAACAAGGAAATAAATATATAAGCCAAGGAAATAAAAACCCACAGTGTGGTATAGCAAATGACTGATTATTATACTGGAGCACACAAGTACCAAGACCAAGGAGACCTGATTCAAAGGCTCAGAGAAAAAGTACATTGGTGCATTGGTGAAGATGCCTAAAATTTCATTGAGTACACAGAGACTGAGAACAAGAAATTATCAAAGAAAAAGAAAAACCAAGACTGATAAAAAGAGATTGACAAGCAACTTAATTTCATTTTAAGATAAGAAATAGTGATATGTAGAAGGCAAATGAAATGACATCTAGGAAAGACTATACAGGAAACTATGTACACCAATTGCAAATTGCAAGTTTCATTAAGTTTTCTCCATTTCCTGTCTTCAAATAGGGAAAGAAGCAAGAAATGTAGATGGGTTAGAAACTAGAACAAAGACATTGATTTAGATGAGTTCAAAATCACTCAAATTTTTTTAGAAATTATTTGGAAATTATTACTTTGTGATATCTCTAATCTGTGGAAAATTAGTGGTGGTCCTTTACCAGCTCCTTGCAATAGTCAAAATATTATTTTTATGTTGGCAACTTTATAGGAAATGGAAAAAACCCAAAGTCTTATATAACTCCTTCTAAGAGGTTTTGTTCTTTAGGTCAGCCAATCAAGTAATTTGTTGTGAATTACCGACCAGGGTAATTCATATCAGTCTTTACATATTTTTTTATTTTGAAATTTGTACGATCAATTTATTTTGCAAACAGTATTTGAGTATTTGTTTGATAATGCTCCTTATTCCTGAGCTATAATGTAGGGCACTGTAAGTCTTTAACATTCAAGGCTTGAAAAGTGAACATCATTGACCAATATTATTCGTACCCTTAGAATTTCGTCAACAGGGAGATCAGTCACACAATCCCTGTGAAGCCAGTGTAAAGCAGCAGCAGCCAGCTCTATGTCTGCAGCCAGAGAGGCTGTGTCCAACCTTGTTAGCTGAGGAGGAGCAGAGCCTGAGCTGGTGTTGTGTCCATTCCATTTAACCTCACACTTCCAGTATCTCAGGTTTGGTCTGTGGGGCCAGCACCATCTCTTGTAATGCCCAGGGAAATCCCTGCTAAGCAGTGCAGGCCAGGGTCTATTCCCACAGGCAATAAAGAGAATTTCATCCCATACCAGAGGAAAAGAGGGGACACAAGCTCTATCCTGATACTTTCTTTGAAGGAAAGAGTATGGGTTTAGACTATTTTATTTTTCAATAGACACTTGGCCAGTAGTGACAATGAAAGTTTGTCCCATTGCAGAGGGCACTGATATAAAGTCCATGGCTAAAGTATACAGATTTCCCTTGTTTCTCAGGTCTAGGAATGACAAATGGAAGCTGGAGTAGGTGCTGAGACGATTAGGAGAATGGAAAGTTCATCTTTCAAAGGAAAACCAGAAAAACCTAGCTTCTTCATTCTGCCCTCTCAAAACTTGTGATCAACTATAACTCTTGTGTGTGAATGCATCTGAATAAATACAAAGAATGAGGCTAACTAACTGGGAAAGGCAATGCTGGCAAAAAACCCAGTTTCATGTGAACTGTCTACTAAGATGCTTGGGATGAAAAGCAGAAGGCAATTTTCAAGCTGTCAGAAGAGCAAGGTTCTGTAACAACTTTCTGAAATGCTGCCAGGGTGACAGTGGACCAGGTTTCAAGGTCTGCTGGTCCTGTAGGTTCCTTTTCCCTTGGATTCAGCCTCAAAGACCAGGAATATTAAGTTATCAAGGCAAAGCTGTATTCAATTTTCCAAATTGCGATTGACCACTGACATCGTGGTAAAAGCAAAGAAGTGATGATTACTAAATCTCCAAAATAAGGACCTATAGTTCATAATTTTGTTCCTTGGTCACAGCGAAACTATTCCCTGCAACTATGCTGATCAACCAAGCAAAACATGAATCTTCTCTGGGACATCTCCAAAGCTGTGCAATGAACTCTCACTGAAATTATAAAACACTCCCAGCTTTTACTACCTTCTGCTGTGCCCAAAATACAAAGCACATGTTCACAGACAGAGAATAGGTTATAAACATTTCTTCAGTATAAAAAAAAATTACCCAAAATTTAATATCTGCATAGATCTTCTAGGAACGAAAGAATGAAATAAGGGAGAGAAATATCATTTTACCATACTGCAGTACTGAAAGAGGCTTAGCATAACTGTGAATAGATGAGTAAAGAAACCTTGACAGAATAGTTGCATCTGACCTAATCTTTCTATTCCAAATACAAACAACATGAAAGTGGGGTAGTTTTATTGGGTGATCAAAAAAGAGAGGTTCAGACAAATAATCAGTAAATCTTCATATAGAAAGTAATGCAGACTCCTTCCTAATTAGTATAGTCAGTTAGGAAAGATTTCTGCTGTTTTTCCTTTGCATGGTTCCCTTAAATAACAACAAATAATAAATAATAATGATAATAGTAAAATCACATATTACAATTAGTACTGTGTTATGTTTTGTCAAATATATCCTTTTGCAGAGCATCTTTCTCCATGAATGAAAAGATAAATAACTCTTTAACAAGCAGGAAAATAATACATACAAGCCCTATAAGGAGAAGTTGAGGGAACTGGGAGTGTTTAGTTTAGAGAACAGAAGGCTGACAGCAGACCTTATTACTCTCTTCAACTACCTGAAAGGAGGTGGTAGGGAGGTGGGTGCTGGCCTCTTCTCTCAAGTGAACAATGATGGGACTAGAGGAAATGGCCTGAAGTTGCATCAGGGGACGTTTAGATGAGATTTGAGGAAGAATTTCTTTACCGAGAGAATAGTTTTACAATTAGTACAACCTGTTTGTATCCAGACAAGTAAGAATTAACATTTTTTCTTGGGAAGATGTTTTACTGGGGATGGAGTAACATAAATAACAAATGTTTCTTTCCAGATAAGAATAGCATGGCTTGATATAGATTTCTTGACAAAGCTTCTCAGTATATTTGAAAAAAAATAAAATCAAGATAATAAAAAACCTCAGATGAAGAATGTAATTCTGATCACTCATTATTTTCTTCCTGTTAACTTATTACTCTTGTAAGGAATACAAATGAAAGCAATAGTTCTTTACTTTCAGCAGCTGGCATTTTTTAAAGTATATTATTTGCTTATTTTGTGTGGGCAGGAATCTTTATGCAGAGGTGCTGCACAAAAAAAGAAATAAAAAAAATGGCAAGTTCTGTTACTCTTTTAACCGAGTTTCAGCCAATTTTACAGCAAACAGTGACTAATGATTTTGTATGACATGTGGACTTTCTTGCAAGACTGAGATGAAGTATATTCAATAAGTAATATGCCTCACTTCATTATCTCATGACTGGGTTTCCTCAAGCACAAATATATGTACCTATGCACAAATATGTATACCTATGCAAATATGTATACCTATGCACAAATACAGTCCCTTACTCTGGACACTGTGAAAACTGAAGTCTTAATTTTTATCAAGGTAGACTTTGACACAAAGCTTCTGTTTTTCATGACTCTTACCTGAGTGTTAGTTATGTTCTTCAGAAGAATGGAGCTGAATTAAAATGGTTTCAGTCTTAATAAAGTTTTGAAGAAAAGTATGCAAAATGTATATTTTGATATCTTAAGGTTACCTGAAGAGAGGATTAGTTCTCTTTTAAAATATATATAAACAGATATCTTTCTAAGCTAATAAAGGTGGAGAGAATGGAAAAACCTTGAGGGAAATAATGGGACTTGATTAAGCCCTGAAGGAAGGCTAACTCTAAATTTCACATAAACTTCAGTGTACAATTATGTGTACTTCACACTTTTCTGGTCTCGTAGTTTTTTCTATATACAATGTGCTGCAACCTCCATCTTGTATGCATGTTATATTAAATGTGAAGTTTATGATATACACATCAAATGGTATGTGTGCTGTATCTTGCAGACACAAATGCTACCTAGGCTTAATAATCTTCTGTCTGTAGAGAATTCTTGATTCTATAAATTTTATCAGGTATGAAATTATGTCATCTCTATAGGTATTTGAAGTCATGCTTTCGTTTTAAACAATGTAAATCCCCCAAATATTACTATAATCTTATCTACTCTGCCTGTTTGTTTTCCATCACTTTCAGCACTGCAAGCATCCCATTAATTCAGGCACTGAAGTGATAACTTTTGAATGGTGTTAAATACCCTTCTGGTACTCTTCATGAAAATTGTACTTTGCCTGCACATAATTAACTTCTTAATGATAATCACATATTGCTCCACTTGAATGAAAGTTTATTAATATTAAGTGAGACAAATTCCCTACCAGGAAGAGTTGACAATTTAAAATAAGAAAGACAATACCCATTTCTTACAACTCGAAGAAGGAAAGGAAGTCAGCTGAAAGAGTTACAGTCTGGACCATGACACAAGTCAATGAAGAGTTAGCATTTTTCCTCCATGTTGTTTCCAGTATCTGTGGTTCTAAACACCAAAACAAAAAGAAAATATTCTCAAATCCTGCAGAGCTAAACCCTTATATTAAACTTTTGGTTATACAACAGTCAAGAATTTATAGAATTTTTATTTTGACCCAATTCCAATATTTTCATTTTTTACTGCAGGAATAGTTCCATTGATTTCAATGAAAATTCTCACTGGAGCAATCTGGAGCTATTGTACTTTTCACAGTAAGAATACCAGAACCTCTATCAACCTCTGTTTTCAATCCAGAAGCATTTGTAAACAGAACTTCAGCTGACTATAGGAAGTATCTTTAAGTATTCACTTAATAGGTTACAGAAGTAGTTTTTCACTTGTAGGTATCAGAACTATATTTCCTTTGGACTACTTGCTACTTCAGATTTATACTTGACTGGTCAACAACACATCATCAGAATATTATAGAATCACAAAAAGCAGGAGAAGAGAGAAAGCAGAGGAGGTGAGAGTGATGATCTTTGTAAAAGGCAGCAGTGAAATCAAGACAAATAAGCTAGAGGCATGCACCTTAATTTGATCAAGGAGAAGCTCATTAGGAACCTTGCTTTGTGACATTTCTAAGGTAAGAAAAGGACAAATGCAAACAAGAGAAACTCGAGGAGAAAGATGCAGAAGTCTGGGCAGCAGAGGGCTTTTGGAGGTAAAGGAAACAAAAGAGGGGAAAAATAATTTGTGACTCAGGTAGGAGGAGGAGAACGTTTGTCAGTGTAAGATACCATGAGAGCATGCTTTTAGACAGTGCTGAGAGTTATATGCTGAGAGATAGGTAAGAGCCTCCAACACTGGCAAGAGAGAAGAAAATTGAAGGCAGAAGTGAGGCCCCTCTGAGTAGGAT